>NC_083349.1:59211395-59854728 GCF_030254825.1 Meriones unguiculatus
CAGCCCTACTCACGCCCCATCCTTTCTCCACCATGCCTCTAACCAGAGTGTCCCACTCACCACGGCGGCAACACTCTCCACAGCTCGGCTAACCAGGCCATAACCCACCTTGGTGTGACAGCCCAGCCCGATCACTGCCACTTGAGGTCCTGAATTCTCTGCGTGTGCTCTCCTCTCCAGAACCTCCATCAATGTCCGCCCAAGACCAGTCACACTGAGAACCAAGGTCTAGCAGATACACACGCCGTGTGCATGCCCACAGACACACACACACACACACACACACACACACACACACACACCTGTCCATGCACACACAGACACAGAGAGACTGACACACGAACAGACACACACATGCATACACACATCACACATAGATACACATATGCACCTACAGACACACACGTTCACACAGGTAACTATAAGAGTCTTACTCAGATTTTGATATTCGGACTCCTTGCACACACACGTGCTAGACAGGCCCACTGTATTCCTAGTACTGACACTAGTACTGTTGGACTTTTTTGGGTTTTTTGGGGGGGGGGAGCTTTTTGAGATAGGAACTCGCTCTGTAGACCAAGCTGGCCTCAAACTCAGAGGTCCACCTGACTGCCTCCTTGTGCTGGGTTAAAGGCGTGTGCCACCACCACCAGCCTAAGCCGGACTCTGTGACTCTAAGGGTAGACTTGGCCTATCTGTCTCCCACCCGAAAGCCAAAATGCCCTGCTGTTGTTTGAGACAGCTGCTCATATGGAGCCTTGACTGGCCTAGAACTTGCTGTGCCGACAAGGCTGTAACTGGGGGATCTGCTTGCCTCTGCCCCCAGAGAGCTGGGATTAAGAGTGTATGCCACCATGCCCTGCCTCCCATTTGACTCCTTGCTTAATACAACCCAGGGCAACAGTGCTGGAAGACAAAGATTGGCCTGTGAGAAAGGAAAAGAGCGAAAAGATGTGTGTGTGTGTGTGTGTGTGTGTTTGGGGGTGGGGTGGGGACCGAGCTGAGATCCAGCAGTCAGGGGAACAGGAAACACAGGCAGGCAGAATGTGTTACTGAAACTCTGACAGTGACTGCCTGCGGCACACGGTTCCAGCTAATGGGGCCCTATCCACTTTGGGAACGCCCGTGCCGGTCTCTAAAGCCCTTCCTAATTCTGCCCCTTAATGTATGTTTTTCAGATCCCTCCTTCTAATGATTTTAATGCCATCAGCAAAACTAGGCATGTAATTGGCTTGGCTCCGTGCTTGGCCGTGTCGGCTCCTGGGATGCCCGGCTCCCAGTTTTCATGCCCTACCGGCCAACCCAGCCCTCCCTCCTCCTGTACTCCCCAAATCAGCTTGAGTCAACAAGTGAGACTTTCTCTTGTTCTCGGCGCTGGGGAAGGAAACCGCGGTTGACACCAGCCTCTGAGAAAACCCACTGAGGAAAGAACGCAGGGAGACCTGGGCTGTCAGGTAGCGTTTCCGGGCCCAGCCTGGCTCGATTATACCAGTTAGAAAAGGGAGTCAGGATGGCCTCTTAGAAAACTCGATGACCCCCCCCCTTCCCAGGAGCAGCAGGCAGCGCGGGCTGGGCCTGCAGGGGCAGCGTGCAGGGGAAAGGCCATTTGTCCGGAGACAATGGCAGAATAGGGGTCTCCGAGCGGCTGTTGAGAGCCAATTTGTAGTGGTGACGGCGGAGGTTGCTCCAAAGGCTGGGAACAGCTGGAGCTCCGGGTGACTGATGGGTGGGCCCAGGAGAGGGGGCATTGGTCTGGCAAACACAAAAGCCCCGATGGTGCGCGGGTGGGGCCCGTCAAAATCATTAAGTGCCGAAGATGGAGCCGGCGGACTTCAGATGGGACCAGGGAGTGGGGGCGGGAGGGGGGGGAGAGGTCAGGAGCTCGCCCCGCCCTCTCTACCGCCCCTCCTCCACCTCCTGCCGGCTCAGGAAACTGGCCACCCACGCCCTTATTACCATCTAATTTGCATAGACACACCCCCTCCGCCTCCTGGTGCCTTCCAGTCCAATTCGAGCGGTTCTGACTCCGGGGTAACCTGGGGCGAGATAGGTCCCTCCGCGCCTCTTTTGGGGATCCGTCACCCTCGAGCACTGTATTCCCCAGCCGTGCCCTTCTCTACTTTCCAAGGAACTAGGCTGTCTCCAGGCAGGCCCCCGAAAGACCCCGCCCTCAGTTCCAGTCCGGAGAAACTGAGGCCGGATGCTGCTTCTGGCTGCTTCTAGGCCCCTCCTTCCTTCTTCTGTCTAGGGAAACGTCTCTCCCCCTCGACCTTCCCCTAGGAGCGTGGGGAAGAGACCCTGGAAGACGCCGGTGTCCTCCGTCCCCCCCGGGAGCCCTCCCTCACTCCTCGAGGCTCCGGGCGCTAGAGCAAAGCAGTGACCCGGCCAGGTGGTGATGATGCGGCCGGCCGCGCTGGTCACTCTTGGCCGCTCCCCGCGCGGAGCCCGACCCCCCTCGCATGGGTCACGGCGCCGGCAAAACTCCCTGACACAGAAACGCCGCAGGGCCTGCGCGTGTCCGGAACAATCCTCCAGCTGATGGGAAGCGACAGCTCCGCCCCGCCTCCCTCCGCGCCTTCCCTCCGCCGCTTCTCCCGGCGCCCCGCTGTCTGCACAGCCGGCCCAAGGCGCCCTAGCAGCACGCCGGGCCCATCGGGTCGCCCCCGAATTCCTCTGCGCGGCGTGAGATCTGTACAGAAGAGCGGGAGCGGCCCTTCGGCCAGGTGGCTTGGGCTCCACAGAGGGAGTGGAGGAAGAGAGGTGCTTGCAGGTGCTCTGGGTCGCCGTCTGCTCTGACCCTGGTCCTGAAGAAAAGAGACTGGAAGGAAAGAGAGCAAAACGCAGGGCGCTCTCCCTGGTGGGAGTTAACCCGTGTGGTGTCATTTATTCTGGCTCATCTCTTTCTCTGTGCATTTGTTTGCAAAAACTCTTTTGTTGTGATGATCCTTCTGAACACACAGACACACACACACACACACACCCCGGAAAAGCCAGAGTCCAAACGTTCTACAAAAGTGACCATAAACACACCCTACTCCAGGCCCTAAGGACTGGGTTTCACCCTGGAAGCAGGGAGACAGTTAACAGAGCACTCTTGTAGGGCCATGGAAGTCAGACCAAGCCAGTCACAAACTCCCCCACCTGAAGAGGTAAAATGGGCCTAGGGAAGTACACTCTAGCCCTTCAGCATTTTCATACCTGAGCACCGACTGGCATCCAAGGGTGTGTCGGCATATGTATGTACACACACACACACACACACACACACACGTTAACATCCCTGTAGGCATAGTCTAGTCACCATAGTCCCTCAGCAGTCCTTCTGTCCTCATACCCGGATCACAGCCACACAGAAGTCTAGATTGCTATCTCCGCTTTTCATTCTCACTCCAAGTCAGAACCTCGCAGGAGGCAGTGCTGCCTTCAGCCTTCCTCAGCTTCTTGTTTTGCTCTGGACCCAGCTTTCTCCTTACTGTGTTTTTCACTGAAGGGGATTTAATGTGAAAGAAATAGCCTAGAAAAAGGTGCTGTGTTCTCTCTTTAGTCCACTTAATGAGAAGCCTCTATAGGTCTCTGAGAATTGGGTGGGCAAACTTCCACCAGCATCCCAGCAACTTATCAAGCCCCTCCCCAGACTTACCTTGGCTCTTCTGTCTCTCTTCCCCTGTGTGTCTGTGTGTCCTGGCCTGGGACCAGCTGTTCCAGGAACTTATGACATTCCACCCAATGACATTCCCTTGAGCCTTTGCTGTTGCTTTTTGTGGGTCCTGAAAGGCCTCTCATCTCCCCTTCTTCCAGCAACGCATCAACTCCTTGATGAGCAGGTGAATGCACTGCAAATATTTGTGTGTTTGGCTGGATCTCTGACGCTAAGGTGGGCAATGGATCAGTGAAGTAGGTGAGAGCAGAGGGCACCCTTGTTGGGGCAGAGGCAGAAAGATCAAATCTTAATGCCAGATTGGGCTACGCTCCTGTCCAAGGCCAGCATGGGGACATAATAAGACTTAGTCCCAAGCAAAGACAAGAAAGCTGGAGAGATGGCTCACTGGTTAAGAGCACTGGTTCCTCTCCCAGAGGACCTGGGCTTGATTTCCAGCACCCACACAGAGGCTAGCAAACACTTGTAACTCCAGTCCCAAGGGATCTGATGCCCTCTTCTGGCTTCTCTGGGCACCAAGCATATATATGGTGCAAAGACATACATGCAGGAAACCTACCCAGAGGGGCTAGAGAGATGGCTCTGAGGTTAAGAGTGCTGGATTCTTTTTCTAGAGGTCCTGAGTTCAATTCCTAGCAACCACATGGTGGCTCACAACCATCTATAGTGAGATCTGGTGCCCTTTTCTGCCCTACAGGCACACATGCAGGCAGAATATTGTATAAATAATAAATAAATCTTTAACAAAGAATAACAGTCAAACACACACACAATAACTTTTTTTTTTAAATGAAGAGTGCTGGCTTTGGTAGCATATATACAAAATTGGACCTGTCTTTTAAGTTCTCAACTCTGATCCTTTAATAAATTACTTCCTTTCAGATTTATATTTATGTGCATGACTGTTTTGCTTCCGTGTGTGTGTGTGTGTGTGTGTGTGTGTGTGTGTGTGTGTGTGCGCGCGCGCGCGGATGTCATCTGCAGGCTTGGTGCTCAAGAAAGCCAGAGGAGGGGTCAGATCCCCTGGAACTAGAGTTTCAGTCGTGGGCAGCTGTGTGGGTGCTGGAAACAGAGCCTGGGTCCTCTCCCAGGAAGCACTCTCCTCTCTGGAGCCATCTCTCAGCCTCCAACAAACTCTTTTCTTAAAAGTGTAAAACAGAAGAAAGACAAGACCGGAAAAGGGAAGGAAGACGGGCAGAGAGACATTATGCTCTCTTCCTAATGTCTCGCAGTCTGTCAGACTGTTGGACGCCAAGGTTGAGGATGCTCTTCGCTTCGGCTAGAGGACAGTGCATGACGGGCCAGGGTAGTGCAGTGGGCCTGCAGAGAACAGACCCAGAAAGAGAGCTGGGGTGGCAGAGGGCGCTTAGATCCGGTGCCTCTCAACTGGGGGCGGCTCATGATGTAAGCAATTGCTAGGTCCCTGAAGGCAGGCCAGCGGAATCGCCTGGACGCTAACAACTTCTTCCGCCTTGAACGCTTTACCTGGTCACTCAGACCACACCCAGCCCAGGTGACCCAAGCCTCCCTGCCGCAGAGGGCCTGAGGCTCAGAGTATTGGGAAAGGCTGTGAATTAATTACCATCAGACCTCGGCCGCTGTTCATCTCTGTAAACAAACATTTTAATATGCTGTAATTAATTACATCTGCCACGGCGACCCTCCTCTCATTCATCCTTCTTCAGCTTTTCTTCCGCAAACCCTAGACCACCCTTTTCCTCCCACTGGGAGCCTGAAAACCTGGCAGGACCTCCTCCTGCCCCTCTCTAGCCTTCCCAGCCCCCACCATTAGATGCCGGTGCTAGCATCTGCCACGCCACTCTGCAGCTTTTTGTTCCTTTTCTGTCTCTCCACCGCCCTTCTGACTTTCGGAAAGTCCTTTGTCTCTAATCCTGTCGGCCTGGGTTTTCTTCCTCAACCAAGTTTGATGTTAACACATCCGGTAGGGAGGAGGAAATGAAGAGGCTAGAGTATTGACCCCAGATGCCGAGGCACACTCCTTGGTGAGCTAGGACCAGGCTAATTTACAAGGATTATCCAAAAGTGGGAAGGAACTCTGTTGCATTCTGCCTTGATCCCTCCCTTGGCGCCCTCTCCGCCTCCACAGCAGCCCAGTGGGGAAAACACAGTGGGAAGGCGATTGCCCAGGTGAGCCCACCTGGCTATGCCTCAATTTCCTTCCGACACAGAAGGACATGGCAGGATGATGCCCTTTAGGGCAGACAGTTCAGCCCCACGCTGACCACAGGGTTGCTGCCCCAGCTAGCGTATCCTTTTTCTGGGTAGGTTCACCTTGACCTGTGAAGAGCTTGGGCCAGGGCGGGAAAGGAATCAGCCTGACCAGAGGTGGAAACCTTCGATGAAAATGAGGAGAGTCACAAGCCCAGATGGCCAGAAAGGACAGGGAGAGGGCTGGCCGCCCAGGGGGTGCTTGGCCTGCCCAGCCGCGCTGGGGGAGCCGAGAGCTTGGGTGGGCGGGGTAGGGCGGGCGCCACCAGGCGTGGCGCGGGGAACAGAGCAGAATGAAATGCAGATGCAAAACGTGCTCGTAAGAGTTTCCTCTCTCTCCCCATCTGCCAAAGCCGAGATTTTAATCTTTAATCCATGAGCAATCAGCGAGCAGCGGCGAACGGCACATTACAGATGTTTTACTGTCGCGGGCGTTCGCAGCTTCCGTGCTCCGCACAGGCGCGGCGCGCGGGCGCCTCTGCCCCTCCCCCTCGCTCCCCCCTCCCGGATCCCAGTTAACGATAATCCCCCACCCCCTCACCTGCACTCAGCAAGCTGGTTAATAAAGGTAGAGCTGGGAAGCAGGGCCTTTTAACCCTTTCCTACAAGAACTGAGACTCTGTCCGTGAGGCGACGCCGTGGCTCAAGCACGGGCCACAGAAAGGGCTGGGTGCCGTTTATATAACGCTAAGGTGGATTTTCGGGGTTGGGGGGCGTTTAAAGCCAACGATGTTGAGTGTCCTGAGAGCGAAGCTTTCCCACTTCCTACATCATTCCAGAACCTGGCACCCGGGCCCTCTGGCAGCTCTGCTATTAGCGCTCCAGATGTTTGGCTGAGCTGAGTCTCTGCTTTCCAGATGTTGGGTACCTCTGCTCTCAGGAGGCATGGGACCACCATGCCTCCCGCATGATGAAGGAGGAGAATGCGGGAGTGGTCAGATCTGAGAGACGCTAGGAAATTCTGATGAAGTGGAGTCTTGAAGGGCGGCTAACTAAAACCTCACCTGGGCTCCACTCTCCATAACAGAGGGGTGTGTGTGTGTGTGTGTGTGTGTGTGTGTGTGTTAAGCATAGGTAGGAAGATGGAAAACCCAGGAGCTGCAAGCAGGTCCAAGGGGTAAATGTGTAGCCCAGAGATTCCTGGCAGCAATCCCGGTTGCTAGACCTGTGTTTGAGTGATTTTCAAGTATTTGCCGCATCTACCAGTCTGCAAGCTCCACAAGGCCATCAACTATTTCCGGTTAGCATTGTCCCCCCCCCCCCCACCAAGGTCTAGTACAGGGCCTAGCACATAGTAGGTACTCAGCAAATGATGTTGAAAAAACAAACTGTAAGTCCTGGATCATGCTTTCACCAATGAAGTCAGTCCAGTCGCCTCAGAACAAAAGCATCCACAGATAAGCTCCTCCCTCCAAGACTAGCCCGACTGCAGCCTTTCCATCTCCACCCTGTTTGGTGGAGCCTTCCCATTAGATGAGGACTTAGGACTCTAAGGGTCCCGAGAGGGTGTTGTGGAGATGGCTCAGCGGCTGAAATGGCTCAGCGGCTGAGCGCTGCTGAGCAGAGGACCTGGGTTCAATTCTCAGCACCTACTTGACGATTCACAATCACCCATTCAAGGGATCCAATGTCCTCTTTTGACCCCCTCCAGTACCAGGCATTCATGAGTAAAATAAAATTAATAAATCTGATGAAAGAAGAAAGGAAGGAAGGAAGGAAGGAAGAAAGAAAAAGAAAGGAAGGAAGGAAGGAAGGAAGAAAGAAAGAAAAGGAAAGAAAGAAAGGAAAGGAGACTGATACTACAGCAGCGTTCCACTGGCCAACTGCTTTCCCTAAGCCTCTTCGACCCTTCACCCTCAACTCCTGGACACCTTACCACCTCACCCCTAAAGGCTTTCTTACCCTCGGTGTGACCACAGACACTAGACCTTCCTTCTCTGCTTCCCGAGGGGGGTTTCGGATGTACGCCAGCCCAGTCCCCAGACCACAGTTTCACCTCACAGGCCAGAGTCCAGCCTTTCCCGGGAACTTCCTACCCTCCCTACCCAATTTGGGCCTTCGCGGGAGGTGTGTGCAGAGGGCAGTAACTAGGAAAAGCTGAAAACTAGCCAGAGGGGAAAATTTGAGATCTAGGACTTAAAAATAAAAATGGAAAGTGGGAGGGGCAGGCAGCTGAGTGAAAGGAGGGAGAGGCAGAGGCTGGCCCCGGCGGCAGCAGAGAGGCGCCCACGGTTGGCCGCCAGCAGCTCGGGGAGGCCGGGAGAGCGGGGTCGCCGCGGCCTGGGGTCGGGCGAGAGCGGAGCCGGGGGACGCCCTGGCCGGCCGGGGTGGCTGCGAGCCTGCGCCGCCGCCCGTCCCGAGCCCAGGCCGCGGGGCGCACAGGCGGCCCCGAGAGGCGGCGGCGGCGCGAGGGGAGCCGGGGCGAGAGGCAGCGTAGCCGCGTGTGTGTTTTTATTATTATTATTTCTGATTAAAGAGGAATTCATCTCGTATCTGCCTCCTGCCAGGGGCCGAGGCGCCGCCATTGGGGTTAACGGTGCGGAAGAATACAAAAAAATTTCATTGAGGAGGATTATAAAAGTTACTAGCTGGAACATTAACAGAAGAGTAACTTGTAAAAAATGCAATATTACAATATTCACAAGGACGGCAGAGCGTGGTAAAGCTATAAAATTCAACATTAAAATCTTCCACAGCCTAGATAACCTAGTTAACAAACATGGTATTGGAACTACTTTTCTATTGGGGATGAGGGATACGGCGCCGGGGGCTGAGCGCACCTCGGTGGGGGCGGGGCGGGGGCGGGGCGGCCCGGGTGGCCCCGCCTCTCTCCTGCCTCAGCCTCCTCCCCGGGAAAATGGGCATAATCAGAACCCTCCTAGGTGGAAAACCGCCAGGGGGGAGAAGCCGCGTCACACCTCGAGTGGGCTTGCACGTCTGTGAGGCTGTGTCTTCTGGGGTGCGGTGAGTGGAGCGGAGACCTCGGTATGGAATTCAGAGTCTCTGCGTAGGACGCGTACCTCTCCGTAACTGCAGGAAGTGTGCGCAGACTGTGTTAAGAAAGGCTGCAGCGTGTGCTTCGCTGTGTGTGTGTTTAAATGTGCGCAGGACTGTGTGTGTGGTCAGGCTCTCCGTACGGAGAACAAATACACGAAATGTGCGTGTAACTAGGGCATGCGGGCGAGATGATTTGAGATGTACGCTGTGTGAGGTACGCCTCAGCGTGTAGCGTGTCTGTGTGTGCACCGAGTGCGTGGGTGAGCTGTAAGTAGCCGGCACAGGAGCCTAGGTTCGGGATGCGCGTCTGCGTGGCGTGCTCCTGTGCAGTGCGTGTGTGCTGTGCAGGGTGCATGCATCAAAAGGCGCTGTGTGGTTCTTCTAATCGAGGGTAAGCCCAAACACGATGAAAAGCAAAAGCACGGTTGCTGCGTCTGCATGATACGCATGCGCAGACAGTACTTGAGGTATGATACCTTCGTGTGCAGTGCACGTGTTCGGGGCATGGTGCCGCTGGGTGTGAGGAGCGTGTGAATGACCCAAAGGGATGAGGGCGGATGCACGTGCCCAGATATTTTGTATATACGCTTGTGTCTGTAGTGCCTCAGTAAGTGAGCAGAATACACATGCACAAAAATTCTGCGTGTGTGTGTGTGTGTGTGTGTGTGAAAGACACACAGCCCTGCCAGCTGACAGTGTGCACCTGCAGACACAGAGCGTCTGTTTACCAAGCCCCCCATCGCGTGGAAGCGCAGTCAGGGGACGTGTTTTTAACTGTGTTACTTTCCTGGTGTATGTGTGACCTTGGTCCGGGGCCTCTAGGATGGATTTTTACAGAGTGGTGATGGTGCTTACGGTCCAAGGCTGCCATCACGGCTCGGTGAGGTGGTGCTTGCTGTCGTTACTAAGAACGCCGGCGCCCTCGAAGTGTTCAAAACACAGGACAGGTTGCCTCCGTGGCAAATGGAGTTTTCCAGGTGTGATTAGAATTGAGAGCACAGGCAGGCGCTGGAGGGACGGCTCAGCGTTAGCCTCTCCTGCAGAGGACCTGGATTTGGTTCCCAGAACCCTCACCACGGCTCCCAGCTGTCTAGATTCCAGAACCTCATACGGCCTCTTCCGGCCTCTTTGATCACTGGGCACAGATGTGGTACAGACACACACGCAGGCAACACTCATACCCATAAAATTAAAATTAAATTTAAGAATCCTGAAATGAATCAGTTATCCTGGATTGCACAGCACCTGGGAGGTAGAGGCAGGTGGATCTCTGTGAGTGTGAGGCCAGCCTGGTCTACATATACAGTTCCAGGCCAGCCAGAGCCACATAGTGAGACCCTGTCAACAACAACAATAATAATAATGAATTATCCTTCATTATCTGGTTAGGCCTTCTGTCACCAGAAAGACCCTTGCATAGGCAGAAATGATGACCTATGGGATATGAGTGGCTTCCAGAAAGGTCAAACAAGCAAGCACATTCTCCCCCAGGGCCGAGAAGAAGCGAATCCCTGCGAACACAGTTTAAAATTCACAACCCAAAGATGTAAGACAAGAAATGTGACTTTCAAGGTGTTCACAGTTTGGGCCGGAGAGATGGATCAGCGGTCAAGGGCACGTGGATCCAGTGCCCTTTTCTGGCTTCCTCAAGCACTAGGCCTGCATGTGGTGCGCACAGATAGGCATGCAGACGAAACACCCATGCACAGAATGAAACAAATGTTTAAAAAGATAGTTGGTTTTGGCAGAAAGAGGAAGTTAATACACTAATAACGTGCTCAGAACAGTGTCGCCTGTGTTGTGAGTGTAAGTGTCCGTAAAGTCACTTCTTCAGAGGTGTTGCTTGGGCCGTGGGGGAGGCCAAGAGGCACGCTTAGTTAGCTGCCCAGCTTGCCTTTTTGTCTGAGGCTGCCTCTGGCTGCCCTTGGCCCGCTGATCCGGATCCTGCCACAGCTTTTGTTTGGCCAACAGAAGCCTGGATGTGGGAGAAGGGGCATGGAAAGTTCCTCTGATGCCTGCCTTCATGTCCTCTCTTAGACGTGGGCCTGGTGTTGGGCTCAATGCCGGAAGCCTAGAGCAGGGGAAAAGTGGAGAATTCGGGGGTATTCAACTTCATGTGGTCTGTCACCAGGCTGGGCAGAAGGACAAAGGTATTGTAGGTGAACATGCAGGGAACTTGGAGCCTTTGGAGCCACTAGAGTAGAGACCAGTCCTTGGGCACAGGAAGTGACATCAGACCCTACGTCATACTCCAGCCACCAATGGGATGAGTTCTTGCTTGGAAGTTGTGGCTCTCCCATTACAGCCCTGCTACCGTATGGATTTCTTCCTCCATCTGCAGTTAGGGGTCCTTATGTACAGTTTCTCCTTGGTTCCTAGATGGGCACAAGGACATGGTGGCATTGCCAATGATGATGGAACAGTTTGGTTTGAACCCAGTCATTCCACACCCTTCCAGCTAAGGTTGCATTGGACGTGCTGACGATATACGTCAACTAAGCAGCTTCCTAACCTAACTACCATTTATATCGGTTCTTTTGTTTTCTCTTTTGAGATAAAGTCTCCCGCAAGTCAGGCTGCATGTGTGTGCCATGATGTATGAGCCCTGTTGGTGTCATCCACAGGAGAGAATGACACTAATTCTTCCTGATTTTTTTTTTTTTTTTTTCTTACAGAACGCAAGAGAATTTGCTACACATTCACTTAACGTCATTAACACCTGAGATCCCAGAGTCCAACATCCGCCCTCACTCGGGAGAGAGACGCTTCTTGCTGCTCTCAGGCACGGGGCAGCCCAGGAGTGGAAGATGGAGCACGGGCAAAGCACAGAAGAAGCTGTGGTTTAGTCCCCTGCACCATGACTATACACGCTCACACATATCGTGCCCGTGTGTGCAGACATACATACACAAATAATAAAAACTAACTGTACGGTGTTCTCTCTGTGCACTGCCACAGTTCAGGAGTTAGAAGACTCACGTAAGGCTTTCAGCCCAACCACTTTCCGGCCAGCGTACCTGGATGGCTTAAGTAACCTCCCTGCCTCAAATTCTCTATCTGTAAAATTGGATAATAGTGGCATCTAATCCTAAGGTTGTTCTGAGGACCAACTCTTAACTGAAAGCCTTGGAAGTGCCTGGTGCGGAACGTGTCTTCAGTCTGTGTCAACGTTTGGCGACATCACCCTTCCCCTCTTCTGCGAAGGGGCCGTGCGCTGCTCCGGCTGCTGAGCTGGGCTGAAATCAATGCTCCATCTCCAGTGTGTAAGCGTCAGCACGAGCCGGAGCCCCAGTTTCTTCCCGTATGGTAAAGCCAACAACACCTGCTTCAGAATGATGCCCCGTGAGGATCGGAGTCTAGATACTCGCGGCCCAGAGCCACAGCTGCTCTTTGGCCACGTTTGCTCAGCCTGAGCTGTAAGTAGATGCACCACACAGTTAGTGAGAAAGTTACAACATCTGTGTACAGAGGCACACACCTGGAGTCTTAACACTCAGAAGGCCGAGGCAGGAGGATTGTACATTGACCAGACTGGGCTATGAGGGGAGATGCTGTCTCAACAGACAAAAGCCAATCTTAAGACATGCCAAAGGACACACAGGGGGAAAGGCAATCCTTCCATCCATGCTCCCCTCATGGAGGTAACCAGTTTCTTCTGCATCAATCCAGAACTGATCCGTGTGGGTCCATAAGGAAGTGTGTATGCATGCTCTTTCTCACATATCAGTGAGGCTGCACACCTCTTTTCTCATTTATCTTGGAAATCTTTCTATGGGTCAACATGAAGGGACACTTACCTCTCCGTTAAGGCTATATAGTATTCTGTTGAAAAGTATAGATCTGCTAACTCAGCCCTAATAATAAACATTAGGTTTACTTTTGTTAAAAAAAAAAAAATTGCAACAGGGTCTCCTGGAGCCTAAGCTTATCTCAAACTCAATATATAGCTGAGGATGACCTTGAACTCCTGATTCTCCTGCTTCTACCTCCCAAGTGCTACGGTCACTGGCATGCACCATAGCGCTGGGTTTTCAATGACTTCTAATTTGCAAACAAAATGGCAGTGACTATCTTTGCTTATTTGTCCTTTGAACATTGGCCCATTAGATTGCTCGCCTTATATTTTAAGTAGCTTCTAGTACAGTTGATGTAAAACCAGTCTTTCTGGTTGCTGTTTAAAACTTAAGTAACTTGAGCTGGTGATGCAGCTCAATGGTAGAGCACATGCCTAATTTGCATGAAACCTAGAGTTTGATCCTCTGCACAAAATATCAAAAACAAACAAACAAAACAATGTTTTGGGTTTTTTTTTGAGACATGATTTCTCTGTGTATGCTGGCCATCCTGGAACTCTGAGACCAGGCTTCAAACTCAGAGATTCTGCCTCTGCCTCTGCCTCCCAGGGCTGGAGTTAAAGGCCTGAACCACCGGGCCAGCCAAACTTTTTTTTTTTTAACTAGACAACTTGTAATCATTAGCTCCATGGCAAATTTTTCTGCATGGCGATAGTCTCTCTTTCTCTCTCTCCAGTGCTGGAAATTGAACTTCTGTACTTTCCAGAGGCCTTGCTAGGCTGCTCGTGGAGCTCTTAGTGATGACATCACAGCTGAAGAGGCCTTCGCTCTCCTGTTGCTCCATGCAGCTTCTTTCTGTTGTCTCCTCAGCTAACTCTCCCTGTGCATTTGACCCCTGGTAAGATTTATGTAATAGAGCATATAAAAATAGTGTTTGGAGCCAAATAAGTATGCAATACAGATTATTTCTCTTTTGCAAGGAAGTACTTCTATTTATAGGTTTAGAATAAGTCTGTTTTTTAGGGACTCGGATTTTGACTGAATGATTTTCTTTCTTAAAGATTTATTGATTTATTTGTTTGTTTGTTTGTTATTTATACAGCATTCTGCCTGCACATGTGCCTGCACAACAGAAGAGGGCACCAGATCTCACTATAGATGGTTATGAGCCACCATGTGGTTGCTGGGAATTGAACTCAGGACCTCAGGAAGCACAACCAGTGCTCTTAAACTCTGAGCCTTCTCTCCAGCCCCTGTCTGAATGATTTTCATGCATGTGTGGGCAGGTTGTATCCTTTCTGTGTATTTTTAACGTTATGTGTATGAGTGTTTTGTTTGCATGTGTATATATGTACCACATAAGTGCCTGGCGTCCTGGAGGCCAGAAGAGGGTGTCTAATCTCCTAGAACTGGAATCACATGCAGTTATGAGCTGCTGTGTGGGTGCTGGGAACCGAACCTGGGTCCTCTGCAAGAGCAGCAAATGCTTTTTGATGCATCTCTGAAGCCCTGTTGTTGTGTTCTTAGAGTGTGTAAGAAACTGGAGGTCCAAACTGGAAGAGGAAACTTTGCTCAAAGGCACACGCATGGGTCTTCCAAAGCTCAGGTAGGAGGGAGGGAACTCCTTCACCTGTATCCTGTCAGATTTAACAGAATGAACACTGACCTGCCTGATAGGTATTTACTGGCCAATATAGTAGCCATTAGACACAATTATACCAAATATATGAATTACACTATTTTTTAAAAATAAATCAGCCCCCTAGAGCTACATCTGTGAAGTGCTCACCATGAAAGCATGAGGGTCTGAATTCAAGTCCCAGAACACACTGGCATGTAGCATGCTCAAAGTTGGTATGGTAGCGTGCTCAAAGCCAGCCTAACCTACTTGATAGCTCCAAGCCAGAATGAGAATCTCACAAACCGACATGAATAACACCACCTGGGAACAGTACATGCGCTTGATCGCCGGCCTCCACCGGCACACACCTGCACACCGCCTTCCATGCACACAAGTGCACCTATGTGTGCCCACACACACCTGGGTTCCTTAGTCACACTCACCACATTTCAAGCGTCCATTCCCCCCCACATGTGGCCAGTCGCCACCATATCACATCTGCACCACATCAGGGGTTCTGTGGACACTGCTCCAGACTAGATGCCCCGAGAAGGCAGAAACTCCTTAACTCCTGCCCATCACTGCTCTTTCTCGTGCTATTCCCTGAGCTGGTTCAGAGAAGGCATCCAATAACACTTTTGGAATTAGCAACTAAGGATTAGACGAACAAATTAATGAACGAACAAGCCAACCGGTGACCCACAAGACACACAACTGCAGACTTTGACAGCAGCCCTTAGCGAGGAAACTGAGAATGGGCTAGGTCAAGTGGACATCAGTCCAGCGGCGCAGTCCAGCTGCTGCCAGAGGGCCCAAGCGTCACTCCCAGCACTGAGGCCTGCAAAGGAAGCAGGCCTTCCTGAAGGTTGAGTCTGAAACCTGCGTTTGGAATATTGTTGCTCTCTTTTGTGTGTGGCACCTTCTCCCTGAAGCCTGAATAAGTCCCTTTTCTACGGGAGAAGCCTCATTAACCCGCTGGGTCAGAACAGGGCATCTGGACCTTTTCCAAGGGCAGAATGGGCACAGGGAAACCACCCCCATCCAAAGAAGACAAGAAGACGGGTTTCTGTGGCTGCTGTATCAGACCTGTGCCCACCTAAGGGGTATCATATTGGAGGAGGAGGAAGATGGGGGTGGGGGGGAGGAAGGGGAAGAAGGAAGGCGGCAGGATGGAGGGAGAGGGAAACAGAGGTGAGACTCTGAGGAGACAGAGAAGCATTGCAGATCTCTACATTCGTCTGTTTGCATCTATGTGTGTCTGCGAGTATTGGGGGGGCTATGTTCATGACAGAAAGTTGTGTGTGCACTGGAAAGTTGTGTGCGGTATGTGGGGAGCTGGGTCTGCATACAGAGGAGATTGTGTGGGGATGATGGTGCAGTGGGAGCTGTGTACTGAGAGAATTGTGCATAGTCAGTGTGGTGGGGTCTGTGGCGGGTGTGTGTGTGTGTGTGTGTGTTTGTGAACTGTGTAGCAGCCAGGCTGGCTTCCTGGTATGTAGGCAGCCCTGCTTCACGTCTGTTGGTTCCTGGGTGTGTGGGCCCCAGGTGGTCCCTACAATCAGCGAGTGTGAGCCCCACTTTGGAAGGCTTCCGCAGGCCCGAGAGAAACCCAAGGAGCACTGACAGAGGCCCCTTCTTGTTAGTTTTGCTAGGGAGATAGATGAGCCGGGCTCTGAGGGAGGAAGACCGCAGAGAGAAGCAAGGACTCAGACCCAGGAGGGGGAGAAAGGAAGGGAGGAAGGGAGGCGGGTGGGCCAGGCAGGGCAGTAGGCCACAGGGCCCTGGTCAGCAAGGGGAGCGGGAGGCGGTGTGGGGGCCGAGAGCAGATCAAAGGCCAAGCTGAGAGGTAAGGGGAGCCGAGGTGGGAAGCGTGGACTCCGGAGGGGGGAACCCGCGGCGGATCAAAGGCCGGCGCGGGGGGCGGGCGCGGGGCGGGGCGGGCTAGGCGGGAGGGACTCGGTGGGGGGGAAGCGGCGGGCGCTCGGGCGCTCCGAGGCGCGCGGCTCCCCGGGGAGAGCGCAGACACTTGGCGGAGATGTTACTCCGGAGTTGGAGACGATGATAAATATGATAATTTGTATAAAATCTGAATGGGTCTTGTTTTCAGGGAGAATGCCTCGGATGATGAATGGGCCCGGCTCCCAGATAGATGGCTGATAAAAAGTGTATTGGATTGGCGAGAGCGATTTTAATTCTCCGCCGGTACCTGCCGGGGCCGCGCCCGCGCCCCGCCTCGCTCCCTCCCGCCCGCGGTGCGCGGCGGCCGGCGGCCCTGCTGGCCTCGGCGGCTCGGAGCCTCCCGAAATGACTCTAATTACAGAGTTATTAATTTTAAGAGGAGGGTGAGCGGGGGGTTTATGATTATTAATCGAGCACCGGCGCTCGGCGGGCGGGGCGGGTCCGGGGCGGGGGGAGCGAGGCTCCGAGAACGCAGTCCGCGCGAGGCCCGGGGCAGCTGCAAGCCGGGTGGGCTCCGCGGCGGCGGCGGCCGGGCCCCCTTCGCCTGTGGGCCGCGGAAATCACACGCCCCTGTCCCTCACGTCTCCCAGGGAGGGCTCAGAGCAGCAGGTTCCGGGCCTGACCCGCGCACCTGCGGAGCTGCACCCGCGGCTCCACACCCAGAGGTCAGCAGGTGTGAGGCACAAGGCGAGGCGCTCCGTCAGAGGTGCCCCCCCCTTTCTCTCCCCAGCTCCTAACTCCCACAGGTGTCCAGGAGTGCTCATGACCCAGAGAAGGTGGTGGGCTGCGTCCTTGAAAGGGGGTGATCAAGACAGGGACATTTATGAGGCTCCTACTGAATGCTGGGCACTTTGCGAGGTGCTCTGAAGAATTCGGTTTCCCCAGTCAGGGGGAGGCCAGCTTCCCAGGTGAAGAAACTGAGTCACTTGATCTTAGGGCGGAAGTGGTCTGCTTCAGGGTGCTGGAGCCCGCTCTCCTCGCCAGGCTTTCCCTCCGCAGAGAAAGGTGAGGAGGTGGGAGGGAGACGCAAGAGAGACGTTTCCTGTCTCTAATTTACATCCATCCAGTCAGTCACCTTCATCCCCAGGGTCGGCTCGGAACGATTTGGCATGTTGCCTAACATCCTGTCCATCTTAGGGAAGATTTTCCAGACTAGACTGCGAGCTGTGAAGGCAGGCCCCCGAGAGGAGTACATAAATGGTTTCTGCTCCGTGGGGCTTGCTCTGTGGGGATTGCTATCTGTTCTACCACAGCGACTCTTTCCCAGAACTCCAAGGTCATTTAAAAGAAGGTATTAAGTGTTTGCCAGGAAACGGTTAAATTCAGGGGGAAAAAAAGAACCTTCTCCAGAGACACGGGCCCAGAATCCTCCTCCCAAACATACTTACTCCTTTTTTTCCAGCTGGGTGGGCTAAGGGAGTCAAGAATGGCCTCCAGAGGCCCGGAACTTCTTCTGGCTTGGCGAAGGGAGCCATGGTACAATGCTATGGGTGTGGGCAGAGTCCTCTGGCTGCCATAAGGTCACTCTCCGGATGGCCGTGCAACCCCGACCTGCTGTGTGATGTGGGCACAACTGTAGTGGAGAAGACAGGCTTTTGGTTAGGGCTCTAAGCTGGCTAAGAACCACCACCCTACAGCGTCCTGGGCTCCGAGTGAGCAGCCCGGTGCATGCCTGAAGGCTGGGGAAGGGGGGTGGATCAAGAGCAGTGATGGCTCTCAACCTGTACGTTGTGACCCCTTGGGTGACTCTCTCTCAGGGAGCACCTAAGGCCATTAGAAAACAGACGTTTTCACTACGACTCATAACGGAAGCAAAATTACAGTTATGAAGTAGCAACAAAACTCATCTTACGGTTGGGGGTCACCACAACAGAAGGCGCTGTATTAAAGGGTCACAGTGGTTAGGAAGGTTGAGGACCCCTAGACTCTAGGGGGTCTTGTCTGTGGCTAGTGTGGAGGATCAGGCCTAATCAGAGGCTGAGCCCAGCTGCCATGTGGTACATGGGGCATCTTACCCACCCGTATGAAGCTTCAGGCCAAGTCCAAAGGCAGCCTGGCCAGAGGCAGCAGCTGGCTGGGAAATAAGCCCCCAAGACAGAAGCTGCTTCTTGGAGCGTGCGTTAGCGAGGGCTGGATGGCCCTGCACCCTCAAGGTCTGGCTGGCCCTGCACCCTCAAGGTCTGGCTGGCCATGCCACTGGAGCCAGCTTTGACTTTCAGGGTTGAGAAGAAGAGTGAGAAGTGGTGTGAGGGTCTGGAAACAAGAGCGAAAGGGCTTTCCTCACCAAAAGGAAGATTTCCAAAGGGAGTTCTCTTCCACACAGAAGCTCTCTTCCCTCTGATACTTCCTTGGGAACCAGCACAAGCACATACCTGTCAGTTATAGAAGCGTTCTCTGGCTGTCAAGCCTACCTGTGCCACCTGCCAGTGTGACAGAGGAAAAGTCACTCAAGCGCTTTGTGCCTCGCTCTCTTCATTTGTAAAATGGGATTGTGAGTGATGGGTTAGGGGGACAGTTCAGCGGGTCAAGCCCTGTTGTTGAGGGGTTTGTGTCCCCAGAACCCAGTGAAAGCCAGCTGGCATGGATGCCACCTGTGATCCCAGCACTCAGGAAGTAGAGACCTGACACAAACTGGCTAGCTAGTTAGCTTGAACTGGTGAGCTCCAGGGTCACCCTGAGAGACCCTGCCTCAAAGTAGAGAGGAATGGAGGAAGACACTCTGTGTTAACATCTTGTCTCCACAGGCACACACACGTGCCCACACACGTAAGCATGCATATATACACACACCTACACACAGACCACACACACACACACACACACACACAGATAATAGGTGAAGATGAAAGGAGTTATCGGATATAAAGTACTCGGACAGTGTGTGGCAGTATGGCATGCAGTGAGCGCTCATCCTCGCTGTCTTTGGTGTAGTACCCCTCACCTTGCCACTCCAGGCCTTCCCTCTGAACTGACTACTTCCCTCTAGAGGGTCTGTATTAACCATTCTTTGTGCTCCTGCCTCCCTGACCTGTGCTCAGGAGAAGTAGGAGGCCTGGGACGGGGGGCACGCACCAACAATCCCAGCTACTTGGAGGCTGAGACAGGAGGATCTCTAGTTTGACACCAGACTGAGCAATTCTGTAAGACCTTATCTCAAACAAACAAGTGTCTGAAGTCTAGAGTGGGTTGACAATGAGCTAATTTGTACCAAGGATATATGAACTTATTAACTTAACTTTGGTGCTCTGCTTTACAGATGTGAACATCCTGGCACCATGTGTTCAAGGGATTTGCTGACAGCAGGTGTGTTTCTTATCTGATGAAGGAAGAAACTGCCTCCATTTCCTACTCTTTTTTAAAAATGTATTAATTATACAGCGTTCTGCCTGATGTACACCTGCATACCAGAAGAGGGCAGGAGAACTCATTATAGATGGTTGTGGGCCACCACATGGGTGCAGGGAGTTGAACTCAGGACCTCTGGAAGAAGAGCCAGTGCTCTTAACCTCTGAGCCATCTCTCCAGCCCCCTGTTTCCTGCTCTTGATGCTGCCTTCTCTGATGTTTTAGGACCAGGGACAAGCCCTTCTCTTCTCTAACATGAACTGCTCTGCGGGCTGCCTCCTGAAGATGGCTCATCAACTCAAGGTGCCTGCTGCCAAGCCTGATGGCCCAAGTTCAATTCCTGGGCCGACAGAGTGGGATGAGAGAACAGATTCCCACGAGTTACCCTCTGACCTCCACAGGCACTCCATGGCATGTGTGTGCTTTTCAGAGCACACTAAATAAAGTTTAATAAAATATTTTAAACTTCCCAGGAGCCTAAGTGGATTTTTTAGCCCAACACACACACGCAGACACAACTAAAGTGTTCAGGCCTCTTACCTCTGCCCCTCCCCCTACAATCGCTCTCTTCCTCAGTGCACTTTGCCTGGAGATTTGATGTCTTTTCTGGGTAAGACTGTACACGCTGCTCTTTCTCTCCGTCATCCCATTATTCCTACCTCCATTAATGGCCTTCCCCTGAAGATCAGACCTTGTAACCCCCTTGTTTAAAAAATCCCTCAGTGGGGGCTGGAGAGATGGCTCAGTGCTCAAGAGTACTGGCTGCTGCTCTTCCAAAGGACTGGAGTACAATTCCCAGCACCCACATGGCAGCTCACAACTGTCTATAACTCCAGGTGTGTGTGGGGGTGGGGGACCTGGCTTCCTCACACAGACACACATGCAGGCAAAACACCAATGCACATAAAAATAAATAAATCTTAAAAAAGGAAAAGAAAAAAAATCTCTCCATTGCACCCCTTAGCCTGCAAGGAAAAACCAAAACTTAGGGAAAATCCTGTTCTTTCCTGGTCTTCTTGCCCTTGCTTCTGCTCTTGTCCTTATGTGGCTTCATATATATATATATATATATATATATATATATATATATATGTGTGTGTGTGTGTGTGTGTGTGTGTGTGTGTGTGTATGTGTGCGTGTATGTATGTATGTACATATGTATTAGTTCCCCCAGCTAGGTAGGCTGTTGGCTCTCCCTTTGCCTTTTCTCTTATTAGGCCCAGGAACATGACTCTCCCATCTAGGGTATAATTAGTCACCTTTTCCCCTCACTGTAGGAGATTGACCCTAAAGCCTCTCAGACACTAGGCAAGCAATGTCTCACCGAGTTAGATCCCCAGCTTCTTTGGCCCCGTGTTTTCAAAATTTTGAGGCCAGACCCTGTCTCAAAATTTGACAAGGCTGGTCTTGAACCTGCTCTGAAATCCAGACAGGTCTTGAAATGTCCATCTTTCGGCTTCACCTCGAGAGTAGCTGGAATGAGGCTGCACTGGGGGCTCAGTAGTAACAAAACAGAACAAAACAAAAAACAAACCAGTAAAACCATGTGCTGCTCTTATAGAGGACCAGGTTCGGTTCCCGCGTGATCACTCTTGACTGCCTGTATCTTCAGGCAGAGCCAACAGTTCTGAGTCTCTTCTAACCTCTCTGGGCTCCTGCATGCATGTAGCACACACACACACACACACACACACACACACACACAATTAAACGTAAAGGTTTTAAAGAGTGGCTGGGACGGCAGAGCTGCAGCAACAGGCTTGGCTCAAGTCTGGCCATGTTGTAAGGTCCCATGCGCCTATCAAGCGCTCTCTGACACCAGCTTAGGCTTGCCTGGGTTCCAGTGACCTTGCACACCCACAGCCATGGTCAACCCCAGACCACAGGGTCTCCTTAAGTAGCCCTGACTCCTTTGCAACTCCATATTTAGGCCAGACTGGGTTGGGAGCCTCCTGCCTCTGCCTCCTTGGATTTGGGATTAAAGGCTTGTGCCAGCAAGCCCAGCTGAGAGCCCCCACCTTGACACGTCCTTAGAGGGGGACCAGAGTGAGATCACATCGTGGCCGCGGTGTGCAGCGCAGTGCTCACTAAGGTGTGCCCTGCCTCGAGGCGTTGCCCCAGGGCAGTGCTGCCTCTCCTGTCTCCTCACTCAAAGCCCTCAGGTTTCAGCATCAGTCGAATGGCTCCCTGTGTCCCTGCACGTTTAGGAAGTGACTAAGCCGCCCATCTGCTTCCTGAAGGACTATTTTCTCTCTCTACTTCAGCCTGGAGGGAAGGTCAGAAGGAGTTGCGGAGGGGGCTGGACCCATCAACCCAGAGGCTCCGAGGCTGGAAATTTTCCTGAGCATTTCTCATCCAGACGCTGCCAAGCCAGACCGGATGACTTCCTCTCCTTACTTTGGGTCACAC
This sequence comes from Meriones unguiculatus, assembly GCF_030254825.1. Taxonomy (NCBI): domain Eukaryota; kingdom Metazoa; phylum Chordata; class Mammalia; order Rodentia; family Muridae; genus Meriones; species Meriones unguiculatus. Next base: position 59,233,407 of record NC_083349.1, read on the forward strand.
TAGCACAGAGGCCCTTAGCAACCCTGCTGGGGTCTCTGTCTTCATTCAAGTATCCTCGGACTGGCAAGGCCGGAGAGTAGGGGTGGGAGCGCGGAGGAGTGAGGGGGAGGAGCTGCCACCTTGATCCTCGCAGAGACCCCATCAGATACTTTGTAGCATTCTTAGACCTTCCTTTTTCTCTTTCCCTTTAACCCCATTCTCCTTCTCCCCTTCCTCCTCCTCTTCTTCTCCCTTCCTCTTCCCACTATTTTCCTCTTTCCAGTTTTTCACTCCTCCTACCGCCTGGTCTAGGCAGCCAGCGCTGGCCCAGGTATCCCAAAGCAAGTGGAATCTGTACAGCGCTTTTCACTAATCCCAGGGAGCAGGCCTAGGAAATGCGCCCTCCGCTGGCGCTGGGTCGCCGTTCTCCACCTAGCTTTTTTTTTTTTCTCGCGCTCTCTCTCTCTCTCTGTGGCCTATCTCTCCTGCCTGAGCGCTCCAGACCCGTGACAGGGGACTTCTTCAAGGGCCTACTGAAGAGCTATGGGTCCAAGCTAAGCGGACGCAGGGGTCTGAGCTAAAGTCCTGGGCCCACACGCAGTCCCCGCCCCATTTCAGGCCAGGGCCAAAAGTCCAGGACACCCACACAACTCCTAAAAAAGAGCCCTGTGTCATTTACATACAGATTTTCCCCATTTGCCATGGACTTAAAATGTCATTTTATACACAGACACAAACACACACACTTTGGTGTGGTCAAACCCTGGACTTCTCCTTTTGGGTCCAGTTTTGCGTGGAACCTCTAACGCCTGGATCCCCCAGGGCTCATCCTGACCTCCCCGCTGTGGCTGCCACGGAGCACACATTTACTGCCAAGGGCAGGAAAGCACTTGCTTCTTTTCTTTTTTTCTTTTCTTTCCTTTCCTTTCCTTTCCTTTCCTTTCCTTTCCTTCTCTTCTCTTCTCTTCTCTTCTCTTCTCTTCTCTTCTCTTCTCTTCTCTTCTCTTCTCTTCTCTTCTCTTCTCTTCTCTTTTCTTTTCTTTTCTTTTTTTTCTTCCTTCTTCCTCCCCACCTCCTGGTGCTTCTTCTCTTAGCGTTTTCCTCCTCCCCATTTCCCTCTCTTTCTATTCGCTTTTCTTTCCTCTTTCTGCCTCTCTTCTGTCTTCTGTCTTTATTTCCCTGTTCTGTTTTGGCCTCTTCTCTTTGGGACTCCCTTTCTGAACCGCTTCCTGACCCTGGGTGAAGGTTGCACGGGTTCCCGACGTTATCTTCCTGGTCCCTTCGTCCTTTTCTCGCTTTTTCGTTCTCCCTGGGGACCCCCGTCTGGCGGGCCTGGGTCCGGCTCCCCCGCCGCCACGGTGATTTATTCGCCTCCCTCGCCGGAGTCAGGTGCTGAGCCGAGCCCCGGAACGAGGGAACAGATTTCTCCCAGGAAGGGTTTTGTGAACTGAGCGATGCTAATTGCGGGGTGCGGGCCGCGCCGCCGGAGGAGGGGGCCGCGCTGGGCCGGCGGGGAGAGGCGCGGGCCCGCGGCCTTCCAGGGCCTCCCTGCGCCTCCCGCCCGCGCTTCGCCCTTCCCTGGGAACTTTCCTGTCTGAGTTAACTATTAACCGTTGGCGAGAGGCAATTTTCTTCGGAATTTCAGCGATTTCCTTTCCGCCGTGGAAGCAGATTAACATGCAAGCGGGGAGGCGACCGGCCCGGGGCCGCGCGCCGCGGGGATGACTCGGTCCCCACGGAGTGTCCGGCCTCCGGACAGCGGAAAACTACAGCCCCGGCCCCCGCGCTGCCTGGGCAGGGGCCGTGACCCAGCCAGCGCCCCAGAGAAGGTGGAAAAAGCCGGGCGCTGGTGGTGGGGCGAGGCTGGGGGGGGGGTGCCGGGGCGCGGGGGGAGCTCAGCCCACAGGCGGCCCGCGACCTCAGCCACCGGCGGCCACAGCCGCCCCGGGAGCCCAGGAGCGGCACTGCCAGGTCCCGGCCCCCAGCCCCGCTCGCTGGGATGCTCGGAAGACACAGGCCAGCTCAGGGCGAGAGCACGGGGGCCCGCAGAACCCCACCCCAACTCACTTCCCCTCCCTGTCACCCCCAGCACCCCAAAGCGCACGCCCAGCCCTGGCTTCTGGCCGCCGCAAACTTTGCTGAACTCCTGGGCAGCCCGGCCGCCCTCCGCCCCTTCCCCTCCCCGTCCGGCCCGCTCTTCCTGAAGCAGGGAAAGGGGAGGCGACCGCCCCCTGAGCCGGGGAGTTGGGACCCTGCCCGGCTGGCACCTTAGCCTCCGGCCCCCCGCCAGGATGCCAGGCACCGGAGCGCTCCTCTCAGCGTGGCGGCCGCGGGCGGCCAGGCTTCTCCGGCCCCTGCCGCGGTGCCCAGGGGCTGCCCTCTTCTGGCTCTCCCCGGCGCTCGGGACCTGCCTCAGCTAGGGTTTGGGTGGTGCTGGTCTTGGATTTGCCAGCCCCCTGCACAGAGGTCCCCTAGCTCATCCCCCTCCCCACCCCCGCCCTGGCCTCGCCTTAGTCTTTCCCTGCCTGCCAGCTTCCCTCGGCCTCTTTGGGTTGCCTGTCTCTCTGTCTCTCTGTGTGTATGTGTCTCTGTCTCTCTTGTTTGTTTCGAGGCGCGGGACACTGATTGCGCCTTATGAAGTTCTAACTGGTTTTGTGTCAGGAAGATCTTTCTCGCTGCTACCCAGCCTGGCGTGACGGATTAAACATCAACTAGTTAAATAAAAATTAATATCAACTGCCTCCTAACTTCTAATGTCATGTTGTTTATAACTAATGAACTGATTAGGGGATAAACACATCGCGGAGACATTCTCTCCTGCCTCGGCTCCGTCGACGCCGTGCCCACTACAATGCTGCCAGTTGCCAGGCCAGGAAGAGGGAGGTGGCTGGGGGCAGGGCAGGCTGCCTAGCCTGGGAGTCCCTGGGGGCTGGCTCCTCTGCCTGCCTCGGTCTTTCTCTCATTCCTTCTCTTCCCCTTCTTCTGTGTTTCCCTTTCTCTGACTCCACCTCATTTCCTACTTTATCTCTTTTGCTTGCTTTCTCTCTCCCCCTCCCTCCCTCCCTTCTGTCCTTCCTTCTTTCCATCCCACTGCCTGTCCATCCCTGTGCCCCTGTTCATTCCTTGTCTGTCCCTGGTGTCTGATAGCCCCCTCTCTGCCCCTCTCCAGTCTGAGCTTCCCTTTTCCCTTATTCTATCATAACCAGCCTCTCTCCTTTCTCTTTCTTCTTCCCTGGCCAGCCCAGAGTATAAGGATGACCAAAGTCCTTGTAACTGGGCTTTTGACCTGAATTAAAGCAAGACACAGCCCACCCAACACACACACACACACACACACACACACACACACACACACCTATTTAAGGTGAGGAAAAAGTGTTTTCTCCATTTTTCCTCTACCATCTGAAGGGGAAGCAGAATAACAACAACAAAAAACATCCTTAAAATTTGTTCCTTCTGTCTCTAAAGCAATTATCACAAGTTCTACTAATAAATGTAATGTTATGGGGGGAAAACTGTTCTGTTATCTTTCCTCTGGGGCTTTAGATCCCTTACCAGCTGGCCTCAACCTGACATGGCCAGCCGCCTTTTAGGAGGGCCTTTTCCTAAAGATGCTCAAGCCCAATCACAGTTGTCATCATGACAAGAGTGAGGCAGAAAGGCAGGTAATCACAGACCCAGCCCCAGTGATTTTTTCTCTCTAAGAAGCCACAACATTTAAACTTGGTTTGCCCTGGACCGCAGGGTCTGACAAGACAATAACAACAGAAGAAGCTTTTAAAACCAATTTAGCACACGTGAAAATGTAATTCTAATGAAGAATCAATAGGCTGGCGGATCATTTTTCCTGAGACTCCTTGGAGATCCTGAAAGAGACTTTCAATCAATGGGGCCAGCAATAAGCAAAAGGGCCCAAGAGACTGTGTGCCACTGGAGTGGGCTGGTGGACAAAGAGAGACAGAACCGCAGGGAGGAGGGGGCAGAAGAACAGGACACCTTTGACTGGCATCATTTTGTAGGTGTCTGGAGGAAGAGTAGCAGATGCTACAGCTAAGAAGCCTTCATCCTTCTCAAGCCTTTTTAGTTATGTCAACAAGCTACTTAGCAAAGTGGCCTCAAGCTGCCTTCTCTAGGACCCCGGTCTGATCCTGGCCCTGCCCAATCCCTGGATCCTGCCTCTAGGCACTGGATCCTGGCACTGGTGCCTAGCTGTTTCAGGAACAAGAAAGCTTTATGTGTGGTTTCAGTTCAAAAGATCCCATTCCTCAGTGAGTGCTTCCCTGCCTGCGTGTCTCAGAGACCGGGTCTCAACTGTTGGTTCTAGAATAAGGACAAGAATATTTGGTGTGAGGGTGGTTGGCCTTCGTAATCATGTGAGCACATTATGTCTCCTAAGAAACCTGTCAACGGGCAGAGCTTTTTAATCACCATTTCAGACACTAGGAAACAAGGACACCGAGAGCTGGCCAGTGAAGGTGTGATTCCACAGGACAAAACCCATGTGTTCCAGTAGACACTTGTAGTTCAAGCACTCGGGAGGCAGAAGCAGGCAGATCTCCATGAGTTTAAGGTCAGGACCACCCTACTCTACATAATGAGTTTTAGGCCAACCAGAGCTGGATAGTGAGATCAGCTGCAATCAAGAGAAACAAACACACGATCGCTGACCATGTATGTTTAGAGTGGCTCAGTGGGTAGAGGCACTTGACACTTGAGTTTGATCCTGAGAGACACCACCAAGGAAGGTGAATGAACCCTCTGACCTCCCCATGATCTTCTTTTGTGAATGTTCACACACACATACACACACACACACACACACACACACACACAGTGCAAACACGTGTTTAAAAGGTGTCCAGATGCAGTCCTAGGTGACGGCGAGAAGCTAGTTACAAAGCATCCCATGTACATCAACAGAATAAACACAGGATAGTTGTGTGTGTGTGTGTGTGTGTGAGAGAGAGAGAGAGAGAGAGAGAGAGACTACAGTTTCATTGCGCACACCCCTCTCCTCTCCAAGCCCATAGAAATATTTCTCTGTCAACAGCAACAGGAAAGAGTATCTTTGGAGAAGGTCTCAGTATGCATCCCTGGCTATCCTGAGACTTGCTCTCCAGAGATCTGCCTTCCTGTGCCACCTGAGCGTCAGGATTAAAGGTGTGCGGTCACCAGGGCCAGTGAAGTCTTTTTTTTTTTTAACCCTTAAGTTTTTATGCATTTGGGTTGGAAAGTCACTGTTGGCGGAGGAAGAGGAGGAGGAGGAGGAGGAGGAGGAGGAGGAGGAGGAGAACCAGTGAAGTCTAAGATCTGAAGCAGAACATGTTGGTCTGCCAGGCCTGGCCCCTTCCCCCAACCCCCTGCACATCTAACCCAGTCGTGGAGTACCTCAATGAGCAACTCCTGAATTCCATAGTCAGTACTGCTGGAAAAGAAAAGGTCAATTAGGTGATGATTTGTCCAGAAAGCCATTCCTGTGGGAAGAAAGCAGGGTTGCTGTGGCTCCTTGTGCCTCCCCAGCTTCCTGTTTCTAGCTGCACAATCTCTCTAGGGTGAGCTCAGTGGGGGGGGGGGGGCAGGGGGACCGGGTCCCAGGAGCCCCAAGTCCTGCCTTGATCCTTTCCTGCCAGGTTCTCCTCTCTGTCTCTCTATCTCTCTGTCCCTCTATCTCTCTGTCTCTCTGTGTGTGTGTGTGTGAGAGAGAGACAGAGACAGAGAGAGAACAGAGAGAGGTGGGGGTGAAAACACCACAAACCTCTACTGGCACGCAGGGCTTACCCAGTGCTAGCTTGGACAGCTGCTCAGGGTTAGTCATGAGAACAAGGCTGTAAGAGAGGAAGTCCCAGCCTGAGTGGGGGTTGGGGCGTAGTGGTGCCAGCTAGCCTGTAATCCCAGCACTCAGGGAGGCAGAGGCAGGCGGAGCTCTGTAGTTCCAGGCCAGCCTGGTCCACAAAGTGAGTCCGGGACAGCCAGGGCTACAGAGAAAACCCCGTGTCTCAAAAACAGCAACAACAAAAAGGAGGGAGTCCCGGGGCAAGATAGGACAAAACAAACGAGGAAAGAGACCGCAGGGGGGTCATGAGGGGCGCTCATGGGTGCCTCTGAAGAGAGTGGGAGTACAAGCAGGTTCACCTAAGAAAAACGGGATCTGAGAGACTTACAGAGTTTATGGCCAAAGCTGGAGAGATGGAAATTCCAGATTGAGAAGGTGTGATGTAGAAGAAGGGCAAGTGGGCCTCTGATGGCGGATGAAAGCTCCGTGTGGTTACTGCGGGCCAAAGAAACCTGGGGCAGAGGGGAGGGTTCCCGGTCAGAACACTGACCAGGAGCTGTGTTGAAATAGGTACAGAATAAGTAAGGAAGGGGTGGGCCCTTCCCTCTTCCCTTTGGTTCTCCCTATCTCTTCAAGGACATCAGGGCTTTTTCCTCGTATCCTAAGTTTCTGTTTGTTGAAAGGCAAAAAGAATCAGAGAGCAGAGAGCAGCGCCAGGATGAACATGTTAGGGATGGGAACGACTGTGTGGCCTGCAGAAGTTGGGGTGCGTTGGCAGAGACTTTAGAAGCCAAGCTGAGAGCAGAAAAGCCTCTGGCAGGCGCAGGAGCCTGGAGTCTTAGGGAAGGGTTGCCGCACAAAGTTGGGGAGAAGGCAAGGGCCAGAGGGCGGGCTGGCAGGCTGGGATCTGAAAGGGGGCGTGTGACCGTGGTGAGAGGGTGGGTAGGAGGGTGTCCCGGCGTCTAGACCCGGGTCCGGCCTCCGGGTGCCTCCGGGCAACCAGAGTGTGGGGATCAGCTTGCCCGCGGGGCCGGGGGCCTCGGGGCGGGTGCGCGCCCGCGCGCGGCCCGGAGAGCCCGCGGCTCCTCGGCGGCGGCTGTGCTCGGCGCGGCCGGGCGTGTGAGCGCCGGCGCGGTCCGGGCGCACAGCCCGCCCAGGCGGCCGGCAGCCGCCGTTATCTGAGCCGCTCCGTCGCGGGTGGCTGCTCCCGGCTCTCCCGGCCGCGGCAGCCAAGGCGAGACGGGCCGTGGGGCGGCGGAGGAGCCGGGAAGCCAAGCCCCGGGCCAGGGCAGGAGCGAGCAGAGCATGGAGCAGTGTGCAGGAGGAGCAGGTACGGCCCGGGACCCGTCGGCGTCGCCGCCAGGGTGGGCGAGAGGGCCGGGGGTTTGGGCGGAGGCTCTGCGTCGGGGGAGAAGGGTGAGGGCTGTGTCGCCGAGGGCGGGTTTCACTGCTCTTCCCTTTCCCTGGGGTCCCTAGCCGCCACTACGAGGACTGGGAAGAGGCGCTGGGGACGCTCCTCTCTGGGGCCTCTGCAGCCTTCCCTCCCCGTGACCTCTAAACCTCCAGCCGAAAACTTTCCACCGAGGAAACGCGAGTTTCACAACTTCTCTTCGCAGAACTTGGCTCTTCCTTTCTACTGAGTGCTTAGGACTTGACGGTTCTGATTTCTCTCTGGGCCTAAATATTTCACACAACTTTCCTCAAACTGGCAACGCTGGGCGGCCTTCAGTTTCCGGGGGTGGGTTAAAGAAGCATATATTGTGGGCACATGTGCGTGGGTGTTGGGTATTTGGGTTTGGGCGGTAGGGTCGAGGGTCAGCCGAACACACACTTTCCACTTCAAAAACAGAATGGAGGGGTTCAGGGGAGGCCTAGGGGAAGCACCAGAGGGCCTGGGGGGGGAGGAAACTCTCAAACCGACTCCCGGAGAGCTGTTAGGGCGCTGCCCTTTATCTCCTTTGCTCCCCCTCTTCTCCAGACCTGCCAACTCAGCTGTGACTGCCCGTCAGGTGTCCCGGCACTGCGAGAGGGGAAGCCAAGCACCAAGCTGAGACTGGTAGTGAGTGAGAGGACAGGATCAAGTTTCCAGAGTTTTCCAAATAATTCTGTAGAGGTCAAGGCCTTTTTTCTTCACTCCTCGTTTCTATCCACTCCGTGACCCCAGTTCAAGTTCAGTTCTTTCAACTGATCGCTCTCCTGTCCCCAACACAGCTCGTTCTCTAGCTTTTTGGCTTAATCCTTGCACTGTCCCTACTCTTCTCTGGGGCCTGGTCCCCGTGGAAGAACTTGAGCCCCCGTGAGTGTCAGCTGTGGCCTCCTGGGTTTTTAGGGCTCTGGGCAGGCCCTCCACTCGCGAGGTTTAAGTAGAGAGATCAATAGCAAACAGTTGTAATGATCTAATTAATTATGGCAAAATTAAAAGCGAGTATAAAATCAATCTCTGATGGTGTTGAAGATGGAATTCAATTGAGAGCCCATCTGTGCACCCCCTCGACCGTATAAATATGCAGCCCAAGGACAGACCTAATGGCTGAGCCTTCCCCAGAACCTCTCTCCCTCTTCTTCCTTTCCCAACCAGCACAGGGTTTCTCCACCTCACTCTCTCTGAATCCATTTTGCTCTTGCCCCTGCCCTCCCTCCCAGGCCCCCCTTTCTCAGTTGGAACACTTCCGTTCTTTCTCTTAGCAGGCACCCCTCCCTGCCTCCTTGTAGACCTAAGGTGCCCAGACTGGGTTCCCGGTCCTAACAAGAAGCCAATTGCAAACTTCCTGCTCAGCACCCCAGGAAGAAATAGGCAGAGCACAGAGGCGTCTCTGGGATCCTGGTGGGGTTCCAAGTTACACGGGACCCTCAGAAGAAACCAGGCGCTTCACACTTACCCAGGAGCACCTGGTGGGGTAGGCAGGTGGCTACAGCCCAGGCTCGCTGTCATGCCTTCCTCTCTGGAGCCAGGCTGGCACTCCAGACAGGCACGGCTTGTACAGGGTGGGAGGAAGCTGCCAAGCTAGGCAGGAGGCAGGGAGTGTTGAAGAGGAAAAATGGCTATTTCCTTCAAGATACCCCCACCACAAAGCCAAGCCTAAGCCCTCCCCCCCCCCCCGGCTTCATTACTCCCCCCTTTTCTCTCTCCCACTCTTCTGGGTCTCCACCAAAGGCTTGCCCCATCGCTGCACAGTCTCCTCAGTGCCCCGTGTCCCCTGTATCCCCTTGTGTCCCCCTGTGCCCCCCGTGGACTTTTTGGTCCCCATCTGACCATTCAAAATGACCATGACATGCAGAAGAACAAGGGCGCCAGCAAGCACGCAGGCCGGCTGGCAGCAGCAGCGGCGGCGCAGCAGCCGGGTTACGCGAGACGCGGGTTTTGTTTAGTTTCCCTAGTCTGACTGTGAGCCGCAGCAACCACAAGCGCAGAAAGGGTGAAGAAAGGAGGAAGGAGAGAGAATCAGCAACTAGGTCAACGTGACCCTCAATACCCAGAGTATAAAAAGAAGAGGTGTGGGTCCCCCCTCTTCCTCTGCCCCGTTCCAGTCCCTGGTCAGCTTTCTGGCTCCCTGTAGGTGATCCCTGACTCTTCCTGGCGCGACCCAGGGTGGACTCCCCGATTCCTGCTGAGTTCCTGGGGTTTTGTTGTTGTTGTCCCGCACAGAGACGGCCTCCCCCTCCATCCAGGTCTTCTGAGCCCGGGGGAAGACGCAGCCTGACATCTCCCTCCCTCTTTGCCGGGCCTCCTCACCTCGTTATTAATTGCTGTGTTGACCTGCAAGATTGATTGGCAGCCCTGCTGGACGAGGCTGGGAGGCCTTGGCCTCTGAGCAGCCTGGGCTGGGGCCTGAGTGAGGAGGGGAGGCGCTGGAAATGGGTCCTGGGCTTCTACCTCAGCCAGCCGGCCAGGGAACACACAGCCCTCGCCACCGCTCAGAAATCCTTACAGCATTCAAACACATTCACCCAAACACCTCACCAAGAAACGCCCTGTCTCTGCGGAGACACACTAGAAATTCCCCCAACTGATTGAGACACTTAAGATTTTTCTCCTTCATGAGCCAGTTTGAGCGATGCGTGATGCGTTCGTTAGCCGCGGGTCTAGAGCTCATTGCGGGTCTGGACGTGGTGGGAGAGGCCCCGAGTCTGAGCTCTCTTCTGAGAGTCACTTTGCGCCGCTTTTCCTTTCTAGGGACAGTGACAGAAATTAAAGAGATAATCTCGGATACAGATGACCCTTAAAGCCTCAAACCAAATCATCCCCTTCCAGGCCAAAGAAGGGAAATCTGTTTTGGCTCCTTCAGGCCTTCTGCTTCAGCGGAGTTGGAGGGGATGGTTCTCTCTCCTTTGCAGAAAACAGAGGGCGGAGGCTTGCAGCACCAAAACCAGAGCTCTAACCCCTGGCAGGGACCTCCCCTCCCTATCTTTTCCCAGCCCAGTCGGTCACCAGCAAGCTAGCACACTCACTAGGCCCCCTGGCTGCCGCCGCTACTCGGGGCTAGAGCCCTGTCCCTACCCCAGGCCACTGGATCCTCGGGGGACACCCGGCTCAAAGCTAGGCTCGATGGAGGAGGCGAGCGTGGACAGACCTCGCTCTGTCCCGGGAGACCCCTCTCCTTGGGCCTCTCCCCCAGCTCGGCCTGCCCCTCTTGCCCCTGTGTCCTCTCTCCCCTCCTCTCCGGTCCTTTGTTCCAGCCACCTCGGAGCCCTTCCCCCGCCGCGGCGGCCGTGCCCCCGAGGCCTCGCTCGCCTCGCTGGCGGGGTTCGCTCTGCCTTACCGGCTCCCGGCCGGGCCCGGCCCCGGCGCGCTCCGCCTGCTCCTCACATCCGCACAGCTGCTGCAGGAGGAGGCAGGGAGGCGGCGCGCGGACGGATCCCACACAGCAGATTTGGTGTCTGCTGGCAACTCCCGGGCAACCCTGCCCTGGTGCTCCCGCCCTCTCCAAGTATTCCTCAGCACCAAAGGGCCAGGGGGCCCTCTTTCGCACGAGACCACTTTCCTGCCTGACGCACTGGCCCTGGCTATTTAGCTACCCCTGGCTTCCAGCAGGGAGTCGCCCGGCACCCAGCTGCCTTTCAACTAGCCCTCGCTGCCTCCTGTTCCCGCCCTCCGTGTCCCCCGCAGTAGCTGTGGCAGTGGCGGGTGGTGCCGGGGACGTCCCGGAGCCCAGCACAGACTCCCTCCACCACAGCCGGGCGAGCCACGGGCTCCGGCAGGCGAAGAGGAGGGTTAATCATTAGATCCCCATCAACACTCAGCCAGCCACCCTTGGACTCTCTCACCCAGGCTCCGAGGAGGAGGGGGCGGCCGGCCCGGTGGAGACCGGCTTTGCCCTGCTGGCTTCAGCAGGCCTTCCAGGGCCAGGTCTCTGCACCCGTTTTGAGCCCTCCCCCCCCACGCCCATCTCTTCTCCCTCCCTCTGCCTCTTCTCAGGCTCTGCCCACCGTCTCGGCTCTACCCGGTCTTTGGCAAGTTGAGTGCAGGTTCTTGGAGGACCGGCTCTGTTTGTTTGGAACCGGACAGAATGGGATTTCCTTCCCCGGTCTCTGCCAAAGATTTTGGTAGAGAGGCCCAGGGGGGACCGCGCCTCGGGTCACAATTAACCCGATTGTTGGGGATGTGGGCGAGAAAACCAACGGTTCTGGCAGTTACGGTAGACCTGGGGGGAGTGGAGGAAGGAGTGGCAACAGAGCCGAGGATGGGTGTGGTGTAGCCCAGAGGAAAGGGCTAGGGTGGGGGTGGGGTCTGAAAAGGAGGGACCCAGGAAGGAGCTCCGAGTGAGGAATCCCAGCGTGTGGGGTAGGAGCAGAATAGAAAGCATCCCCCCAACCCCCAGTTCTGCCAGCCTAGGAGATCAGAGGCCTTCCTTCCCTGTTTGCGTCAGGTGTTCAGAAAGCTGGACACTTACTCCTTCGTCTGCTGTACAAGTGTTTATTTTTCAGTGTCCACTGGTGGGCTCCACAGTGGACAGGCGTAAGTGCCCCCATTTTACAGGTGAGAAAACTGCAGTCTGAAGAGGCAAAGGGGCTGTGCTGGCAGAGGCTGCGTCTCCGGCCTGTAGGCTGTGGGCTGAAGGGTCGCTTTGAGCGGCCCTCCACGAGTGCCCGGGGTATTCGGGTCTGAACCGAGGGTCAGGTGGTAGGGTCTGAGTATGGGTTCCCCTTGCTTCTTTCCCACCCAGCTTTTCCTCTACACCTACCCTGCGGGTCTGCTGGCCGTGTTTTGGCTGTTTTTTTCACACCGCCCCCCTCCCCACCAGTTCAGTGGTCCACAGGCAGCCACCTGGCTGACCCGTGCCAGTATGAGGCCTCTTTGGTGGCCAAGTGGTTTGTATTGTCCTTGCTCCTCAAAGGGGCTGTGAAGGGCCGGAGAGCTTGCTAGGTCCTCTTCTGAAGGGAAGCAGGGTTGGGGGAGGAGGGGCCAAGAAGGAGAAAGGCCCAGCACGTGCGCGAGGCCTCTACAGGACCAACAGACCAGGCAGGCGGGGCCAGCTGGCAGGCAGGACCCCCGGGATTCTTGTGGGGTGTCCAAATATTGGGAACAAAGGCGGGAAAAGAGCGAGAGCAGGAGGGAGGGAGGGAGGGAGCAAGAGAGAGAGCGAGGAAGCAGAAATTAGGGGGTCTTAGATGAAAAAAAAAAGTAGCTTTAGGGAGAATGTGCTGTGGAGTGTGAAATTGCAGCCCATGGTGCTCCATATTGTACCAGAAGCTCTTCCAAAAAAAAAAAAAAATCCTCCAATGTGACCAGAAAGCCGGCTAGGCGGGGGGGAGGGGAGGGGGGGGCGGGAGCCGGTCAGGCGGGGCCGGGGAGGGCCCCTGAGCGGTCACCCATTGCCAGGGACCTGGACGCCTAGGGTACACCCTCCAAGAGCCCACGGGAGGGGAAGTGGGCCGCGGGGGAGAACCCAGAGTTTGACTGTTAAGAACTTTTCCCCTTTCTTTTTGTTGGTGGAGATGGCGAGTTCCAAACGGAATAATCCAGAAAAGACGCTAGTAGCTACTCAACCTCCGCCTCCTCGGCCTTTCCACCAGCTCTCCTCTCCATCGGACTAGTTTTTTTTTTTTTTTTTTTTTTTTTTGTCCCTTGGTTCTACACAGCACCCCCCCCCCAACTTTAATGCATTTAATTTGGTCTGCGCTGTGGGGAGCATTTCCTGGGGAGAGACGCTTAATTTCGGAATTTCTAATCCCCTCCCTCGGAGCTCGGGCCGCGGCTCCCCTCGCTGCTCCCCGGGAGGTGGGGGGGGGGTGAGAGAGCCGAGCCCCGGCCGCGGGGGAGGGGCACAGCAGGATGCCCCGCGGCAGCCGGGAGCCCTCGCCAGGTCCTCCACGGCGCGCCCACCTCCAAGAGCGCTCGGGACCCCGTGCTTAGTCCCAGGGTCAGCGCCTCGTGGGCGGGAGAGAGGCGGCCGCGTCACACCCAGCAAAAGAGCCCGAAAAAGGAGCCGGGGCGCGGGGAGAGCAGACAGAGTCCGCACTGCACATAATCTGCCCCAGACACCCTGAAGGCTGGGGTGTCACTCACACGCGGCTTGGGGCACCTTTGCACAAGTGGGTACGAGAGGCCCGCAGCCTCCCGCACTCCTAACGCTCACGCCGAGCAGGCCTGCCCCAGCCGAGGACCAGCTCGGCCCTAGCCGGCCCGAAAGGGGGGAGGCAGGAGAGGGGCCGGCAGGCGCCAAGTTAGCAGGGCAGAGATGGGAGCCGAGAAGAAGGAGCTGAGATCCACAGGGAAGATTTATTGGGCAGATCAGATGCACAGAGGCGGCTAATGAAGCAAATCCCGAGATTGGTATCAGAGCAACTCCCCAAAAGTTTATTTGCCTTTAAATTTCCGCAGGGAGGCGGGCGCCTTGTTTGAAGTGTAAATGCCCCTAGGTTGAAGGAGGCGGTGGTGGAAGGGCTGCTTTGAAAACACTGGAGAGAAAAGGTTCATTTAGAGTCAGACGAGGGAAAGGCAGCGAACCCTGACAGGTCGGAGCCCTGGTTGTGTTTGGGGTTGGGTTGTTTTCTTTCTTTTTCTTTCCTCCCTTTCCTCTTCTTTCTTTTTTGCCTTCTCGCTCTTTCACTACTCTTTCCCCTTCTGTTAGGGCCCATAGAAAAAGAAAAAGAACAGGAAAGGGCGAGTCAGAGGGAGAGGCCGGCGGGGAGGGCCAGCTGCGGGCCAGCCCTGAGGTCCGGAGAAAGCTGTGCAGGGGCGAGCCGGCCCTCTGGAGCAGCGGGGTGGATTGCCCTTTTGATTATCTGGGCCCAGCAGCCAGCTGGGGGGCTACGACGGGTGCTGCGGAAGGGGGCTGCCCCGGGAGCAAGGCCGGAGACCGGAGGCCCTGTGCCACAGCTCCCTGAAAACTGGGCCAGCACCAGCGCTCGCTCCCGAGAGGGTGTGTGTGAAGGGTGCTTGTGTGAGGCGGCTTCAAACCCGCTTCACAACTGTCAGTTCTCTTTGCACCCCCACCGCACGTGCAAGTCCCCGTTCACACTTCACAGCCTATGAAACACAAAAACCCATTGGGTCCTAGAGAAGTCTGGACCGCTGCGTGGAGCGAGGGATTCCACTGACTTCTGTTTCCAAAACAGACTCAGCAAGGCTTGACTTACGTGTACCCAACATATGGAGACCTGGGCAAGAGTGTTTGTAAGGGTCTCTCTCCACAGGGACCCTTTGGATGCTCCCCACCTCCAGTTCCGGGCTGTTAAGGCTGTTAAGGAAGTTAAGGCTGTGCCAGTCGCTACTGCCCGACAGGTCCTGGCTGCCCAGCAGGTGGGGGGACTGGGTGCTGACTCCTGTAGGCCAGAGCTCTGTTTTCTCCTTTTCTTTCCCCTAGACAAAGTTAGTGCGTGTTCCTGGAGTTGTGAGGCCAAAGCAAACCCGGGAGCGCCATCTGCAGGCCGCGAGAGGAAGGCGCGGGCTTTCCAGGCTTGACCCTAGCCTGCCAGTGTCCTGCCCAAAGGAACCTAGTCTTCAGCCCCGAATAGTGGGGGACGGGGTGGGGGGCAGATGGAGAGGTGCTTGGCTTTTTTCACTTCCCAGCAATTACTCTGCAACTGGGTTAATGGGATGGGGATCAGGAATTTCCGGGAGGCAGGGCAAAAGCCCAGATCCCAGCCGACCCGGGTCCCCAAAGAATGGGAAACTCGGAATCCTGGTGCAGCTGAGCCTGGCCTGAAACTCGCCCAGAGTAAGAGCGTCCTAGGAAACTGGGTTCGAGATGCCCTGTAGGAGTCAGTCCGAGTTGGGCTGAGTCGGGTGGGTGTCTGCCCCATCCCATCTCCTGCCTTCTTGGTCGCGGGGAAAGGGGCATGACACCACTCCCTGCCCTTCCTCTGCGGACCATTCCGAGGAGTGTCGGGCCCGCCAGGCGGGAGGCAGCGTTTCGCGGCTCGAGCTCCGTGGAGCCGCCCTTTCTCAGACCCAGGGAAGCCTGGGAGGAGGGAGCGACGGGGGGAGAGAGAGTTAAAACATCAGCTGAAGTGCCAAGATGATTTATGAGACGAGGGAAAATATTTCATAAAGATCTCCCGGATATTCTGTACTTAACCAGTTAGGAGACAAAGGGCTTCTTCTCGCCTCGTGCGTGCGAGGGGAGCCCGGCGAGCGAGGCGGCGAGTGCGGGCCGGCGGCCGGGGATGAGCGGGCCGCGCCGGCAGCGCTCGCCGGGCCGCAGAGCTAGCGGCCGCGCTCCCGGCCTCCCCTTCTCCCCAGCCGGGGCGAGCGCGCCTCGGTCCCGCTCGGCTCCGGCGTCCCCGCTCGGGCCACCGCCGCGCACGCTCTCCCGGCCCAGCGGCCTCCGCCGCCGCCCGGGGGTCCGGGAGCCAAGTTCCCCGGCTCGCCCGCCCCCCCGCCGGTGCCACCACGGCAGGTGGGTCCCCGCCGGAGGCCTCCAGCTCGCTCCCGAACCGGGCGTCCCGGACTGGCCGGACTCCGGGGAGGGGTGCGCGCCGCCGCGTGCGGGACGGGAGGGGACGGGCACTTTGCCCCGGAATGAGAAGCAGGCGTGCGTGGATGGGAAGGTACCACGGGAGGGAAAGGCGACGGGGAAGGACCGGGGGAGAGGAAGGGAGGACGGAAGCCGCGGGAGGAGCGGAAGGGAACTCGGCGCCGAGGCTGGCCGAGCGAGGAGCGGGCCGCGGGCCCCGGGCGCCGGGCACCTGCGGGCCGCGGCCGGCTGGCGAGTTGGCGCGGGAGCCGGGCTCCGGGGCGCGGCGCCCGCGGCTGCCTGAGCGTCCGCCCGGCCGCCGCTCGTCGCCCTTATCTAACGCTCATCTCCGCGGCGAGTTTCGCTTCTCAGTGTAGTTTTAATCCCGCTCCCCTTCCTCCTCCCCCCCCCGGCCCGCTCCCCACCCTCCCTCTCCCCGCACCCGCCGCTCCCGCCCGTCTCCCCCTCCCCGGCCCTCCCCTCGCCGGCACCGGAGTGACAGGCGCGGGGCCCTCCTCGCCGAGGCTCGGGGCTCCGGCGCTGGCGAATCACAGAGTGGTGGAATCTATTGCCTTTGTCTGACAAGTCATCCATCTCCCGGCGCGGGGAGGAGGAGGGGGTCTGGAGGGGGCTCTGCAGCTTTTAGAGAGACTCGCCCCCGGAGCCCGGGCTCCAGTCTCGGCCGAGCCTTCCCGCGGCCGCCAGCCACCTGGGGCCAGCCCCGCGCCCGGCGCTCGGCTCCCGGCCGCCTCCTCCTCCCGGGCCGCCGCGCGCCCTTCCCGGGGGCGGGGGCCGGCTCGGCGCTCCCCTGCCGCGGCGCCCGCCCGGACGTCCCGGGGACTGCTACTTCTCTGCCAACTTCGCCAACTCGCGGGCGCTTGGCTCGGCCCGGCTCCCCTCTCGGCGCCCCCGGGCCGCCCCCGCCCCGCGCCCTCGTGCTTCCGAGCCTCCCGGACGGCCGGGCTCCGGGGCCTCCGCCTGGCCGCGGCCGGCGCTCGAGCCATGCGCCCCCCGTGCCCCTCGGCCCAGCCCGTCGCCCGCGGGCCGCTCTGCTGACCGCCCGGCCGCGTGCCCCACGGTGGCAAGTTGCAGCCGCCGCGGCCGCAGACCCCGGCGGGCCCGGAGGAGCCCCGTTGGGGAGCACAGCCCGGCGCCCCCCGCCCTCGCGCGCCCCGCGGCAGCCGGGCACCCGCTCACCCTCCCTCCCCCACCGTCCCTTCCTTCTCTCCTCAAGTCCTGAAGTTGAGTTTGCGAGGCGACACGGCGGCGGCGGCCGCGCTGCTCCCCCTCCTCTGCCTCCCCATGGATATGCACTGCAAAGCAGATCCCTTCTCCGCGATGCACCGTGAGTACCGGCGCCCGGCTCCTGCTCCCCACCACCCCGCGGGCCCCGCGTCCTGGGCCGCCGCGCTCGGGTCTCGTCCCGAGGCCGCGCTAGCTTCTCCCGGCCCTCCTTCCGTTCTGTTCCCCTCGCCCAGTATTTCTCACGCCTCTGGCCACTCTCCTGCTTTTTGCCACTCCACGCTCATCCTTCTGTGTGTCTGTCTGCCTTCCCTGGTGCTTCATCTTCCTTTCCACCCTCTCCTCCTCACCTCGCGGGGTCCGCAGCCCTGGGCCCAAGGTTCCAGCCCCCAACTCCCTTAGTGAGCCTTTGCCCTGGACTGGAGGACTAATTGGCAGCAGTTTTCAGGCTTCTCTCT
The DNA here is from genome assembly GCF_030254825.1 of Meriones unguiculatus. Taxonomy (NCBI): domain Eukaryota; kingdom Metazoa; phylum Chordata; class Mammalia; order Rodentia; family Muridae; genus Meriones; species Meriones unguiculatus. The sequence continues at coordinate 59,250,758 of NC_083349.1, forward strand.
CTCTCTCTCTCTCTCTCTCTCTCTCTCTCTCTCTCTCTTTCTCCTTCCTCCCCTCATCTCTACCTTTCTCAAACTTAAGAGTTGTGGCCGGTCTGGAGGGGGCTCCTGGACAATCGTGTCAGGACAATCATGCAGAAGACCCGGGGTGTGAGCGCTCTAGCCGAGCGAAGGCTCCGCAGGGGGCTGCTTGGAAATATTCCCGTCATCTTTTCTTCCATCCTCACCTCTCCTCCTTCTCTCTCCTTTCCCTTTCAGCTAGGAGCAGGAGGTTGGCAGGAGAGGGTGGTCACTTTTCTTGACTTTGCCCAGGGAGGCTGGTCGTTCTAAAAACAATGAGGGGTTTTAAGAAGAAATCAGAATCAGGGAGAGAGCGAGTAGCAGAGGCTTCCCGGCCGGCACCTGAGTGCTCTGGAGGCTGCCTTGCCTGTCTCCGCTCTGCGGAGGACCAGCCAGCCAGTGCCCTGGCCAGGGGTCAGCGAGTATGGGGGGGAAATGCGAGGGAAAGAACAAAAGAAAGGCAATTGCCAAAGCCGAGGAGGAAGGAAAGAGAAATCAAATCAAGAAAGAAATTAAAGAAAGAAAATGGCAAGGATGTTGGAGGGGAGAAATAAGAAAATAGGAAACAGGGAAACATCTTAATGATGTTTGAATTTATCTAATTCATAACAGGTCTTTAGCTTAGAAAATTATTTGTCCTGTATTTTCCCTTGCTTAAAAAGATAAATAATATTCTAAGTAGAAACCCCTCCCCATCTATAGATTAATAATTAAGGATAATTTGTAACTTTCCACGGGGTAACTTTTAGACCCAGCCTGGTCTGCGCGCTAAACCGCGCGACCCAAGAGGACGGAGCTGTTTTGTTTGTTTCCTTAGCACATCTTTAGCTTCAAGGGACCATTTTTAAAAAACAATTCCTGGAATAAAATATAGTTCCCTAAATAATTTCTAGGTAAAGGAAGCCCAAGCGAGGGGCTTCGGCCGCTGCGGGTCCCTCGGTCGGCCGGGAAGCCCAGCTCCTTTTCGGAGGGAATGAAAGAGCCCCGCGCCGGCTCGCCCAGGCTGCCGGCCTCCGCGTCGGTCCTGTTCCGCCGCCTCGCTCAGGGTTTTGGGGTTTTTTGAGGGTTGCTTCCCGGACCCGCAAGTCGGGGCTAGTCTCAGGGAACCGCTTCGAACCCCAAAGGGGAGCAGAGGCAGCGGAAGGTGGTGGAAGGAGGGCGAGAGGCGGTGCGCGGGCGGCGAGCGGCCTCGGCCCGGGTCTGCGCCAGCGGCGGGAGCGCGTTCTAGGCCGGTTGCCGCGCGGCTCCTCCGCGGGCCCTCGGCCCTGAACTCCAGCCGCACCGGGTCGCGATCCCCTTCCCTTAGACTGGGGCAAACGGGCCGGGCCCGGAGCCCGGCGCGGCTGAATTATTCATCTTTAATCTGCCCGCAGCTGCCGCCTTTTCAGACCGGTAACGCGAGTTCTCCCGGGGCCTAAATTATTGATGGTCGGGGTTTGCAGGGAGGGGAGGGGGAGAAGAGGGGGCCAGGGACGGAGACTGTGCCGATGGGGGCAGTAAGACAGGAGGTTCTGGCCTCCCGGAACCTCCGCTGGAGGCCTCTGGCCAGCGCTTTCTCCCACGCTTGTTTGGGTCTCCCCAGAAAGAGGTGGCGAGAAAGAAAGGGGGCACGAGGTTTGCCCGCTTTCTCCGAAAGTGGCCTGAGCCGTGGGGCACGGGCTGCAGGTTGCCAACCTGCTCCGGCTGGACTCCGCCGCTGGCAGTCTCTGCGGTCGGACTGTAGAGCAGCCGCAGCCGCAGCCAGCGCTGCAGGTGCAGGGTTTCTCGGCTGCTTTAGGCCGCGGGAAGTGGGGCACCCGGCAGCGGCCTGGAGCCTGGCACCCGTGTGCCCTGCTTGGCTTCCAGGCTGGGCACCCTCGCCTGGCTGGACAGGAGGCCGAGGGCTCTGCCTTGGCGGGTGCGGCCTCCTCCCTAACTGCTGGGCTTCGTGGGCACCTGCCGAGGCGTGAGAGGTCAGGGAGGTCCCGAACTGACTTTGACGGGCATCGCGGGGTGCCCCCGAGTCCTCCCTAAGCCCGCAGGGGCCGTCCCCACCGTGCCACCTTGCGGGGAGACGCCGGGGCCCCAGCCGGGGCGGTGGGGTAGGCTAGCGAAGCCCAGCGGCCCGCGCTCTCCCGCGGCGGCCGGGAGGAGACGCCGCGCCGCCTCGCGCTCGCTCTCGGGGCTCCCGCCGCCCCGCTCCCTCCTGGATGTCCTTCCACCTCAGACAGTAGGGACGCACAGGGGGGAATATGGCTCAAGTCACCTGAAGACAGAGAACCTAAAGGAAAGGAAAGGAATCCCGGCACAAACAAAACGAAAAGCGGGGAGAGAGGCAGCGGTACAATTAAAAACAGATAGGAGGGGAGAGGCGGGCGGCGGAGGTGAAAGGGGGCTCGGCTTGGTCCCTCTTGAGTCTGAAGACTCCCTGAGCTGGACCAAGAGGACCCCGACCCTCCAAAATTAATCCCTTGCGAACCCCAAGCCCTGCCAAGTCTGTGGCACAGGCGGGTTCCCTGCCCGCAGCAGCGCTGTCCCTGGCCGGGTCCTTCCCTGTCCACCTCCCTGCGTTCATCCTCGCTGACATTTCTCCTCCTTTGTCGTCTCCATGTTCCACTTCTGCTCTCCCTCCTGCCTTCTACTCTCTCCGCACCTTCTCCTCTGCGGTGCCCTGGTGGGGGAGGCGGGCTCTTCCCTTCTGCCAGCGGGGTTCGGGGTTCGGTCGGGACGCTTAATTCTCCTCTATCCTGTGGGCCCACCCAGCCACCTTTCTCCCCTCGAGAGTCTTGGGAGAAGCCCCTTAGCCTTGCCTGCTCGCTTCGCACGTGGCGGGCCTCGGACCCTGACTAATGGCCGGTCCCTGCTGTGTGTGGGGCGCTGTGTTTTTTTCTTGTGTCTCCCCAGCAGGGCACGGGGGTGTGAACCAGCTCGGGGGGGTGTTTGTGAACGGCCGTCCCCTGCCCGACGTGGTGAGGCAGCGCATCGTGGAGCTGGCCCACCAGGGTGTGCGGCCCTGTGACATCTCCCGGCAGCTGCGGGTCAGCCATGGCTGTGTCAGCAAAATCCTGGGCAGGTGAGGGCCGCGCGCCGCCTCCCTTCCCCGCTGAGGGTTAGCAAAAGGGCTTGCTGCCCCTTTGGAGAAGCACGTTCGAGGGATGCTGGGCGGGGTAGAGGCTGTGCAGTGTAACCCAGCTCTGGGGCCCTCTGAGGGAAGAGAGCTGCGTTCAGAGAAGAAGGGATTTCCCCCCAGATTATCGGTGTGGATGGGGCTGGAGGAAAGGGAATCCCAAGATGAGGGGAGGCAGCATGAGGAAGGCTAAAGGCCGGTCCAGGCTGCACAGGACCTCGGTGCTTCGGGTGGGGTCAGCTGTCCCAGCGAGGGTCCTTCTCTGCTTCCCGAGTGGAAGGCCACATTGCCTCCCCTGGTGCCCGCTCTGCCGCTGTCCACAACCAGCTACTATGCCCACCCTAGTCAGGCATCTTCTGGAGTCTCTGCTCAGCTACACAGGGCCTTTCTCCCTCCACGCCGATGCCTAGGGAGGGACAGCGGCTGAGCTCAGGAGCTTGCAGCCCCCCTGCCCTTTCCACCGCCGGCTTCTTGCTGACCCCGACGGCCTTCCTGGCCCAGGTACTACGAGACTGGCAGCATCAAGCCCGGAGTGATTGGTGGCTCCAAGCCCAAGGTGGCAACGCCCAAAGTGGTGGACAAGATCGCGGAGTACAAGCGACAGAACCCGACCATGTTTGCCTGGGAGATCCGGGACCGGCTGCTGGCTGAGGGCATCTGCGACAACGACACGGTTCCCAGCGTCTCATCCATCAACAGGTGAGCAAAGCCCCCTGGGTCTGGAGAGCAGGACTCCAGTCTACTCCTGTCTGTTGGGCCATTTCCCAGGGTCCATCCTTGCTCTTTGTCCAGCGTCCACCCCTCCTTCCATCTCCCAGCCTGTTTGGGCAAGGAAAACAGACCTGGGAGGCAAAGAGACAGACAGACTGACAGACAGGGCTCTCTCCAATTCGGAGCTGAGTTTTCCCTGCCAGGCTTCTCCCGCCGGTGTCCTGGAAATGAATCCAAGTGTTTGTGGTAATTAAGACTCCAAGATTACCCGCCTCGGGATCTAGAGACAATCACAGCCCGTAGCAAAGCCTTTAAAATGACCACTGTCTATTCACTGCCTCCAAACAGACTTTTCTTTCTAAAGTCATGTACCCTTCCCCAGGGGCGGCCAGAACCCTGGCTCCTTTACCCTTTCAGCCAACTCCCACAAAGCTCGCCTCCCAGGAGCCCAGGTCTTGGTAGCCAGCTCTGCACAAATTTCCGGCCGAGAAGCACTGGCATCCAGGCCTACAGAGCAGATGCCAGCCACCAGCCAGGACTTGGCAGAGAGGAGAGGAGCTGGACAAGGACTGGGATGCCAGGCAGGGAGGGAGAGCTGGGACCCTGTGGTGGACTCTTGGGAGATGCCCCAACCACCAAGCAAGCCTGTCTTGAGGCCGAACTCTTCCTTAATGAGAGGGTCAGATCCTGGGACTGGGCAGGTTCCACTCAGTTCATCTTGCAGAACTCTTAGGCATCTTACTCCCCAGGTGACGCCAGTGTGCGGTCTGGGAAACCACATGGTCATGCTTTAGGCGTATGCACCCCAGCCAGTGTGTGCCAGGGCATCTATCTGGGGTGACCATAGAACACCCAGGCAGCATTAAAGTCCCCCAGACCCAGACCAGTTTCATAATTGCGAAAATGTGAAGCTTAACAATTGTATTCAGGGACTCTGGACTGGAGAAGTCACACTCCAGCCAGAGGTAGGCCCCCCTTTTCAGGAGCTCCCCAAATGAGAAGACAGTCAAAGAGTTTCAGACTCTGTTATTCTTTGCACTCTTCGTAGGCCCATTATCAGGAAACTAATAATTCAGATGGCGCTTCTTTCTGCAACTAGCATCACCTATCTTTTTTTAATATTTTGCAAATGATATGGAATTATCCCAAATCATCCTGAAAACAGCAGGTAAAATTAGCTGGTAGAATGTACCTTGGCTAAAGAAGATTCCCTCTGCCACACTCGTGCTGTAACGTACTGCAAGGCGACCCCTGAAATTATTCCGGTGTGTGCCATCTGTATTAAAATGGTTATTCAGTTATGAACAGGGTAACATAATACTGATCAGCTAATTATACACCCTCCGAAACTCTCCAGCTCCCTGGGCCTGGCTCAGCTAGGTAGATACTGCAAATGAACGGCTGTTTGACATTCACTTTCCAAAAGAGCTGGAGAAAAACACTGGGTGTTTTGAGAAAGCACTAAGAGCTTTGCATTTAAAAGTCAGGAGGCTGGGGCAGCTTGGGTAGGGAGGCAGCTGTGGCCGTTAGGGAGGGGAAGGGGACAGCATTTACTTTTCCTGAGCCACCTAGAGATTTTGCCTGTAGACCCGCCTGCGGTCCTTGCAGTGACTTAGAACTGAGGTCTCGGGAAGACAGCAGCTGAACTAAGAGTAGCTGGGATGAGGATCAATGTCACTGGACTGGGTGATGGTGGCCTGGGGGCCGTTTTGGAAGTACACTTTATTGTCTGTGGTGGGAATTGCAAGCCTTGGGAGAGCCCAAGGCATGTGTAGTTTCAGTGATTTGCTTCTTTTGGGTGTGTGTGTGGGGGGTGCTGGCAGCTTCCTCCCTGGCCATTCCCCGCCTAACACTTGTATTCCTGGCTATCTTTAAAGCTGGTTTAGGTACAAGTTTGTGAATGTTTCATCCTAAAGAGACATAGAGTACAGAGGACAAATGACCCTCAAACGTCAAACTCCAGAGGTCTGAAGGTGTGCCTACCAAACCAGAAAAAAAGTAGACTAGCGAGCTGCCCATAAGATGAGCTTTGGGGAAAGAATGGGCCAAGCCTGACTGCTCTGACAGCCACAGCGACTGATGGGCACATGGTCCTGTTACCCGAGGTCCATACAGGCTTTCTTCGGGTGTGGAGAAAGAGCCATTTCTGGGTACGCATTGCTAAGGGTAGATGAAGCAGGAGCTGGGAAGCCACCAGCAGCACGGGCAGCCCTCGCTGTGCGATTAACCTTCAAGGCTTGCTTTGTCAAAGGGATCTATCAGGCCAATTTAATTTTGCTTTGGGAAGAATCCTCCTCCCATGGTTGATACTTTGGAAAGATTGGTTGGGGCGTCCCAGTGTGTCACTGGGGTGTATCTGGACGCCCCAATCATCAATATCATTCTTATGGGTGCTCTGCCCTGAAGAGGAAGGTTCCTTCTAGAGCTGTGTTTCACATAAATGCCTGGTATAGGCGTGGCATTCCTGCTGGTTCTGGTTGTATCAGGAACTTGGGCCTTTCTGTTCTGAGAACTCTCACTCATTGTAAGAAGGAACTGGAGATTTTCCTGTGTGTATGTACTAGGAAGTGGGGAGTGCCTGAGTTCAGAGCTTTCTAGATGGTAGGGTGTCAACCTGTGTTGCTGTTATTGACACATATACATATATGCGTGTATGTGTGTGTGTGTGCATACATACATCTATGTCCTGAGTAAGGGTTTTCATGCTCATGAAGGGAAGAAAGGAAGTCTACACCTGCTCGCCCACCTGAGCCAAAGGTTTTCATCTTCTCCTCCTCCAAACAGGTGCTGTCGCTGCACTTGAAATATGCTGTTATGGCTATAAACTAAATTGCTTTTCATGCTTTAAAAATGGTTTTGGCATTCTCTGATCCTGTCACGATAAAGCCTTGGCTATTCAACTTGAGTTCTCCCCTGGCAGATCCTCACAGAAATGCCTTTCTGGGCCAGAGGTGTGCTAGGGGCCATCCATACCTTGAGACCATTGGCTAAAACATTAGCTCTGAGCTGGTCATGGAATTTTTTGAATCATCCTAAACATTGAGCTACTTTCCGCTGAGTGAAGAGTGAAGCCCTTTGGCTTGGGAGGCATCACAGTTGGGGACAGGGTTTGTAAATGGGCAACTTCTGACTGACACCTGGCATGGGAGATGACCTATGGTCAGTGTGGAGATGGAAGATCCTTGTACTGAAGGAGGAGGAAAGTTGCCTCGTCGGGCTGAGTTATTGACAAGGAAGGAAGGGGTGTCCTGATGACATCCTGAGTCTTCAGGCTGCACTGTTGCCCTGGGCAGAGACCTTCTCTTTGAAAGAACAGGAACTCCAGGTGGAGTCTAGGGCTAGGGCTACACTCGGATGTGGCCTCTGAGCTGGATGATTAATTTCTTAAAGCTAGTCAACATGTGTCGGGGCCAGGGAGCCTGGACTCCTGGATCCTTGCAGCGGACCCTTGGGGCTTGCCAATCACCCACCACCCCTGTACTCTTTCTTAGCCTGTTTGCTTTAAAGTAAGCACACACATTCCTCCTGGCAGGGGCAGCACCGGCTTTAAAAAGGCTGCGGCCTCAACCCTGTGTTAAGCAGTGCCAGCTTTCATCACTCAGGTGTCCCCACGGGGTCATTCACAGGTTTTGCCACGGGTCTGGTGGTGGACACTGATCTGCCGATTGTCTTTCCAAGCAAGCTGATAGTTACTAATCACAGCCATGGGAATTCTGGAGACACAGCCTAGGCCACAGCCTCTGTTTCTGCCTCTGAAACTCAGATCTAGATCAGTTAGATTTGGCTCCTGGACCAGCCTTGGCACGGAAGCTGGGCAGAGGGGTGGCATTGCTTGTCTCTAGATCTTTGCAGCTGTTTGGTTGTCAGCACTGTTGGTGTCAGGGCAAAGAGCTAGAGTCAGTGAGTTAGGAAGGAGACTTCATCCCAAAGAGGAAGAAGGACAGTCAGGACAGAGACTGTGTCTTGGGGCTCCAGGCCTCTCAGGCACAGGCTGCAAGAAGTTGCTTCTCTGGTTTCTGTCTCAAAGCCATGCTTACTCATTTTTTATTCCTAGACGGTGTCTCTGCTGTGCTGGTCACCCATCCTTAGAGAGGCATCTGAAACAGGCAGGGCTGTTCGTCTGCTTCTTGTGTTTTTAACGTCTCACATTTCATTGTTTATTATTTACTGTGGGGGGAGGTTGGGGTATATCCAGCACACTGCTCATGAGCATACCGGAGGATAACTTGTGGGAGCTGTTTCCCTCCTTTTACAGCGTGGGTTCTGGGAATCAAACTTAGAAGGTTGTGGTGGGCTTCTGGGCCCGACTGTCTCCTGCTTGTTGGCTTGTGAGTATTCAGGCCAGGGAGTAGTCTTTCAGTAGTTGGCAACTTTTGAGAACTCCAACTGAGGGGTTATCCCCCCAAAAAAAATCCAGGTTGGGTTTAGACGGGGATGTCAAGAAGAAAAGAGGGGGGGAACCCCAAAATAAACAAATAAAGTTCCAACTGTTCTGAGAACTCAATAAAACAATCGCGTCAAATATAAAGCAGCATAAATCTGTGTCTGCGCAGGTAACCTACTCGATTGCTTTTATTATCGCCCGGGCTGACTCCATTTATTACCATCCACAGCCCGGGCCAAGGAGACTGCGTGGAGGGTGGTCGCTGGTGCAATCCTATACCCCGAGAGGCAACAATCAGCCCATAGAGCCGGGGATTTCGATGGGAGCCAGGAAGGGCCCATCTGTCTGCATGAAACCAATCAATAACTCTGTAACCAGAGCCCTTGTCACAGGGAAATGGACAACACAACAGTTCAATAGAGGGGCCACAAGGGGAATTAGCCAAGTGGAGAGGGTGCCAAGCAGGAGCAGCTTCTTGAGAAGGGAAGCAGGGGTTCCTGGAGAAGAAGAGGCTGGGAAGGCCAGGATGGCTGGGTCCTGCATGCTTGTTGGAATAGGTGAGGGACTGCTGTGCCGCCAACCTCTCCCTCGGGAAGGAGAGGCAGCACGGGGTGGTGCTCTTGATTGGGCTTGCGGCGCAACATGAGGGGACAGCCTTGTGGCCTAGACCGTCACAGCTCTAGACAGGGCAACAACAGTAATGAGCAGAGATGAGTCATTCTCCCCAAAGCCTGCATGCTGGAGAGGGCGTCCCCCCCAGGGGATGGAGGGCCTGCTTCTCGGTCTTCTCAACTGGACCTTAACCTGGGGGTCCATTGTCCACTCCCAGCTCCCTACAGCAGCAGACCCAGCTACCCTTCAGGGCCTTACCTCCGAGATGAAGACTTTTATGAACCCCTCCTTGATGCTATCTGAGGTTAATCCATTGAGAGGAGAATGTATGAGAAGACGCACGTTCCATGTCTCTAAAAGCATCCAGTAGACAAGGCCATCTGACTGGCCAATTTTCTCGATTCTTGCTGTCTTTCCATACCTCCTGCTCCATCAGACTAGGTGTTCAGAGCTCAGGTTCACAGGGTGGAGGGGCTATGGCCAGTGACGCACCCAGAGAAGGCAGAGGGGTACCTGAAACCTGAAGACTGGTGTCTCGCAAGCAGTGCCCGAGCAAGGGAAACTGTAGTTGGAGAAAAGTCACATCTCCTGGAATTATCCGTCTGCCACTGTGCAGAGATGGCTTTCTCCTGTTGGTCACATTTTTGGGGTTTGATGCCATCAAGGTGCAACTAGGAATGTATGTACAATGTATGCATAATGGCATATAGAGGTAAAGGTTATCTTCTGTGTGGGAGATCGTTTGTGTTTGTGTGTCTACTTGTATCAGCTCTTAGGCACAGGACTCTGAGACCAAGAGAACAAAGGAAACAGTCCCCAGGATGGGACATGCCATTACAGCGCAAGGCTGGGCAACCTTGCCCTTGGCTCGGTGGTTAATCAGCAAGCCGGTCATTTGGGTTGTTGCTTGAGGTGGCAACAGCTACAGAGTTTGGCTATAGATAGTTCCATCTCACAATTTACACAACCTGGGTCAAGTTTTCCACCAGGTTTTGATTGTATTACAAGTCTCCATAAATCCAGTTAATCCCAATATGAGGGCCTTTGCTGCCGTGGTGTTACCTCCGCGATGAAGACTTTTATGATCATAGCTTCATCCTCACTTTGACACTCAATCCCAAGCCCTGTTGGCAGGGCTACTAGAGACCAGCCACACCAGGAGCCAAGGTATACCTCCAGGTACATACTTTTCTCCAAACAGGTGTGGAGGTGCAGACCTTTGACCCCAGCAGAGCAGCAGGCAGATCTCCACGAATTTGAAGTCAGCCTGGTCTATGGAATGAGACCAAATAATAAAGAAACAAAAACAAACACCAATACACATGTGTGCGCACACGTGTTCATGCGTGCCCCCCCCACATGTGATCCAGGAAACCATTGGCCAGGATGCCCAGCATGAAGCATGGCAGTAGCAGTTATACACAGAGATTTCTCTGTGTTGGGTCCAAGCCCAGACCTAGACCCCAGATCCTTCCCAGGTACTAGAGGACAAGGAAGGGGTTTGAGATGAGAATGAAAGATATGATAGAACTGAGGAAGGCTTCAAAGGAGGACAGGGCTCAATGTCAGATGCAATGTCTTGGGAACTCCTTTGGGGGCCAGACATGGGAGCGTCTGGCATGTGAGAAGAGAGAGGAAAATGGTCTGACCTGAAGGAGAAAGAGTAGGCTCCTGTACCCAGAAAACACTGAGTAAGAAAGGCAGGCATGCAGACAGGAGCAGAGGGGAGTGGTCATTGAACCAAGTTCCACCCACAGCTCATCTTCATGGAAACACCTGCACATTTTCCTTGAGCTTCTGGAGTGGCGATGTGATGAGAGGATATGTTGTGTCAAGAGAGAGAGATTTAGAGTGGAGTCATCGTTTATTCTAGAGGCTTTGACTTTGGACGTGGAATCAACAAAGCAGAGCCCCGAAGTCCAGACTGGTGTGTGCCAAGAGCAGCGGTGGAAATGCGTGTAGCCACCGAGGCCTCATGCCAGTGTGTTCCGGGAAGCTGGCAGAAAAAAGGTGTGTGGATAGGCAGAGGAGCTGGGGGCCACAGGCGTGATACAGACAGTGTTTACACGCATCACTCTGTGTGTGTGTATGTGTGAGCATGACGAGGCATGAAGCTAACTTTCGGGAGTCGATTCTATTTATTGAGGAACGGTCTCTCAGTCTGACCCAGAGCTTGCTGATATGGGTAGTCTTGCTAGCCAGCTTGCTCCGGGGACCCCATCTCTTGTCTTTGGAGACTGGCATTGCAGATGGCACTGCTCCTACTCGGCATCGTGTGAGGTCTGGGGATCTGAATTCTCTGCTCCTCACACTTGCATAGCAAACTCCACCCACTGAGGTGTCTCCGCAGCTCCTCCCCACACTTTGTGGCTTCCAGGGATTGAACTCAGATTTTCAGGCTTGCATGGCAAGAATCTTTACCTGATGGGCCATCTTGCAGGACCCAGAAAGACAAAATTTAACAACTCCGTGCTAGCCAAATAAAGTGCACATTGGGTCTGAGTCCATCTTGGCCAGCAGTTGGCAGCTGTAACTCTACGCACTGACCTCTGCTTTAGGAAAGAGCGGTGACCTCAGAGCAAGCGTGAGGGAACCAGTATTTCCCCTGCATCATAATATGGAATCTTCTAGGGGTGTCCATGGGAGATGGTGGTACTCCTTCTATGGACTAGCTGGGGGAGGAGTGGGTGAGTTATGGGTAATGAAGGGGACATCAGGTGAGATGCAGACCACAAGAGTGATGGAGGAGGTGAGAAGCTGAGAGGTGAACGAGGTCTGCAGGTTCCTTTGCCTGGATGATATTTGGGACTGGAGCGCAGGGCATGCAGCTACATTTGAGAAGGGGAATCGGTGGCCTGATCTAGATAAGGGCACCTGGTCCCCTGAAATATCTGAGATGTGGTTAGAGAAAGCCAGTGCCCAGGGCAGGTGGTTGTTCAGGCTGGTGGCATTCTGAGAAGCCAGGAGTGGACAAAGGAGGAAAGGAGAGGCCAGCTGGGGAGAAGTTTCCAATATGAGGGTGGGGCAAAGAAAGTGACGTAGCAGGCACATTCTCAAGGCCAGAGTTCCGTGGTCCTTTCTAAGAGAGAGCTATGAGAACATAAACAGGGCTGTGACCACCTGCCCCTCAGCTTACTGCAGCTCTTGTAGTGCCTGTGACGATCATTGGAAGGCCCAAGAAAAGCACCAAGAAGGCAAGATGCTTTCTGGGGTTGCACAGTGGAGTCCCTTCTACCCTGATACCTAGAGCTTAAGGCCACATTGCTCCCGACTTCCTGCTATGCTTGCTTTCAGGCCTGCCTGCCTATGGTGAGCTCCCTCTGCAGTGGCCTGAGAGCAGAGAAAGCCGGGGGAATGTGCCAGGCTGTTCTTGGCAGCGTATGCAGCAAGGCAGCCGGCTGGAAAGGGAGCAGTGTTCACCTTGCAGGCACAGCAGAGAAATACAAGGAAGGATGTGGCGACCTGGGTAGAGAGGGCAGGGAGGGCATAAAGGGCCCCAGAGCTCAAGCAATAACAGCTGGCTAGTGCTGGGGTTGCCTTTCCTGGTCCTGGTGCTCCTTCTTGGCCCTGGAATCTTTGTGGGTCCAGGTGCCCATATCTTTCAGGCGAGGGGAGGAGCTCAGGAGCCTGGCAGACATTGCTGGGTCTGATGGATCACTGAGATAACCAGGCACAGCTACCTCATTCTGCCCCTTATTCTGCCAGCCTTTGTCTTACCTACAAGGCTCACCATGTTGTCCTGAGAGAAGCTGATGGGCCTGGCCTGTGGGCCTCTGTGTGGTTCTGTTTTAGAGACTATGTGAGCTGGTGGTTTCTAGCAAACCCTGGCTTTAATAGCCTGGGAGGCTGGCCTAGCACCTCCAGGAGCAGTCAGAAGTCACTTGTCAAACTGAGAGCTGGTGGTTTCCTTATTCAGAAAGCTTCTGGCTGGCTGGACTGTTTGGTCCCAAGGCAAGAATTCCTGCTCATTTGGAATGTTACTGAATGCCATCTAGAGAGTGCGGAATCAAAGGGACAGTAGATATCCTAGTGGATCAATAGGTAAGGATCAGTCAGGTCTACAAAAGCTTCTGACACAGTCTGTCAGCACGCCTGGATCTGGGAGTATGGGCCCCTGTGAGACCAGTGCACACTTGCTCTGTCAGGGGTGAGCGTGTCACCTGTGCGTGGTATTAGGTGAGTTGGTGGCTACGGCATTGGTTGTGTTTGCCTGAAACCTCAGAGGCAGCCTGTGAGGGATGAGACCAAAGGTCCGGCTGGTTATCTGCTGTCATCTGTGGAGCACACCCACCAGGGTCTCCAACCTTCTCCTCGCCCTTCTGTCCTCCTCCCCGGGTTAGATGGATGGGTAGGAGAGGCCAATCTCTGACTGGAGAGTGCAGAGTGGATTCTGATTGAAGAGTGCAGAGAAGTGATAAGATAAGGGAGGCCACCTTTCCTCCAGGGATCAACTGAGGTGTCATGTTGCCCGCTCGCCTTGGCTTTTCTAAGAAGGGCAGTCAGACTTTTTACTGTGATGGTCTGGCTTTGGGGAAATCCGGAGGGAAGGAGGTTCCTTATCCAGTGGTCCTGGAAGGGAAAGCCTGGCCCCAGGTGAGAGAGAAAAGGCAGCAGAAGGAAGACAGCAGAAGAGAGAGGGGAGGGCCAGGTACCTTGACACTGACTGGCCCTGGCCTGATCTGGGGCCACAGAAAAAAGTAAAGAAGGAGACTGTGAGGCTTTCAACTAGCCTTCTGGGTGCTTAGCCTCCTGCAGAGGGCACAGTCCAGCCTCTTGCAGAAACAGAGTTCACTCTCTTCGTCCTACCCTACTGTATATTAACAGATAACATCCATATCACCTATAACCGCCTCTTCCTCCACTCCCATTTCTTCAACGCCTGACCCTAGGGAGACACTCTAGAAGGTCATGCAGACTGCTTAAGAGATGACCTCTCAGGGTAGGCACAAAAAAAGTTGAGAGAAATTCATTTCATGGCTAGTGGCTGCTTAGAAAAGGCGATTCCTGCATACGAATGTGATAAATGTTAACTGAGCATTAATCGCATTAAAGAGGGCCCTATAAACTTTTCATTTCTAATTAAATTCGTCCAGTGATGCTGCCCAAGCGAGTACTCTGAGCCTTTGTTTATGTGGAAAATTAAAATGCAAATACAATGGGATTTATTTTCAGGAGTGGAGTGACGGTCGGGCCCCGCTGGCTACTGGTCGCGAGGCCTGTCAGGCTAAGTAACTACTTCTCTGAGGTGCTTTTCTCCACTGTGCAACCATTTTTTTGTCATGAAGAAGGCCAGAGTTCAGGGTCAAATACAATTAGGCATGAGGAGAAATTACAAAAAGAATTAAAGAAGAAAAGGCAAAAGACAACCCAGTAATGTAAAAAAGTTTTCTTGGTTTCTAACTCTCCTCCTTCCATAACAGGACCCCCCCCAAACAAACAAACAACAAAACCCTTGTTTGTGAATAAAGTCATCATAAGCCTTCCTTGCAATCGCTGTAGAAAGGGGTGTGGGAGCAAGATTTAGAGAAAATAACCCCACCAGGCACATATGAGACTGTTCTTAAAAGAACCCAGTGGTAGGAAAGGCCTACAGTCTGGCTTTATCTCCAACATTTAGAGGGGCAGCTGCTGCCCACGTCATGGCTTTCCTGGTTCCTTCCTGCCAATGCCAAGCAGCACTGGCTCAGGGTAGTGGGGCATGGAGGCACACACTGAGAAGGACATTGTGCATGCACGCACGCACGCACGCCTGCATGCCCACAGCCTCTTACACATAGAGAGAGAGAGAGAGCCGGTGGCTCATGGAATAAACAAATGGCCCTCGTGATGAGTCTTTTAGTGTCATGATCCCTTTGATGGAAGCAGAAACCCTTAATGCTATTGAATGGAGCAATATGAAGTTCCTGCTTACTGAAACATAAATTAAGTTGAGAGGAACAAAAAAACCTAGGTAAGAAAAATCATTTGGGTATATCAGTTAGAGACACTGAAAGATAGCTACGGTGCTCTCCGGGTAAGGAAGTTGTAAATAGCATTAAAACTCGAGAGAGAAAGGAAATAGAGGTAGGAGAGATAAGAAAAGGCAGAGCGTTAAATCACAAATAGGGGCTCGTCTGCAAAGTCACAAACCAGATTTATACCAAGCTTTGCAAAATCTACAGCCAGGACTGACAGTAGGTGGGGGTCCCGGGTGCCTGTGTGCACAAAGCCCACAGCATCCTGACAGCGTGGAGAGGGTGGGCTGGCCTGGCCACTGCAGGCTGCTCACTGTGCTGGATTTTGGGATTGATCCGGCAGCTCCCTGTGTGTGCAGGGATCCGATTGGCTCTGAGACAGTCAAGGATACAGCCGCATGAGGGTATTTAAAGGGCTTTAAGCACATGAGTCTCTTGTGAGTTGGATCCATGTTCTAATGGTTCTCCAAGGTGGCAACCGGGTCCTGGAACACTGCCCGCCGGACTGAGTTTGCAAATAACTGCTACCCCTGTCCTTTTTAGTCTGTTTCATTCTGGGTTATTCTTTTCCTCTCCAGCGTTCGCTTGTGTCTTGGGAATGCGTGGGCACTTGCTGAGAAGCAGGTTAAGGGCCGTGGCAAGGCCCAAATATCTGCAAGAAAATCCACAACTTTAGCCAGCTTTCTCTATCAGGTGTTCACAGGATGCCAAAGATAGGTCGATTTAGCGCGTCCACCTGGTTGATCGGATTTCTCTGGTTTCATTCAGGCACAGAAGCAGCATACCAGGAAATACCTATTTCAGAGAAAAATTATAGGAGACAAAGTGTGGTTAGGAGGAATCTCGGATGCACTTGGGTCGGGTTTCTGATTTAAAGGGAGCCCGGGCCAGGCCCAGGGGTGTCAGCAGCTAGTGTCTGGACAAGCTCAGCCGTTGGACATGCTGGAAGAAGCATCATCCAAATAACCTTCGGCTGTCCATTAGGCCTGGCTTCCACCAGGGACCTGCCATCTGAAGGTCCGCAACAGACATGGCCATTCGTTCATTCATTCATCGCTTCATTCACCCACTCAGAAATGTCTTGCTAAGCACCTCCTATGTGCCAGGCAAGTCAAACAAAGCCCCACGGCCCAATGCAAGAGGGAGGCTCCGGGGGGAAACTGCCACATTAGTCTGGCTGATCTCATGTTCTTTCTGTGCCTCAGTTTCCATAGTCATATAAAGTAGGGATATATTTAAGTCTCTTATAGGCTCTCATGAGGATTTAATGAGCCTCCCCCCTGATAAATCTACTTAGAATTGTAACTAGTCAATATTAAGGAATAATAATAAATTACTGTTCTTATTACAATAGAAATAATCAAGTATGCGGTTTTAGTTTTAGTCTGTGTCAATATGTGCGTCTTCTGGTTTGCATGTGTATGAGCACTGAAGCACTTTAAATAAGGTCTGAAGGGCCCACTGTCTCGGCTCACATCTGTAATCCCAGCACTCAGAAGGCTGAGGCGGAGGGTCTTGAAATAAAGGCCTGCTAGGGGCTATATAAAGAAACCTCATCTAAAAATCAAACTAGAAAAGAAAAACAGAAAGAGATGGAGGGAAAGAAAGAAAGAAAGAAGAAAAGAAGGAAGAAAGGAAGAAAGAAAGGAAGGAAGGAAAGAAGGAAAGAAAGAAAGAAAGAAAGAAAGAAAGAAAGAAAGAAAGAAAGAAAGAAAGAAAGAAAAGAAAGCTGATTAGAGAGCCAAAAGGGTAGCACCAGTGAGGTTCTTGGCATCCTGTGAACCCAGCTGAAGTCAGGAAATGCACTGGCTCTGTGTTTTCCAGGGGGTGGAGAAGCTCCGTGAGGCAGGTCTCTGGCCACTGAAGAGTTAGTCAAGGGATTGCCCCTTTGTCTGCTCTGAAAGCCCCCCCCCCGCCGTAATACATGTGTGCATATTTGTGCCTGCATGTTTGCACACTCGTACGTACAGGCACATGCTCTCCCAGGATGAGCTTCCTGTTGCTTGAGGAGCTGCAAGTTGGCATTTTCCAGGCTCCTTGGCATTTTCACCAGTTTTGCTTCTTTGCATTTGTAATTAAAAAAAAAAAAAAAGATAAATGAAACAGTAGTGGGGAAATCTTGAGGTGCTCATTTTGAAGGGTTTTCCTGGTTCTTAAAATGTCAACATGGGGAGAGAGAAGGGAGGCAAACAGGAAGAGGAGGGGAAGGAAGGGAAGAAAATGGAGATGAGGATGAGAGAGAAGAGCAAGCAAATAGTTGATAAACTCAAGCTAGATCTGTTGTTGTCCTCTGTGACTGGGTGTTCCTGGGAGGGCGGGTAATGTGGTAATCACTGCCGTCACCACCACTGCTGAGGGAAAAATATTTTAAGAAAATAATTTAGGAAATAAAACAACTTTGGGCTTAGACTACTTGGTGCAATGGTCCAAAGCAGCTTGATGATGACAGAGTCTTCTATCTACTGAGCACCCAGCGAGATCAAGGTAAAATCCGAAGTTGTCCTAACTCAGGACGACATGCTTCTGTCTCTGGGGGAAACCCCACAGACTGAGGCTGAGGCCTGGTCATGTGCTTCCCCCTTTGGTTCAGTGACCTTGGATTTGTCACTTCAGTGAACCCCGAGGAGCCACACTCAAGCGCCTACCAGAGACTTTTCAGCTGTCTTAAGATTTCTTTTCTTCTTAATTATGTGTGTGTTAAGTGGGTGTAGGGGTGTGCACGTGAGCACAGGTGCCCCTGGTGGCCAGAGCTCTTAGATTCCTTGGAGCTGGAGTTACAAGCTGCTGTAAGCTGCCAGACATGGGTGCTGGGAACTGAACTCAGATTCTCTGCAACAAAGCATTTAAGCTCACATGCTTTGTCATCTCTCCAGCTTCTTTCTGGATATCTATCAGTCCAAGTAGCTGTTAAAGGTTCATATATATATATATATATATATATATATATATATATATATATGAATTATATATATATAATTATAGAGGTAACTCATTGCTGGGAGTTGAGCCTAGGGATTTGTGTACACTAGGCAGTTGCTCTAACACTTGAGTGGTATCCCTAGCCCTAGGAAAAATTTAAAATCAGCTAAGTTGAAATCACCCTCAGAGTGTTTTCAATTAAGTGTGAACCTACGTGAGGGCTGCCATCTTCCCTTCTCCCTAGTCATTAGCAAGGAGCCAGCTGTCGCCTTTATGGAGCCCCAGCTTCTGAGCTATCTAAGCAACCTGGGAAGAGGCCCCTCCCGGCCCCGTGCTACCCAACCCCAGTTTTTATACTTCTTTCCTTAAACCACACATAGTCACCCCTTGATCAACCGTAGGGTTTTATGTGCATTAGCATACTTGCATACATGCTTATATTTGGCTTATCTCATGGCTGTTTTATCCTGTAAACTTTTATAGTCATCATCATCATCATCACCACCACCACCACCATCACACTGGTAGCTAACCAGTCCTCGCTACAGTAGGCCAGTATAAGAAAGTTGACATATTGGTTAACTTAAGCCTGATGAACAGCCACACAGGGTTTTACAGCAGTGTTTATAGTTGTGGTGACTGGAGAATAGAGACGTCAAATGACTCGCTCAAGGTCACAGGCCCAGTTACAGACCTAAGATTTGAACCTATGCCATAGTGGTGCTGGAACCCATGTACTTATCCGCCACATCACAGCTCTTGCTTAAAGGCAGTCTTGAGTGATCTCTCAGTCTTGTGCCCTGCTGCAATTTCATGTCTTTATTCACAAGCTTAGAACACACTCCCTGTACCCTAGTGGAAGCTCGTATCTGTACTTCTATGACACCTGTCTGCTGCTGGATCACATTATCTGGGAATGGCAGGGAGAAGACGGTTTGGGGCAGGGCCACAGCGTGGAAAAAGAACAGGGGCTCTGGGAGCTGGAGTTCGGAGTGGTGTTCCCCCTGACTGGGAGCTTTACTTCCATCCACACTCCCCGCCCCCACCTGGCATGTAGATGCTACACAGGGATAGTGTTTGGGCTTGGGGCTTCACTCTCTGGATTCCACATATGTAGGGAGGATGAGAGCCAGGCCTGAACCAGTGTGGTTAGGTCAGAGCTCTCCCAGCCGTAAACATGTAAACTTAAAGTCAAGTGGATATTTATATTTGTCTCCAGAATTTTCCTCCTAGAAAGAAGCAGTGGAAATGACCAGGCCAGAGTAAGGTTAAAAAAAAAAAAAAAAAAAAAAAGCCAAAGGCTCGGCCCTTTCACCCACAACTGTAAGAAGAAGGCTATTAAAGCAATTACCGAATCACACAAGCACCACCCCAATCCAGCATCATTACTCAGCCCACATCACCAAGGAGACACCCATTAACCCAATCTCTGAGACATACATTATGAATAAAGAGATGCAGATATGATCAATGAATACAATAATTCAAAGCAGAAACAGACCCTGCCACCAAACAATACTCAAATTCCTCCAGCCCCGGGTTACCGGAAGAGCAGTCACCTCCATACAACACCACAAACCAAAACAGACCTGAGGCAGCTCACAGGAATGCATCCACACAATGCCACACACGCCAACCCACAACCCAATTCAAGCTCTCCATCCCACAGGCCACCCGTACACAAAGGCTGGAATTAGGTGGCCCTTGGAAGGACGATAACCATGGTAAAGACATACAAAGGTAGAGTCAGCCATGAAATGCCCAACCGTCAGCACACCCTGCAAAAAATAATCATAGCTACAGTGTCTGGAAACTCAGAACAGCTGCCAGGGCGCAGCAGCAGCTCCCATCCAGCAGGTGGATATATCCAGACCGTCACCTCTGATAAGGCCTCAGGGCTCCGGTTGCGTTAGTAAACTGTCCCCAGAGTCTGCTTCCTGAGACAGGACAAATCAGCTCCCTCCTGGTTGGGGTTTAATAAGACCTGGACGTTAGGGAAAATGACAGAGCTGCAGGGATGGGGGGTGGGGGAGCTCTCCAAGCTGGGTGCAGGAATTCCCCTCTGACTCCTGCCTCTCTGGCCATTCTGAGCTGAAACCCTCTCTTGCTGGGTGTTCACTGAGTATCGATTCAGTCTGCAAGCAATTTTAATATTTCTTCAGGGACTTTCAGGCAACAGCACAAGTCATTAATTCACCCTCCCAAATTGCTTATTCAATAGCAGGAACATGGCTCCTGAATAAAGTCCCAGAATTTATGTGACTTGCACGAGTCAGGAGGTCAAACAACTGTTATGAAGCGAAGTTAAAAATCCAAATAAAATATTGACACTTTTTTGGGGAGGGGAAGAGAGGGAGGCCAAGGTATTTAAAATAGGTTTTTGTTGCAATGCCCCCAGGATAAAGAATGGAAGGAGACTGAAGACAAGTTGGAGTTTATAAAATCAATGGAATTTATTGCACATCTACTTGGCATTTAATAATTCTCTCATTTCCACACCCCCCTCCCCCATCCCATTCTGGCCACAGACAAGGAGATACACAGGTATACGAATGCACATTCAGGCACATCAACACTGCCTCACGGACCGATATAAAAACACGATTGGGTTGTGAGCGTCTCAGACACCCTGGAAAGGGGACACCGATGGGCTTCGCTGTAGCTTAACGTGTTTAAGAGAAACCGGCGTAACACGGCAGATATTCATGAAGTAGCTTTTGATAAGTATATTCACTGTTATAAACCCCGGATCAATGCATTAGATCAGATATGAATATAAAGATGTGCCCACCACAGAAATAGTTTCTAAACTGCAGAAGCCGAGAAACATCTATCTGCAGGATCATCGTGGCATTGTGTACACGATTTGCAAATTAGGGTTCGTTTTTAACACAGACGTGCTGCTTATTAAATAAGTGACGGCACATGCGTGGGCGAGGAAGGCATGTTCCAAACCATAGCCGCGTGCGACTGCCAGTTAGCTACAGAGGTTTGCTCGGTTGTCCAAATCATGTATGTGAAAAGACTAAGAGAATTGTTCGTGCTCAAATAGCTAACCGACACAAAAGATTACTAATATAAAATTTTCCGGAGGAGATTATATGACCCAGCCGTCAGACACTGAAGTCACAGGCTTAGACCCAAAGCAATGCCATATTAAGAATGTGACCTTGGGTGAGTTGCTTAGCCATGCCGTTGACACTCAGGTAGAAGAGAAAACAAACCTAGTTGGTAGAGCTGCAGTTGGGATTTGGATGAGAAAATGTGTTTTGTAAATGTCTATTCTAGAGTGAACACAAAAGAAATGATACAGGCCGGCAAGGTGTCCAGTGAACAAAGGTACCTGCTGCCCTGGTTGATGACCTGAGCTCAGTCCCCACACCCTAGTCAAAGAGGAGAAACTGGTGTAAAGACATAATCTGCTCTGGCGACTGATGCTCTCTGACTTCCACCCTAGCACGCCACACACAGATAAATAAACGTGAAAACTTTTAAACAAATGATAGTTATGACTTCCACTGTTATCCTGCGCAGCTGTCCTAGGGAGGTCTGGACTTGGGTCCTATCGTTTGTCCCTGATAAGCTAGGCTAACAAACAAGCAGCTAGCAGAGTGGGCTCTAGATGAGACACCCATGAAAAAATTCTGGCTCTGTCACAGAAATGCTGCCTGACCTTAGGCAATTTAGTTAATAGTGCTGAGCCCCAGTTTCCACATCAAAGGCTACAGATAATAATCTTCATAGGTACCTATAGGTACTTCATAGGTACATAAATAAATTTTATTTCACTTTTTTTTAAGATAAGGTTTCTCTACATAGTGCTGGCTGTCCTGGAGCTCACTACGTAGACTAGGCTGGCCTCTAACACTCAGAGATTTGCCTGCCTCTGCCTCCTGAGTGCAGGGATTAAAGGCGTGTACCGCCACACACAGTAAGAATTACATTTCCAACTCCATGTAAAGCACAGTGCCTGGCACATACGGAACATACATTAGCATGCAGTATCTTCAGAGTCTTCTGTTCCGACAATAGCAATAGCTCAATAGTTATTAATTTCTTACATTATAGCTGGTCTTGTTTGATGCTAGATGGTAAGAAAAATAATTATGACATTTGTTCTTGCCAAATTGAGTCCAGGGGAGGAGTCGGCATTAACTGGGTAAGCAAAGAAAGGATTTGGCTCTGTGCTGGGCCCTGAGGGGATGAAGGAACAGAAAGAGATCGCAGTGGGAGCAGGAGGAGGCAGTTGCAGAAGCTTTTGAAAGCGAGGCTGGGAAACTCTCACTATCCGAAACAGGAAGCAGGGGTAAGGCTTGGCTACATCCTATTCTTTCAGGACAGCAACTGATGGATTGCTGCTCTGAATACCGGAGTAGCTGAGGTGGCTGGCCAGGCAGTCACCAGAAAGCCCAATATCCCTGCAGACTTCCTTCTGCATACAGAGGGGTGTCAGAATGGCCACGGAGGGGCAGGGAAGATGGAGAGGCACAGAGCGGAAGACGCGTCGCACTAGCGAGCCTACAGCAGTACCAACTTAACATCAGACCCTCCCAGGCAGGACCATGGGGGGAACAGCTGGTAGACCCCGCTTTAGCCGGAAGCCCTGCTGGACCAGGGCATGGTCAGTGACGAGAGGAGGTAGTCTGGTCACGCTCTGGCTTGGCATGCTTTGCAGACTGGGTTCCAAATGGTTAGTTAAACACATTGCCCCTTAATTTTTAAACCTATGCATATCTTGAAGTTAAATCAATCCATATGGTAACCATCCATCACACAAACCACCACTATTGCCCCCTTGGGTCAGCCCCATCGCCCATCTAACCCGGTAAATCATGTCTGGCCTGGGCTCCCAGGAACACACAGTGGGGGGATTTTGCCCTCAATGCCAGTCTTAGAATGGCAAGTTGGTGCTGGAAATTGCAGAGTATCTAGGAAACTGCTGGGAGTTGATCATCCAGGAACGCACAAGAACTTTTTTGTTTTGTTTCGTTTCAAGAAAGCATTTCTCTTTGAAGCTTTGGCTGTTCTGGACTCGCTTTTTAGACCAGGCTGGTCTCAAACTCACAGAGATCCTCCTGCCTCTGCCTCCCCAGTGCTGGAGTTACAGGCATGCACCATCATGCCCAGCTGAAACTTGTTTGTTTTGTTTTGTTTTTAACCTAGAGCTTAGTCTCTACAGGGAAAATGACAGCTTCTGGCTGGAGTGAGGATGAGTAGATGGTTAGAAACTCGGCCTGAAGTATGAGTGAGAAGCCATCTTCAGGCCCTACGACCCACTCCGAGGCCCCTCCCCCACCCCGCCCAAACCATCAGGCGCCTCCCTCACACCCTGGCTTGGGCTCATCTTCTCAGACTGTAGAGCTCAGAATTTCTAATTTACGAAGACCAAGGAGAGACCGAGGGATTTGCATTTTAGCAAATGTCCCAGGAGATTCTGATGCATGTAGTTCCAGGGCTGTCATTTGAGGACACCCTTCTGCAAGCTTTCTGCCAGGGTTCTCGTTCTAGGAGATTAATTATAGCTTCCCAACGAGCATCCCTACAATCCAAGCACTCGGGAAGTGGAGGTGGGAAGATAGAAAGTATCAGGCAACTCTGAGCCACACATACATTGAGTTTAAGATGTGAGCCTGGGGCCAGGCATGGTGGCACATGCCTTTAATCCCAGCACTCGGGAGGCAGAGACAGGTGGATCTCTGAGTGTGATGCCTATAAAGAGAGTTCCAGGATAGCCAGGGCTACACAGGAAAACCTTGTATCGAAAAAAAAAAAAAAAGTGAGCCTGGGCTACATGAGTACCATCCCCTCTCTTTGTCTCAAATACACACAGACACACACACATATATTCATCTGGGAAGCCCTCTCATAATCTAGAACCTGTGTGTTCCAGCTGTGTCCTGCTCTGGCTGGAATGGAAAGACCTGCCCTCAGCTGCAAAGAATGGCTTGACTCACCTCACTGGTATTCTCATTGTTTGAACTAAAACCCACAGAGCCTGTGAGTAAGCCTGGGCAATGCCTCTAAACTATAGAGAGCACAGAAGCAGAGCCTTCCAAGGAAGAGTGCATGGACTACCTCAAAGTGGCCACTGGGGAGAGCAGGGGCACAGTTTCCTGGGGTCCTGGTTTGGGGAGAGAGGGGATACCCAGTTCCGTGAGGTCCTCTGGAGCTGGCATCACGTCAGGAGTAGCAGCTTCCTGGTGATCCACATCTCTCTTGAGGATCTGCTAGGGAAAGTCTCCAGCTGGTCTCAGGGCCGAGCTGGGGGTGCGTGCCCGACATGCGCACTGCTCAAAGACTGGACACGAAGCAAGTACCTGCGTTTGTGGGATAAACGATCCTTTGCTGAAGCGAATATAGTTTTGTTTTTTAGAATGGCACAGCTTAAGATAGCCGGGCAGCTTGAAGCTCACTGCAGAGGCCCCGCCCTCTCACCGTTTGTCTGGCTCACTGGGCGGTCAGTTTAGCTAGTCTGAAGCATTCCTCATCCTGCCTTACAGATCCCGTACTGGGAATTAAGTATGTTCTGCAGACTCCGCAGTGGAATAGTCTATGCTGCTGTATATGTGGGACGTGTGTGCCGATACTTGACATTTTACTCCTAAGGCTCTTTGAGCAAAGCAATCATGTGGCCAGGCTTGGGGGACAGCCTGCCGTTCCTTGAGGAAACAATTCCAAAGCTGGGAGGACAGTCTGCTCCAAGCCAGTGAGCAGGATTTCATGAGGACATTCTTGGAGATCCCATGTCTACATAGCCTCAGCCACTGGTTCTCACAGATGTTATTGCTCCCACGGTCCGGTGAAGAATGGTGAGCTTCAGGAGAGCCTCCTAGCCTTGGTGTCTAAGAACGGGCTGCTAGGTCCAGTACAGTCTAGTGGTCTGGGAGTCCGCTCTTTTGAAAGTCTCTCTCTGGGAGCAGCGGAGCTGAGCATTTGAGGGTGCAGGTCCTGGGAATAGCCAAATTGAATTCAAATCTCTGACTTGTCGCTTGTGAACTAGATGGCCTTTGGCCAGCTGCAAAATGGGTTACTGGGAGAATGGAGCAAACGAAATGTTTGAAGTAGTGTGCCTTTCACACAGGAAGATTTCGAGCATAGTGCTTTTTTTTAATCACTGGAGCCTCAACTGGGGAGGCATCACTCTTAGCAATCCCGACCAGTCTAGACCATACTCCTTCCAAGGTGAGCTGTCTGAGGTCATTGCAATGCTAATAGGACTGTTTCTTGTTTCCACCTGAGGGGAAGTTTTTGCACACCATTTATTATCATATAATCTAATGCAATATAATATCATACATAACATAACATAATATGATGGGTAGGCTAACTTGAAACCCCGAGGCAGACGGTGGATGGATGGATAGATGAATAGATACATTTGTACTAAGTATACATACATTATATCATTCTATTGATTTGTAAAAAGTTCCCGGTCTGCCTGGCTGTAATGAGATTTTTGAACTTTGCGTGGCGATCAATGAGAGGAATATTATTGGCCTGGAGAATTGATATACCTGCTCTCAGTGGCTTGTTCTGCTCCCAGGCCAACCCGGCCCCTCAGGTGTACGATTCCAGCAGACACTTAACCTTTTTTACAGTGTCATCAGGCTAAAAGGAATCTAATAGTGACACAGGACTTGTGCTCAGCACTCTGCCACTATTGCTTTCCTGTCACAAATAATTTATAGCCTTCTATTTCCATCCCTGAGCCCTGCACCCCAGCCCTACCTCCCACTTTCCCCCAGCTCCCAGGAATCAATAAACTCACACAGCCATGGTGGGACTTCAGGGTGCAAGGAGATGGACAGATGGACAAAGAGAGAGAAAGACAGGGATGACGAGACCAGAGGAGAAAGCAGAGGACACAGTGGGAGAAGGAGGAGAGAGAAGGAGGAAGAAGGAGAAGGGTAAAGTAGGAGTCTGGGTTCCCAGTGGAGGGTTGAGCCATCCCTTCACCAGTTCAACCGGCTTGCCAGCAGACCCGGGCAGACCTTCGTCTGTCCCAAAGAGCCCCTGGGACTCTCCTGATCTTCAGAGTGGGAGGATGTGGAGGACTCCTGGGAGTTTAACCAAAGAGGAAGTGACCCACTGTCCACTTCATCATCCTCTGCTCTAAAGCCCTGCCACCACCCTGCTGTCACCTGAGACCCCTGTGGGTCCTTCTGGGTGCTTGCAGGTGAAGCTTGGCCCACTCCCCAACCTGTCTTCCCGGAAGTCTTTCTGAGGGCAACCCTTGGGACCCCCCCCCCCCCGCTGCTGTTCTCTATCCTCTCCATTTCCTCCCAGGTAGCACCTACATTGATTGAGTGGGGGCGTACTGAGAAGGGAGGCCTCCTGCCTGTACCTGGCTCAGCCCCTAAATTGAAAGCAGCTGGGCTTAGAGGTCACCCACAGGGATAATAACGCAAGTGAACATTATTATTACAGCTGGCATGCATCATGCCAACCATCATACTAATCACTTTATGTGAATAATCCTACTAGTCCTCACCACAGCCATAGGAAGTACCCAGTGGTACCATCTCACTTTTCAGATAAAGAAATAAACAGCCCAGGGCATCCTGGGAAGAACGGAACAGAGCAGGGATTCTGACTCAGGTGAACTGAGCCTGGAGCCCGGAGCCCAAATTCCGTCACTAGGCCAGGAGTGGTGGTGCACCCCTCTACTGCTACCACTCAGCAGCGAGGAGGCAGGGGGTCAACTTCGAGGCACTTCGAGGTTATAAAGGCGAGGCCCTATTTCAAAGCAAGCAAAAAAAACCAGAACAAATCAGGGGCCAGAGAGATGGCACACTGGTTAAGAGCATTGGCTGCTCCTGTAAAGAACCCAAATTTGCTTCCTAGCACTCACATGGTGGCCCACAGCTGTCTGTAACTCCAGTTCTGGGGCATCCAATGCCCTCTTCTGTCCTTCATGGGTGCCAGGCACACACATAGTATGTATATACAGGCAGACACCCATCCACATAAAAACAAATAAATCTTTTTTGAAAAAGGCAAAACCTGAATTCCCTTCACTGCACAGCACGAGGGTAGGGACACTTTATCCTGGCGCAGGGTAAGGCAGTGAGCAGGTGAGCACTCACTGAAGTGAAGGAGGAAGGAGATCCAGGCTGGGAAAGCCCACTTGGGGGGGGGGGAGCAGCACTCTGTCTTTCACCTCAGGGTGAGCACAGAATGTAAGAGAAATATAGATATCCATAGGGTTTTCACAGCCCTGATGCTTAAATTCCCTATGATCAGCTCTGGCACCTAGCAGGTGCCTGCGGCCTGGGGTCACAGATGGACACCACGAGCCTTAGTAACTCATAGCAGGCACCCTGCCCGACTTCTCTCCCATGCACCAGCAAGCCGCTGTCAGGGCATAGCGATTTTCCATCACTTGCTGCCTCAGCTAAATCTGTATCAGTGACTCGGGGGTCAGAGGCTCTGGTAATAAAGACAGGAACTCCACCAGCCAGTCCAGTTATCTGTGTCCCCCAGCCCCAGCCCTGGAACTCCTTAAACCAGAGCCTGTCAGCCTTTAGGCAGAGCTCCTGCAGGGCCACCAGACCCTGGAAGGTCCTGTAGGGAACACTGCTTAGGACCCTTCTAGATGCTCTGGATAATGAGGCCATATTGTTCTCAGCTGCTCTGGGTCCTCTCCCATGCCGACCAGGCTCAAAGCTCGTCCTCCGCCTCCCGACTGCTGGAAGGGCAAAGCTGTGATGGCTCCTCCCTGAAATTCTTGGGTCAAGCTAACGCTGCCCTGGTCCTCCACTCCAGCCCCCTGTGACTCTGCCCTGCTCTGCACCATTTACAGTCTCCCTGGCAACCTCGCTCTCTTCCTCTGGTGCTGCTCTTTCCTGCCCTGAACCACCCTTCCTACACCTGAGGTTGCTGTGGAAGTCAGCTTCCACACTACAGTCATCTTTTTACTCCCCCGCCCCACACACACACCGCTCCCTCTTCTCTGCACCTCTTTGCCAGGATCCTATTCCCGCTGCCTGGCTCAGACACTTCTCAAAGTCACTAATGGCCACCCTGATCCTGATCCCCAAACATGTCTCTGCTGTCCCCAACCCCCTGCCCTCCGTGATGTCACCAGTGGCATTGTAGATTAATGTCTCCCTCCACTCGCTTGGGTTAGGCCACCCTGTGCCACACCGGATCTACCTGTGGCCGCTACTGCAGCCTTCCATGTTGTTCTCTGCCCTTTTACCCATAAACTCCTCGCTGCCGGGCCGGCTTATGCCTGGCCCGGCCCACCTCACGCATGCGGAGCCAACGGCATGCTTCCTTCGTAGGCCATGCCCCTTCCTGCACCCCTACCCCACAATGCCACACACCAAGCTTCCAGTGACACGGGAGTGTTTTAGAGCCGTGCCTGACTCCACTTAGTTACCAATCCTGGCTATTCTTCCTTGCTTTTTTTTGGCCTTCACACTCTTGACGATTCTTCCCTTTCCTTCTTGAGATGTTCACACCTTATGCCTAACCGTTAGCTTCCTGGAATCAGTTGCTTTGACCATGACCCTTCTAGTTTGAGCATTGCTCACGGCTTCAGGCCTTGGAGGCTTGATTCTTACGAGATGACAAAGTAGCAGAAGACACAGTTTTCAGAGGATGGATTTGGACTCTGCTCTAACTAGCAGTATGGTCCTGAGGAAACCTTAATCATTAACCTTTGTCAGCTTTGGCTTTCTGTCTGCACAATGAAGACAGCATTTATTTTAAAAGTTGTGAGAATTAGCAGAAGTCCATATGAGTCATACAGATTAAATATAATACTGACATACAAGATTTTAATGAGTGGACACTAGCTGTTTCTACCGTTGGGTGCAAGCTTTCGGCCGTATTTCTGCTCCCTCCCATGTCCACCTCCACTACGTCTGGCTAGACAGGCATCATCCTCTGCCAGGCGTTCCTCCTTGGCTTCCTCGCTAATCTTCCACCCTCCTCCTGGGCATAATGCCCCCCTATTCTCTTGTTCTTCTTAGAATCACATTAATTTTTTTTTCTGGGGAATGGGACCTTGGAGATGCTGTGTCCCCGTGAGCCCTTTATTTGTCAGGTGGCGAAACAGAGGCACAAAGGCACAAAGTGGGAAATGGGAGGCTTCTGAGTAACAGAATCAGTACCGGCCCTGTTGTATGGCCTGGTATACTTTCTACTATCATCTGCCCTTCCCTGCTCAGCTCTGCTTTCCTCAACCCTTCTCCCCCTACCTCAAGGGTTGGCTCTTCCTCTGGTACTGGCTGCCTCATTGCCTGGAGCTACCTGGAATTCTTTAACTATAACCCCCCCAACTTTCCAGCATTGGGAGACAGGGGTCCCCTCTATGTCCCTATAAGCGATCAGAAAAGCTAAAGCCGAGTGACTCACAGCTGGCAGCTTACTTGGATGGTGGAGGTGAACTTGGGTTTCTGTATGGAAGAACAATACTGAGGTGGACAGGGTGGGAGGCTTGGGGGTGTAGGGAAAAACATTCCCCAGTCCCCCAGTTTGGGCTCCTGCGTTATGGAACTCTGTGGTTTTCTGGGACTCCTGCATGCTAGGTTTATTCTTCCTGGGAAGGTCTGATTTGTTCCTTTATTTTCTGGGGGTACATAAGGTGCTCCTCAACCAGTCTGGTAAAGAAACTGACTCAAGTAAGACCCACAGAAAAGGAAAGGAGGTGTAAGCCAACCAGATGCCTGGCAAAGGGGCTAGCTGCTGTTTCGGGATCACCTGTGGCCCAGCCCCTTACTTTCTGCCCTCTTTTCCTTGCTTAGTATGGGAGGAAGCTCTTTCCCAGGACTCTGGAGGACTGTGATATGGTCCTTGCTGGAAAGCCAGCTAAAACGGCCTTCAGACCCAGAAGTGTCTGGTACTAGGGCATACACATATGTGACTGAAGAAGGAGGGCAGACCACTAGCCACCCCTCAGAAATGGAAATGACGCTGTGCCCCCATTTGATCGTGCCCTGACCCTCGCTGCCCAAATTCAAGCCGCAGTTCAGTTTGCTGCCCAGGGCACCGTGAGTGCATACCTCCTCTGCCCAGAGCTGTGCTGGTGGAGTGCACAGCAGAGAGGAGGGAAACCTCTCATCTTGCAGCAGTGGGTGAGGGCAGGAAGGCAGGGACGGGGGAGTGAGGACAGAGCTGTGCTGGGCACGGACCCTCTGCCAGGCAGGGCAAGCCTGGGTTTGGCTTGTGGTGTGTGACTGTGTTGTCATGCTTTGCAGGATCATTCGGACCAAAGTTCAGCAACCTTTCCACCCAACGCCGGATGGGGCAGGGACAGGAGTGACTGCCCCTGGCCACACCATCGGTAAGAGGGCTCAGGGAAGAGGGAAACCAACTTAGAAAATGCCAGACAACACAGTCCAGACCTGGACACTGTCCACTCCAGTGAGATTCAGGGTCTTCCGTGGTCCCCAATCACTCCTTTCCCTCCTGGGCTCTCTCTGGTGATATTGGTTCAGTGCCTCCCTTCCACGTAGCCTCTTCAGTCTGTATCCCCCCCCCCTTTTGTCCTTCCCTCCTGCCTCTCATTCTTTGGGCATTTCTTTGGCTCCATCATCTTTTGTTTTATCTGATTTGATCTCCCTGTATGTCCTTCCTTAAGTTCCAGACTCTTTCTTTCATATCTATTTTTTACTTCATCTTTAAAAAAAAAAAAAAAGCGTCTTTTGGGGTGGGGCATGGGCTGAAGAGATGGCTCAGCAGTTTTGGTTTTACAGAGGACCCAAGTCTGATACTCAACACCCACACTGGGCAGGACTCATCACCACCTGTAACTCAGTTGCAGAGGATCTGGTTCTGCCCCGATGTCTTCAGGCATACACACATACATGTGTACATAAATTTAAAAAGTTAAAAAAAATTAAAGATTTCGGGGGAGCAGGGAATGGAATGCATAACCTATTCGTGGTAGGAAAACATTTCTGTGGAGTTAGATCTCCAGTCTTTTGTATTTCTCTCCTCTTTCCATCTCTCTCTTCCTTCCCAGTCCTCTTCCCTCCCCTCATGAGCATGGTTATGGATCTGTCCCTCTGTCTCTCTCCATCGTTCCTTCTGGCCTCTTTCCTTCTGGCCTGTTTCCTCTCATCTCTGTCTCTACTGCATGTGTTCTGTTGCTCTTTGCCTCTCTGGCCCTCTTGGTTCTCCACAGGATTTCAGAGGTACAGCCCAGGCTTGCTAGAACTCCTGCTGCAACTTCCCAGGCCCTGACTTCTCCTTGCTCCTTCCCTCCTGACCAGCAGGAAAGACAGAGATGGCTTGTCCAGCCCTGCTGGGGTTGCCAAGAGCCATTGTTTACCCAGGCCAGGGTTAGCACCCTGGAGGGAGTGTTGTGCTCAGCTATACCTGACTCACCATAGCACAGAGAATGGGTTCACTAGTCTGTCCCCCAAGAGGCAAGCAGGAACTTCTCCAGTGATTTTAAGACCAGAAGCAACTGGGAAAGAGAGCTGCTTCTAGGGAACACTGAGACCAGCTTTGGGCCTCCCCGAATGTCAGAAACAGCTCTTAGGGACTCTAAATCAGGGCTGGAAAAGACTCCACCCAGGAGACGCAGAAGCAAGGAGCTGGACTTTGTTTGAAGGGTTTGCTCAGCCTTTGGATTAGGCAGGATTAGAAGAACAGCTCCAAAGGGCACCATTGGAACTGTGCTATCCAGAAGGTCACCAAACTGCTTTCTAGACAGCTAATTGTGGCAGTTTCTGAGCCTGTACTATAGCCATCTGAGGAGAGGGGGCTTGAGGGACCAGTAAATGCCATGGATGGCAGAGGAGGCCTGGGTTGACTGGTCACCACTTACCTCAGGCTGGCCTAACAGCCCACACTGTCTGTCTGTGGGAGTGATTCCTCCCTCAAGCCTCAGAGGGCGGAAGGGGCTATGAGCTCCTTGTCCTTCCTTCTGCCCTCTGTTCCTCTCTGTCCCAGCCTGCGGCTTCGGTCACAGCTGCTATCCTGACAGTATTTCCTCCTTCTTCTCATCCAGTTCCCAGCACGGCCTCCCCTCCTGTTTCCAGCGCCTCTAACGACCCAGTGGGATCCTACTCCATCAATGGGATCCTGGGGATTCCTCGCTCCAATGGTGAGAAGAGGAAACGTGATGAAGGTAGGGAGGAGGGAGGAGCGTTGGCTCCCCCTTTGCATGCTTTGTCCTTGGACTCAGAGCTCCGGTTTCTGCGGGCCTCGCAGCTGCTCGACTGGGAGATCAGCTTTAGCAGTGAAGCCTAGGTACCCCCACTGCCCTGCTGGCTCCTGGAGAGAGGGAGGGTGGCTGCTGGTGGGGCCACCAGCGTCACCATCTGCTCATCCCCGATGGTCTCACCTTCTGCTGGGACTCACCCCAGCTGTCCCTGTGGGATGCCAGGAGGAGTGTGGCATGAACTGTTTACCTTGGGAAGGTTGTAGAGGTTGAGGAGACAGCTGGCATCTGACCCAGGGATGAAAGGCCAACCTGCTTTGGCCTTGATCTCCGTTAGAAGGTAGCAGGTGACATGGACATGGACGACCCTGGGGTCCTTTCTCTGTAACACTTGGACACTGCTCCCATTGAAACCACTTGGGGCCTCACCATAGTCCACATCATGAGAGTGGATGCCATCCTTACTCCTACTTCCCCTCCTTCTCTCTGAGCCCTTAAGGCACAGCCAGTGCCTTGGGTAGTTGAGAGGAATGGGGAATTAGGAGAAGGGACTGATAGGCATGAGCACGGACAAGGCGCTTCTCAGATGCTGTGGCTCTAGTGCTGCGCTGCGGCCAGCTGGCTGGCTGCTGGTGTAAGGCCTGGATGGACAGATTTCAATAGCGTAGGCCTGCTTCCAGCTTTGATTCCCTCACAGTCTCAGCTAAGGAAGTAGTAACTTGTGGTCTTTGCGGGGTATATAGGATTCTAAAGACACTCTCCATAAAATGGAAGCCACAAATTTGCACACAAAGGGAGAAGCAGCGTTTTCATTAGCTCAAGGTAGTCACAATGGATTCCTGTTGTTGTGCACCTGAACCAGGGAGTGTCTCCCTTCTCCCTCAGAAGTTATATTTAGAAGTAGGTTCTGTGGTCATCCCAGGTTTAGACCAGCTACTCTTGAGGGGTTAAAGAACAGAGAAAGGGACAAAGCTTACGTTCCCTAAGCTGCCGTCTGGCTTCTCCAGACCCAGGCAGAGGGAAGACAGCATAAGAGCCCTGGGCTCCAGTGGAAGGGACAGAGTGCAGGAGAGACCTAGTCCTGGCAAGATAGTGATGACCTGGTGCTGGCCTCCTTCCAGAAGCCCTAATGGCCTCGTTTCACAGGGAAACAGCTTGTCTGGCTCTATTTCTCCTTCTTCCAAAATATCCAAACCCATTTGGCTGCTACGGCCTTTGCCACTCACTAAATTTCATTGTGGTTGTTTTGGCGTCAGCCCCTGATGGGCAGGGGGAGGCTACCGGAGAGGACCTAAGCCCCAGTTGTCCCTGGGGCCTCTGACATGTAGGTCTTAGCCAAGCTCTCTGGCACCCTGAGTACCTTGGTAGCATCTTCCTCAAACCCAAGGGCTTCTCTTTAGCCACCTGCCTTGTTTAGAGTATGAGGTGTCCAGGGGGACCGGAAGGACACAGGAGCCCTTCTGGACTCCCCTTCATTGATCTGGGGTTAACATTTTGTGTGCCTTCTGCTGCCTGAGCCTTCATGGGTGGTGAAGGGAGGTGGGGATGCCCAGGGCTGGGCCAGCCAGTCAAGTCAAGAAGAGAACACTCTCCCCTCCTCTTGCTCACAGCCATTGTTTTCAGTGAGTTCAACACAATGGCCCTCTCTGCCTGTGAGCTATGAGAAGAGCTTGGTACAATGGATCCCTGAGCCAAACAGGGTATGATTCTTGTCCTTAGGAAGCCCATACTCTAGGACATATGTTAAACATTGCATCCAGAGAGTAGAAGGCCACGGATAGGGTATAGTGGAGATCTGGCCAGGCCTTTATATGGGGAAAGAGGCAGGGAGGAAGCTCAGTTTCCAGGAAGGGCTGCTCTTTGAGGAGGGCCCTGGTTGACGGAGGGTGTTAAGAACAAAGTTAGCTTGAAATTCTATCTCGCATCAAGCCTACGAGCAGCAAGGGCAGGGTGGCCTTAGCCAGGTGTGATGAAGGGGCACAGCGGGAGTGCTAAGAAGCCTGAGCAGACAGAGTCTCAGGAAGTGACGAAGACTGTATGTAAGAGGGAGGCCTTTCTCTGAAGGCAGGAATAGCTCTGTGTCTCTGGGCAGGAGGAGACAGGAGCAGGCCTGGCTTGGGGACTCCATTAGTTGGCGGTGCAAGAAGCAGCTGGAGTCTCCAAGTGAGAGAAAGTGAGGGCCTCAGACTCTCATCTGCTAGGCCTAACCAGCCTACCAGAAGCATCCAGAATGCCGCCATTTTTCCCCCAGGGGCTTTCTTGCCTTGTCTCTACCTCCTCCTCCTCCTCCTCCTCCTCCTCCTCCTCCTCCTCCTCCTCCTCCTCCTCCTCCTCCACCTCCTCCTCCACCTCCTTCTCCTTCTTCTCCAACCCCAGGCCAGATGGAGCTGTCCTTTCCCTGGAAGCTGGACCTGGGAGGGATGCCAGCTTTCCCCAGCCATCATCTTATTCTTGACCCATGGGACCCAGGTGGAAAGGGAGGAGAGGGAGAGAGAGCAGAGTGCACAGGGAGATCTGTAGGACTCCTCCCCTCCCCCACTCCAGAGGCCTCCAAGCAGCAGGGCCCAGTTTGCATTAAGGAGCAGCTCAGATGATTAAGAATGGGGAGATAATTATGTGTCAAGATGATGTAGCCCAACTCTACAGTCAGGCCAAGGTAGCAAAGCAGCTGGCAGGGCAGTCCGTTGTCGTGGTTGTCGCAGGAGGCGCCTGGGGTACAGGCCGCACAGACATCCAGGTGTGTCCTTCAACTCTTGGGCCAGGACTCTGGGTAAAATGAAAACTGATGTGAGGGACTGCAGAGCCTCAGGATGAGAGCAGGGGTGAATGTCCAGGGACTAGACCCCAGAGGGGCTGGCGGACCAGATACATTTCCCCTGGGATGGTCCTAAATGTACCAGCTACATTGGTCTCCTTTTGACCTCTCAGGTGTGGGACATCTCCCTAGAAACGTCATATCTTGAGGCAAGCCGGGGGTCCCTCTGCCCTCTAGGAAGCCTCTCTGTCTTCCACCTCACGATGTGGCCCATTCTTTAATTTTAACCACGTCACAGTGGTGGGCATTAGTGAGGGCTATGACTGGAGTGCGCTGGTATTAGAGAAGGCCTTCCCAGCCGTGGTTACTGCTGTTCACACTGGTAAAACCTAGAGCGGTACGGGCACTGGCCCTTGGGATGTGGACAGCAGCATTGGAACCAGTGGCAACCATGTCCATGGGGACACTCATCAATGGCCAGTTGGCTTTGACTCAGGGTTGGGGTGGGAGCTGACTGAGACTCCTCCCCAAGTCTGGTCTGTGGAAATGTGCAAAAACCCAGGCTTTACTTTGACACTCAAGCAGCCTGGACCCTCCTCCTAGGGATCCAGAAAGACCAGGTGGAGATAAAGAAATTTTGCATGGAGCACGCGCATGAGACACAGGCTGTCTCTTAATCCAAGGAGGAGAAATCCTCATCAGTACTCTGCTGAAACCTTCACCTCCAGCTACGATTATGGGCAGGTAGATTAGAGCTGGGTTCTCTGGGAATCTAAGAAACACAATTCCCTGAATGTTACACACCTTGGCTTTTGTGGCTGGAAAACAGAGTTGTGCCAGTCTCTGTATAATCGGAACCTAAAGCGAGGCTAGGGTGATTGCTACATGGTAGAGTGCTTGCCCAGCTGGCAGAAGGTCCTAGGTTTGACCCCCAGCCTGGAAAGAAACAAAAACAGAACCACAGAAACCCGGAGTCTTTTACCCTCTCCCTGCTGCTTTCAGCCAGCACTGCTATCCACTGACGGTGGTGGTAAAGCATGGAGAAGTTCTAGAACTTGTCTGAAATTCCAAATGAAGTCATATGGTGAGGCCTGTGGGAGGGAGGCAGGTTGGTATCAGCCTCTGATGTGTGGGCTTGCAGGGGGCCATGGCTTTGCATTCCACTAATTGGGGGTGCTACAAATTGTGCAGTGGGGTGGTGCCCAGCTGGTGCAGTTGTGCATTTGCAGGCAGGACAGGTTGCATGGCTGCAAATGGCGCTGGGTCCAGTCACTGCCTGTAGCACCTCCATTTGCTTCCGATGCTGCTGCTGCTGCTGCTGCTGGAAAACGCAGATGACTTCCTTCACTAGTGTCCTCCTGGGAGTCCCCAAGAGCGGTGCTCAGGCTATGCTTGGGGCAGGAAGGAGACTGAGCTGTAGAAATGATCAGCACCTGTCTAGGGGCCCTGGATTGAGGCAAGAGAAAGTTTAAAAACTCCTCTTTGGGGGGAAGGAGCTTGAGGGAGGCCTGCCAGGGCCGGAGCCTCCACTCAGCCCTGGCTTAACTGGGAGCACTGGATTTGAGTCCCACAGCCACTCAGCTGGGTGACCTTGGGGAAGTCATTTCATCACCCCTGCTCCTCTGTCAAATGGGGGAGTAACAACCCTTATGTTTGTGGAAAGGTTTGTAGAACATTAAGTGTCTAGAGCAGTGGTTCTCAACCTGTGGGTCTCGACCCCTAGGGGATTGGGCCACCTTTTCAGGGCTGTCACCTGAGACCTTAGGAAATACGCAGATCTTTACATTGGGATTCATAACAGTAGCAAAATTAGTTATAAAGTAGCAACGAAAGGAATTTCATTGTATTAAAGGGTCAAGCATCAGGAGACTGAGAACCGCTGGTCCACAGTGTTACGCCACTTCCTCCCTGAAGGATGGATCACTGTGTATCTAGGCAAAAAAACAGTCTAATTGGCAAGTGAAGATTTCACAAGGCGATGAAGTTATATGAGAACGAAGTCTATTTGGGCCTAGACTCCCTGACCCCAACGAGGCTGCTCGTAACTCTGGGACAAGCCAATCTGGAAGAGGGGGCAGTTGGCCTCACCTGTGCAGTGGAGACACCTTTGCCCGCTTGGCATGGTCACTTTGTCGTTTCGTGGTTATCCAGTGGCCTACTTGTCACTTTTTAGCTTCAACCAGAGTTTTCTGTGCATGTAAATAGAAAAATTCTTTTTCTAACAGGGGGCTTTTACTCCCTCTGTCTTTCTTGCTCCTACATGCAAGTTTGTTTATTTACCTTGGCGAATATATGCTTGTTTTCTGAACCCATATATAATTTTTCTACGGTTTATGCAAGTATACGTGTGTGTAATACTGCTCTGAGATCTTTGCAAGTAAGGGGGTGGGAAATTTCACATGTTGAGAAGGCATGCCG
Organism: Meriones unguiculatus; assembly: GCF_030254825.1. Lineage (NCBI taxonomy): Eukaryota > Metazoa > Chordata > Mammalia > Rodentia > Muridae > Meriones > Meriones unguiculatus. The sequence goes on from NC_083349.1 coordinate 59,287,793, forward strand.
TTTTTTACGTCATGTGCGTGCTTGGAGAGAGTACCGTATGACTATGTACACGCTGGCACCAGTAACCAGGGAGTGTCCTAGGCCAGACAGAGACATGCTGAGTGTTCACGGTCCCGAGCACGGGCCTGCAAACAAGAACCCACTGCTATCAACCTACCTCTGTTGGCGAGTCAGTGGGCTGTCCCAGGACCACCCTTAGGAGTGGCTGGGCCCTGGAACTAGGAGGACCGAGGCAGAGGACTAGGCCTTCCCATTTGGGCTGTGTGTGATTTGCAGCTCAGAACTTTTGTATCTCTTTGAAGAGGAGCCTGGTCTCCCGGTTTGGGGGTCGGGCCCCCCGATCTACCTGCCTATCCTTCGGGATCTCTCAGTGTCTGTCTGTCTTTTATTTGCTCTAGTCGAGGTATACACTGGTCCTGCCCACATTAGAGGAGGTGGAGGTTTGCATCTGGTCTGGACTTTAAGAGGTATGAGGGCCAGAGGGAACACGGTGTGGGGGTCGAGGGGGACAGCTCGGGGGCGGTGGCCAATGATGGCAGAGAACGGGGCTGAAGGGCAGATAGCCAGCTGGAGGCAGAGGCACATGCTTTCACTGAGAGCCCTGGAAGTTAGCAGTCTCTGGGCCTGGATCACTTCCGCCATGGGCCACCTCGGAGGTTTGGGGCTGAGGCTCGGTGGCCCAGAGGGTCAGGCGCTCGGTGGAAGGGGGCAGTTTTTTTAGCCCTTGGAAAAACAAAGAGTAGATCGGGTAGTAAAACAAAAGCAAAAGAGACCTGGAAGCACCTGACAGCGCTAATTCATCACGGCCCAAGTTTTTTCCTGTGTTCCCATTATATTTGTTTGTAAAAGTGGAAATCAATTTTGAAGGTAATTTTCTGGAAAGAATGGAAGGGAGGTGGGAGGGCCGGATAAGGCAGAGATGGTAAAAGGAAAAATTTAGGCCAGGCACAGCCCAGGGGCAGCTCTTGGCAAGGTGAAAGAAAATTGCATATTCAATCTCCATCCATGAATCTCCCTCACTGCTGCCCGCCTCCTGCTTGAAAACAATGAAGGCTTTTTCCCAGCGCTGGGCAGGGCCTCGGTATCAGCCTCACTTTAACTTCAGGGTCATTAATTCCCTGATTATTGAAGGAGAAGAGAGGGTTGCAGCATCGCCAATTCCAAAGGCGCCCCCCATGTGATCAGGCACTGGCTGGGGTGGGTGGGGGCAGCGGGGTAAGGTGCGATGCTCCGGGAGGCGGTGGGGAGAGAGGCAACGGGGGAGCTACCTGGACTGGGGGGCAGGAAGGGGGGAGGAGGGCAGAAGAGGCAGTCATTACTGCATACCTCTGTTGTGTTGTTCTTGCAAATTAAAAGTAGCATGTTCCACTCCACAGCTATCTTTGGGGAGGGAGGGGCACCGAGGGAGGTGGGGGATCTTATCATTGCTTCTTCAGCAGACCAGCGGTGGTGTCACCGTGTGAGGTGACATTTGAATTTACAATTCCGCTGAGAAAAGCCATTAATTCACAAATTAACATTTCTCCCTCTCCCTCTCTCTTTAACACTCTCTCCCTCTCTCACATGGATGTGCAAGCAATTGAAAAGACAAAGGAAATAGCCTTAAGGAAGAGACTTTACGGCTAGTCTGTCTGTGCTGAGATTGCTCCCCCTGCTTCCAGACAGATAAACCAATTACCTGAGCAGCTCGGCTCCTGGCCGCCCGTGATCGCCTCCTTTTGTAGGCTGCCTCCATGGCTGGCTTATACTCGTGTATCTCATTAATGGAAACCAGGCATGCCCTGGTCACCAAGCTCTTCCCAGCTGTCCTTTGGAGGAACCGTGGGAAGAGAACCGGTGTTAGACAGGCAGGGGAATCCTGGGGAAGAGGAGAGGCAGTCCAGGCCCTGGATCTCTGGGTATCGCTTGCTAAGGCAGCAGGTTAGGAGTGGGTGTGCAGGTGAGCGCTGCCAGCAAGGTAGGCTTGCACAGGACTATGGGCTGGCATTTAGAGGTAGAGACTATAAACCGAGTCTGACTCTCTTAATGGCCTTTGGTCTTAGTGTGGGGGGCTGGCTGGGCCTAGCAAGGGATCTGAGCTTGTCCTGCATGGGAAGGACACAGGAAAGTTTTGCTGACTACATGCTATTTCAGTGGGAGAGGATACAGCCTGAAGGAGCACACAGACACAGGCGCGTGCGCGCGCACACACACACACACACACACACACACACACACACACACACGGGGCAGGGGGAAGAGAGTAAAAGTGAGAGTGAACTGGAGAAGGAGGAGAGAGAATACAGTAGTCCTGTCTTACCCCTCGGGAAGTCCCTCCAAGAGCCCCGGTGGACATTTGAAATCATAGAGAGCCCTAAGTGCCCAGTTCTGTCCACACGTGCTTTGTTTTTCCAGATACAGACAGACAGGAGTTTAAGGTAGGGAGTAGACACAGTAAGAGACGAACAACAACAACAATAACAAAATAGAACAATTATAGTGACAGGTCGGCGCCGTGAGAGTTAGTGTGATAACGGAGGCAGCTACCGAGTGGGCAACCGGCACCGCACGGATACACTGAACACAGGATGGGACCGAGCAGGCAGCCCAGGCTCTTATCTGGTTACTCAGAAAGATACACAACTGAAAACCTATGAATTGTTTATTTCTGGAATTTTCCACTTAATCTTTTTAGACTGAAGATAACTGAAGCGCGGGAAGGCGGGGCCTGGAGTGAGGAGCCTTCTGTGGGTTACACTGGGGTTGTGTGGCTTCCCGTGTGCGGTGTGCTAGCCAGCATGTGTCCCAGACTCTGCCTCAGTGCGACAGGTCCCTTGGAAGCCCAGAAAGCAAAGCTGAATCAGGACAACCCCCTGTCCAGGCAATGCTAGGGCTTGACGGGTTGGCGGCAGTGCTAACTCTCCGTTTACGCTCATCCGAGTCAAGGACCCAAAGCCTGGCTACAGTCCAGTTCAAGAAAGAGTTAAGTTCAAAGGTGGCTGATACTCCAGAGAGAGAAACCCACTTACAAATGCTCGTTCTTCGTTCTGGTTAGACCTTCTTGGTATCAAGGAAATACAACTGTTGGCTGTTCCTGCAGCAGGCTCTTTCCTACCTCAGTTGATCGCATAGTTCAGCTGAACTCCCTGGATAACAATGGCCGTGCGCCTGCGTGAGTGACTCTCAGAAGCAAATGCAGGTTGCGTGGACGTTTTATGAAGCCTTCACCTCTGTGCAGAGGTGACTTGTGTTTGTCGTGGGGAGGCACCGAGTTTAACCTTGGCTGTGTGGGACTGACAGGTGCGGGCATTTGTGGCCGTGTGCTGGAGATGAAAGCCAGAATGGTCAGGTTTTCTTTCTGGCTAGTTCATGCTGCTGTGGCTCAAGAGTGACTTGCTTCAAGTATTCCGAGGTCTACCACACTGGTGCGTTCTCTACACGAGACAGGGAGTCAGAGCGGAGAGCTTGGCTACCCCAGGAGAAGAGGCACTGAGGTGTCTGTGCCTCTCTGCTCCTGAGCGCTGAGTGTAGGTCACACATCCCGGCAAGGGCAAACAGGCTCCAGGCCTTCCTGTGTTCTCAGCCGTACACAGAGCCCATCATTTCTCCATGTCTTCTATTGGCATCTTCCCCTGGGCAAATGCCCTCCAGCCCTGTTTGTTGCTTTAGTCTTTCCTCCCCACTTGGCCCAGCAAGGCCATCAAGCAAAAACTCCATGGCCTCAGCTCTGCTGCTCCACTCCACCCCGCCCCACCCCACCCCCCTCTTACAGACTCTGGACAAAGGAGGGAGGAGCCAGGCTCAGGGGGTTCTCTGGGCACTGCTGCTCGTGAGCTCACCTTTCGGGGTGCCCTCATCTTCTCCAGACCATTGGGCAATGGAAAAAGATGAGCAGCTGGCCTGGCACCCCGGGAATGGATATGAAGAAAATGAAGGCCTGAGAGACCCAGGGTGCCTGCAGCCTCCGAAACTGTGGAGGCCAGGGAGCCACCCTTCCCCATCCTGCCTCCATCAGAGACATGGTAGCCTTGGAGCTAGCTGTCTGGATACCCTCATTTTCTGGCCCACAGTGGTGGAGAGACCAAACAGGCTAGGAGAGGGTGGGGCCTGGCGCAGGAGCTGGGAGTCAGTCGTGAGCCTCAGAGCCTAGTTACAGCAGAGCCAGTAATTCAAACCATCCTGACCCTTCAATGAACCCAAACCTGCTGACCTTGACAGCCCCAGACAAGAGGCCTCACAAACCTCAACCTGCTGCAGGCCGGCCTTCTTCCCCTCCCTCCCTAGCAGCCCTGTGGCCTGGCCTCCAGGTGGCTTCTCATTTGGCCATCCTCATGAAATGTCAGCATCCCCTCCTCCCTCAGGCAGGCCAGCCTCAAAGCACCCTTTGTGCTCATCTCCACTGGAGACAGGGCGTGGGCGTCCCCCGAAGCCTGTGGAGGACCCCGGCGGTGGCCTTCTCCCATGCCTGGCTGAGCAGAACTTGCCCTTCCCCTCTACTCAGCACCAGCTTCATCTTCTCAGGACCAGCTATAGCACACGTCCCTCTGTGTGTGAGTGTGCGCGTGTGCGTGTGCATGTGTTAGGGTGCCTACAGGGACAGAGAAGGTGAGAGAAACAGAGAGGATGGGGAGCGAAGAGAAGTGAGAGGAAAGCAACCCCAGGAACATGCATTAAAGTCGTTTGCGAAGTTAGTGCTCTCCTCCTCGGGAGACTGGAGCCCATCCAGCTGCCGCCAAGGCTGCCAGGCGGCGCTCCAGAAGAGTGTGAGCGGGAGACTGAGCGAGCCAGGGACCGGGGACAAATGCAGGGACACTGTGCAAATGCTCACGCATACACACAGGGCACACACACATATGGGCACACACACGGGCACACACACACATGGGCACACACACACATGGGCACACACACATGGGCACACACACACAGGGGCACACACACACACATGGGCACACACACATGGGCACACACACACATGGGCACACACACACACATGGGCACACACACATATGGGCACACACACACGGGCACACACACATGGGCACACACACACATGGGCACACACACATGGGCACACACACACATGGGCACACACACATGGGCACACACACAGGGACACACACAGGGGTGCACACACAAACAGGGGCACACACAGGGGCACACACTCAGGCACATACACAGGGGCGTGCGCGCGCGCGCACACACACACACACACACACACACACACACACACACACTACCCTAGGCTAGGAAAGTCTGGGAAGCTGGGACAAAGAATGCAGATGCACACGGGGCTCCGGGGGCTCCTGAGCCTTCCTTCATCCCACCCGCCATCTACCCCCTGGCAGTGTGGTCAGCCCAGACACTTGGCCGCCTGGGTGCTAAGTGGCACGGCCGTGTGGGAAGCGGAACCAAAGACATTCTGGAGCACCTAGGACAGCTGGAAAGGGGCGCCATGGGCGTCTCGGGCAGTGGGAAAGGGACGAGAATGTGGCACCACTAGGTCTCCTTGAAACCTGCCTCTTCTTCTGATGCTGGGTGATATCCATACGTGGGTTCCGTGAGGCCGAGGACAGTGACTGTGTGATGCCCACGTGGGCTCCCTGTGGGCCGAGGACAGTGACTGTGTGATGCCCACGTGGGCTCCCTGTGGGCCGAGAACAGATGCTGGGTGATAGCCACATGGGCTCCCTGTGGGCCAAGGACAGCTACTGAATTCTCTTGGGGAAGGTGACTTGAGACATTCGCCTTTCTCTGAGAATTCTAGGGAAATAAATGACTGACAGGTCGAGGCCGTGAGAGATCCGAGGGACTTAGGGCCAAGTTAGAGTATCCGCCTGCCCAGACCTTCCTGTGTACCTCTCGGGGCCCGTGCTGTGAGCACTAGGATAACGTGAGTGGGCCAGAACTCGTGGCTTGGTTTCCCTGTTTTTGTTTTCGTGATAATAGTTTTTGGTTTTGTCAGCAACTATTAGTTATGCATAACAATGGCTTTCATGAGGGCATCTCGTACATTTGCAGCTCTGTTATATGCACCCCGTGTTTCCTCACGCCTCCTAACCCCCTCTTCCCAACCAGGCCCTTTTTTCTTTCCTCTTATGTTGTCATGGCGGGGTGTGTGTGTGTGTGTGTGGTGTCCTATTCAGTTTAACCAGGACCCTCAACTTTTGAGAAGAGAGACTGTGGGGAGAGAAGATGGCCCTGCTCTGACCTACAGATCAGATGTGAGCGCACGAGCGCGCACGCACACACGCACACACGCACACACACACACACACGAATCTGTGTTCAACGTGTGCCTGGAGCCGGGACAGAGGAGAATGGCAGGTTCACAAAGACACGGGTGGGGGGGGGCAGGGAAGGAGTTGCTGACTGTGGAAGACACCAGAGCATCCAGGACAGGCACAGAGTGAGGCAGACACTGCCCAGGGATGGCCTTGGCCCTTGCTGTCCCCTGCTCCCTCCTCTGCCCTCTCCCCTCAGCCCTCCCCCTTCCCTCCACACATCTTTATTGGTTCTGGTAATAGCCTTGATTTGCATGTCAGGCAAAGCCTTGCTACACACACAGAAAGAAAACCCCAACCGTGGCGGTGTGGCCGCGTCAGCTCTCGCTGTTGTTCGACAGTGTAAAATTAAATTAATAAAGCCCCCAACACAGGAAAACATAACAGGAAATTAATGGCCTTTACTGTCGCTCTGATGCAGTCATTTGCAACCCTGCTTTCCGCACCAAAGACTTCATAAATGCAAGCAGTTTCTCTAAACAAGCATACTTAGGGCGGCCTGGTATGTAATTTTTCGCCTTGCTTGTGTCCTTAGAGCTAACAAAGCCCCCTTCCCTCTTAGCTTCAGAGAGGCTTCTAACTGGTTCTGGCCTAGCTGTAGCTCACCGAGGGTTGTTCCAGGCGGAAGGCCCAGCCCCTTCTGGGGAGTAGAAAGATTGCTGGGGTCCCACAGAGGCACTCCTCACCCCGTGAGCCCCTTTGTCCACTGGCTCTGAGGGTAAGCCAACAGGATCCCACGCCTTAGGGCTCCTTCCTCCTCCGGGGGTCTGTCTGTTCCCTTACCACCTGTGTGTGCCCCTCCTGCTGCCTCTGGCCTTCATTTTCCTCTCCTCCATCTCTGTTCACCAAGCAGCTCCAACTTCTTCACACACTTCAGGGCTGGCTCTACCTCAGCAGCGGGTAACCTTCAGGCTTTCCTGGGAAGGAAAGGGAAGCCAGCTTACTCAAAACGGACAGAGTGGCTAGGACAGGGTTCTGGGGGCCTAGGCTTCCTCTGTTTCCTCTCTTTCTTCTTTCCCACCTCCCTTCCTCTTTCCCTCAATCATTCCACCTTTTCACTGAGCTCTCAGTAAACTCTAAGCTGAACCCAGGTGGATTTCAACTTGCTTCATGGTTAGTCCCCTCACCATCCTGGTCACCTGTCTCTGAATTCGTAAACACCGAATCCCAGAGACAGTACAGCCAAGACCAAGTACTTAATGTGAAACCACTGCCCCTCTCCCGCCTGGAGACTCCACACCCATAACGTATCCTAAGATTACATTCGATTTTTTAGCAGCCGTGTCAGACTGAAGCTCGTATTAAGCTCATGGTCAACTAAAACCTCAAGATCTTTTTCACATCAATTGCTATCCAGCCAAGTCCACCCATTCTGTACTCATGTAATTGATTTTTCTTAACCTAAACATAGGGCATTCCATTTATCCATGTTGCATTTTCATCTTGTTGGTTCAGGTTCTTAACTCTACCTGATTAAAGTCATAAGGATGTCTTCTATGTCATCATCCAAGTAGTCTTATGGGTTTCCCCCCTCCTATTTCTCCTCCTTCTCCTCTTTCTTCTCTTTCCCCTCCTCCCTTTTCTTTTTGTTGTTATTTTCCTTTCAAGTAAAGAAAAACATGGGACAAAAAAAAAGGGGGGGAGACCTACTCCTGGTTGTAGCAAACAGGGGCTTTAGTACTGTTGAACTCAACAGTCACCAACAATACCGCTTTCCTCTGCCCTGTCCATAAGGCTTGGAAGGGGAGGGAGCGTCCATCAAATGTTAACATCTGCTATTTCCATGTGATTTCCTTAACAAGCCAGCTAAGGAAAAAACTACCAGTTTAAGCATTAAGTACTGCTCTATAAAGCACACACAGCGGACATGCAAAGGCAAAGCGAACAGCTCTTGACTTCAAGAAGTTTAGCATCTAGCTGAGAGGTCGATGAGCACGTGCAGGCGTGCAGCCCATCTCACAAGCAGACCAGGCCTGATGCTGTGATGGTGGCAGAAAGGCCAGGAAAAAGGTGAAACAAAACAGCCAGGACAACTGGGCAAGCCATCATGGTGGGCTCGGGCGGGCATTTAATCTAAGCATCGATACCAAGTTAATGTGCCACAACTTACTCTGAATGAATGCATTCATGTTCTGGGGTATTGCATTTTCTTTTCTAGTCCCTGCAAATGAGTGGTGTGAGAATTTCTTTCAGAAAATGTCCAAAGCCTCAGACTGAATGCATTGCAGTGTTGTTTGCTAAACCTTCTGGAGCCTAGAAATCAGCCTTAGCAGTTTTAGGATCCTCTGTTCCTCTCAGAGTCCTGAGGTCTAACAGGGACCTGAAAAAGTTAGCTCCAGAGAAATAGCTCAGGGATGCTATCTGTGTCCTTCCCAGCCCTCTGCAACTCACACTGGGGATCGGTTCCTACAAGACAGAGGCAAGCTAGGAGTTTCTACTCTCCTCCCCTCCCCTCCCCTTCCCTCTCCCTCTCCCTCTCCCTCTCCCTCTCCCTCTCCCTCTCCCTCTCCCTCTCCCTCTCCCTCTCCCTCTCCCTCTCCCTCTCCCTCTCCCTCTCCCTCTCCCTCTCCCTCTCCCTCCCCCTCCCCCTCCCCCTCCCCCTCCCCCTCCCCCTCCCCCTCCCCCTCTCCCTCTCCCTCTCCCTCTCCCCCTCCCCCTCCCCCTCTCCCTCTCCCTCTCCCTCTCCCTCTCCCCTCCTCTCCTCTCTTCTCTTCTTCTCTCCTCTCCTTTCCCCTACCCTACCCTACCACCTTCCCTTCCTTCCTCTCTTCTCTCCTCTCTCTCCTGTCTCTTTTCCCTCTCCTCTCCCCTCCCCTCCCCTCTTCCCTTCCTTCCTCTCCTTATTCTCCTCTTCTCTCCCCTCCCCTCCCCTCTTCCCTTCCTTCCTCTCTTCTCTCCTCTCTCTACTGTCTCTTTTCCCTCTCCTCTCCCCTCCCCTCCCCTCTTCCCTTCCTTCCTCTCTTCTCTCCTCTCTCTACTGTCTCTTTTCCCTCTCCTCTCTCCTTCCCTCCCCTCCCCTCTTCCCATCCTTCCTCTCTTCTCCTTATTCTCCTCTCCTCTCCCCTCCTCTCCCCTACCCTCCCCTCTTCCCTTCCTTCCCCTCCTCTCTTCTCCTTCATGACCATTTCTTCTTCCCAAGGTTTGAGCTAAGCCTACTTTACTTTGTGACCTTCGTCTAAGCAGGGCAAGGCCCATTTGCTTTGTCTCAGCTCCTTCTGGGTCTTTGTCTCCCTGGCAGGCATGTGCTACTCTCATTTCTGTCTTTGGTTAGAGTCCCTCCTTCCATCTGTTTTGTGCCCTTTATTGGGGGGGGGGTGCATTGCTTTTGTCTGACCCTAAGTGCAATACATATTTATTGTAAAATATCTGGACAGGACAATATGTTTCTTTAAAAAATAATAAATCCATAACCTCATCATTGAGTGATAACTAGTGTTGAAATTTGGAGCCTTTTCCTCCTATGCATGTGCAACTTTAGATCTGTAATTCTTAATTAAAGTTGGAGCGCTGCTATGCATACGCTTTGTGTCTTGCTAGTTTTACTTAACATTATATAGTAGCATTTCACATGTCATTGCATATTCCCTGAAAACATGATTTTTTTAATGGCTGCATAATCTTCCACTGTTCGATGTACATGTCCTTTTAAATTCTAGGCTCATCATATTTTAAAGCTTAGCCATGTGCAGCACCGGTGATTTCCTTAAATGCCCTTCTCATTCCACCCTCCCTTTCTCCCGGTCCCTTTACTTCATCCTGTTGATTGTTGAAGCAGAATTTCATCTTCCCAAGCAGCTGTGTTCTGTGGAACTGTATCCTCTTCACATGGAGTCTCACACATGTCTTCCCTCCTGGGAGAGTCCCCCAAAGACCCCTTCTTTTGCCAACTTTCTTCCCAGCTCTCTCCCTTTAACTCATCCTTTCTTTCTTGACCAGAGTCAAGACACCCCTGATAGGGACAGAGAAACATTACCTTACCTCTTTGAGCCCGCGCTTTGTTTTGTTCTGATTTTAACTGTCTTCAGGGGAATCAGGTCAGATCATCTTTATGACATTCTTTGCAGCTGGAAAGGGCTGGATGAATCTACAGTGGCACCTTTTTTTTTAAATAATTTATTTAATTTTATCTTACGTGCATTGGTGTGAGGTTGTCAGATCACCTGGAACTGGAGTTACAGACAGTTGTGCGCTGCCATGTGTGTGCTGGGATTTGAACCTCTGTCCTTTGGAAGAGCAAACAGTGCTCTTAACCACAGAGCCATCTCTCCAGCCTCCAGGGATTGCTTCTTTTCCCTTCCAATAGGTGAAATGTGGGGGAAAGCCAAGTTCAGGATTCACCCATCTTTTTTTTTAGAATTGTGTCCGACAAATCAGCCAACATTGGGGATCACACCTGTCAGGCCCTATGCTAGACTGACAATGACGAGACAGTTGGCGTCTCTGCTTCCAGAGACGGTGCAGTAAAGAAAGCAAGCCTGGCACCCTAACTGCTGCGCGAAGCTTGCTTTAGGCTCTGACACCTGTTGGCCATGGTAAGCCACTTTGGGAAGTCACCTGTCTTTGAAAGCCCCGTTTCCCCAGGTCATGAGTTCATGAGCTGCCTTTTTGTGATTTTGGCAAAGTCCCTTAACCTCCACTCTTCTGTTTCCTCACCTCTGACATGGGCATAATGATAGAAGCTCCTGGTAAGTTTCTCTTATGAAAATTGACTGTGTTACTGTAAGAACAACTTTACACAGGCGCCTACTGTACACTAAGAGCCTAATAAATCCCAGTGGCTATTGTTCTAAGGATTAAGTCCGCTGGTGCCTGTTCAGCACAGTGTCTGGCAGCATGACAGAACCTGGGTGTATGCTGTTATTTCTACAGCAGAGATTTGGGTGGATAGTGTTGGACACCTGAGAAAGGAAAAACCAATGTTGCTATGGGAGGATTCTGCCAGCCTTCCCATCTGTATCTGAAGAAACTCAATACAGGAAAGCTCACAGAACTTGTCCAAAGTCACACAGAAAGTGAGGCAGGGAGGTAGAAAGTCAAGATTCTGCCCTGAGGATGTCACCTCTATTCCAGGACTGAATCTTGGCTTAAGGACACAGATCTATTCCAGCCTTGTTTTAGGGCCTCGAACATAATAACCCCAGAAATAAGTAGGTGTGGGTGGGCATAGCAAGCCTGAGGCCCACAGCAAGCCTGAGGCCCAGGCATGCTATCAGCTACCCCCGCCTCTCACTGTTATGAACCCGGTCAGCATATAGACACTGGTTGTAGCATATGGGCTTTGCCAGGGCCAATGTGCTGAACAGACCTAACATTGCCCATCACCAAAGCTTTGGCACAGATTTCCAAGGGATTCTTTTTTGTTGCTTTGTTTTGTTGGCTTGTTTTGTTTTTGTTCTTGTGTTTGGAGACAGGATCTTGCTATGTTATCTCTGGCTGTCCTGGAACTCTCTCTGCAGGCCAGAGTGACCTTTAACACAAAGATCCCCCTGCCTCTGCCTCCCAAGTGCTGGGATTAGAGGTGTGTGCCAGTGCACCCAGCTTTCCAAGGTCTTCTCCATGACTGCCAAGCTTGATTAGGGGTTCTCGGCCAGACCAGACTAAGGTTGTTAATTTGAAGGTGGGAAGCAGTGGTGTGTCACATCCTATCTCTTACCGGGTCGCTGCAACACAGTAGCACCCATCCTTCCATTTCATCCCTCCTTCTTTCTTGTTCCAGGCCTCCTTGTCTCCTCTTTCCATCTTTCCCACATCAACCTTCCCATTTCTTTCCATCTAGACTCCTTCCCCTTTAACCCTTTCTTTTTCTTGTCATTTTCCCTCTTCTGTCTGCCTCCTTCCTTTCTCATCCCATCATTTCTTGCTCTCCTGCCAGTACAAAAGACACTCCAGTTGTGGGGAACAACCTCATTTCCTGTTCCACTATCGCAGGGAGGCCCCAAATGGCAGCCCAAACCTCATCCAGGTCCTGTCTTGCCACTGCTATGGGGGTGGGGCCGGGGCTGCACAGGCGGGCTGCCCTGAATGACAAGAGGGGATATTGATCGCTTTCTGAACTCGGCCCAGCAGATAGAAGGTAATTAATGACTCCATTTGCCTCAGTACTGGGGAGAACAATTGAGTTTGAAACTGCAACAACTGGCAGCTGGGGGGACTGGGGGACAGGCTGGGGGACAGGCTGGGGGACAGGCTGGGGGACAGGCTGGGGGTGAGCCCTTCTGAAGGGAGAGGATGTGGAGGAGATGAGGGAGAGGAACAAGCTTAATGCCCCTGTCCCAACCGCTGCTATGACCCCCCCCCCCCCCGTGTTCTTTACTCTCTTTTCCCTTATCCAAATTCTTGACGTCACTTTTCTGCCTGTGGCTGAACTCTGGCTCTGGCTGGGACTGCCTCCTGCCAGCCGTGTGAGCTCATGCACGTTTTGAACTTCTCCAGAGCTGTTTCCTCGTGTGTAAAATTGGATGGATGGGATCGCTTTCTTGAGTGCTCTGTGGGGGCTAGAGGCAGAGAGTGGGGAGTGCCCCGAGTCGGCCAAGAGGACAGGAAGTGAGCAGTAAATGGTGGCTGTGATGAGAACGGCCAGAAGGCAGGAACATGTGACCTCAGATCCAGTCATTCTATTTGCCAGCTTTATGGTGTTAGACAAAGCAACTTGCTCTTTGAGACTTATTTCTTTATCTGACAAGCGATGATGATGATGATGATAATAGCAAGAACCTAGTAAAGTTGAACAGATTTTAATGAGCATAGGTGAAAGCACACTGTTGGTTCTCCATACCCTGCACACCTTTGTGTTTGGGCTTAGAAAAGCAAGACTCAGTGCTAGAACACTGGCCTGGCATATACAAGTCTGATCATCACCACCAAAAGAAAACAATTAATATTGAAGTTGATATAGTTTTCTCTTATGTTAAAAAATTTCTTGGAGGTTGGAGAGATGGATGACCGGTTAAGAGCACAGACTCTTCTTATAGAGGACCAGAGTTCAATCCCCAGCACACAGCTGGGCCTCTCACAGCTGCCTGTAACTCTAGCCTCGGGGAGATCCAGTGTCTCTGGCCTCTACAGGTATCTGCATTCACATGCATATACTCTCACACTGAAAAAAAAAATGCGTACATTGCATTAAAAATAAAAAAATTGCCAGGCGGTGGTGGCACACCTGTAATCCCCACACTCAGGGAGGCAAAGGCAAGTGGATCTCTATGACTTTGAGGCCAGCCTGGTCTACAAAGTAAGTTCAGGACATCCAGGGCTACACAGAGAAACCTGTCTCAAAATAATAATAATAAAATAAAAATAATCTTTAAAACACATTTTATCCTGCTCCCGTAACTCACCTCTCTTTTGGTGAGTATATAGTCCCATCTATCTCTTCTTTACACTGACCACTTTTGGAATCTAGATGAAGGTAAGCCCAGGGAAGAAAAGATATTTGTCATGGTACTCAGTGACTTCTCCCTCACCAAGCTGCAGAGACCTCACTGGGAAGTCCCATTTATGACTGGCCAGGTTGAGGGTTCTGGCCTGGGGTGGAGTATGTGGGCGAGGTGTCTGCTCCAGAGCAGCCCAGGAGCAGGTAGGGTGACAGGATTAAGGGAGTAAGGTTTTCAGGAGGTGAGTACATGCTCTATCACTAAGCTCCCTTGCTAGTCCTGAGTATTTGAAATAAAGAGTCTAGAATTAATACAATAATACACTGCACAAGGCCTAGACAGTGTCAGGACAGAAAGAAGGTAAAATTGCTAATGATCAGGAAGTAGCCACTGTGACCATGTTGGGGGCAGTATTTCCAGAGACGATGACCTTTGCGTTCATGGGTGTCTTTCTCTACGTGGAGGCTGTGCTACAGAGCTGAGTGGGAGGCGCTGTCTATCATTTCAGCCCATAGCTAAAGCGTTCGCTGAGTAGCTTTCTTGTGCTGGGCTCCCTGGTGAACATGCCCTGGGGCTGGCCTCTTCCCCTTCCCTAATCTGTACTTCAGTGACGCTGAAGCCTAGTTTTCTCAGAAGTTAAAAGGGGGTTACAGTTCCTACCAGGGTTGGAGAATTGTTTGGAAGACCAAACAACTCAAGATCTGTGAAGACTTTGTGTCAGGTGTTCAATAAGTAAGGAGTCAAAGAAGATAATATGGGTTTAATTAAGTCATCTATAGCTTGTCTGTGCTCCATAAAGAACTTGCAGTAAGCCCTCCCGCCTTGAGAATGAGCACTCTGTGGTGGAAAGAGCATCTAGAATGGCCACAGACCCAAAAGTCCTACTGCCCAGTTTGGGGACGTAAGAGAACTGGCCTCTTACCTCCTACCCACCCAAGTGCCCTGATCATCTGGGCAGTCTGTGCTCATCCAGCGCACACCGCAGAGTTCAACCACGGTAGGCAGAATGCCGGCAAAGAACTGGCGATGTGCCCCCAAGGGAGCCAAGTGGCTTTCAGCCGGACCCTGGGTTTAGTCACTAGGCTACAGAGTAAAGTAAGGAAAGAGGCAAGCTCTCATGAGGGTCAGACCTGGACTCAAATCCCGACTATCATTTACTAAGGGTATGTTCGTTAACAAGCTACTTGGTGTCCTCTGTCTTGATTTCCTTATATGGAAAATAAGTACTGAAGCATTTCTCTCACAGTGTTGTTGGAAGAGTTGATGAGCTGTGAAGCACTGACTTGTTGTTTTTAGTTCTTTTGAGACAGGCTCTCACTAGATTGTCCCTGCCATTTTGGGACCCACCCTAGCCCCTGCCTTAATCTCTAAATTCTGAGATTCAGGCCTGTATCACCATGTACAGCCTTAGAATTCTTCTTGTTACTTTGTTTGCTTGTGCTGTGTACTGGGGATGTGACCAGGGCCTCTGATGAGTTCTGAAAGTGCTCTTTCCACTGAGCTGCACCTCCAGTGCAACGGGCCCTCCATCTTGTGTGGTGCTAGGGTGTCTGACAGGGGCCAGCGGAAAGCAGGGTTGAGTCCACTGTTGGTACTGCCTATTAGACCAGCACAGGGTCCTCTCACAGCACTGGGGGCACTTAAATAAGCCTACAGCAAGCATATTTTCCAACCTTTCTTTAAAACCTGACCTGAGAGTTGAAAAAACAAACTTGTAAGTAGGAATTATTCCAGAAAGTTTAGAACACACAGACCCCGTACTCCTGCCTTCTTGGCACAGGGAGATCAAATGTAGACTCAGAGACTCTGAGCTCCGTCTCAGCGCATCTTCTGCCCTGTGATTCCAAGGCTAAGATGCCCCCCTGCCCCCCACCGGGGACAGTGTTTTCCGATAGCTTGAAGCACTGGAGGCAAGTGGATGGTGCCGCCAAGGTAGGGAGAGTTTCTGGGGGGTGGGGTCTGAGTTGATGCTGCCAGGGATTAACAGGCAATGGGACTGTCCTGACAGATGACTAAGTGTGCTTGTGCTGAACCAATCCGGTTCTGGCCAGTCTAGAAAATGTCTTATTCTGAATACCAGCCGGGGGAGTCTCCTTCACTCATCCAGTCACTCACTTAGTGAGTAGTCTCATGCTATGTGCCACGCCCAACACAGAGTCACAGAAAGGCACTGGCCATGGTCCCTGCCCACTGGAGCTCAGAACCTGGCCTCTTGGGTGGTGAGTGGTCTTTGCAATTGGTGCTGCCTAACTCCTCTCACGTGCTCCTTCCTTCTCACTCCAAAACCCGGGTCAGGACTCAATTCTGTCTCTGCCAGTAGTTTCGCCGCTTTGCCAGGTAGTCCTGCAGCCTGTGGCTAGTCCGTGCAGCGGCCTCTTCTCTAGACTGCAGAAGCGTTTCCCCACTACCCCAGGGAGGGCACTCCAGGTGTGAGCACCGCCAACTGCGCTGTTTTATTCCCTTTCCTGCCCTCTTCTTCCACGCTTTCTCTTCTCCTTCCACTCTCTTCGCCTTTTTCCTCCTCCTTTCCAGTCCTCCAGCTCATGCCCTGCTGGCTCCAGACTGCTCTCCAGAGCTGGACACCCAGCCATGACACCAGGTTCATTTCCTCTGCCAAGTGTCCCCACCCTGGCCAGCACCTCCCAGTTTCTGGCGTAGGAGGTTTTCTCCCTTTTCCCTCTCCCTCTTTCTGCCCTTCCTCTGCTTTTCCACTTTCTTCTTCCAGAAGCTTTTCCCTTCTCCTTGCTCTTTCCTGGTCCCTCCCACTTTCTTTCCTTGCTTATGTCTGCCCTCTCTCTGCCTTAGCTCCTCTCCCTTTCTACACTCCCAAAGAAAGGGTACCATCCCTGTCTTCCTGTCTCCCTGTCTTCTCTCTGCCCTCTGACCCCCTGACCCTCTCATGATTCCCCCCCCCCCCGCCATACTCCCTCACTGCTCTGCAAACCCTCACCTTTCTGGGTAGAGACACTTCCTCGTGGCCTTTCTTCCCCCTTGGGGACTCCCTCGGGACTCCTCCAAGCTGAGGTCAGAGGTCTCTGCAAGCTTTGTCTCCCTATACCACTATTACTCTCTAACTACCCAACTCCCCCACCTTCCTTCTCCTCTTCCTCTGTGGCCTCCGCTTCCAGTAGAGGGCTTCCTTTTCCCCTCCCTTCCAGCCCTCGCCTGCTTTCCATTGCTGCCTCTGTAACCTGTCTTACCACCAGGGCCTGTGTGTGCACAAAAAAAAAAATAAATAAATAAAAAGGTCAGTGAGTGGAGGGAGCAGCAATAACCCCTAAAACAGTACTATCAGTGGAACATGATTGATCAATTGAATTCCATAGCGGCTGAAAAATGTGGGATTAAGTAGTGTATTATACGCACAATGAGTTGAGGCATGATGTTCATTTCAAGTTCATTTCGCCGGCCTCTGCCACCAGATCAGGCAATCAATAGGGGCAGCAGATATCATATATCACCTCTCTGTGGGCTGGGGAGAGAGCACCATAATCTCTCGCAAATTTAGAGTGACAGATTTGTCAAGATCTGAAGGGCCCCTGAATAAATGAAGGCAAAGAGACTCCTCCAGCCAGTGACCTGAGGACAAAGCTTTAGTTCAGCTCCTACACACACACACACATACACACCACACACCACACACACACACACACACACACCACACACACACACACACACACACACACACACACACACACCACACACCACACACACACACACACACACACACCACACACACACACACACACACACACACACACACACCACACACCACACACCACACACCACATACGCACGCGCACACACACACACACACACACACATACACACTGTCACAGGGTGAGGCAAGCCACCCACAGGCATGTACACAAATCCACACAGAAGCGTGAGGGCCATCTTGCCACATGTGTGTGCTCACACTCACACACATATTTGAATGCATGCACGCATACACCTAGGACCTGATCGGTAAGAGCAATAAACACAAAGACCTTTGCTGGCGCCCTCAGCCAGCCCTGGCAGCAGGGCTTCCCCCGGAAGGTAGGAGGCTGAAGGCAGAGCGGGGCACAATGGGACATGCGGAAGGTGACAGGCAGTGGAGGCAGGGCGGTGTGCAGCCTGGAAAGAGGAATGCTCACGGGAGAGAGGACACGGGCTCACATTCCTCACTCGTGCATGTTCTTTTAAAGACATTCTTACTGTCATTTAAATTCACCCAGACTCCACCCCCACCTTTTTATCTGATGTTTATTACATACACATGTATGTGCACAGTGAACACTCACACAAAGGGGAAGATAAATAGACTGTATTCCAGTTCCTCTACAGGGTCCCTGATGGTTCCAGAATCATGCAGATAAATAAATAAATGAATAACTCAATCTGCCAGGTCCTCTGTCCACAGGAACTTAGGGATGTCTCAAGGCCGCCTCTGCCCACCCCAGGCTGGGCTTAGCGTCTCTCTCTGTGTCTGTCTTTCTCTCTCTCGTTCTTTGCCTCTTTGTGTGTGTGTCTCTCTCCATCTGTTCTCTCTCTACCTCTTCACCTCTGCCTGCCCCCACACTCTCTGTGCTCCTGAACAGTATGGTGGGGAGACGGGAGGTCCTTTTGGAGAGAAGTGCCTTTTGCTCCTACGGGGAGGCCAGCAAAGGAGGATGGCTGAAGACTGAGGTTAATCAATATGTAATACTTTCTATGGTCTCCCAAATGATACTGTATGCTGTTACTGTATATAATGCAATATTGATTAGATCATATCATATAATCACCTATAAACTGATATATATAATGGTCCCAGAGGAACATTCTAGGGTCTAGAGCTCAGGCTGGCCCCAGGCCCAAGGCTCCCTAGCTTGTTGTGGGTGGAGGAAAGCCAAGGAATGGGCTGGGGTGAGAGGGCTAGGAGAGTTGCTAGGTGAGGGTTCAAAGAGGCTGTGGGACAGGCCCTTTGTCCTCAGGATGCCCTAAGAGCCTCAGGTGACCACACACTGGAAGGCAGGGACAGGGGAGGCAGAAACAAGGTAATGAGCGGCTGAGCTGGTGCTTTGAAGAGCTGACTGCCTTCTGGCTGAAGCAGGCTCTAGTGCTGACCAGCCCTTTTCACACGGAGGAAGGTTTCCCGGTGGAAA
Organism: Meriones unguiculatus; assembly: GCF_030254825.1. Lineage (NCBI taxonomy): Eukaryota > Metazoa > Chordata > Mammalia > Rodentia > Muridae > Meriones > Meriones unguiculatus. The sequence goes on from NC_083349.1 coordinate 59,306,558, forward strand.
CCTGATGGAAGAACCAGGTGTCCCAGGAGCTGGCTTCTACTGAGGCCTGAGCCAGAGCCTTCCAGGGAGAAGAGTGGCCGGGTCGCACCCTGTGTGCTCTCCAGAGTCTGTCTATGTGAGTGCCCAAGCTGCAGTAGGACTCCTGTTGTTCTGTCTCCAGCCCAGCCCAGCCCAGCCAGAGTACCCCAGCTTTGCACTCAGGGCCCCTCCTCCTCGGGAGTAGTTAATTACTTTATCCAGACTCTGTGTTATACTTAGCCTCAGAGATTTGATGATTTTCAACCCTTGGAATCCGTGGAACTGAAATTTATCTAAACCCAGTTCAATTCTCCACAGTAACGCATGTCTAAGGACCCAGACACTGACCTAGTGTGACTCAGGCTGGGGGATGGGGAGGACCTGGGGAAAGGACGCCTTGGAGAAAGCTCCATGGGACCTCCTGGCTCCATTTCTGCCCAGTCCTTCCTGACCACCCTGCTATGACCTCCCTTCTTTTCCACTCCCCAGCTCTTTGGGGGCTCTGGCTCCCTCAGAGGAAGGGTCTAGGCCTCCAGCCTCCTCTTAGCTTGTGAACTGGAAATAAGGAATAGAGACACGGGGTCCCAGGGTCCAGAGCCAAGTACCCAACCCTTTGCCCATTGCATCCTTCCTTATGTCTGCTGGCCTGGTGCTCACGACCCAAGTGTCTGTGTTCCCCAGATGTGTCCGAGGGCTCTGTGCCCAATGGAGACTCCCAGAGCGGTGTGGACAGTTTGCGGAAGCACCTGCGGGCCGACACCTTCACCCAGCAGCAGCTGGAGGCTTTGGATCGAGTCTTCGAACGTCCTTCCTACCCTGACGTCTTCCAGGCATCAGAGCACATCAAATCAGAACAGGTGAGGGAAGAGCGTCCTGTCCAACCGGAAGAGGAAGGAACCCGGCAGAGCAAGGCCCCTCCCACACCAAACACCGGTCGCCCTGTGTGTCCATACAGCCGCTGTGTTTGCACGTATGACAGACGTTATGGCACAGCGAAGACAAGTAATTTCAGCATCTAGTCATTGAAAATGATCAGATATGGGTAGAAGGATAAATTTTATCCTTCTTCAGAGTTCCCAGTTCCTTATGAAGGGCGTGTGTCATCTTCCGTCCCCCCACCCCCAGTTGTGACATTCTGTGATCCTAGTATGGGATAATTGGGGCTATCCTCTTGCTATGACCCTTGCCCTGGCCCCGCCAGGACCTACAGAAAGTCTGTGGAGAGCCTCTTGCCCTGTGTCAGAAAGAAAGCCCACCTGAGCCTGCCTCCTTCTCCCCAATGCATCCATCTAATGCGAGCCCAGGCCGGCTGACAGCTGTCTCGGCTGCCCACCATTCCCACAGACACAGACGAGCACAGACCACCCAACACAGGCTGAAGCACACGCTACCCACACTGCCCAGAAACATAGCCCCCAAAGAGCTCACATTTCAGGGCAAGATGGTTCAGTAGGCCATGGCACCTGCACCCGACGCTGCAGGCCTCACCGCCCGAGCTTGGTCCCCGGTGCCATGCAAAGCTGGGAGGAGAGACCTGACTCCACAGAGCTGGTCTTCGGTTTTCACGTGCGTGCCATGGTATGCCCTGCTCTCTATACAGTATTTTTTGTTGTAAAAATTAGAGACTTGCCAGTTCCCGCTCTCATCCACCTGCTCCTTCCACCGCACCCGGTACTACTGCACAGCCCAGCAGTCCTGCAGGGCCCATAAATGCACATGCTTCCTTGGCTCAGTCACCCTCTAAGACATCCACACATGCCTCCATCCGCACATCAGCGCAGCTCCCAACCAGCTTACACATGTGGCCCAGGTCAGGCCTCCAGCTACAGCAGGATACAGCTGCTGTGGGTACACTCACACTTGTATGCACACACATGCTCTCGCACATGCACACACACGCACACACACACACACACACACACACACAGGCGATACCCCTCAGGCTCCACATAGCACAGCTGCATTCTAAGACTCCAACAGCTCCTAGCCTCTCGCTTTTCTCCCCGCCCGTCCTTTTATCCCATAAGCTGTTTGTCTTCATAAAACAAAAATCAAAAGTCTTTTTAAGGTGCCCTGAGCCATAAACCAACAAAGGAGGAGCTGGCCAAGGCGGGCGGCTCGGTGCACCCTCCCCAAGTCCCTGGCTGTATTACAATGAATAACCTTTATTTACTTTCATTAGACTATTAAACACCAGCACAGTCATTTTTCCCCCTGAAACTCGGAGCAGGGCCCATAAAGCAAATCCGAAGCCTAATTGAGTTCATTTTAATTTCTCTCCGATCACAGCGAATTACTCTGGTGATAAATCAGGGGGCAGCTTCACCCCCAGTAGAAGGCCTAATTTGCAGCTAATTACAAAACTGATTTCTACAGGAAGATCAATACGAGAAGGAATTGGAAATGACGAGGCAATCCCGTCCAGCCAAGGAGGGGAGGGGGTCCTCTGGGGGGGCCAGGAAGCGGAAGGGAAAAAAACAGACCCGAAAGAGCAGAAAATCAGTTTTAATTTAACGTAATATTAATCAGAGCAACTTTTCCTGCTCTGTGCAGGCTCCTGGTCGGCCCGGCTCCGGGTCTGGCTCAGTGGTGGCTGCAATAAAAAGGCAATTACCCAAGTGTTTCAGGCAGGACACCCTTTCAGAGTCAATGGCTGGCCCCCTCCCACCCTTCTGTTAGCCATGTGGACTCTCCCCCTCCCCAATTTCATACCCCAGTGCACAGGCAGAGAGCAGGGGGCCCAGGGGGCTATCTTTGTTTGTTTTTTAAAAAGGGGCGCCCGTACCCCATCAGCCGACCCAGCACTGCCAGGCTGGAGGCCCCACTGGGCCCTTCCCCCAACCACTACCTTAGCCATGTGTCAGGGACCACCTCTGCTCCTCAGTGCTCCTACTCAGAGGAACCTGAGCACCCCACACTTCTCAGCAAAGGGATCCCCGCTGCTACACTCCTCCTGGAGCTTCTTAGGCAAAAGATGAAGAAGCTTCAGGGGTGCTGGGAAGTCCGCCCCCAGGGCATAGAGGGCACCTCCACTCACCAGGGCGTGCCTGGTCCACGCCCACTCTCACCAAACTCCCCCTCCCCATCTCCCTGCCTCACCCAGCCCTGTCCTTCCACCCCATCTGGGAGGGCTCGGGGGTCCTCCCCTCCATCTGCACACCGCATCTTTCCGTGTACACACATCAATAGAGGGCTGTCGCTTTTCTCTCTCCTCCCAGGGGAATGAATACTCTCTCCCAGCCCTGACCCCTGGGCTTGATGAAGTGAAGTCAAGTCTATCTGCATCCGCCAACCCCGAGCTGGGCAGCAATGTGTCAGGCACACAGACATACCCCGTCGTGACCGGTAAGGGGGCTTCCAGGAGGGTGGGGGCACTGCTTTCCGTGGGGTGCCTCGGTCTATGCCATCTGGGGCCCAGTGTGACAAGTAGGCCCCCTGCCATGGTATCTGCAGAGTGAAGCAGGGGGAGGCTTCCTGAATAGATGTGCATGGATGTAAGGATGAAACGCCTTGGTCAGGACTTTGGGCTTCAGCCCAAAATGTGGGAGCTGGGGGCCTGCTGCTGGTTCTCTGTCCTTGCCCCCTTCTCCCTCTCCCCAGTTGTCCAGATTTACCAGCCTCTGGTTAGAGCTTGTGCTGAAAACTGTCAAGGCAAATAGGCCAGCGGGGGAAAGTGGCTGAGGCTCCAGGTCTCTAGCCTTCACACTGCTCTGTCTCCAAGGGCCTGAGGAACTCGCCTTCCTCTCTCCAGGCAACTGGGGTATCTGTGGCCTGGGACCTTCGGGTGTGGAAACAGACCTGTAGAATGGAACACAGTTACTATAACAGCCTTTCTCCTGCTTCCTGGAGAAAGCCAAAGAGAGGAACGTTAGATTCCAAGGCCAGGGGAGGTCAAACGCAGGGGAGAGGCACCCTGGCCAAGGCCTCCACGGTACGAGCTAACTGTGGCTGCTCCGGGAGTGGCCATGCAGGGGAGGGCTAGGAGGCGATGCCTCAGGGTGTGGAGCTTCCTGTGCCGGCTTTAGAAGGTCCCTGGAGCCGTGGAAGGGTTTCCAGGCCAGGAGAGTGTAACAGTAAGAGAGACACACATTGGGGTGTTATTAAAATTTACCTAATTATTTGGAGGCACTAAAGCCAATATGCCATTTGGATTTTGGGAGGCAGGAGTGCTGGGGAAGGGTCTCGGTGGGAACTGGGAACACTGAGGTGTTACCTGTGAGTGCGCTGGGTCTGCCTGGGGGCCAGACAGCAGGGCCGGAGGTGGCAAAGACAGTGCTGGCAGAGGCCGTGCTGTAGGTCAGGGCTCTGTGGTGATTTGTCGGTGACTTTGCATGGCTCAGGCTGAGGTGGCCTCAAAGTAACCATCCAGCCTCCAGGGGGCTTCAGAGAGCCCAACCTTTCCCATGTTCTCTTGATGGCTTGGTACATCCAAAGGCTTGACGAGGCTTTTGGGGAGCTATGTTCTTAGCGCGGCCTGCTGAGGCAGGACACAGCTTAGACCAATGGGTTTCAGGCTTCCCAAGGCTGCCACCATCCCTTAAGTTCAGCCCCTCGTGTTGTGGTGACCCCCAACCATAAAGTTATTTTTGTTGCTACTCCATAGCTGTAATTTTGCCATCCTTATGAATGTGAATATCTGATACACAGGATATCTGATGTGCGACCCACAGGTTGAGAACTGCTGTCTTAGCTCAAACAGGCCCTGGGTAGGAGCTCTCCAAAGCCCAATAGAGTTGTGCTCTGACCTTATGACCCAAGCCAGGCCAGCTTCCTGGCTCGGTGAAGACTTCTCAAAAGTGGTGAAACAGTGTGAGCACTTTCTCGGTAGTCAGTGCTGCAGCCTAGAAGGCAGGAACTTCCTGGGGATGGACACGTGGTTCTTCCGGGCAGGACTCCTGCTGCAGGGGACGCTGGGGGCTAATGCAGGAAAGTGCCCCCACCTTGAGCAGCCCCCACCAGCCTCTCCCCCCCATGGCCCTGGAACGGTCCCAGCTCAGCCTGGGAACATCTCTGGCTGATCCATCTGGATCCAAGTGTGAGAAAAGTTCATTTCAGACCCAGCTTGACATTCCCAGGTGGCAACTTAGCACTAACGTCTCAATCTGTATGCGACATTTCAATCAAGCGAGGAGTAACAAAAGCAGACCCATTAACATTCGGAGCTGTTCGCCAGTGGTAATGACGGGGAAACTCGCTCAGAAACTGGAAATTACCAAAAAGAGAAAAGTGTGGAGAGGGGTGGGGGAGGGGAGGGGGAGGGGAGGGGGAGGGAGGGGACAGGGAGCGATTTTTCCACACTCAGACCAAGATCCGATGTTTGGATTAATAGTGCCATTACTCGAGAAAGGGCTGCAGATCACGCTCATTCTTAAAATGTTTTTGCTGGCAATTAAACGGCTGCAGCTATTGATCTTTGTTGATTTTATGTCCTCCTGATTTGCATAATCTATTAAAGATGAATGATTCATGATGTGTTTATTATGGGGACAAACAGAATTTGCTGGAGATACTGTCAAGGTGAGAAACGGGTATTGCCCAGAGACTTCATGGGCCATTTTGGGCACAGGTTTAACATGTTGGCTTTGGGGCCAGGACTTGATGGTAGCACGAAGCAGCATGGCGAGGACAGGCAGAACAAATGAACTCTGAGTTCTTCTAGAGAAGTGTTGGCAGCTGTGGGAACTGTGCTCCAGGCAGGCTGGGGTGGCGAGGGGCTCCTGGTGTGCTTGCAGAGATCCCACCACACAGACTCTCACTCTGTAGTCCAGGCTAGCCTCGAACTCACAACACTCCAGCCACCTCACAGCCTCTCAGGTGCTTCAACTGAGAAGGATGAGCCACTACACCTGCCTCACAAACACTCTTTAAGAGCTTATTTCATTTGAGAGTAGTAAGGGCTTTGGTGGAGGAAGAAGAGAAAAGGTAGGGAGGTGATTGTAGCCTCATGGGTTAATCAGGGATCGGCAAGGTCATGCCCTGTTTGCAGCCTTGGAGGTGCCAAGGCATTCCACAGGTCCTCGGGTGCCCCGCTCACCCTCCTCCCTAAGAGGCAAACCCTCAGGAATGGGCCTTAAAGAAGCTGGCTGGGAAGGCCTTGCGCCAACCTGAAGAGCCAGACCTTATTGATATTCCTGCCACCTCCTGGCACTAGAGGCTGATTTCAAACTTCACCAGCCACTTGATACAGCTGTTCCACAAGGTCAGGACTGAGAGGAGACAGGCGCCTGGACTATTGTGTGGAGGGAGAGGGGGAGCCAGTGGGCCAGGACACAGCTAATCACATGGCAGGCAAGGGTGGCTGCTGCAGGCTAGGGCTCAGCCGGTTAGCCTCCCCACCCAGCTTCCAGCAGGGAACCGAAGCAAGATACCGATTTCTCGGGGCAGTGCTTGGAAGTTCTGCCGAGATTTTAATTTCACTGCATCACAACTCAGCAAGCTGCCAAGTCAAGCTGGTTATTTAAATTTATCACCCACTCTCCCCTCCACCGCTGGCTTGCTCTAGCTCAGCTGCATCTCTTTGCTCCAGCCCACTGCTCTAGGCTGCTGGTCTGGAACAGAGCCGACTCTCAACTAAGTGATAAGGAAAATGGGACCCACTAGATGGGAGAAGAGGCCTCAGGCTTCTTTAGGGTGGTCGCTTGGAGCTGCCTTTAACCACCTTCTTATCCTCTTCAAAGCCCCACAGGAGAATAGCCCTTCACCCTTAAGTGTTCCACAGACCCTCTGGTCTGAGACTCTACAGAGAGGCCTCTTCTTGGGCCACATGCTGTATCGTTCATTTCCTAAGTTCCCCATCACTGGAAGCAACAAGAGCCCGTATTTCCCCAATGGCTTCCTCTCTGGTCTTGGCCCAGGCTGCAATAGGGAAACCTGCAGTGATGTTAATCTGGGAGGAAAAGATGAAAACAAGTTCTGGGATGCTCAAAGTCACTGGTGGGGGCAGGGGAGGGTGGTTTTTTGAAGTATTAGAGAGTGTCCTGGCTTGGATAAAGCCTATTCGACAGCAGAGAGCAAGTTTCCTTCTGGGGAAACCATGGGCTGAGATGGTGCCGAAGGGAGTTCATAGCCCCAGTGCTTCCCCTGAGAAGCTGAGGAACACATGTGTCTGCAGAGAAGCTGCATGGAATGGGCTTCTGGCCTCGAGCAGGCATCACTACCAAGCACCAGGCAAGCCTGTGCCAAAGCAGTTCTCACCCTCCTTGTAGTCAGAGGTGTGGCAGGGATGGCGTGAGGACTCAGACACAGGGGCTGAGCTTAGCACAACAGAGCTGGGTAAAACGTAACAGCAGAACAGCTAGTGCACAGCCAGGCTGGCTCCGGAGCCAGGAGTCAGAGCAGGATGTGAGACCCTGAGGGTCTCAAACGGAGGTAAACCTAGTGCAGGAGGGTTGAGGTGCAATGCACCAGGCAGGGCACGTGTGATCTTGGACCCAAGAGAAACAGAGATGGGACAGGGACAACACTGTCCAGGAACGGGAGGGCCACAGGCTCTGGGACCCAGGCAAACAAAGGAGAGAGGCACATGTCAAAAGACATGACAGCCCAGAGGGAGATCTAGGTCCAAGTTCATGTCGTAAGAGTTGCAGGGACCCCAAGCCAGAACTTACACAGACGTGTGCAGGCAGTGACTCTGTAACCGTGAAACCCTCTCTGTAAAGGTATGTCCCGACCCAAGATGCAAGGACTCCCACTGAGAAAAACAAACAAACAAAAACCCTACCATAGAAGATGAACTTACCATAAAAAAAAATTTCCGTACTTCGTGAGCCATCATGAGGGGAAGTCAGCAGGACAATGAACACCCTCAAGAACTAGCTATCATGGAATATCCCAAAGTGAACATCAGCCCAGCTCCAGGCCCAGGAGCCCCTCCCCCAGTGCTAAGCCAACTGTCAAATAATAGAGACCCAACAGGTCAATGAAGGAAAGGGATAAGGGGTGAGCTCATTTCTAGCTTCTCCAAATTCAGAGTCTTCTCAGTAGAATAAGACTTGCTTTTATTTTGGATAATATTGAATATGAGAGATTTCAGGCCCAGAACAGGGTCCTTCTCCCGTATGTGCCTGTGTATGTTGCAAGAGAAACTTCGAAGAAGCTGTGCCTCGGGTCCTGGAAGGGTCTGTGGTGCTACCCAAAAGCGGAGGCAGACAGAGGAGGTAGGAACTGCCAACTGTGAACAGAAGTGGGGAGGTTAGGGACCGCAGGTTCAGAGCGTGAGAAAAGGGTTGACTCCGGAGCCCTGGAGCCAGAGGAAGCAACGCTGGTACAAACTCAGTGCAGCTCGGCAGCTCACATGTGTCCTACTTCTTCCACAGACAGCAAAGCGGCCCTTCAGCAGACAGGGGTGTGGGACCCTGGGAAACCCCCCCCTCCTACTCAAGTTGTACTGAGCACCTCCAGGGACCTCCCCTTTCCTGTAGTTAACAACCCCCTTCCAATGCAACTGCATTTCCCCCATAAAATAAACACATAGGCCTTGGCCAGCCCCTTAGGGGTAGGAGAAGGCAATAAAAGCTCAGAAAAGTTTCTGAAGGAGGCTGGGAGTCTCCTACTCTTGTCTGTTGGCTCAAAGCCCTTGATTATCTGGAGGAATTTAGGGCACAGACATCAGAGTTTCCCTTCAGCCTTGAAAAAAGAGGGTGAGGACAACTTCAGACTGTGGCAAGTCAGAGAGCCCATTCCCATGGCCACCCAGCCAAGCCAGAAGGCTTCTCCTCTCCTCTTCACCTCTGTTTAGCCTGAGAAGGAAGGCAAAGAGGTGAGGCCTCCTCCAGCTACCTCTGAGGAGGCCTCTAGCCTCTAGCACATCCCTAAGGACCCCAAGTCCCAGACCTCACTGTGATTCAATTATGGAGGCATTTCCATACCAATGAGACAGTGACAGATATGCAGGTGCTCTGGGCCAGCAGCTGAGGGAGGCATTGGATGGGACTCTCCCTTTCCTTCTTCATCCAGTCTACCTTTTGAGGGGGAGGACATCAAAAAGAAAAGTCATCAACCCACTCTGGGGCTGAGGGGCAGGCCAGCTTAGAGTAGAATGGAAGGCAAACCCTTGTAACATACATCCATGTCTTCTCCTACCGGCCATCCCAGGAGGGATGGGGCAGCCTCCCCAGGAGTGGGCTGGACAGAAGCACACAGCCTGACAGTGGGAGGGACACATAGTCATGGAGATGACAGGGCTTGGGAATCTTAGCAAGTGTCCTATGGCTTTCTAAACTGAGCTCGAATTTGGTCCACATCATAGGAGATAGTTTGGTATTTTGTTTGCCCCCCCCCCCCCCCACACACACCCTTACTTCTTGGTGCTGGGCATGTCAAACAAACCAGGCTTTTCCTTCATCATATACTCTTCCTAACTCACTTGGTGATAAGGGAGACAGGCCGGTGGGAATGTAAATCACAACATTTTCACAAATCTATGGTCCTTCTGTTCAGTGCATACAGTACCCAGCTCAGGCTATTGAGGGCTGCCTGTGGGAACGCCGTGTTCACAATGAGGGAGGTAGGAAGAGCCTTTAACAATGCTACCAGATATTTAGAGGTGCTTAGGGTAGCCCAAAGAGGGGCTCCTCAACACTTAGCTTGTTTACTCTGCTCTTTGGCACTTCCTAAGAAGAGCTAGCCTAAGAAGACTGCTAGCACAGCCTTTCCCAAATGACCAGAATTCGGAACAGTGGATCTCTAAGGAATGTCTTAGGTATGGCTCAGAAATGTCTCAGGGGCCTTAAGGCCACCAAGGCAAGGCTTGAAACCTGTTTCTCAAAGAAGCAGATACCTACGAGGTGACAGGAAGACCCTCCTTAGCTGTCGCCTCAGGACAAATAAACCAAGGCTTCTTTAACCCCGAGCTTTGCGAGGCAGCCCTGCCACTATTGTCCCTTCTGAGAGGGCTTTGCTGCCTTCAGCTTGGAATCCTCCGCTCTCCTCCCCAGCGGCGGCTGGGCTGCCTGGCAGAGGAGGAAATCCAGTGCTGGCTCCGAGAGCAGGCTAATGCTCCAGCAGCTTAAGCGGCCGTTTTCCTTGGGATTAGGGTTTCACTTACACAGAGCGCCTGAAAAACGCTGCGCTTTCAGAAGGATTAGAGCTGACAATTCAGCGTTCTTGGAGAACAAAATAAAACCAGAGAGGACCTAGGAGACCCAGAGTATTAGGAGACTGTGCAAACAGGCTTACCCCCTGCCCACCCAGCACGAGGGTATGCCGTGCGCTGAGCCAGGGCGCTGAGTCTCTGGCCCAACCACTGAGTGCCAGAACCCGGCTCAGCTCTGCTCTTCATTTGGAGTCAGAGAACACAGGGCTCGGAGGAAACTGGGGAGAGGACTGGAGATTTCTCTCCGAGCCTCAGTTCCTACCTCTGAGCCGTTTCCTTCCGGCTCCTCTTCTCTCAGGTTGGGGCTGCAGTTCCATCTATGGCCCAGCTGAGTTAGAGGAAATGCTTTCCATGCTGGCTGCTGTGCTGCGGTGCACAGCCCTGTGCTGGCCTCGCGTGAAGGGAGAGGGTGGAAATAGTGTGACCAGTTGTGTCCAGATGTTTGCGGGTGAACCGCAGACCTTACTGAGCCAGTGCAGATCTAGTATCTCTGCCTGGGACACCCTGGGACAAAGGTCCAGCTGGACAGCCACCCTGAGCTGTGAGCACAGCCCCCTCTGCTGGAGCCGAGGGCTGAGTGACAGGGGCCCAGGTGGGTCCTTCCACAGGCAGAGAGTCTGGAAATCTTAGAAAAACCAAAATGAAATATATAGAACCCTATTTTCCTCTCTCTTGAAAACATCGTTTACAGACTCAGAGGCCACTGCTTTAGTGTATTACGCACAACCCGTAAATGCCAAGATAAAATATATTTAGGCAGCAATTAAAGAGTCAGTGGCTATATGCTTGTGTTTTAAATGTTTGTGTTGGATGTAAGCACAGACTGCCAGCCTTGAAGACCTCATTTTTGCTACCTTATGAGAGGCAGACAAACTTGAGGATAGGAGAGTAAAACAAGAATTATGTTTTCTGGCCTTAGGGTCCTCCACGGTGTCAAATGGATAGCAAAAAAATGCTCATTTTGAGAAAGATGCCAAAAAAAAAAAAAAAAAGCATCTCTAAACTCTTTGGCTATAACTTCTACTGTATAAATCTGTGTCCAATAAGCCTAGTTGCCAAAGCCATCACTAGCAGCAATTTCTGCTTCCTGGTCAGCCCCCTTCTTATTAATTCCCTTGGTCTTCTGAATGTTGACATCAGCCTGCACTTGAGATGAGCCTGATTCTTTACATTTTGCTGTTTCTTTTACAGTTTTATATAACTGTAAATAACTCAATGTTATTTGAGTAGCTGCAAACAGATCAATTTCTTATACCAAAAAAAACAGAGGGTCCCTTGTTTGTTTGTTTGTTTGTTTCCATAAGCATAACTTAATCATTTTGGAGTTATGAAAACTTCTAAGAATACAATTTTTGAAATGAACCTTCTCCTCAGAAAGAGGTGTATATAGCAACATTTATGGATCCCATGAAAGATATTTGTGGTGCCTTACCAAATCAATAAAGCCCAATCTAAAATCCTCCCCCTCCCCCTCTCCCCCACAAAAAATGAGGCAAGCTGAAACACACAAGAAACAAATAATCTTAAACCAGGTGTGGTGGCACATGCCTTTAATCCCAGCACTAGAGAAGTAAAGACAGGCAGATCTCTGAGTTCAAGGCCAGCCTGGTCTACAGGACAACAAGGGCGACACAGAGAAACCCTGTCTCAGAACAAACAACAAAAAGTAAAAAAAAGAAAAAGAAACAGATAATCCAAGATGTTCTCTTATAAAACAGATTAAGTTAGTGACCCCAGGTTACTTTCCCAGAGCAAATAACTGTATTTAGGCCCGTCCTAGTTGGGGATGTTATCCCAGCATCGAGTCCCTGGTCTCATACTTCTGTAGTCTATTAGCTGTGAGATCCTGACCTTAATCCTCAGTTCCTCTGTGTGTCAGTTTCTTATCTGAAAAATCAGGAATTAAAATCAGGTCAACTGATAGAGTTGATAAAAGAATTAAAGGCGATAACACTAGTGAGGCAATGGCTAGCACACTCAGCAGTTGTCTGGCGAAGTCTAGAGACCAGGAGCAAAGAGATAGCTCACCCAGTAGCCGACAAAGCGGCAAGCAGGAGCTGCTGACTTAAATTTCCTGATTCCTCCATAAAGCCTGGCACTTTGCTTCTGTCCATACTTGGAAGACAGGCTGCACTTGGAATTCGCCAAAACAGTTGATTTGCTCTGGCCCATTTGCTAAAGAATGCCTGACGAGAGCACACTGCCTGATTCAGGCGGAGCGGCTGCTGCAAAGATTGGCTTTGGAGTCTTCAGGGACCCCTGCAGTTGAACTGCGAAGACATCATCACGTGTAGTGCTTCTAACACTTCTGGGTCCTTTAAGAGTCTCCGCTACTCCCGCTTCTCAGAGGCGCTTTTGTGTTAGAACACTCTCAAAGGAGCCGAGGACTCCACCCCATAGGGTTTTACTGCACACCGCCCAGGCACTGGCTCGTTCCTAGTGTCCCTTTTTTTCCCCTGCCTCATCCTAACTGTAATGTGATGGTATAAGGTTTTGCTTGTTGGAAAACTTCTTTTCCTTTCAGTTGGCTCTTTTGGGGGAGTATCTGGGTCCGTGTTGCCATTAAAGGCAGTGTGGCATGGACATGGCTTCTGATGTTGGTGCTGTCAGTTACTCGCCGTGTAGTCACAGGAGAGTAATTAGGCCTCTGTGTCTCCATCTTTTTACCTTTAAAGCAAGGGCGTGGTCATCTGGAAGACTCATCTTTGAAAGCTTTGTAGCCTCAGAAAGCAAATAGGCAACGTGAAATGCCCACTCTCTCATAGCAGCGTCCAGTTTTTATCCAGTTTGATTCCTGGTACTATTTTTATGTTGCTGGCATTGTCAGTGAGCGAAGCAAATGTTTTACTGCTTCCTGCCTTCCATGGGATGGCACATATTTTATATCTGATGTGCTCTGCTGTGAAGTGGCCTTTCTCCTGTTTCTGTGATTTTTGCTTGTTCGTGTAAAGGAGAGGGCTGTGCCATCTTACAGTTTGGGAGTCGCCACCACCCCCATCTGCCCATCTCTTTGTAGTGGCTGCGACCAGTGCTCTGTCAATTCTTCCATTTCCCATTGATATTCCTTCACTAACAGAGGTTTGCTCAAAGAACGCTGCTGGGCAAATGGGATGACGGCCTTAGTAATTTGAGAACTTCCTGCACTGTATGCTTTCCATTATTGACAATGGTGTTCCGGGAGAATATATGGCTTTAGCAAGACTTTGGTCAATTTTCCCCTGCTTTTCAGGTGTCAGCTGGGTACTAATGAAGTCATTGAACTTGCTTGGTATGCAGTGGCATGGTGACTCAGAGGTCCTGCACAGGAACCTCGTTGTGGTGACACTGTTACAAAAAAAAAAAACACATATGTATGACAAACACTAGAAATTTTGAAGGATTTTTATTCCTCACCAGGGGCCTCTTCTCCCACATTTTTTCAAATTGTACCTGAAGATAGATTTTTTTTTTAAATAGAATTTGAAAATATGCCTTCCAATCAACTGTTCAGGGAGTGGCTTTCAGCAGGCAAAGCCTCTACCTGCTGAAAGTTGAATGTGCCATTTTGCAGGCAAGATAGCTGTGGGCATGAACTTTGCAAGAGGATTAGCTGGAGACAACTTCTGAACCAGCCACCCTTTGTCTCTTCTGTACATAGGTGGGCTTTTGGTTTTGTTGTGAATACCTTCCGTTACAGGGAATTTGTGTTCAACTAGTTGTAAGAATGATGGCAGTGAAGATCAAGTTCAAAGCATTCAATTTTTCTGTTATTAATGAAGAGGCATGATGCCCAGCATGAAAAAATAGACAGGCATGAGAGAGAGTAGGCAAAGGAGGAAGGGAGAGGTGTGCTCTGTTTCAGGACTGCTTTGTAAATATAACAATCACAGGGCCCGGAGGAACTGAGTTATATGTCTCTCTAGCTTCAAAACCTCCATTTCTCCCATAATCCTCTTCTCTCCTAGCTCTTCTTTGACCAATAAATGCCATATTGTTCATTTCTCTCTAGGAAATGATAGGTATTTTCTCTCACTGTTCGCTTCAGGTCCTATCCACTGAGAGACAGTCAGGAGATGTGTACTTTTTTATTGGCAATAGAATACAAAAAAAAAAAAAGCTACAACAAAGTAAACATGAGCAAGTGTGGTACACATCTGCACTCATGGGTCTGAGGATCACAAGTCTGAGGCAAGCCTGGGCTAGGTGTAAGACTGTCTCAAAACAAAACAAAATAGAACAAACAAAAAGCAAATGCAGCTTAGCTTCTTCTGCCTGGGATTCAGAAGTGACCTCCTCTTTGCTAGTTCTTCTCTGTCTGCCGAGTTTCAGGCAATGTCAGGCATTAGCTGCACTCAACAGAAGAAAATCATTCTGTTGCATGGTAAAGCTGAGTCACCACACATAAACTTATCACTGAAAATCTTTGTAAAAATTCCACTGTTGTTTTATTCTTTTCAATTCTTTGGATTTTTAATTTTATTCGTATTGAGTGATTTGTTTGCATTGTGTCTGTGCACCACATACTTGGTACACAAAGAGGACAGAAGAGGGCCCAGATCCCCTGGGACTGGAGTTAAAGATCATTGTGAGTTATCATGTGGCTGCTGGGAATAAAACCTTGGTCCTCTGGGAGAGCTGCCAGAGAGAGAGCAGCTCTTAAGCATGGATCCACTCTTCAGCCCATTTTAATTGATTTTTAAGGAAAAAGATTCAAACGTGTTTTGTTCTAGTTTTGCTTCTCTGTAGTAGAACAACACATAAGAAACAATTAGAAAGCCATTATAATCCACCAGGAATCGGCTGTGAATGCAATGGGGGGGGGGGATTGTAAGAATCAACAAGTAATTCTTGAGAGTCTACTCTGTTCTCAGCTATGCAGGGTAGATCAGAATGTAGGTCCTGCCCTTGAGTGAGTTATGGTCAGTTTGAAAATGAAAACCTTGGCATGAAACAACAGATAATGTATTTTGCAATATAATCACAGTCGTGGAACACAGATGTCATGGAAACGTGACTTCCTTCATGAGTAGAAGGATGGAAGTGTTGAGGCTGTGAGATGGAAGAAAACTATGAGTAAGAAAGAAGGAAAGGTCACATCAAAGCACAGGCATTCTACATCATGAGGTGAAAGCCAACTCAACCAGCAGTGAGAATCAGAGCTAAGAAAGCCAAAGGGGGCTGAGTACCTTGGGGCCCTTGGGTGTCTGGACAGTCTCCATTCAAACTGTAGCCTACAGGGAATCAATGGCAGTATTTCCAAGGAAGCGGCACTATGAAAGCAATGTTTCAGAAGGGTTAGCAGCCACATTTTAGATTGGTAAGAGGGAAGACTGTGGAGGCAGGAATACAAGCAAAGAAAAACCACTGAAGCAACCAAAGGCAGTACTTGAGAGTTGAACTATAAATGTGATAGAGAAAATAGAAATGAAAATAAGAAAAATGGCTGAGGTAAATCGGCTGCTTATCAGAAAGGGAAGGCCATGGCTGGAAGGCCACAGCTAGGGCTCTAAAGTTGTAGGCAGGTCTTCAAAAGGGCTGATGGAGAAGGCGGATCTGACTTTATTCCTATTGAGTTCAGAGTGACATTGGGTCAGCTATCGAGGATGTTCAGAAGCTGGCCAAAAATAGGGAGGCCTGAGCTGTAGCTGTGTTCCTAGAGAAGGATGCCTTTCACAGATGTGTTGACATGGGGATGAGAAAGCACACATGTCTGAGGAATGAAGGTGATGTCAAGTGGACAGTGGTGAAGAAAGATGCCATGGAATATTCATGGAAAGTCCCATGGATCTGACCAGGACCAACTAATGAATAGAAAGTCAAGTAGGGGAGGTGATGTAAGTGCTATGACTTCCTCCAGCCACACCTTGCCTTCTCAGGGTCGGCAGAGGCAAGAGGAGCAGAATGACATGGTCTGGCGAGGAAGACAAGGGAGTCAGTAGCAGACACTTGGGCCCCAGGAGAGGACAGGCTCTAGTGTATGTGTGTGGGGGAGATAGGAAGGAGCAAATGCTGCCCATGAAGATGTAGGTATGCTGGGAGGTGTCCCCTTCACAGAAATGGAGGGGCAGACAAGGAAGGGAAGCCAGTCACATGTAGCTGTGTTCCAGAATAAATGTGTCCAATGGAAGTGTCTCTCTAATATTGGTCCACTTTGCCACTACACCCTGCTCCCAGCAAGGAAAGCCCTGTCTCCCACTCTCTAGGCTCTAGGTAACAGAGGCCTCCAGAGAGGCTGCTGTGGGGGCGGGGCACATTTTGCTTATTGGTCTGATCTACCTGCCCTCAAAGTTCCCAGTTCACTTCAGAGATGGTTTTCTATCATTGACAGGCCACGATCACAGCAAGATAGGCCACTGGTTAGTCTCCTGTCCTCCATACCTGCCAGGCCCAGCAGCAGCGGCTCCGCTAGAATAATGAATCTACCTTTGTAGAGGTGGTAGTGGGGCCTTGTCAAAGCCTGAAGGAAAGACAAGTGTTAAGGAAGAGACGAGAACAGGGTCACAGAGGGCCATGAGAACAAGCATGAAGTAAAAGCAGGTCACCTCCACCCATCTCCATCTGGATTGGCAATTGGGGAGACACAAAGGAGACATACATGTATGTACAGATACACAACAGCATAAAACAGGCATGTTCATGTGCACTCGAACACACACACACATTTGGACCCATTTGCAGGCCCGGGGGGGGGGGGCATTACACAGCTGCATAGCTCCCTCCTCTCTGAGAAGGTCCTCTCCCTGGAGCATCCGGGTGTGGGCTGAGGCAGGCCCAGCTCTTCTGGGCCTCACCCCTCCCCTTTGTGTCTTCCAGGTCGTGATATGGCGAGCACCACTCTACCTGGTTACCCCCCACACGTGCCCCCCACTGGCCAGGGAAGCTACCCTACCTCCACCCTGGCAGGAATGGTGCCTGGTAGGTGACAGCGCTGTAGACGTATCATCTGTGGGGTGGGGGCAGGGTGACTAAATTGTGGGTGAGCTGCTAAAATGGTCTGCAGTCTGAGGCTGGGGGTGGGAGGAGAACCAACAAACCATTGTCCCACAAACCATTCTTTCTTCATAGAGGCCTTTTAGCTTTTTAGAAGCAACTCGAGGGGGAAACTTACAGAAATGTTTCCTTGTGTGCACAGCTTTAGGTTATGGCCCCTTCTCAGCACCCACCTATCCAAGCCCAACCCAGCTAGCTGACACGGCTTGGAAGAGCCTGCCCTGGTTTCCATGGAAACTTGGAACCAAGGACCATTTTCAGGGGCATGGCAGTCATTCAGACAAAGCCAAGCTGGTCCACACCACACTAGAGTAGGAGACCACTGTGGAAAACCAACCCCAATCCAGAGAGAGAACGAAGCTAGTCTCAAAGTGGAGTGGAGGACAGCGGGGAACCAGAGACCTAACAAGCTGAACTCTGCTATTCTTCGGAGGACACAGGTCTCTGTGCTACTCTGGGACTCTAGTGCAGCCTTTAGCTGAGAGGCATTGGACTTGGCTTTGGAGTTAAAAGCCTGGTGGCTACTTCCACCCTTCACCCCGAGTGGGGGTGGCTGAAGGTCAAAGAGAGTTGAAGTTCTTATCTGCAGAAACACCAAAATCTCCTGTCTTGAAGTGGCCAAGACTCTCGGGCTGCAGCCCATGGCCTCTTAGCCCTCTTGTGTGCTCTGGCCCTCAAGTTCAACCCTCACTGGTAGGGGAAGAAGGAGAGGAGAGGAAGGGGGATTGGCCTCATCCATCAGGGCCAGCCCTGGGGAAGCAGAAGTGGGGCTGGGAGACTAGGGAGTCCACTGCAGGGTGTTGGAGAATGGGGGCTGAGGGGAGTTGGAGGTGAAGAGATTCCTGCTCAGACTTGGGAGAAGGCAAGGAGAAGCGTTGGTGGGGGGCCAATAAATGGCTTTAGAGGAAGATCCCAGCAGTGAGCAGGTGGAGGCTGGAGGAGGTCTTAGGGAGGGGGGTGAGGAAAGAGTGGGGAGGTGGGGGTGGGGAGTCTTCAGGGAGGTGGGGATGAGGGGCGCCGCAGAGAGCTCATGGTGGCAAGGGGGGAGTCGTTAAACAGAATCTAGTGCTGATGAGGAAATTACACTTGTTTCATTAGCGATGGGGAAGGAGATAGCTCAGTTCCTCTTGGTCACAGTTGAGCTCAGAAGCTCATTATCCTGCTGCACGCATGCCTTCCCGCCTCGTCAATAAACAGGCTTTCCAGTGGCTGCATCCCCACCCCCACCCAGCTCCTTCTTGGAGTGGGGCCCCTTCTCCTCTACTTAACCCGCGGTTAGGGATCACTGTAAACAGTTTGGGGTCATCACACAGGAGAAAGGGCGAGGGGGAAACCCACAGGCCTGGCCTTTCTCCTCCCGGAGGGAGGGAGGCGGCTCCCGAACGCTCCCAACCCACCATGTCCTCCACCACACACTACTGGGGCCTGCGGGCAGTCCACTGGATTCCTGCAGTTTTCTTCCCGGCTGCATGGCCCTTGTCCTGAACCTCGGGAGGGAAAAGTGGGAGGAGTTATTTCCCAGGAGAGCACCACCACTACCACCTGCCTAGCTTTGGCACAGCGCTGAGATGCCATTCTTAGGACTTTCTGGGACAAAGTGTCCCAGGGGCCTTCCTTCCCCACCTTCCCCCTCTTTCATACTGTGGAGCTCCTAAAGCAAGTGTCCACTGTGAGCTCCCGCTATAAGCGGGAACAGCCAGACCTGGGTAGCCAGCAGCCTCGCAGGAGAGCCCAGGCACCTACCTGCCCACAGAGCTCTCCGTGCCCAAGTGTGCAGGGACAGGGTACTTACTGCCCTGTGGTGGCTGTCCCCACTCAGAGAGCTGAGAGCGCGGGCTGCCTCCCCTCTGACCCGCCCTTGCCTGCAAACAAGACTGGGACTAGCGGGGACGGGGCAGAAGCGGCCAGCTGGGCACGCTGAGCGCCTCTAACTCCAGATCCCCGCCCTCCCACAGGGAGCGAATTCTCAGGCAACCCATACAGCCATCCCCAGTACACGGCCTACAACGAGGCTTGGAGATTCAGCAACCCCGCCTTACTAAGTGAGTACGCCACCTGGCTGGCCGGCGGCTCAGCAGGTCGCCTGCCCGCCCTCCCGAATCGGGCGCTCAGGCTGTTTCCCACAGATCCCACTCTGGACGACCCCGGTGCTGGGTACCCGGATGGGCCAGAGAGACAGACTCATTAGAGCAGAGCCGGGGCCTGGGCATCCCCCACCCCAGCCAGGACTCCTGCCTCCTGCCTCTTCCCTCCACTGCCTCTCGGTCGCTGGAAGGCCCTCGGCCGCAGTGACCGTTGGACCCCTCGACGGTTCCTCAGCTGGACCTGTCCTGTCCACTCCCGCCCTGCGAATGCAGCCCTCCTCCTGGGCATCTGGCCTCAGGGCCCAGCCCTGACCCCGCCGGACCCGGGGAGGGCTTTTCTTTGCTTTTCTTTCCTTTTGTTTTGTTCTCCTGTTTGTCCTCTCACCCAGCCCATTCTTCTCCTGTGTTAACTTCCAGGTTCCCCTTATTATTATAGTGCCGCCCCACGGGGCTCCGCCCCTGCCGCTGCTGCCGCTGCCTATGACCGCCACTAGTTACCGCGGGGACCACATCAAGCTTCAGGCAGACAGCTTCGGCCTCCACATCGTCCCCGTCTGACCGCCCACCCCAGAGGGAGGGAGGACCGAAGCCACCCGCCGCCTCTCGGCCACCGCCCCAGTTCCACACCCACCTTGAGACGAGCCCCCTCCCCCTGCAGCCCTGCCCTTCACCTTGTCGGTGCCGGACGGGACTGCGGAGCCTCAGGTGGGAGCCTCGGACCCAGCCCGCCCGCGCCCCTCCCCGCCCGCCAGGACCGCGGCGCCGCCCGGGAGCCCGCCCGCCTCTGGCCCTCGCGCCGGACACGTTTCTGTGACACACAATCAGCGGGGCCCACCCGGGGCAGCCCGCTTCCTACGCCCGGGCACCGGGAGGCTTCGCTGGAGACGCTGAGCGAGGGACACTGAGGAAAGGACTCCGGGGCGGGGGCGGGGCCGGGGCGATCCAGCCCCGCCCACCCCACGTGCCTGCCGGGCCGACCCCGCCTTCCGTCCGTGCGGGCCGCACGCGGCGGCGCCGGGCGCGAGGGTCAGGCGCGGCGGCGTCAGCGTTCTCCAAGGCCGGGCGCCCCCGGCGGGCGGACGCCGCCTGAGCGCGGCCTGGGCTGCCTCCCCCGGGCGCGGGGTCCCCTCCCACGGAGACCGCTCTCGGCCCGCCCGGCCTACCTCAGCGCCGCCTCCACCTGCCGGCCTCGCTCCCGCTCCGGCGCGCCCTGG
The DNA here is from genome assembly GCF_030254825.1 of Meriones unguiculatus. NCBI lineage: Eukaryota > Metazoa > Chordata > Mammalia > Rodentia > Muridae > Meriones > Meriones unguiculatus. Next base: position 59,326,936 of record NC_083349.1, read on the forward strand.
CCCGCCCCAGACGCCGGGGCTTGGCCCCGAGCGCGCAGCCGCGCGGGGGCCACCGCGGGAACAGTCTCCTCCGGCTGCGAACGCTGACCCTACCCGGCAGGGATCTGCTGTCCCCACCCCAGACCCCCAACCTGCGGCCGGTCGGAGCCCCGGGGGAACTGACGAGCGAGCTGTCCCGAGGCGAAAAGCCGAGGCTGCCCGCCCCGCCCCACCCAAACCCCTGCCCTCCCTCGGGCAGGAGCTGAACGGAGCCGGGGAAAACGTCTACGCTTATTTAATACGACGGTCTTCGCGGAAACGAACCCAACAGCCTAGCAGGCGGCTCTGTGGAAGACGGTGTGCGCGGTGTGGAGGCGAACCTCTGTACATAGCCCCTCTCTGCCCCGCTCGGCCGGGTCCCGGCTCCCGTAGAGCCCCTGTCCCCCACCTGCCCTGCCTGTAGACACACCCTGCTGTCTGTGCTGTGAGAGTCGCCGCTCGCTGGGGGGAGGGGGGACACAGCTACACGCCCACTAAAGCACAGCACGTCCTGGGGGAGGGGGGCGTTTTTTTACGTTACAAAAAAAAAATTATGAAAGAAATCTCTATGCAAAATGACATGGTTCCGTGGACACCTCTCGACTTTGTTTTGTTGGCTGTTTCTCTGTAATTCTGTGTTTTCGCTCTCACCTCCCCGCATCTCTTCCCTGCTCATCTCCCTTTTCTCTACTGCTCTCCCCTTCTGTGTCTCTTTCTCTGCTTCACTTGTCTCTGTCTCGGTCCAGCCCTCCCGCCCCCGGCCTCCAAGGCTACATCCAAGGTGGCAGAGCCAACCTCCTGGCTGGCCCTCTGTGGCCGCGCCCCACGTGCCTGGCCGGGCCGCCCCGCCCCACCCCGTAGTTGCTCTCTCGGTAGCGGCGATGCTCCCTGCATGTCTCCTCAACCGTGGATCGTGACGACTCGAAATAACAGAAACAAAATAAATAAAAGTGAAAAATAAATAAATAAAAATCCTTGAACAAATCCGAAAAGGCTTGGAGTCCTAGCCCAGATCGCTCTTCCCTTCGAGCCTTTTTATTTGAAAAGGAAAGCGAGCAAAGAGAACAGTCCAAGGGCACTGCCGGCGCCCAGTCGGGCTCCGGTGGCTGGAGCCGGATGGCGAGGGCACCAAGGTCCCCAACTCCGAGGCCCGGCCCGATCCAAAGCTTTGTGGGTCTGGCCGCGCTCCGGGAGTGCGGAACCCAGGCCCAGGCTTGGCCTTCCAAAGGTCTTCCACACTTCCGGTCCTCCGCCACTTTCAACGTGTCGGTTCGTTTTTTATTATTTTTTTCCTTTCTTTCTTTCTCTCTTTCCTTTCTTCTTTTCTTTCTTTTTTGTGCACATGATAAATAATAATAAATAATAATAATAAAATTTTGTATGTCACTCCCCATGGCTCCAGGTTTGTCTCTCCCTGCCTCTGGGATAGGCCTGTCCTCCCAGTTGTTGAGGTGGACCCTCAACAACTGTGAAGGATCCAGCTCCATTCCCAATGCGACTCCTCTAAATTTTTGGCCAAGGCCCCCGGCGGCTGCTGGACTCTTAACAGTGGCCTAAAGAAGCCTGTCCCTCAGCTTCCCCTCCCCACCAGCCACCCAGCCCTTGGGCCAAGGAGTTTTTTGCTTTCTGGAATTTCAGAGTAACTTTGACACTGCCCTTCTGTAACATATTAGCTTTGCCTTATTGCTGGCGTCCTGCAGCCATGCCTAGGGGCGCAGGTTCCCTCTCTTCCTGGGCTGGTGGGGTGTGGGGGAGTAGCCTGCGGTCCTGTCTTCTCTCCGCTCCCCAAGTGGGTTCAGGGGCTCACTGGCACAGCTGCAGTTTTGAACTGTGCCCTCTGAGAGACCATAGAGGCCAGGAGGTGCTCCTTTCGGCATTTATTTCTAGACCCTAAGAGCCGCCTGGGCGTTGCAGCGTCCCTCCCAGGACCCATCAGTAACCACTGAGACTAGTGGCTCAGGTGTGCCAGGGTTTGGGTGTACCCAGGGAGGAAAGCTTAGGTGCCCTGGGCAAAGGGGAATGTGAGTGGCTGGGTCAGTAGCGTCCTGCAGATAAGCGGAATTTTACTCTTCTGTGTGGGCCTATGTGTCCTAGAGGAGTTCCGCCAACAAAGAAGGAGAAGTATTGTTGAACTTTTTTAACACCTGGTACTTGAGCTCAGGGGAGAGAGAAGGATTTGTGTGTCTGTCCTTGTTTCTGTTCCTGCTTAGAGAAGGATGTCTTGTTTGTCCATAATTGTCCTGCTGTATTGGAGAAATAGAAATTGCCCCTGGCCCCATCTTTTCAGCATCCTGTCAGCTCTGACCCTTTCCTTCTTGCCAACACAGCCTTCCCATACCAACTTCCATGTGCCCTCTGCTCTGGGAGACTCTCCCTGAGCTCTAGGAAGGTCCAGCAGCTAAGCCTTCTCAGCCAGTGCCTGTTTGAAAGGCTCTCCTCTTTCAGGATTGGCTGCACTGCAAGCAGGACCTGGAAGTAGACTAAAGAGTGACCTCCTGCCCCCTCCCAGCTGGGTCAGTGCCTTCCAGACACCTCATCCCTGCCAGCATGCCAGAGACCTTACACGAGAGCAGTTTATCCATATCCATAACACAGCACCCAGGCTTATCCACATCATGCCACCAGGGGGTACACAGGATCCCCTGTGTACACACAGAAAACCATCAACCTCTTCTCCCCCTTCTCACTGTGTCCCTCCCCACTCTCCTTCCCAAGAACTAGTAATCCTATCTCACCCTGCCTGGTGCTTCCCCTCCTGGCTTCCAACCTCCTGGGAAAAAAAAAATGTCCTTCAAACTCTTTGGCTGTACTAACACACCTATAAAAGAATTCTAGAAGTTCACTTCAATCTAAGCATATCTGTTTATTTACACTCCCCATAAAGATACTAGTGCATTATGAACTGACTTGGAGAACATTCTGAGTCCCTTAGAAGATGTCCACTCCACTTTAGAGTCACTACTCAGAGCTTCCAAATACCAGCACAGAACTCCTGGCAATCGGCCGATGCTCAGCTGTCAGGAAGCTGACAGATACGGGGTTGGACCAAGGCTCGGTGGGTGGGTTTATCCAGAGGCTGCCCTAGCCAGAAGGAACAGGCACCTGGCCTTGGATGACCACTTTTGCCTACCCATCATCAAACTCAACGCCAGAAACATTTTCGAAGATACCTTCAGAATCTCTTGTCTTCTTATTTACTTCTGGTCCCACCAACACGTAGACAGTAGGGGTCACACTGTTTACAGTGGCTGTTTCCAGGCAGAACTTTCACACTGCCTCCTTTCCAGAGTGTTGGTTTAAAATTGGAATCAGCCTGAAAGCCCCCAAACATGCTTTAGAGTCCCTGCCAGCTGTTTAGTCTAACTGCAGCCCTTTCACCAAGAGGATTTGTTCTCCGGCTTCAATTTGCTTTCCCCAGAATCCTGTCTGCTGGCCCTGCCCCAGCTCATTGGCACAGATTCCCAAGTGAGGTAACCAAATATAACAGTTTAAATAGGGAGGGCGAAAAGTATTCCAGGTTAGGCCAACAGTTGGAGGCAAAGACATGAAAGTATATTTGAGTGGCTAGAGTGTCAGGTACCTGGCGGGGCTTGGGGGTGTCAAGAAGAATGTCAGATGAAGCTTAAAAGTAGTTTAGTTGGTAGCCAGGACACCGGTGAGAATGTCAAAATGGCATCTGCCATTTAAGGAAAGCTGCACCACCCGCAGTCACATCCTGCCAACCATTACAGCGTATCAGACGAAGTCCACACTGAACCAATCTTTCTTCCTTTCTCACAATGCAAAAGTAGGCAGAATGGATAAAATAAGGCTGTTCCCCAGGAGAGGCAAAGCCCCACAAAGGCCCTGAGTGGATCCCCTAATTTTCACAGGATCAGAGAAGTTAGCTCCATTCTAGCAGATACTCAAGGCTAAAGCCCACAGCTTCCCAGACTCCTATCTTTTTTACCCCATGCCCATCTGATCAGCAAAATCAGTCTCCCTTCAAAATAGACCCAGAGCCAGCTGGTGATGGCACACACCTTTAATCCCAGCACTTGGAAGGCAGAGACAAGCAGACTTCTTTGAGTTCAAGGCCAGCCTTGTCTGCAGAACAAGTTCCAGAACAGCCAGGGCTACATAGTGAGACCCTGCCTCAAAAAAAAAAAAAAGGTCCAGAATATGTCCACTTCTTACTCTTTGCTCTGTACCACACTGTCTAAGCCACCATAACTTGCAAAGAAATGAAGGAAAGAAAGAAAAAGAAGAAGACGGGAAGGAGAAAAGGAAAAAAAAAGGAAGGAAGAAGAAAGGAAAAAGCCCTACAGTAGCAACCAGAGCGACCCTCCCAACTGCATTCAGGCCATGACCCTGCTGGTTCAAACCCCTCAGTAGGTCTCTGCCTTGCTCAGAGTAAATCCTGACAGATGTCCCAGGCTCTCCACTCTCTGGCTGTTCACTCCACCCTCACAGCCATTCACTGCAGGTCACCTACTGTGACAGCCCTCAGCTCACTGTTCTCTCTGCTGGCCTCTGGGTTGTGCGTCAGTTGGAGGTACACCAAACATGTACCTCCTATCGCTGAAGACCCTTCCATCCATTGGCCTTTTCCTGGATGTCCCCATAACTGGTTCTCTCACTCCCTGTGTTCTCTACCACAAGGCTACCTGTCAGAGAGGCCATCCCAACCACCTTAAATAAAGCAGCCACCTTAAATAAAGCAGCACACAGAGGATGGGGCATAGCTCGGTACTAGAGCACATGCCTAGTACACTTGAACCCAAGAGCTTAAATGCCAAACTGAAATAAATAAATAAATAAGCAAAGTCTACAACACAGCAAAGGTTCTCTCTTCACTTCCCTGCTTTTTCACTTTGTTTTAGCAGTATCTGGAAGGTTAGATTTTGTTCCTTTGTTTGTTTCTTTGTTTTTGAGACAGGGTCTCACCACAGATCCTCTGTGTAAACCAGGCGGGTCTGGAATTCACGGAGATTCCCCGGCCTCTACCTCCTGAGTGCTGGAAGTGAAGGTATGCACACCCAGCAGCAGGCTACATTGTCTCTGTCTGTCTCCTATCATCTGCAAATAGAACAGGAGCATAAGGGCAGCTTCGGGTTTACTCTATGACAGCTGTAGACTGGGAAATCAAAGACAGTGTTTGGCACGTAATAGCTGTTCAACAAACATAACAGAAAAAAAACATGAATGAGATGATGTGAAGAAAAGTGAGTAAGCAGGAGGCTTGAGGCAGCAGCAGGCATGAGGAACAGGTGAGAGGAGGAGGAGAATGGCCAAAGAGTCAGTAGATGGGCTTATTTTAGTTGAGTTACTGAAAAAAACAAACAAAAACACAAAAGGTTCCAGAAGACAGCAGCTGCTCCTGCTCCTTCCACAGCCCAGTGGTTTGAGACTTAAAAGCATCAAACTTCTCAAATATCTGTTTCACGCAACTCAAAGCACCAATCATAGTTCCTGGGGTGGGGGGGGAGGGCGCTGGTGTGCACAGGAGACTCACTATGTGGTAAGACCCGGGAAGACTCACCTTGCGCCATCCTGTGCAGTGTGATGTCATTGACAGACAGCGCCACATCGGCTCCTGGCCATGCGCGGGGCCCTGACACTCCCTTTCCATACTGAAGACCCCACATCTCCGGCTACAGGGCATAGACTTCAAAGTAGAAACAGTAGTTTTCTCATTTAATCCCAGCACTCAGAAGGCAGAGGCAAGCAGATCTCTACGAATTTGAAGCCAGCCTGGTCTACAGAACAAGTTCCAGGACAGCCAAGCTATGCAGGAGGACCTTATCTCAAATAGTAGTAATAATAATAATGGTTTTTCTCAGCAGGGCTGTTATTGGGTCTTGGAGACCAAAGGTCTCCAGCTGGACTGAGGGCTGCAATGATGGAACTCTAACAAACTCCTCCAATGTGTGACTGTGCGGGAGTGCCTGTCTGTAAGTGACGTCAGCTCAACCAAGCAGAGACCAGAAGCGTTGAGAGAAGAGCACCAGAGAACCCTCGAAGTGATATTCAGTCCTCTGGATCCAGCCATATCTGAAATAAAGCCTGTCTGGTGTGCCCTGGGTCAGAAGCCAACACTGCTCTTATTTGGTGGATTAAACAAATATATTTGGGCCTGTCACTTGCAACCATGAAGCTTGTTCTGAGAATATAAAACCCTGTTAAGAGTTTTAGGGATTTTTCCTGTAGACAGAAGAGAATAGCTTTATGTGTCTGCTATTTGGAAGAGTGATCTGTCAATAATATGGGCTGGACACAAGGAGAGACTGTCGATGGAGAAAGAGTGTGAAACTGATAATTCAGTGAATCCAGAAGGGATGGGAACAACCTGAACAATTAGGTGGTCTCTGGGAGGAAGCAGATATGGAGATAGGACAAGGCTATATACTTTTACATATTTATTTTTCTTTTTATGTGTGAGTGTCTGCATATATGTGTGTGTACACACACGCACTATGTGATAGTGGAGGCATTGGATCTCCTGGAGCTGGAATTACAGACAGTTGTGAGCTGCCTGCTGTGTGTGCTGGGAGCCAAACTTGGTCCTTGACAAGAACAGCTAGTGCTATTAACCATTGAGCCTTCTCTCCATCCTCTGTCAAGGTTACATTTTTTTTTAATTTTTTTTTAAAGGATACTTTATATGAGAGAAAAGGCAAGAAATTTCCATGTCTATTATCTATCTATCTATCTATCTATCTATCTACATAGATAGATCTATGTATCTATCTATCTATGTAGATAGACAGACAGATAGATGTACGTATATATCTAGATAGACATACGTATATATGAAAGCATAATAACTCTCTGCAAGCAGCTGTGTCTCACAGAGAGAAGTGTGGGTGGGGACAAGGTAAGAGTTACATTTGAGTATAATTTTTAAGTCTACTTTTGACTTTATTAAAAATAAATTAAAAAGTAAAGAGACAACCAGACCCTTGACACATAAAAGCAAAAATGTCTCATGAAGACGTCAAATGTAGTTCTTTGGATTCTACAGCAATTGAAAGGCTTTGTTGCAAGGAGACACCTGAGGACCTCTGAGCTTTGCTCTCAAAAGGGGTAGAGAAGGGGCTGAAGAGATGGTTAAGAGCACTGAATGCTCTTCCAGACAACCTGGGTTCAATCCCCAGCACCCACATGGCAGCTCACAGCTGTCTATAACCCCAAGATCTGACACCCACAGACATATATGCAGGCGAAACACCAATACACATAAAATAAAAATAAATGAATACATTTTTTTTAAAGTGTAGGGCAACAGTTTTCAACCTTGCTAATGCTGTGACCCTTTAACTCTTCATGCTGTGGTGACCCCCAATCATGAAATTATTTACATTCCTATTTTCATTCATAATGGTAATTTTGCTACTGTTATGAATCGTAAATATCTGTGTTTTCCTATGGTCCTAGGTGACCTCTGTGAAAGGGTCATTTGGCTACCAAAGGGGTAGTCAACCCACTAATTGAGAACCTGAGAAAGCAGGGGACAGAATGGAAGGGAATCTTCAGAAAGGTTGAAAAGGGAGAGCAGGAGTGGCCAGGGGTGGGCAGTGAGTGCAGGAGAGGATCTTCTTTCTGGCTAAGGGCTTCGGAGATAGGCTTTCCGATCTGGGTGTGAGGGGCATGTGGAAAGAAGCCTGAAAGAATGAGGTGAGGCACACAGCCTGGAAGAAGGTGGGGCCCAGAGAATTTTGCCAGCAGAGGGAAGGGGAGAGAGTTGAGACAGGCTATGAGGAGATGCAGCGCTCTCACTAGGATGAGGAGAACAGGGCTGGATCTAGCCTCAAGGAAGCCAGAGAATTATGGGAATTCTCTTCTAGAGGAAATCTGAGAGGACAGGAGACCCATGTGTTCGGCGGCAGATCTATATATAGCTCACAGTGGCACCATCCTTCATGACACAGCATGTAGGCTCCCAAGATTTCATTCTCAGCTGAGCAGAGGTTCTGCCAAATGAAGGGCAGAAGAGACCCAGATATTACCCCACAAGGTCATTTACTTGAGTGTTGACAAGTTTCTCCCTCTCTATGTGCCTCCATTTCCTGATAGAAGCTAATGACTTCTAGGACTTTTTCTTATTTGCCCACTTTAGTTTTCAGTAATTTGTATATTGTAGGTGTCCTAGCAATTTCGGTGCCCAGAAGAAGTTCTGGAACGTTCTGGTGGCTCAGCACAGTTGGAGTAGAAGGAAGGGTCATGCTCTAAGCTACCAGACCCTAGATTGCTTGTTTCCATTCTCCATCTGCCTTTTCCTGTCTCTCTTCCCTGTGTCTGCCTAGAGGTCTCTGGGATCAAGAACATGAGCATTAAGGCAAATGAAAGTGGCCTGAGGGACCTTTAAGGGTACAATGGAAGGTCTGTAGGGAGGGAGACAAAGGAAGCAGCTATTTGGGGTCAACTGCATTTCTACCCTCTCCCCATTGCTGCCTGCCCAAACCATCCCAATACCCTAATTAGCTGGTCCCTCAGGCCCCTGTTAGCTAGGCCGGCTGAGCGCCCAACTCCCTGGGGACCAGACTGCTTACCCTGAGACTAATCAGCCCTTCAGTCCTTAAGTGCATGAGAATCTCTCTCTCTCTCTCTCTCTCTCTCTCTCTCTCTCTCTCTCTCTCTCTCGGAGTCAAGCACCCCATTCCAGACATCAGGGTTATTGTAGGGTGGTACTGAGTTCTCTCAATGAAAACACCCGAATTCTGGGTGATGGAAGAAGTGAAGAGAAGCCAAAGTTTGAGGGTTCTTCTCAGATTTGGAGTTTTCTCTCAGGCTTGTGGGACCAAGATGTGTAGCAAAGGATGCATCCATGATTTGGGTACTCTATGGTACCCCAAGCCCTTAGACTTGTGCCTCTCGGGCCCTCATTATAGCCAATATTCACCCCCACCCAGAACCTCCTCCCCCATCTCAGGCCCCTTCCACTCTACCTCCCCATCCCCTACCCCCTGCCCCCCCCAACACCCGCACTGTCAGCCCAAACACATGATAAATTGCCCTGTCAACAGAATTCATTCAGGGACCAATTAATTCCACAGAAATGAACCAGGAGCCATCAGTTGCTGAAAAACTCAGAGTGCAAAGAGCGGAGGGAGGGGGTGCAAGCAGGGGGTGGGTGGCAGGGGAGGGGACGGGGAGGCTGGGGAAGTTAGTCTGACAGAAATTGGTCATTTAATGCTTAAGTGCACGCTAGACAGCCCTGTCATCGCCCGAGGCCCCCGCGCGGGATTAATTATCAGAGGAGAAGAGGGCAGCCCGGCCTAGCCCGGCCGTCTGTCACCAATGAAGGCTGGAGTCACCCAGGCCTTGGGCCACCCTCGGTCCACTCTAAGTCCCCAGGTCTCCTGGTTCTCCGGCATCCAAGCCCCTCCTATCTAGTTCAAGGCCCAATCACATGTAGTCATGGCCTCGCCATCAGCTGGCCCAGCCAGAAAGACCTTCTCAACCACTTAACTGAGTTACACACCATAACTCCATATATCCTGTGTCATTATCCTCAGCCATCTTAGGTGACTGTGTGTAACCCAAAGCATAATTGCTCCATTCATTGGTCCTAATCTGAAGGAATGGTACCACCGTCCATTCAACTGCACAACTCAGCATTTGCCAGTCAGCTTGACTCCTTCCTCTCACTCACTCCTCTTATCCAATCAGAATTCAAGTCTTAAAGAGTCAAACGCCTGGGAAATCTAACAAATCAAGTTTGTTTGCTTCTAACTCTCTTCTACTACTCAAGGCTCGGCCATCATGGCCACTGTCTATACTTCAGACTTAGAACTACTGTAATCATCAAAAACACAAGTGACAGCCAGCCAGGTGTGCTGGCACACATCTTCAGTTGCAGCACCCAAGAGGCAGAGGCAGGCATTATCTCTGTGAGTTAGAGGCCAACCTGGTCTACAGAATGGATTCTAGGACAGCCAGGGCTACACAGAGAAATCCTGTCTCAAAACAAACAAACAAACAAAAGCAAGTAACATCGTGCCATGCCCCTCTATCACACAGACACACACATCAACACACACCCACCCACCCCCACACACACACACACACACACACTAATGCTCTTTGGTAGACCACCATGAGCCTGCAGGAGATCTTACCCAAACTCCTAAACACTTACAAGCCATTACTCTAGTCTCTCTCATCAACCAGACACATCTCTAGCATCTCTAGCTGCTTTCCTGAGCTTTCTGCCTCCAGCCCCTGCCCTTCTGTGCTCATGCTTGCAAACCTTGTGCATGATTTATTCCCTCCACCATCAGACACCCATCATTCAGTTGACTAACTCCTAGCTATTTTCCCAAACTCTGATTAAATGTCCTATAGACACAAAGCTTTTTCTGGCCCCTTGATGCAGTTTTATAGTTTCTCAAACACCCACAATTCATTTACTCACAGGTTACCCTAGCAATTGTACATTTGTTCTTTCGTATGTGTGTGTGTGTGTGTGTGTGACTATATGCCTTGTATGTGCAGGTGCCCACAGAGGCCAGAAGAGAGCATCAGATCCCCTGGATCTAGAGTTACAGGTGGTTGTGAGTGTCTAATGTGGTTGCTGGGAACAGAACGTGAGTCCTCTGGAAGAGCAACAAGCTCTGCCGCAAAGCCTTCTCTCCAGTCTTCTTCTCCCGTGTTTAGTCTTTCCATCAAAACGTTGAGTGACTGGGCTGAAGAGATGGATCAGTGGTTGACAGCACTGTCTGCTGTCCCAGAGGACCTGAGCACTCATATTCCTAGCACCCCATGGCAGTACTAAAGGATCTGACACCCTCACACCAATGCTCATAAAATTAAATAAATTTTTTAAAATGTTGAGCTATGTGAATATGGAGTCCGTGTCTTTCTTCTCAGAACCTAACACTTAGTAGATATCAGAAAACACTTGGACAAATAAATGGTTGGCCCTGCCTTGGCTCAGGCACTAGCCTGACCTAAGAGGGCAGCTCCTTAGACTCAGGAGTCTGTTGTAGCCCAGGACAAGCTAGGGGGCTAGAGAAGTGAGAAAACCTCAGAGACTGTTCAACCAAGTTGTGAGCTCATGACCCAATGGTCCAAACAGCTGTGTCAAGGAGGCTCAGTCAGGGAGAATCTCCTGAGGCCTAGAGGTGACATAGTCTCAGAGACAATGGCCAGGGTTGGGGTAGATATCTTAGAAGAGCAAAGATAGGGTCTGGGTAGCTCAGGCTTTGCTCAGAGCCTGTGCTGGCTAGAATTGGGTGCTGGTAGGGGACACAGTTGAACTGTTCCCAAACTGGTGATGTAGCCATCAGAAGCTAAGCTGACGGGATGCGGATGCTCATGGGTAATGGACAGGAGGTGTAATTTACAAAAGGTGATGAAGGCCAGGCTGAGTTTGGTCTTTCCCCTGCCTATTTCTTAGCATGAGCAAACATGAAGTGTTATTTGAGATGTTAATTCTGCCTACTGGACAGAGTGGTTGAAGGGGAGGTAAGAGACCATTAAAAGGCTAGTGTGTCATGAGTGCTGTGATCAAAATCTAAAATGACCGCTCTCCCATAAGCTGCTTTGGGGTTTTTTTGTTTTGGTTTGGATTTGGTTTTGGTTTTGTGCTTGTTCCTGAATTGATGGTGTCACTTCAGGAAACAGTGGAAATTTCTGAAGTGAAGCTTAGCTGGCAGAAGTAGAATAACAAGCTCTTCAGAGTCTCCTGGTCTGGCTTTCTGCTTCCTGTTCTGCTAGGATGAAAACAGCCCTCAGCACATTTCTGCCACCATGAACTGTGGTGATCAATCAGAATCTCCTACCCATCATGGACTAAACCCCTCTGAAGCCAGGAGGTAACTGAATCTCTTCTCCTCTAAGTTGTTCCTGTGCAGTATTGTGGTCACTGTGACACAAAAGTGACCAAGACAGTGAGCAAGGAGTGGAGGGAAAGGATGAGATGGGAATGAAAAGAATAAAGTTGAGGCTGCTCTGTGATGGAGAAGTCTCCCATAAGGGAGAGAAAAGATGGGGCTTCTCTCTCTGGAAGGGCGCTGACCCCAAATATCTGGGTCCAAAAAAGTCTTAGCTCAAACTCACCAGACTTGAACTTGGCTACCAATTAGATGTGAAGACGAAAAAATGAAACAGCAAAAATAACTGCCTCCAAGACTGTGTTCCATGAGACTGGATGCCGGTAGGGCCATCTACAGAACTGCTTTCTGCTCTTGAAGAAGAGGGACCAGCTTGAGACTCTAAGAACGAGCATGACTTTGTATCCACATTTAAGTTGGCTATGCCTGGCTGTGATGACCCATAAACAAAGTTACCAAAAAGTTGCTCAGGGAATCAGGAGATACCTGTTCTTGCCCCAATCTTCTACCCTCTAAATTTGTATATCACTGTGAATGGTGCCTACAATTCTTCAACTAAATAATAGTAAAACACAAACCACAACAATCTCATAAAAAATACGATACAGCAAAGATGTGTCATCATAAAGGTGAAAGTGATAAGCAGGGCTGTGAAGATTATCTTGTGTATTCTAGACACAAGATAACTATGTGGCAATTTATTAATATTAACCAGGAAATGATGGGCCAAAGCACTACAAGCTAACAGTGCTTGGCTGTAATAAGGTAACCATGTAATCAGGACCTTGTAGTGCTGACATAACTGTAAGGAGAATTCAGCAACAGAATGACAGCCTGACAATGTAATCGTGTAGTTCAGTGATGCTGCACTGAAATAATGATGCAATGACATGATGGAAGATACAGTAGTAAAGTCACATGATGATAAGGTCTCAGCAACAGTGGAAAGAGGAGGCTGGGTCTGTCAGACTAGGTCCCCAGAATCCTGAGACTATGAAAACATTGGTAATTCTGGAAAGATGCTTCCTCGGGATGCAACAGAAGCCTAAAAGTAGTTGCTGGAAGGATTCTGCATTCTGGGACAGAAAGGTCTGAGCCAAGGAGAGAAGCTGAGGAGGCAAAAAGTGATGGTAAAGCTTTGAAAGACAGGACACAGCCCTGTGGACTGGCTGGAGTGGAGCCTGGGCTTAAGTCAGGGGGACCATCCCTGCTGACCGGCATCTGAACATCATCAAATTGACAAACAACAAACAAACAATCGCTCTACTCACAACACGATTGAAAACTCACATTTACCTGACCTACCATGTGCTGATGACTGTGCTAAAGAACTCTTTCTAACTTGGCCATGATGAATATCCCTGTAAGGAAAGTTTCGTTATTTCCATTTTACAGATGAGGATAAAGACACCCAGAGAAATGAACCTATTTGCTCAAATCACATAGCAAGAAAGAAGTAGCATGTCTTTGATATTGTTTGCTTTAGGAAGTGTGTGATCAGCCAGCATGAGCAAAATCAGCAGGCAGGCTGAGCCACAATATAAATACATAACATTCTTATACATAAATGTTATTAAAAGGCAAATATAAAAGTAGGTAAATTATATACAGTATAAACCACTTACTAAAAAGGGAGAAATATGAATACACTTATTTGCTTACACTTTACAGATTAAAAATGTTTTTTAAATTGTTATTTGAGGAGGGAAGAAACAGAAAGAGGACAGAGTACAAGAGAGGGAGCACCAAGTACAGCTTATTTTATAGATCTGAATTTAAAAGAATGGAAATACTTTACATGATGGCACAATAAAAATCAAGCAAATAAATAAATAAATAAACAAACTCCAAAGCAAAATAAAATAAATGAACCTAACTATCTATTGAGTTGGTGTCATCATCACATAGAGAGAAACTATTTCAAGTAATTTAAAATCCAATAATTGACTCCACATACATCCCTGGTGGTGTAGACACTAATAAAGCAAGTACGTAGCGTTATTGATGTTCTTGGAGGCTTTGGGTGTGGGAGAAAGGAACAAACAAAAACATATGGTAAGTGAGGATTAATAAAATCTCCACAATCCTGAATTTGATTTGGAAGGCTCAGTAGTAATTCCTGATGCATTTTAGCTTTGAAAGTATCTATCTCAGGATGTCCTCCACCGTAAAGAACAAGGAGCCAAGCAGCTCAGCAGCAATAAACACCTCTAGTTCCAACACTGTGGTCTTTAAATGCCACTTGGACTGGAAGGAGCCAGAGCTCTTTAGGGGAAGCGGAAGTCTCTAGGTCTAAAACAAAATATGGACAAGGTGGTTCTGGAAGTCTTGTCTCATCCAAAAGCAAAGAAGTCTTTCAGGAAAGTCTTTCAGGTCATGTCAAAAGGACTTACACGCCAATTAAAGGCTCCCATTGGCCAAAGGTGAGACAGAGGAGAGTCACCGAGAACTTTCACCGCAACTGATTGAAGCACAGCTGTGGTGTTTAAATCTGAGTCCATAATTATGCTTAGAAGAAAAACTCTGTTGGTCTTCGAAGAACGCGGGAGAAGGAACTCCTTGCCCGGAAAACTGATGAGGACCATCAGGGACCAACATCTCCACTGCCTTCCTTCTAGGAACGGTGTCTGGTGTAAAGGGAGGAGAAGTTGCTCTTTCAAAGGCTGAAATGAAGTAAACAGAATTAGAACAGCACCACTCTGCACTTGCCAGTGAAACAATGGAGCTAACCACTCGCAGCTGTTAACTTTGGGAAAAGAGAAACAATGGAACAGAGTTCTGTTTATGCTGGAAACACAAGGAAAAACTTCTGAAAAATCAGGCCTTCTTTAATCTAATCAAACCTCTAGATGTAACCACCATTTTACAGAAAAAAACTGAGGATGGAGGAACCACCGGACACATTAAAACTCCAGGTGGTGGCACTACCCATATTCTGCAAATGGATCGATTAAAACATACATAGGAACTATAGCAATTAACCACATTATAGTTGCAATTCCAGGCCTCAGGAAATCTTACGCTTTCTTCTGATGGGGAGACTGGTCATGGGGTCAGTTGGACACTGAAGAATAACGTGTGCTAGTGATGTTATTTAACATCTTTTTTATTTTAGAGATAAGACTGAAATGTTTATAGATTAAATAATACAGTAAGTGGAATTTGTTATAAAATACTGAGGGAACAGAAATGACTGAACATATGGAATAAAGCTGGCCACTGTAGCCAGGTAGGGTAGTGCGTGCTTATAATCAAAGCACTTAAGAAGTGGAGGTAGGAAGAGCTGTACTTCAAGTTCAGATTTAGCTACATAGTAAGTCCAGAGTTAGCCTAGACTACACAAGACCTATCTCAAAAGCCAAAAAGAAAAGAAAAAAAAAAAAAAAAAAACTAACTGGTTACAAGTTGATAAGTGTTGGAGCTGGGGTCATTGTTCCATTCACTCACTTTTATATATTCTTGAAGTTTTCAATAACAACTGCCTAAACTTAAGCTAAGGCTATACCGAAATGAGCTGTTAAAATTTGGGGTAGTTACTGGATGCAGTGGGGCACACTTGTAATCCCAGCACTCAGGAAAGCAGAGGCAGGCTGATCTCTGAGTTCAAGACCTGCCTGGTGTACAACGTGAGTCCAGGACAAAGGCTACATAAAGAAACCCTGTCTTGAGAAACCAGAAACCAGAAAAAAAAATGGCTGTAGGCAGACTGGGTATGTAGCTCAGTGATAGAACCCTTATCTAGGATGGCTAAAGTCCTAGGTTCAAAACGAAGGAAAGAGAGAAAGAAAGTGAGAGAGAGAGAGAGAAGAGAAAGGGAGGAGGGAGGAAGGAAGGAGAGGGAAAGAGAAATTAAGGCTGGACAACTCTCCAGCATTGACTTTCAGAAAATAGGCAGCTATGTCAGCTGATCAACCCTCAGAGCTGGAGACACTGCAGAAAGTGACAGCCTGAGAGAAGAGATCTCTAGGTACTGACAGAAAAGATCTCTAGATACTGACAGAAAAGATCTCTAGATACTGACTATGACTTCTACTCATTCAGGTCTTCATTTGATCATTCTTTCATTATATACACTAATCAGTAAGTCCATAGATAAAAAGGTCAAAGCAATCTTTGTATGCCTTAAACTTTTGTATGTGATAGTCAGAAAAAGATATCAATGATTTAAAAGAAATTTCTAGCATTAATAATAAACTCCAAAATTAAATACTCCAAAAAAGAAAGAGCTTAAGAGAATAAAGACAATCCAGGAAAGAAAACTTTTTTAAAAAATGATATATACCATTAGAGAAGTAAAAGAAACTCACACCCTTGAAGCAGGTACAGGGCAGAGTTCTTAAGTTTTGGTAGATTTTTCTATTCAGAGAGGCCTGGAGAGATGACTCCGTGGTTAGGAGCATGAGCTGTTCTCCCTGAACCTGGGTGGACCTCCAGCACACACATGGTGGCTTACAACCACCTGTGCTTCCAGTCCTCAGGAAATCTTAGGCTTTCTTCTGACCTCCAAGGTCACCAGACATGCATACGCTAGACAGACATACATGTGGACAAAACACCCATGTGCATTAGATAGATAGATAGATACTTTAAGAAGATACACTCAGAAAATAATAGCATGTTTAAATTCCATGCAATCAATATATGTACATGGTATATGTGACCTATGTCAAAAGTAAAAAGTATTCAGTAGAAAATTTGCAAGATGAAATTCAAGAAATCTTAAAAAAAAAAGGAGAACAAATAGCCACAGAGATGAAAAATGAACAAAAGAAGAAAAAAAAGCTATGGCTGAGGAGGCAGCTCCTCATCAGGTAAAGCCTTTGCATCACAGGCACTAGATTTATGACTCTACAAATTCTAGTGATCAGACAGATCACCAGTCTTGATCCCAGGACCCATGTAAAAAGAAGCTAAGCATTGTGGGACACACTTATAACCCCAGCACTGGGGAAGCAGGGGCTGGCAAGTCCTGCAGCCTAACCTGCCTGTGAGACCCAGACCAGTGAGTCCCCATCTCAGAAAAAGAAAAAAAAAAAAAAAAAAAAAAAAAAAAGAGGGCATTGCCTGACAGTGCATGAAGTCATCCTCTGTCTCCACACCACACACATACATGCCACCCACACATTAACACATGCACACACACAAATTAAACTAGAGTATAAATACAGAAAGGTTTGAACATTTAACAAGAAGTGTCAGAAAAAGAGTATAAGGAAATAGAGGTGAGAAAACAAAACAATTCCAGAAATTCTTCAGAAGTGAATGTATTTCTAAATTGAAAGGGCCTAAGAAATGCAGGTAAAACAGATTTACAAATGTTCACACTAATGTATAAATGAATGAAATTATGGAACATCAAAGAAAAAATAGAAGCTTCCGGAATAAGAGGGGGAAAAGTACTAAGCTGAGTGTGGCGCACGCCTTTAATCCCAGCACTCAGGAGGCAGAGGCGGGCAGCCTGGTCTACAGGCGAGTTCTAGGACAGTAGCGCTACACAGAGAAACCCTGTCTCAGAAGTGTTGGCGGGGAGTCCATTATCATAGTTTGAAATAAGAACGGCCTAAGGCCGTTCTCAGCAGCAACAATGGAAACTATAATAATGGAATAATGTCTTCAAAGTGCCTGGGAAGATTCCTTGGCCTTTTGGCAAATATCAAGTGAAGGTTCTGAGGAAAAGTGATTCCAAATTTAAAATATCAACCAACAGGAAAACTAACATAAAGTCACTAACGTGTCCCAAGTCTCCTCAAACTCAGCTCTCACGAATGTTATCCTGGAAAATTACTGGAGAAGGTCCGTCGTTAACAAGTGAAGGAGTTTTCAGGCATGAGAGCACACCTGTAATCTCAGAAAGCTGTGGCAGGCAGGCAGAAGTTCAAGGTGGCCTAGGCTACGCAGAGAAACTTTGTTACAAAACAAAAACAAACAATGAATCAACCAATGTGGGGCCAGGCCAGCCTGGAGCAAGAGTGAGGGTGCGGGATGTCCGACCCTGAAAATCTCATCCTTAGACCGGGCGGGAGCAGGACTCCTCCCTCCCTGTTCCGGCCTGCGCTCCCTGCACATGTGGCTTTTCTGGCCCCCACCTCTGCTGCCCTCGAAGAGCTCGGGTAGCCTGGTGGCCAGGTGACAGGTTAAACTTCCTGTCTTCTTATGAGGTCGTGTCCGGCGAGTCCCTAGAGTTCTTCCTCAGGCAGATAAGGCAGTCCCAGCACCTCAGGCCCAGGCAAGGATATACATTCACCCCAAAAGCCTCTACCAACTCCCCAAAGGGTTAAATAGCCTTTGCCCCTCCCCTGCCCTTGCATTTAAACAAGCTGCTCAAGAAAGAAGTAAACAAATGATCTGACATTGGAGAGATGAAAAAACAAAACAAAACAAAACTTTCAAATGATGAAAAAATTCACAATAAAACAACTGTACAACATGATCCTGGCATTATTTTTTACCAAATAGGAACAAGAACAAATTTTCCACATGCATTTATTAGGGTGTTCACATCCAAAAGTGTCTGGTTTGAGACCATCAGAGAGAGCCCAACTCCTTTTTTCATTTTCTTTGTCATGCCAAGGTCCTGATGAGGGATTGCATCAAATTAAAGGGATCCCTTATTAATTTCTCCTCGAAGAGTTAAAATTTTTAAATTGTCATCCTAGGAAGCCCCTCTTTAAAATCCATCTGTCCAAGTTCTTTTTTTCTAACTCACTCAGAATGGCCATTTGTGCAAGTGGCAGCCCTTCATGGAAGTATTTAGGTCCCAAAATTATGCCCCTGGGAGGACTGACAGTTCAAGGCCAGCGTGCAGTGTAGAGCAAGTTCTACACCAACCTGGGCAATAGAGCAAAGTCTCGCCTCTAAGAAACTAAGCAAACCCAGGAAGCAGCCCACCATTAAGATAAAATGAGAGCAGCAGAGATTACAGTAGATACTTAACAAAAGAAATCTCATTTGTGGTAGAGATTAATTAGGAATAAGTAGCTAGAAAATTTAACAACAGCAAAAACATAAGGCAATTATCAACTCTAGGGGAAAACAAACACGGTATGAGAAATTAAATGTGACAAGGCAGACTCGGTGGCACCACACTGTAATCATGGCATCTGGGAGGCTGAGGTAGGAGGACCACATGTTTGAGGAGAGCCTGGTTCACAGTGAGACCAAAAAGAAAAGTAAAAATCGGAAGAAATGAAAAGACTAAGGAAGGAGGGGAAGAAGGAATTAAATGTGATAAAATAGCATTAATCAACAGTTGAAAATAGATTTAATTTCTATAAAGATGAGATACTAAGGTATTAGGAGACTACACAAACACAAAATGAATATATCCTACCCTTCCATAAATGGGGAACAGATTATATCTAAAATTAAAACACTGAAATGTTTATATAAGCACAGTCTATGAAAATAAGGAATGACATATCAAAATGTTTATATAAGCACAGTCTATGAAAATAAGGAATGACATATCAAAATGTTTATCTACACAATCTGAGAAAGATTAGAGATGAGGAGCTACTAGAGAATATTATATCCTCTATATCTCTTCAGTTCACCTTTGAGCTATGTATATATACCGTTTTTTTTTAATGAAAAATTCAGATACACAAAAAAAGGGAAATGAAATAAAACACTAAACTTTCATACTCTGATAGCTCAAATTTTAGCAATTACCAAAACTTCCCACACTCCCTTTGAATTTTAAAGTGTATGAAATGAGAGCTGTAGAGACGGCTCGGCAGTGGAGAGCGCTAGCTGCTCTTCCAGAGGACCCGGGTTTGGTTCCCAGCCCCCACAGGGTGGTTCACAACGCTCTGTCACTGTAGCTCCGGGGACCTCCGGGGGCCTCCGGGGGCCACCGCAACATCCACAAACTGGACACCTGTGCCTGCGCAGCCATTTTGCCCACCCTTTTTCATTTCCTACATTTGTTTATCACGTGTGTGTGTGTGTGTGTGTGTGTGTGTGTGAGCACACGTAACTGTATGTGCCACAGAATGCAGACAGGGGTCCGAGGACAGCCTGCAGGAATCCAGTCTCCCCTTCTACCTCGTGAGTCCTCGGCCTCGGACTCAGTTTGTCATCTTGCTGATTCGTTTCACAGGCCCTATGTCTCTTTATATTTTTTTTTCCTTTCATGCCCAGATTTTTTTTTTTTTTTTAAATATTGGTTCTGGGGATGAAATCTGGTTCTTCTGTTCACAAGAAGCCTCTCTAGCGGCAGAGCCATCTCCCCAATCCCTTTCTATGTTTTTAGAATTAGTTTCATATGATGTGACTTCCTTTTGATTCTTTACGGTTGATGTTAGGAATCGGACACAGAGCCTTGTGCTTTTTGAACGTAGTTTTAGTTGTCCTTGGCAATGTCACGCAGCTACATAATGTAGTTTTCACGTGTTCACCGTTATCCTCTCTCTTGGTCTCCTCCCAGTCCAGCTGATCCCCTCCTGTTCCCAACCACCCCCACTTCTGCTTCTCATGGTCTTGGGTGTGTTGACACAGTAAGTTTAGTGAGGATATTTTTTTCTTTTTTTTTTTTTCTTTTTTAACGAGAGCATGGTGATGGGTTTGCTTATCTACAGAAACGTGGACAACTTTAAAAGCGTCTGCACCACTGAAGAAAGTTTCTCCTCCCTCAGCAACCGTTAATTGGCCGTGGATCCAGGAGGGGCCGGGCCTCGTGAGCGCCTCCCTGCTCCGCATTGGAAGGTTGATAAGCGCCGTCTTCTGTGGGTCTTCATCACCTTAATCACAGGAGGATGTGACTCCTTCCTATTAGGGGTTGCCCACCCCTAGGCTTGCTCTTAAGAAGGGGTTTCAGGGCCCGGAAAGACAGTCCAACAAACAACAGCATACCTGCTGCTCTTCCGGAGGACCTCGCTGGATTCCCAGCACCCACATGGCGGCCCGCCACTGTTTTTCCAGGTTATCTGATACCCTATTCTGGCCTCCCAGGGCACCGGTCACACACATAATGCCCAGACATGTGTGAAGACAAAACAGGTAGGCACACAAAATAAAAATAAACGTTGCTTTGCTCTTTTGAGACAAGGTTTCTCTGGGTACTCCTGTCCTGTCCTACTTACTCTGTAGACCAAACAGAACTCTTAACTCAGAAATCCTCCTGCTTCTGCCTCCCTAGTGCTGAGCTTAAGGCATAGGCCACCACGGCTGGCTAAAAATAAACACATTTTCAGAAAAGGGGTTCTCAGCTCTGAACACAGCAAAATTTAGAGATGACTAACCTTTCCCAGTTCAGGACTCCTGCTCTGCTGAGGCAGTCTGAGAGTCAGTACGCTCCAGGCGATGCCACACAACTGCAGAGCGATGAGCGGGTTTTGAATAAACTCAGTCTTTTTCCTGTGAGCAACCCCTAAGCCCTTCAGCTCTACACCTGCACCTCTGATCTTCGTCTGCCTGGAGGACCCCACATCCACCCTCCCCCTGAGTCATTTGTTCATGTAGAACCATTGTTCCAGCTTGTCCGGATGATTTCAAGTCTAAGTTCTGTCATGCCTTGGGGATCCTGTTGCTCTACGTGTCATCTGAAAGCGCAGCAAACTGGACACCTACATCTTCACCAGAGTCGCCGAGAGAGAAGCATCGCATGGTCAGGGCTGAGTCTCAGGTTCAAAAAGCTCCTACCATCAAGACAGAAAACGCATTGTCATCCCTCCAGACAGGGCTCTCATGCAGCCCGCGCCTCTCACATCTATTAGGACAACATGACAAGCCGTTTCTGCCCCGTTGAAAGCAAACAGAGGAAACCCCAAATTTCTCACCCGCCATCAATACTTACCCATCTACTACCCTCATTAACAACAGGATAGGATCTTCCTTCCTGCGCTGCTTATTAATGGGGCAGCCGTTCTGGATTTGGTCCCGAACAACATCCTTGTGGAGCATATCTGAGGATGATTTTGAACTTGTGATCATTTTACCTCCACCTCCAGAATGCTGGGATTTACAGGCGTGTGCCCCACACCCAGTTTAGACAGTCAACAGAGGACTTCCTGCATGTTAGGCAAGCACTGCACCACCTGAGCGCAAGCCCCACCTGTGTCCCTGACACACTACCAGATCTGTCGGCAAGGTGGCCTGGGATTCTTCTGGCATACCACTGTGCTTAGGGTATTAAATCAAGATTTGAGGACGCACCAGCAGTGCCTACTCTAGGCAGAAGGCTATTGTGCGATTCAAACGCTGGGTTCTGTGCCGCCACCACCCCCAAATCTGGTTGAAACCCTTGTTCTGAGAGTCTCCTGTCTCACTGTTGTGTAAAAACTGCTCCCAGTTGTCCCCTGATAAGCCAATAAAACAGCTTACAGCTAATCACTGAGCAGGGGAGAGAAGAGGGCTGGGGAGGAGGAGTTGGAGGAGGGGTTCAGCATTGGGAGAGGCCCAGGTAACAGCAAGAGACAGGAGAAAGATTCGGTGGAACAAAGAAAGCTCTAAAGTGCAAGTAACTCTGGGATGTCCTCTGGGGGAAACCGGATTAGCTTGGAGGATTAAGAATAGAGAAATAACTGCTCAGTCATTACGTTGTGAAACTTATTGTTAAAATAATATAAAAGAGTCTCATTTGTTTGTGTGATAGCTGGGTTAAGAGAAAAACTGAAAAACAAACACAGTTTTATAAAAGTAACTGTAACAGCCCAATCATTCTCAGAATCCTTCCATGAATCAGTATCTTAACAATCTTTTCTTTCCAGATTCCTATGTTCATGTTCATGTTTTGCATCTCCAAAAGCTGGTAGAAGATTTGGGCTCCAGACAATGGAGTTATTAGGAGGTGGTGAGAAACTGAGTGGTGGGGTCTAGCCGAGGAAGCGGTCACAGGAGGCAAACCTTTGGAGGATGTTTTGGAGCTCCTTCCCCTGCCCTCACTCTGCTTCCTGGCTGCCATGAGATGAAGCGCATTCCTTCTTCACTTCCTACATGCTCTTCACCAAGATGCTTTCCCTCACTGTTGCCCAGGCAGCTGACCCTGAGCTGTGAGCCAAAACAACTTTCCTCTTTTTTCAGTTGATTTTCCAAGCTATTGAATCACAACAACGAACACTTAGCATTGTCTTTGCTGGGTGTGTTAATTTCTGCATAGGACCCCTCCCATGGGTGTGATGACTTTTTTTATAAGATCCTTCTCATCCTCCATGAGTCTCCAAAGGTCCCTGTCATCAGACTCTCAGTGTCATAGGTCTGAACTGTTTTGAGATAGGGTTTCTCTGTGTAGCCCTGGCTGTCCTGGAACTCCCTTTGTAGACTAGACTGGCTTCAAAATCACAGAGACTCTCCTGCTTCTGCCTCCTGGGTGCCGGGATTAAAGGTGAGTGCCACCACCCCACCCCATCTGGCTATGTCTGGACTTTTTAACCATGGTTTTCACCTACTAGTTCTGATTTGAAATCATTCACCTGAACTCTCTGGAAACATAAAGAAAAATTAGAAAACTCCTTCTGTCTTGGTTAATCCCACATAATAAACTCTTCCCCAAAGGTTGTCCTGGGCATTAAATGCATATTTATTATTTATTATATTTAGTCAGGTTAGTAATATATAAACACATTCTTAACAAAATGCAAACATTAGAGATGAAGCCAAAGTTGTCATCACCCACTCTAGTTCATTCTCTATTGCTGATAGTTTGGCATATATTCTTCCGGAGGTCTGCATTTAAGCACATACACACATACAGCTTGCTTTTTCCTCTTAAACTACATAGGGAGATTCATAAATCCTTCCCTCAAGTACCTCTAGGGTTTTAATACCCCAACTTTTTATGACGTGTCTATAGCAGAACATCTTCCAACCATTTACACAGGAAAAGTAGACACAGCCTGTGTGTCCCCTAAGCTCAGTCTGACATCCTAAATACAGCAGTGTGCAGAAAGAATCCAAGCTAATTTCCAACAGAGCTGGTAGAGGGTCAAAACACGTGTGGGGCTTGAGGTGCAACTCAGGCGGTAGTGTGCTTGACTCCCACGCAGGAAGCCCCACGTTTACTGCTTAAACTAGTTGTGGTGGCTGTAATCCCCACAAGCCAGAGGTAGAGACAAAAGCCTCAGATGTTCAAAATCAGTCCTCAGCTACAAAGCATGTCTGAGGCCAGCCTGGGTTACATGAGACACTGTCTCAAAATAACAACACCAACAAACACTAGCTTGTGGACTAGTGAATGTGAGCCTGGAGTGTGGCCAATACCAAGGTCCTACTCCTGTCAGCTCTAGTTACTGTTTGGTACCCAGGAAGCAGCGGATTAAGCCCTTTACATCCTAACATAAGACTTTTTATATTGGGGCTGGTGAGATGGGTAACGGCTCCTGACAATCTGAGTTTTGATTACCAGAACCCACATGGTGGAAGGGTTCCCATAAGTTGTCTTCTGTCCACGTGGGGTGCCACAGTGCACACGTGAGAGCTCATGCATGCACACACAAACACATACATACACAGACACACATTTGGGTTGATCTGGAACTGTTGTGTATTCAAATGTTAATTGCTTGCCCTCCAATACACTTACTGTCCTGAGAGCAAATTCTCATGTATTCAAAATGATGTTATGCAAACCTTGCTATGACCTACACACCTCTACAAGGACGGGCCCTGATGGCTCCGGGTGCAAGAGACAAATGTGTGCGTCTAGCCACATATACTAAGTTTCTAAAATACAAAAATTAAGAGATGGAAAGAATAGGGGTTATCAGGAGCTGATGGGAGGGAGGAGTGGAGTGATGTTGTCTCCTGGGCGTGGTGTTTTTTATCAGGGGCGTATAAAGCATTTTAAGTAGATCGTGGTGCTGGCTTCACAACACAGTGAAAACCAGTGCTGCTGAACTGCACACTCAAAAGTTACTAAAATGAGGCTGGAGAGATGGCTCAGTGGTTTACAGCACTGGCTGCTCCTCCAGAGGACCAGGTTAGGTCCCAGCCCTCACACAGTGTCACACAACCATCTGCAACCAGTTTCAGGGTATCTGACACCCTCTTCTGGCCTCCAAGAGCACCAAGCATGCATGAGATGCACAGACATACATGTAGACAAAACATATTTTATATAAATTATATACATATACATACATGTATATAATTTTAAAGACTAAAATGGTACAAGTTCTTCTCTCTCTTTTTTTTTTTACCAAAATGACACAATGAAAGGGAAGTTATTTTTAAAATTATTCTTAGCACTAAAAGTCTGTAAATAAGGAAGAATTCAGGGAGACTGTTTTTAATCTTATTTTTAAAATTAATTTCAGCCAGGTGGTTATGACACATGCCTTTAATGCCAGCACTCAGAGGCAGAAGCAGGTGGATATCTGAGTTCAAGGTCAGCCTGGTCTACAGCGTGAGTTTCAGGGCAGCCAGAGCTACAGAGAGAAACCCTGTCTAGAATTTTTAATTTTCTTGAAAAAATGTATATACACATGTATATGCATACACACACACCCCACTTGCAGCCTGCTTTGGTAAGCCCTCTAGGTGTGGTCCTTCTGCGTGCCCCTTGGTGGCTGGGGTCTCTCACACACACACGGGGTCTCTCCGGGCGGTATTAGCAACCTCCGAGCCTTTTCAGCAGTGGTGCCGGTCAGGTGTCCCGTGCGTGGCCACTCTTCATTCCTCTCATGATGGCCTTACGGCCTCAGCCAGTCTGACCTCTTTGGCAAACCTCCCAAGCAGTCCCCACGGCCACATCCTCCCGCTCCTTTCTTGGATGCAGGCATGTGGATTCAGGAACATTTCTTCCATTATAGTTTATGAAAGGAGAAAGCATAGACAAACATCCACCAAAAAATATATTACTCAATCCTTAAAAGGGCTATTATGTATCATTGGAAATGTTTGCTATAGAACTGTATTCACTGACATTAAAAAGTCTCCACAATGTTATTAAGTGAGAAATAAAGCTTCTAAAACCATGTATATTATGTAATTTTATTTTGTTTTTATTTTAATATTTTTTAACTTTTTATTTATTTTTTTGTGAATTTCACATCACGTAGGCCAGTCCCACACATCTCCCCACCCCAGGGTACAGGTGTCCTAAAAATGTGAGGCATCTCTGGATTGTGGTCACTCGACCACCCTGTTCTCAGTTACAGAGTAACCAACTGAAGTCCAGAGAGAGAAAGCAGTTTTCCTACAGTTTCCAACAGTAAGTTTCACCAAACTAGACAGCTCTCCAGTAGATGAATGAATGAATGAATGAATGAGCATGAATAGGGCTAAAGTTCATGGAGAGGCAGCATGAGACTAAGGATAGCCATTTCATCTTCTGGGAAGCATTAAGAGGAAATGGATTAAAGTATACGACCTCCTGTTAATTAGCGCACAGTCCTCCCCAGTCAATACACCACGGAGCGTGCCCTCTCCACCCCAAAACCTCCGGCTTCCCTCCACCTCTCTGCCCCAGGCTGGTGCAGGAGGCCTCAGGAGAGCGCTGATCAGCTCTTGCCTACTGAACCACTAGGGGACTTTTGAGCTCCTTCCTAGGGCCCTCCTCCTGGAAGCCCTTCCAAGCAGAAAAACAGTTACAACTGCCTCCCCCTACCTAGTTAGAGAGCCAGGCTAGCTACAGCAGCCCTTGGGAATCTGGTCAGTTATTTCAAATCATGCTACCAAACAGGAGCTGCCTCCCCAAGCCTTTTTGCAGAGACCCTTGGCCTGACATCCTCTTAGCCACGTCCTGGCTCCGCGGCTCCCAGGACCCCAGGTCCCAGGTCTAAGCCCTCCCCTGAGATTCTCTGTCATTATCTTTGGACAGTAAGGCTTGTGCATCATCATTAATGGGCTAAACAGCGAGGTCAGCGAGGCAGGTAGCAGTAAACGCGCCAATTACGGCCGCGCCTCCATCCCAGCGCCTTCGCTCCCAATCCATCTCCCCTCATCACCAGGCGGTGCTGAGCCGGCCCTGCCTTCATTACATTAATCAGGTTAATTCCAACTTAGAGTCCACATTCTAATCAAAAGGCAGTGTGGGGAGAGGGAAAAGCTGTCCTCCCAAGGAATGGTTTTGACAGCAGGACACAGGCGTGGACACCTGACGGCCTGGCCTCCAGGACGCCATCTCTTTCAGGGCCTGTTCCCCCTCTGCCAGGGCCTTCGCGCCCTAAGATTGCTTTTGCCTTCTTGACTCCAGGCAAGGCTGAGACTGTATTTAGAAGGCGCCAAGGGGGAAAGCCTATTTATTCTCTCTCTCTAAACAAAGCAAGCACTCCCTACTGTTTTCCCTTCTCTTTCCCATGTAAGGTCGTGCTCTTGTTCCCCAGCGAGGCTGTGCACTGTGCGCTGAGAGCTCTAAGAAAGCCCCGGAGTCATACTGCAGCGCATGCGTGCAAAGCCGCAGAGCCGTGAATTTTACAACTGGCATAGCGGGGCAAAGATGCTCTGCAGGCCACCCCCAATAAAGCCACGTGCCTGGGGACAGCAAAGGAAAGAGACAGAGGCCACAGAGGTTATTTAGAGGTCCACAGAGATCAGCGAGGCCACCTCCACCCACAACTTCTCCAGCCCACCACCGTTCCCCGCCCACCCCCTCCACGTCTGTCCTCAGCCGGTGCTGAACAACCTCACTTGTTTCTGTGCTTTCAGAATCACCATGTTAGTGTGAAGCCCTGGGGAGTTCAGATTCGTCACGATAATGTAATTCCTATGGTGGGCAGGGTACATTTGTTCACTTACTTACTTACCTGTTTACTTATTTCTGAAACAGGGTTTCTCTGTGTAGTCCTGGCTGTCCTGATACTGCCTCTGTAGACCAGGCTGGCCTTGAATTTAAAAATTTGCCTGCCTCTGTCTCCTTAAATTAAATTAAATGACCTAAAAGCCATCCCCATCCCCCAGATCTTGCCTATCTCCCCCCCCCCCCCCAGCTTCATCTCTGGCATGGACAAAGTGTGGTGGAGCAGCTCAGACATTTCCCTGTAACTGGGCTTTTACTACCTTGTGGGTTCTTCCTCGTTACACCCTTCTCCTCCCCTTCTCTTCTTGCCATTCAGCCCCCTGACAGTAGGTATGAGAGAAAAAGAGAGAGGAAAGGAAAGAGATCCCTGGATAAATCCAGGGGTCCAACTTGAGGGGTCTGGCTTTATATCCTTAGACCCCCTCCTGCTGATGGGGGTTTTGAGCTCTTCCGGGCAACCTTGATACCATCAGGATATCTAATTTCTTTCTGTTGTTTCTTCTTTTTCGCATCAACACTTAACAAACCACAAACAACAGCCACCACCAACGCCTCACCACGCCTCTCTGGGCCCTAGAATTTACATACTCTCTGAGAAGTCTGAAAAAGATTCCAAACGGCACACGATCACAAAGCTATCTGCAGCTGGCAAGCTCACACCTTTTTCAGAGCATGAGGTAAACCATAGTCAGCTGCTGCAGGGCAGCCCCACATCCTCACACCTGGGCCTAAAACAAAAGCGTATTCTTATATTTGTGTGCTTTTAAAGAAACCAACATCGCAAAATTACTACATTTCTCTCCTAAACCTGCTTCCCTTTTCTTGTTCAATAAATTCCTATCCACGGGGCTGGGGAAAGGAATGAGCAGGTAAAAGCACTGGCTGTTCTGCCAGAGGACCTGGGTCCTATTCCCAGCACCCCCATGGTAGCTCACAGCTGTCTATAACCCCAGCTTCAGGGAACCTAAGCCCTTTTCTGACCACTCAGGAACCAGGCATGTATGTATGTGATACACATACATACATCTAGGCAAAATATTCATACAAATAAAATAAAATTTATAAATGAATAAATAAATTCCTATTTAATCAATGCTGTAACTTTCCTCAGGAGCCGTGCCAACCCCATCCTTGGGTTCCCTTTACTTTTTAATTTTTGTTTGTTTGGGCCTGGAGAGATGGCTCGCAGGTTAGGAGCACTGGCCTTTCTTCCAAAGGTCCTGAGTTCAATTCCCGGCAACCACATGGTGGCTCACGACCATCTGTAACAAGATCTGGTGCCTGCAGGCACAAATGCAGATAGAATACTATATAAATAATAAATAAATAAGTAAATAAATAAATTTTTGTTTGTTTGTTTTGCTTCTGTAACAGAGGCTACTTGTTTAGTGATTTACGACAACCCCAATTCATTATCAGTGTGGAGCCAAAAATATGGCTAGGCCTCACCAAGCTCAAATTAGAGTGTCAACAGGGCTAGTCTTTCTGGAAGGTTTAAAGGGAGGACTCGTTCTCTGGCTTTTCCCAGCTTCTGGAGACAACTGCTTCCCTTGGCTCATGGCCTCTTCTCCGTCTTCAGAGGCAGTGAAGAAGCATTGCAAGCCTCTGAGACTGGCTCTTCTGTCCCTTGTTTATAAGTTTTTTGTGAACACAGTGAACCTCAGCAACCTTGGTTTTCCCAGCTTTGCAAGGTAATTTCAGGTTCTCAGGACAAGGCTATTGGTAGGCTAATTGTTCTGCTTCTCACAAAGGCCAAAGTGGAATTTATATCCAAGTACAATTCATTCTATATCTTCAGGACAGCCCTTCCTATATCTAGTCCTTCTGTTCTTTACCTTAGATTGCCCAGATACTGCAGCCATATTCCCTAGCCTGTTCCTCTCTGGTCCACTTCTTTTATAAAATGTTTTTAAATTAAAAAAAACAAAAAACAAAAAACAATTATAGTGGTGCACGCCTTTGATCCTAGAGGCATATCTCTGTGAGTTCAAGGACAGCCTGGTATGTATAGTGAGCTCCAGGGCAGCCAGGACTACATAGAGAGACCTAGTCTCAAAGAAAAAATAATTAATTCATTTAATTAGGTGTATATGTGTGTTAGGGGTGTGGACATGCGAGTGCAGTGGTCCTAGGGAACAGGAAGAGGGTATGAACTCTCCTAGACATGGAGTTACAGGCAGTTGTGAGCCCCCTGCCACAGGAACCGGGAACCAAACTCAGGTCCTCTGCAAGAGCAATGCAAGCTCTTAACAGCTGGGGTTTTTCAGCCACTCTAGTCTACTTTTTCAGTGTTGTCTCAGCATAGCAGCGCCCTTTGGTGGTCCTACCAACTCCTCTTCCCAGCCTACTTTGAGTGTCAGTACAACTAGCCCAGGAAGAGACATCAAAGCTCCGACAGCACCCTTCCAATGGGGGCCTAACTCAGTAGGTAGAGGCCCAGAGCCCTGTCCTGTAAAAGGACAGTTCTCAAGCTCTGAAATGCACCCTCAGAGCATCCCTAACAATTGTGCTCATTTGTCTGCACCAGCTACCAGCTTCCTTCTGTTTTGCTCTTTATCCCTGCTCCCTGGAGTCACCTCCCAAATACACTGCCTTTACCCAAGTCTCACCTCTGACGTCAGAGACAATCAAGCGTAGAGTCCTTGCTAAAATTTGACCAGTCACTCCCCTTCTTGAAGACAGTCACTAGTGTGTGGTCGCAGGATAAAGTACTAATAATGACGGTGGCTTGGTAGTCGAAACCCAACTCACCTTTCTAACCTCTTCATCTGTACCTCCCACTCATGCTACACACCAGCTGTGCCATGCTGGGAGCTCGGGGTTCCACCTCTTGCCAGCGGGCACTGATTCATGGCTATCTCATGGCAGACGTCAACTCCAGAGCTCTAAAAACTGAACTCAACTTCCAGCTGTGCCATTTGCTCCGTTTTTTTTTTTTTTTTTTTTTTTTTCAGTTTGTGTCTGTGCTGTCTGGTTCCGCAGCATTTTTTTCTCTTTTCCACTACATGAGTGATCCAGGTTTTTTGTTCTTGACCGTCTTTTTATTTGTTTGTTTTTTGAAACAAAGCCTCATGTGGTCCAAGCTGGCCTTGAACTTGTTATCTAAGGATGACCACAAATTTTTACCTCCCAAGTGCTGGGATTATAGGCACCTGTTGCCACAACCATTTTTTTACGAGGCCCTGGAGATTTAAACTAGGGCTTTGTGTGTGCTAAGCAAACACTCTACCAACCCTACTACAATCCCAGCCTTTTTCTCTTTCTTTTCTTTCTTAAAAGATTTGTTTGTTTATTCATTCATTCACTTGTTTGTTTGTTTAATGTGTGTGATGCGGTGTGGTGTAGGGGCGGGTGTGGTGTGCATGCCCTCATGAGCTTACGTGCAGCATGAGCAAGGCGCCTGCAGAGACCAGGAGAAGGCATCCGATTCCTGGAACTGGAGCTGGTAGTTGTGAATCACCTGGTGTGGGTTCTGGGAATGTAACCAAGTCGTCTGCAAAAGCAGTAAATGCCTTCACCCACCAAGCCATCTCTGTGGCCCTCCGTGTTCTCTCCCTGACCCCTGGGAGTTCACAATCGTCTTTCCACAGCCTCTTCCCATGCCACCACGTCCTGCCCCAGACACTCTTGGTTTTGGGGCTTGGGTTGGGGTTTTTGATTTGTTTGTTGTGTTTGCAGAGCTGGGATGGAATCCAGGGCCACATTCACTTCAGGCACATGCTCTGCCACAGAACTACATGGCCACCTCTTTTTTAATTTTATTTTATTTTTCTTGATCCACACACACTCCTCTGCCCCTAGGCATCTTCTTGTCTTTCCAGGCCGGTTCTCTCTGCTGAACTCCAGCCCTGTATTGAGCTGCTCAGTGGATGCATCAACCCTTATGTCCTAGTTACTTAGACTGCATGTGTTCGAGACTGATCATCACGCTCTGCCTACAGCCTGTTCTCGCTCCAGTGTGCTCTGTTAAGAAACCGCTTGCTGCTTCCATGTTTGGAAACCTCTAACCTGTGTTTCTCCATCATCCGCTTCCCGGATCTGGTCATCTTACCCAACCTCGTCTCCTTTCCCTCTTAGCTCAAGCCGTCATCCCTTCTCCCTTGCCTCCTTGAGAGATCTTGCCTCTGGTCTTGCTTTCACAATCCTCCTCCACACATCAGCCAAACCCATCATTTTAACATACATATCTGAGAGTTATTTCTTATATAAAATCCAGTTTTCAGCACCATCTGGAGCAGCGTTTCTCAACCCAGGGGTCAAACAACCCTTTCACAGGGGTCACCTACCACAATCGGAAAACACAGATTATGATCCATAACAGTAGCAAAATTACAGTTATGAAATAGCAACAAAAATAATCTTATGGTTGTGGGTCACCACAACATGAGGTCGAAGCATTAGGAAGGTTGAGAACCTTTGATCGAGAGTCCTTCCTGCTCCAGAGTCTGCCTTCCCAAAAGCCCCAGCTCCCTCTTATGCTAAATATGCTGTTGGATCTGGTCACAAGCCCTACTGTACCCCATGCCCAGCAATCCCTTCTCTGCTCAAAAACTGTAGCATCTTCTAAGTGTCTCTTCTAAGAGCTTCCGGAAGGCTGCCACCAGAGTTATTCACACAGTGTGTGCCATAGCCCTGGTACTCTTTACCAGTCTCCTCTGCTGCACCGCAGCCTTGCCCACGGGGACCCTGTCTCCATCATTCTCCTTGCAGCTCCACGCCTGGCTCTGGCAGCAGTTCATTCAGTGCTTCCTGAACAGATGAACCAATCTGCGCAGCTCACACACGGGGAAGCCCCTACCCACACAATGATACACACATGGTGCAACACACATAGAATAACTATGTTATTCATAGTTCCATGGGCTGTGACAGCCATCCTCACTCACACTGTCATTGCAGTGCACCAGGAGTCTCTGACAGCCAATCATTTGCCTCTAACGTCACATCCCTACAACCTAATACCAGCATTCACCCACACACCCATCTCCACATCAACCAAATCGCCCACAGTCACACCCACGCAAACATGCCCTCTGACAAGCTCCCACATAGCCAGAAACACAGACACGCAGAACCCCACATCCACAGCTCCAAACACCCCGAGGGCACACTTCATCTCCAATTGTGAGCAAATGCTGTTGGTTTTCATTAGTCTGCAGACTCCGTGTTTGCCAGCCTCTCTGGCTCCCCCTCTCCCACTTCCCCACTCTCTCTTTCTGCTCCGAGGCAGGTGAGCGCATCAATTTTCTCCTCGTCTGTGGCAGTTAAATTAAATGGAATCGGCCTGATTGCTGAAAATCAAAGGGAAGGCTGATAAAGCAATTAAATCCCTCTAATTCCTCGTCCTGAAAGGTGCAGTGGCTCTGAAGCTAATTAACTTCATAATGAAAATCCTTCTTCACCCTCTCAGGTTCTTCTCCCCGGGACCTCTCCTCTCCTTCTCTCTTTCTGGGGAGAAGCGGGCTACTGAGGAAGCGCTGGATCAGCAGCATTAAAAGTCAGAACCCTGGAGAGGTCCCCAAGGCCTTCTGTTCCTGAACTCAGCGCTCTCCAGCTCATCCTGTCCTCACTCACTTGCCCCAACACCTAGTGCCCTGTTTCCTGTCCCTTGTTTGCTTAACATTCCATCTATTTTCAGCATCACACCCCAGACACCCATCACTACGCCATCACCAACTCCACCCCTATACTCAACCCACCTCTCCACCGGTCCCAGCCCAACAACCAGCCCTGCCCTTACCCCAAACACTGAGTCAGCCAGTCCCAGGGCCAGGTACCAGCCTGGCCCAACACCCAGCCTTGACCAGCTGCAGCCCATTCTCCCACCAGCCTTTCCGACTCCACCAGCTGTAACTCTGAACACCCAAATATGTGTCGGGAGCTAGGGTGAGGCACAAGCCTCAAGCCCTGCCAGAAGGACAGACTCCCACAAAAAGACACTCATGATATGAGCTACTCAGGGCCTCCTGAAGAGAGGGTGTTCATTTATTCAGGATGTTATGGCAGAATGCAGTAAACTCAGCATCTTGTAAACAAAAACTGAGGGCTAGAGCTGTAGCTCAGTTGATAGAGCATTTGCCTAGCGTGCACAGAGACCAGGGTTCACTTCCCAGCACTATAAAAAAAACTAGGTGTGGTGGTGCATCGGAGGTACATGCCTGTAAGTGGTAAAGGTAGGAGGATCAGGAATTCAAGGTCAGCCTAGTCTATATCAAATGTTTGAAGCCAGCCTGAGCAACATGTCACTTAAAAATAAAAAAACAGAAACAGATTATGCACTGTTGTGAAAGCAGAAACTACAGGGTCAAGGAACCAGCAGCTCGTGTCTAGTAAGGGCCTAGCCTTACTATTTCTTCATAGGTGGCAACTTTTTGCTGTGTCCTTAAGTTGGGGGGGGGGGGGATGATTCCAAGGGAGATGTTGTCTAGTGGAAGAATGTAAAAATCTGGGATTGGGAGGGAGTGAGGCTGGTGAGCACTTGGAAGTTGGTTTGGAAAAGAGCCATGAGGCCTGGGAGGCCTGGTTGTGGATGAGACAAGGCCAGGCAGAGCCAGGTCCTGGAGAGCTTTGAAGGCTGTACCCAGGAGCCTTGGTTTCCTTCAGGGTCCGGGGTTAGAGAAGAATATGTGCACTGGACAGAAGCGTTTTGGTGGATGTGTCCTCCTCAACTCCAGGCATGGAAGCAGGACAGCAAGAACCTGGCCACCTCACAGGCACACCTGAGACTCCAGAGCACACGGAGGGAGTAGAATGGGAGAACTTGGCCCCCAGGGGACCAACCCTGTTTCCTGCATTGCCTGCTGCCATTGGTACATTAGCATCACCCTCACTCTCCTCCTGAGAGTGGTCCATAGCTTTAGACCTCACTTATCCGTCGGTGGCTGGGAACCTCACAAGGGAACGGGGCGGCTGTCTCATTCACAGCAGCCTCACCCCAGTCTGTCCCCAGCATCTGTTGACTAATACAGAGATGGGCCCTAACTCCCAAATCTACACCCCTGCTCCAGAGGCTCAGATCATTCAGGTCTCAGCCAATGACTGAGCGTTTCCATACGATCCTTCCTTCTCTGATTCAACATATTCAAAACCAAACTCCGTCATCCTCTGCCCTCAGCCTTCTCAGCTGAGTTTCCTAAGTTAATG
The DNA here is from genome assembly GCF_030254825.1 of Meriones unguiculatus. Classification (NCBI taxonomy): domain Eukaryota; kingdom Metazoa; phylum Chordata; class Mammalia; order Rodentia; family Muridae; genus Meriones; species Meriones unguiculatus. Next base: position 59,361,589 of record NC_083349.1, read on the forward strand.
CACAGGACCGTGAGTTTCACTCCTGGCCCCCTTTTCTCTCGCACTCATACCCGCACTTTCAGCGAGTTTCCATGCTATTCATTCTGCCTTCCCTTCAGCTTTCCCTCCCCTCTTTCCCTCCCCAGTTGTCACCTTTCACTGCCTCTGTCAGTGGTTTCTTAACTCAGGTGCCAACCACCACTAACCCATCCTTCACATCCACCTGAAGTGGGGACTATGACCACAGCCTTCACCTGCTTCCTATCTATCCTTCCAGGTGTAGAGGGAGAGGAAAGAGGATTGCTGTGAGTTCGAACCCAACCTGCTCTGCATAACTAGTCCAGGCCAGGCCAGCCAGGGCTGTATAGTGAGACTCGACCTAAATAACAAATTAATAAGTAAATAAAAATTTAAAACTCCACCATCTCTCACCATTCTCTGGCATCTTTATTTTTCTAGCCTGATAAACTTTATATTTTTGACTTTATGAACTTTGTTTTTACCTTATGTACATACGTGCTTTGCTGGCATGCGTATCTGTGCACTGTGTACAGCAGCCCAGGAGGCCGGGAGAGCGCGTCTTAGCCCCTGGGACTGCAATCACAGTTTTGAGCCACTCTGTGGCTGCTGGGAATCAAACCCCAGTCCTCTGGCAGAGCAACCAGTGCTCTTAAACTCTCAGCCATCTCTCTCACCCTGAAGTTTCCGTTAAAAGTTCTATTTGGGCCAAGTATGACAGTGCATGCCCATAATCCCAGAACTCCAAACACTGTGGCAGGACGAGTCAGGCTAGCTTGAATGGCATAGCAGGTTCTAGGACAGCCCAGGGTGCTTCCTAAGAACCTGGCTCCAAAACGATCGAGTTTTGGTTTGGGTTTTTGTTGTTGTTGTTTTGTTTTGTTTGTTTTGCTTTGAGCTTTTTTAAGCCTCCTACACAGTTTAAATTAAGCAAGTAGCAAGCGTTTGTTAATAGAAAAAGAAGATGCTAGGCTGGGATAACACTCAGCTGTAGAGCACTGTCTTAGTGTATGCAGGTCCTAGGTCTGCTTTCCAGTGAAGGGGAACAAAAGAAGGAGGAGAATGTGTTTGTTGTTTGTTTCTTTTTTTCCTTCTGTGAGAAAAAAAAAAAATGTTCTAATGCAGCTGAGAACCCTCTTCTCCGAGGCTCTCACACTCCATCGCTGGGCCTCTGACCCCCCTCCTAGATGACGGGCATCCTTTTTGCTTGCACACCAGCTTCCCTTACCCAGTGAGGCCCTTGTGGGCAAGAGTCTAGAGGCACCATAGTTGTATTGCCTAGCACAGTGCTTGGCTCATCAGATGTGTGCTGTGGTTTTGGGGTTTTCCCCCCTCTTTGGATTCTAGGGTTTAAATCTGGGCCCTTTGGGAATGCTGGGGAAGCCTCTACCATTGAGATAAACTGACATCTACACACACACACACACGATTACTGGGAAAAAAAATAATGACCCAGTGGCCTGAGAAGCTCAAGGTTTCATCAAATCACAGCATCCTGGGGGGATTAGAGTGTTGGGGAAACTTGCTCTTAGGAAAGAGACCAGCAGCCAGTGTGCCCATCCCTGCCCTATCACACTCTCAGAAAGCACCACCAGCTCTTCCTGCATCCTGCTGGCTTGAAGAAAGGATGACAAGTAGAGGGCCATCCTGAGCACCTATGGCCCCACCCTACCCTAAACCTGATTTGCACCTCCAGGGACCCTCAGAGGCAAAAGGAGTGAAAAGCAGTGGGAAAGAATGTGAGGAGGGATGGAACAAGGGGGAGAGAGAGCATCAGAAATGCAAAGACTGAAAGAATGCCTAAGACATGGTGCCATGAAGAGATAGACGGCAGAAAAGCAGGAACAGTGAAAGAGAGACTGGGAGGGCGACAGGCAGTAGGACCACAAGGATAACACAGTCGTCTCCAGCACACAAAGCCCTCGCTGGAGTTGGGGGATATGGATCATGAGGAGGCAGGAGAGGAAAGAGGGCTCCCAGGCCTCTGCAGGGGCCAGCCCCTATTTCCAGAGCCAGCGGGCAACACCCAGCAGGGGGGAGATGAGGCTGCCAAGTGAGTGATGGGCGCTGATTTGGGCCCAGATTCCTTGCTTGTGAGGGCTGGTGCCGTTCTGAGACTAAGAAGGCCCTGGGTAAGCAAATCAGGCTGCCTTGGTGATGGGAAAGAGGTAGGGTATCTCTGTGGGAAAGGGTCTGTCTGGCACCTTCTTTGACACACTGGCCTAGAGCTAGATTAACCAGTGATTTGTGCCTAAAGCCAGGAGATTTGAACAGGGACACCATGCAAAGCCTGAGGGCTAACTAACATTCCCACATGTACAGCATCCCCCAGACTAGCATTCACACCTAGAACAAACTTTCAGTAGAAGGTTGTTTCTCTGTGCTGAGGATGCCCTGTGTGCACAGCCACCTGAAACACTCGTGCGCTCAGCCACACCCCACACAGTCCTCAGCTCATGCCCCCCCATCCACTACCTACACACAGCCAGCCACATCTGCTTTACCACCACCCAAACTCGGGCTCATTCCCACTCACATCTGGAAGCCACAGGGTTGCCGGACCAGGACGTTGTCCCCAGGACTCACTCACATCCTCACAGGTGCTCAAAGTGAAAGGCGATTTGCACAGACATAACCCATCCCACAGGCACTTGACAGTTTTCCAGACATCCTCCCATGGACTCACAAGTAGACACACACACACACACAAAGTTTAGCAAAAGTGATAGGAGAGCAGTTTTGGAAAGTCCAAAAGACACCACAGGGTTTCTGAAGTCACAGCCTTAGCAACGTTACATGGTGGTAGTCAGGGTGTCCAAGGCTCTTGGGGACAGTCCTTCTATCCCATTTGTCTTGGGCCCCACCCACTGTGTCTTCAGAAGTCCTCCACTCTGCCAGGGTCCAGCCCCACTTAGTCCGTACAGTCGCCCCCTCCCTGGCCTCTTTCCTGTCAGCTCATTCTCTTTCCATCTGCATCCCTTCTTCTCTCCCCCCACAACCCCCCATCCCCATCCCTCCAGCCTTGGTGATAAAAGAGCCAGATTGGAGCGGGTGCCACGCAGCTTCATTCCCCACCATATGGGCCCAAAAGCCAAATCGTCAGCTAAGCGATTAAATCAAGTATGTCGAACAAAATGTTATGAACTGACATTATGGGTATATAATTTTATGCCATTTGTTGCCATCTGTTTATCTAAACAGCCCCCATTCCGCGTAGACACACAGACTCACACCTTCCCTCCTACCCTCATTCACCAGATTCCCACCTAACCCGGGCCAGAGGTCAGGGACAAGAAGACATGCCCACAGAACCCAAAGGAAGCGAGACATTTGAGATCCTTGAGAATCCAAAAGAATCGGGGGCCCAGGACCCCTGGATGTCTGGGGTAGAAGGGGCCATTACTGCTCACTGACCTGAGAGGACAAGGCCCTTACAGAGGTGGAGGTGTCGCGATCATAAAGACTGTGGCGGGGCCACAACTCAGGACCATGGACCGAAGCCAGGGAACCTCCTTGGCAAGCCTCCAGCATGGCACACGACACGTGTGTAGGAGTGTGTGTGCTGTGCAGGGCTGGCACACGAGTAGCAGCTGGGCAGAACCGTGGCTGTGGGCACTTCTCTGCCCTGCCTGCTCTGGGCCTGAGGTTCCCCTCAGAACCAAACCACCACTGGGGGTCCAGAGCTTCAGCTAGATTCATCCCTGGCCTGAGCAGGAGGCCACAGCACAGGTGCCCAGAAACGACCCCAGCCCCAACTACGGAGTCAAATGCCCCCCTTGATGACAGCCCTGAATTCCCTGTGAGCTTCAGCATGGATTCCCAGTCACGGACACTCAGCTGCTCCCTCCTTCCAACCTGTCTGCTCTCCGCTGTGTGTCCTTCTGCTTGCCTATCCTGTGTGGACCACCTCCTCTGTGCTGGGTGTCTTTGCCTCTCTCGCCTTCTTGTTGGTTCGTGCTTGCTCGGTCTGCTTGTATTTTGGCTTCTGGCTTGGCGCAGACTCCGGCCTTGGGGCTGAAGCCCTTGAAGGGGATCTCCACAGAGGATGCGGGTCGGGGTGAGGAGCCAGGGTAGAGTAAAATGTTCTATACCAGGGACACAGGTGGTGAGCAATCAGGTGGTCCTGGGGGCATTGAAAGCTGTGGAGCTGTGCCAAGAGGCAGAAGGAGGGTGGCTGTGAGCCAGGAAGTGTGAGGAAGGTGCTGGAACCTCATGCCTACATTGAACTGGCACAAAGGTGCAGGAGGGTCCAGCAGAAGAGATGGAAGACAAATTCTCGCGCTTATACCACATACACCATACACACCACATAGAACGGGAACACACACACACACACACACACGCACCCCAGGTCTCTCAGGCACACCCGCACCCACTCTGGCAGACACATATAAGGACCCCACAGGGACAGCTTGCAGACACGCCCTCGCAGCCGAAGACGGAAGTCACTAGTAAAGTAGCTCTGCTCCGTGAGCCCAAGCCGGCCAGCCCCAGGCCCCCCTTGCAAGGCTCTGTGCAGGTGTGTGCGCCCAGACCTCCGAACTCAGCCTCCACTTCCACACAGGGGACCGCGGGGCTGCCCCGCATCTTCAGAGACCCAAGTGTCCCTCACTGCTGCGGGAAGAGACTGGGATCGCCCGGGAGAAAGCCAGAAGGGAGAGACAGAAAGGCAAGAATGCAGCAGGTTCAGCCAAGAGAGGCCTGAGGCTGAACCCAAGACCGAAAGGGAAAGAGAAGAGGAAACACAGACATTGGTCAAGGGACCGAGGAAGAACGAGAAAGACAAAGAGAAGAAAGAGACTCCGAGGCCAACCGGGAGAAAGCGGAACAGCAAGCCGCGCGAGGGGACGCTGCGGGCGGGCGGGAGGGCGGGCGGGGGCGCCCGGGATGCGGGAGCCGGGCCCGCGCGGGTGGCGGCAGCGGCGGAGGCTGGAAAAGCTCATTTTGCCGGTAATTTACTCTCCTGCTTTTGGGCCGCTCCGCCTGCCGCTGCCGCCCGCCCGGGCTGCCTGTTCCAATATTAGATATAAACAAGTAAACTGTGTAATGGATCACATTAAGCAGGCCTTGCGTCTTGAGGCAGGATTTAATTTGCATGGCAGATTAGCTTGTCTTCCCAGCAAGGCACCCCGGGGCACCCCGAGCTGTAATAGGATCCCGCCTCTTAGAGCCCATTAAGGCAATTGAGAGCGCCTCCTAATCTCCCTCCCCGCCCTGCACCAGAATTCCCCCCTGCCGGACTGGGAGGGACTTGCGGTAGCCGGACCCCATCTTGTCACCCTGGGTGGTGCCCCATCACAGGCCCCACCTCGCCCTTAAAGGGACAAATCCTGTGGGCTGCCCCTTTCTACCTCGTGCTATGGCACCTAACTTCAGAGAAGTTCCCTTCTTCACACTCCCAACAGACCTGAGCTAGAGGACCGCTCTCCTTCATGTTGCCCACGGGCTTCCAAACGTGCCCAGACTAAGCCAGCCCCCCAACTTTCTCTTCCCCACATGGCTTCTAAACCTGACACCAAAGAATGGACTTCTTAGCTGATGTCAAACGACATAATGTGTTCCATCCTCTTCTTCGGTTTCTCAAAGAACAGCTGTTTGGGGAGGCGCCTCAGAGATGGGGTTGTCGAGATGGAGATCAGGACTCTAAACCTGCTTGGAAGTCAACGCACAAATCACAGTTTGGTTCCAAATTGGCTCTAAATCGAGCTGTTATGATAGCCCTCATTTGGAGCAGGGGCACTCTAAAATTTCTAAGTGGGATCCACAGTTGGCCATGAATCCTCAAAGGAATCCTTTTACATCAACCCCACTTTGAAGATAACTGACAGTTCAGAGGCGAGAGATGATTGGTTCAAGGTCAAACAGCCTTGAATGGACCGCTATGGGACTCATCCAGGTCTCCCGACCCTCGTGACTCAGCCTTCTGACATACCCTCGTGACTCAGCCTTCTGGCACAGGAGTCAGCCCTGGGGTCCAGAGAGGAACAAGCAAGTTTGAAGTTAAGGACTGTATCAGGGTGAGCATCAAGCTCAAGCCATCATGGATGCCCCACTCCACCACTGTCCCATCTTCCCACAGAACTAGGCAAGTGGAACCCGTGGCACATCCAGCAAGAGATGCTTGGGAGTAGGCTTATTGAACCAAGCAGCTTGGAGCTGGAGGCATCAGAATCAAAGGTGACTCGTGGTAGACACAGAGAAGAGCTTCCAGTCTGTGGCTGTACCCAGCTGAGCTTCCTTAGTGCTGGAGAGAGATGAGCTGACTGAGATGAGCTGAACTCTGGAAACAGAAAGCAGGGAGTTGTGGCCCAGGGTGGGTGGGATGGAGGCAGGCTTCTGGAGAAGGGTCAGCTCGGCCCTGCTTGGCTCACAAAGGGTCCTTGTTGTGGGTAATGGGACTCCGCTGGCAGCTTTATTTGCTGTCAGTGGTTTTTATTAAAGTCTCCAGTTTCAGGCCCTCCAACCTCCAACCATTGTGTGTGCTCCCCATGGGCCCTGCCCCCAGTCCTGAGCCCCTGGCTAAGCTGACTGCAAAGGGCCCCCTGCCCTGCCCTGTCCTGCCCTGCCCTGCCTCCCACCTCTACCTCCCAGGGTGAGAGCAGAGAAGCCGCAGGATCAGAGGGAGCATCTCAGGCTTCATCCTCCACACCCAACCCAAATCTAATCTACCACATGTTGGGCTGGTGATGAAGATGGGGTGATGAATTGGCTGGGGAGAATTCACAGTAATGTACGTGTGTGTGTGTGTGTGTGTGTGTCCATGAGTCTGCACGCAACATGCTAGAACATATACCGCTTAGCAATTGAGGAGGGCAGGGTACCACACTTGATTCTCTTAGCATCTCCTGCTAGACATCCGGACCTAGGGAACCCACCAGACCCTAGATCAGTTCTGGAGGTAGTAGTAAGGGTGGTCCAGCCCTGACTGCCATCTGGAGACCTTCTCCTTCCGCCGTAGGAGCGGGAAGGAGGCAGCAGGAGGTTGATTCAGCCTTGACCTTGGGTAGGGAGGGAATACCCGGAATATCCGCAGGTAATCTCATCTTCACCCAGACCCGCCGCTGCAATGCAGAGCCCCAGGCTTGACTTCCCAGCCCAGAACCCAGGCAGCTGCGGGAGGCCTGGTCGTCACACACCTCTGGATGGCGCACCTGGGGTTTGAGAGTGAAGAAACTTGGGCCAGGCTCGTCAGCATGACCTCCTGAGGCAGAAGTCTGGAAGGAGCAGGAGCACTTGGTCCCAGGAAGTCCTTACTGAGCTGGGGAAACAGGAAGACAGAGGGAGTCTCCAACAGTCCAGGTGAGGTCTCAGGTCCCAACTGAGCCCCATGCCTGATCCCACTCTGAAGGGGCAGATGGAGAGACGGTTCTTCCTCTCTGTACCCCACTATATGAGATATGAGGTGGACATTGTCCAAAGGACAATTGTCCTCCGACTGTGTGTGCTGGGGAGTGTGGGCCATGAGCAGTTTGTCTGGATGTGCATGTGTGTGCATGCACATCCATGTATGTGAATGTGAGCGTGTCTGGGGGGGGTTGTGTGAACACTAGTATTTGTAATGAGTCAGGAAGTCGGTTTGCATGCTAGTGTGTGTGTCTTCTGGGGGTGCTGCTCGTGAGGATCAGTGCCTCGTGCTTAAGTGGAAGGTATCTGTGTTTGAAGGCGAATGCATGTGTTTGTTGTCGGCTGTCAGTCGAACATACGTCGGAGTGTGGGGGGAGGGGGAGGGCCAGAGCCTCGGCGGCCCTCCCCAGGGTCTCCTAAGCTCCTGGCTCGGCTTGTGCCAGGCCATTTGGGGAGCGCCCGTGCTTTATGGTGCGCGGGTGAAAAATGGAAATGCTAATAAGTAGTCGTTAAGTTGTCTTGCAAAAATGTTAAATGATAAATTGGGTAATGTTATTGTTGAAATGAAATATGTAAAATAAATGAGTTATTTATTTCTAATAAATATTTTGTTTACGATATATTTGTAGGGATGTTAATTATTTTCCCCCTCAATCGGGGCAACTTATAAATTCTAATAAAGTGCGGGCAGTGGCGAAAGCAGAGAGGACAGTGATGGCTCCTGCAGGCCAGGCTGCTGGAGGTCTTTTCCCTTGATGGATGTCATCCGGACTCACTGCTCTGAACATAGGGAGGGAAAAAAGAAAAAAAAAAAAAAGCTAGCAGGTAAGGAACTCCTGTGGTCCCAGCACTTGGGCAGCTGAGGCAGGAGGAGAATGAGTTTTAAAGACTGCCTATGGCCAGGTGTGGTGGTGCACACCTTTAAGCCCAGCACTGGGGAGGCAGAGGCAGGGGGATCTCTGAGTTTGAGGCCAGCCTGGTCTACAGAGCAAGTTCTGGGACAGCTAGAGCTATGCAGACCAGCCCTGTCTTGAAAACCCCAACAAAAATTATTTATTTAATTTATTTATAATAAAAAGACTGCCTGCCTGTGCTACATAACAACACCTTGTCTCCAAAAGAATGAGAAGGGGTGAAAGAAAGAGAAAAAAGGAGTGTGAGAGAGAAGCAAGTCAGAAAGGAGGACTAGACAGGTTCTCCATGATGAAGCGGTTGACCACCCCTGCTCCTTAGCTGGCTGCTCAGCCTCTGGGCAGTTGTCAGCGTGGGAACAACTTTCACGCAAGTATCAGTAAACACCAACAGAAATCAAGCCGAAATCACACGCCACCTACACCTGTCAACAGCATGAGCGCCCTCAGTGACTCCCACTTTTCCTGTCCCTGTTGGGGATGCCCAGAGAGGTAGATTCTCCTTCCTCCCCCACTGTCTCCAGACCCCCACCCCACCCCCCTCTGCCCAATCCAACTTTCTCTTGTCTTTCTTTAAGGAAGCCTACCTTCCCCCTTGGTCCCACCTCTTCTCCCTCAGCCTTTTTTTCCCACGATCCCTACTGGCCATGCAGGACTGTCTAGGACTAGTGGTATAGGTGGCCTCTTCAGGGTGATCCCAGCTGAGCCCCTTGGAGAGCCATCTGACCAGAAATCAAGCTGGGCCCTGGCCTGGGCCCTGGGGTGGGGGTGAGGTTACACATTCTCCCTCAGAACAAGCTGCTTCCCTGCAGGCATCATCTTCCCGAGGGTAATAAAACTGCTGAGGCAGGACGGCCAGCTGGGCAGGGACAGGCCGCTCGGGGACCTGAAGTAGGACTGTTCTGTCCCTGCCCTAGGGGCCATCCAGCTCTCCCTCCAGTCTGCTCCCCCAGCTCCTGGGGCTCTGCTGATGATGAGTTCCCACGAGGAGCCTCCGGGCTGACTCAACCGCTTAGAACGCCTTTCTCTGGGGAGGGGGTCACGGTGGCGGGCTGGGCAGTTTCAGGGTGTTCCTGAGAGTTCTTTAAAGTTGGGTGAGGATTCATGCCTCCTAGGCTGGAGTCCCTAACGTCTGTCAGAAAGGCTGACCTGTAGCTCTCCGTCCATCTGTGTTAGCACCTCCTCCCCATACGCCTCTGCATCCCTGTTCACAGGCACCGCCTATGTGCACACACCTATGAGTGAATGCAAAGGTGTGTGCAAGAGGCCAGGCTTGTGGGAGACAGAGAAACCTTTGACCTTGACTAAGAGGAAGGAGCAGAGACATGCCATGTGCATGGTTGCATTCACAGATCCCACACACAGACATGCCTGTACAGGACACAGCCTTGTGAGTTCGAGCACTAGTGTTGTACAGGCCCCAGTTCCAGAGAGCGAAAGCCCTGCAGATGGTCCCTGTGGGGGAAACTTGAATCAGGTCCAGGAGTTGTGAGGAAGGGATGACCAAACCAAAAAGGGTACATGAAACCATTGCCCATCTGTGGGGCTTTGAGGAGCGTGACACTGGGAGAGGGCGCCCCCTGCTGGACAGAACAGCCACGGCAGCTCCCCACCTCAAGCTTTCTGCCTTACCTCAACCCACTCACACTAAAAGCATTTGAACACTTTGTACACGAGTCCACCACACAATGGATGAGGTGCCAGCAGGCAGCGTAACTCTAGGTTCTTTTCAAAACATGTAAAATGTTTGATCATCATTTGTTTAAACTGTATAAATAATCCACCCGGGTTTAATAGGATTTTTCTATGAATCGGCAACAAAGCATGAAATGTGATATTTTCACCATGACTAGCTGGGAAATTAGTCACCTCTGTTCACGAAGCTCTGGCTGGAGACCCCAATGCCGTCATGTCCCTCCCGCCCTTCCGCCTCAAGCTGGACCGGGTTCTTCAGAATGCTACCCCTTCAGTGTCTGCCTTTCTCGGCTAACGGAGTGGGGAATGCCAAGGGGCCCCTGATGGTTGTCTGAGAGCAAAGATTAAATACCCTGTATCCCATTTCACAGAGTCTCCATCTGAGCCCGAAGCTTCACATCCTGAGCCCACCACAAGCTCCAGTGAAGGCTGGCCGAAAGTTCGAGATGAGCAGTCAGTGTAGGGATGGTTAAGTGTGACATGTAGGGATGGTTTGTTGGCGGAAGAGAAGAAAGATTGTGGGGCTGGAGAGATGGCTCAGCAGTTAAGAGCACTGGCTGCTCTTCCAAGGACTCAGGTTCAAATCCCAGCAACCACATGACAGTTCCCAACTGTCTGTAATTCCAGTTCCAGGGGTTCTGATACTCTCACACAGACATACATGGAGGCAGAACACCAATGCAAATAAAATAATATGTTTTTAAAAAAGAAAGATTGAATTATTTATCACCTTACCCCTATGCCCCCAAAGAGTTCTTACAGTTGCCCCCTAGGCCGCTGCACACCCAGGTACTGTTCCACTCTCACAAGAGTGGGACCCATCACCCACCAAAGAGGCTGCCAAGCTCCCCACCTAGGCTGGAAACCAAAGGTGCTGAGACAGAGGAGCCACAATCAGTCACGAGGAAGGTCATCTGGGGAAGCCGAGAAGCAGGCACCAAAGGTGGGAGGCCAGCAGATGGAAGAGTCAGAGGGGAGGCCAGACTTGGGGAGTCACATGGGCAAGAAACCATCCAGTGTCCAAGAAAGGTTTCCCAATCTGCTTCCAGACGTCTCCTGACTCCTGATCTGTGGCCCTACCACTGAGCCCTGCAGCCCCGACACATCCCTCCTCTGCCTCAGGGCCATGTCTGCAAAAGCTAACAGCCCATGTCAGTGAGAGAGGACCTAGGAGCAGAGCTGGCTGGCCCTGAGGCAGTCGCCAGCTCAGACCAAAGCCTGGTGAGGCTCAGCCTCAATGTTGAGCATCGGCCATGGGGGAGGGGAGGGGGCCTCCTTCAGGCACCAAAGCACTGTCCACGTGCTCCTCTCTGCCCCCTGCCCCTAGCCCTAGTTGAATAAAACTCAGGGGGTTAGGAGAGCTATTCATGGAACCAGAGAATGTGTGAGCTGCCCGGCAGCCCCCTCTCATTAGAGGACCCCCGTCAGGTGGCGCTCATTAACTTCAAGTTGTCTCTTGTTTTAAAACTCGAGTTAGGGGGGCAGGGGGGCGGGCACATTGTCTGGCTACTGCCCCAAAGAGATTAGGCCCCCAGGGGGGGGCAGGCAAAAGCCCTTTAATTAGCTACTTTGAAAGGTTCCCTGTCCCCTTTCTCTCAGGTCCCCCTCCTACCCCCACCCCAGGCTGGGCCCAGCTTTGAGGGGGGGCAGTCTTTTCTGCTTGGTAGAGCTGCCTGGTCACTGGGCTTAAATCCGTAGCCTTTGTTCCTGCCTGGACAATGGGCCCAGCACATCAACCATAGAGGCCAGAGAAGAAGCAGGACTATCTACTGTGAGGTTGGGCCCAGCTGAGGCACTGTATCCTGGCACCAGGGCACAGCAGGGGCTGGACATCATGGACCCTTTCTAGGCAAACAGGAAAAGGACAGAGGGACACACACAAACTCTCTCTCTCTCCAGCCTCAAGGTAGCTCTGGCACAGAGTAAATGAGACAGCCCTCAGGCCAAGGTCCTTTTACATAAGGAATTTCTTTGGGGGGGGGCTCCTAGAACCTAGTTTGGGAATGGGGAGGTTCTCTTTCTATTAGACAGGGAGAATGGCTTGAGTCAGGCAGAGTTGTGTTCAAATCTTTCTCTACTATTCATTAATGAGTAGCTGCCTCCGCTCTATTTTCCTCCCCATCAAATGGGAGACTAGAACCAGACACGATAGCACACATCAGTAATTTTAGCACACAGGATTCTGGGGGAGGGGGGGAAGCAGTGAGCTTGAGGCAGGCCTGGATATAGAGTGATTTCCAGGACAACATGGGCTAGACAGGAAGTGCCTGTCTCAAAACAAAAACAAAGCAGGGGCTAGGGAGATGGCTCAGGGGGTGAAAGCACTTACTCCTAAGCCTGACAACCTGTGTTTGATCCCCAGAATCTGTGACAGGGTGGAAGAAGATGACCAACTCCTCCAAGTTGTCCCCCGACCTCCACCTATGCACTGTGGCACACACAGAGGCAAACACACAAAATCAAAGGAAATATGGCAAAAATAACAAGGCCTTGGGATGGAGCCCAGTCAGGAGAGTGGCTGCTTGGCATGCAGGAGTGCTCAGGTTCCATTGCTAGCATGGCATAAAACTGGATGTGAGAGCGCACACCTGTGATCCCAGGACTCAGTAGCTAGAGGCAGGAGTAGAAATTCAAGGTCCTCGGCTACATAGTAGATTTGAGGCTAGCCTGGGCTACATAAAACCTTGTCTCAGAAACAGTATCAGTAGCAGCAATTTAAAAAGATGTGGAGTAAATCATGCCTTCCTCTTAGGCCCAGAATAGGCTGTGTAAAGGCACCTAGCCTGGTGCCCATATATTGTAAGCATTCTGTACATGTGACAGTTTTTCCCTTGTATGGTGTCTATCAGCCAGAGTCTAAACCCCATACCCTCTTCCATTCATGGCAACCATAGGGGACCCATTCTGCTTCTAGGTACTGATGGCAAGCGTGAACTAAACAAACAAACATTTGGGAGAGGCTTGAGGGACAGGAGTGAGGAGAAAGGAGGAAGAGAGGAGAGGATGAGCTAGACAGCACAGGGTGGGTTGAACAGGAGGGAACCTTCTGCCTGGTCACGGGGTGTCTGGGGAGGAGTGAGGCTGAGCTGCAGGAAGAGACGGTGAATTGCCTGGGTCAGCAGATTAATGGTACTAACGAAGTTTCCGAGAGCGTGGTGGGCTGGGGGGTCGGGGGCGTCCATGTGGAAAGGCACATGACTGGGGATTGATCTGGCTGCAGATGAAACAGAGGGAGCTTCCCGGGCAGCGGAGGTAGGAAGTGCCAAAACCAATTATGCCCCCAACCCCTCTGGCCTCCAGATCCCTCCTCCAGAGAGCAGGGAAGGGGCTGTGACCTCTCTCTGTGGGTGTGTGCACTCCCAGGCGCACGCGTAGACACACTGCTCACAAGGGTAGGTTGTGCAATGTGTACGCAGGGGCAGCCTCAAGATGTTTGGTGTTGGTTTGTCTGCCGTCGACACAAACAGAGACACACAAACGCTTTTGCATCGACGTCATTTGATCCCTCATTGTTTTCCTCCTGTGCCACCTAAGTGTCTTTGTCTGGCCAGTACATGTATCACAAGATGAAGGTAGCCAGGGAACCATGGTAGCAGAAGAAATTGAGGGAGTGGTGAGTTTCTCCTCCACAAATCTTCTTCTGGCTCAACCCTGGGTATTGTCATCTCAAGCCATTTAGGTGACTAATATTCTCCAAGCAGATGACTGAAAATGTGTATCAGCCTGTGGTTCATGGGAGTGCTCCCTACTTTGGGGAAACCCTCCCTTACGGAAATAATCAATTATGCATTGGTTCCTTTTAACAGCCCAAGTTTGTTGAATGAATAAGTGTGTCAGGTTGGGCACCCGCTCCAGTTTAAAGACTTCACAAAGGATATCAAAGAACCAGATCAAAGGGTGAACAAACATCCCTTACAGGACCTGGGGAAGCCCTTGGTTAAAAATCAACAGTTAAGAGGCGATTAAACCTAAGATAAGGGTCTGAACTCAAAACAGCAGCTCAAAGCAGTGGCCTGCACTCAGGGGTCTGCAGGGGAGATGGGGGTGAAATGGTGAGCCGAAGGCACATGAAGGCTTGAAACTGACTCCTGCACAAAGAGGAGGAGCAACACCCTTTTGGGTGGTGGTGGTGGTGGTGGTGGTGTGTGTGTGTGTGTGTGCTGTCAGCGTCAGAACCTCCAGACCTGGACAGAATTCGTATCCTCTGCCATCTGCTGAGCGGTATTATTACCGTTATTAGCAACTGTGTCTTACCGTAAAATCACTTTTGCTTAAATATGTAAGAATAATGGCTATTCTTAGAGTGAGTTCTATCTAGCCTACTCTTCTTGGAAATTACTTCCAGTTTTATAGTGTAAGAGTGTAAGCCAACAAGCAAGGGAGATAAGAGCCCTGGACAGTCATGTGAGTGTTGGAAGTTGATCCATGACGCAAGAAGCCACCACCAAACTGGCAGGATTTACATGGTGTCCTTCTGTGGGATTACACTCCAAAGGCACCACACAGTCAGTGCTCCGGATTGGGGATCCCAGCCTGCGCCCCTTAAACTCCAGTCTCACAGATGCAGTCAGTGGGGCTCCTGCCCCTAAGATGGCTCCTTCTTCCCATGCCTCCCGCATATAGCTGTGCCCCCACCGCTATGTCTGTGAGGGAGGCTGCTCCTCTCGGGGCCTGCAAGCTTTTGTTAGCGTTATGTGAGCCCGCTAGTGACAAGGGCCCTGAAACCCAACTCGACCAAACTCATAAAAGGGGTCACTGTCTCTTTAATTAAAGTTCCCTGTTTGGAGGTTAAAGACAAACCCGTTTGATGGTGCAGGTGTGTAGAGGTGGGGGTGGGGGAGCAGAGTGGAAAAGGCTGGAGGGAAATGGAATTCTATCCTTGGAGGGGAGAGAGGAGGGGCCTCTGTTAGGGGCAGACTGACTGACCGGCTGGAAGGTCTGAGGAAGAAACTGAGGGTCTCGGGTGTGCGGAAGACCACAAGGGAAGAAGCCGGGCAGGAGCACGGAGCCTAGGGGCCCCAGGGCAGCTGCCTCTGACGCACCGCAAGCATGCGTGCAGTCCAGGCTGAGAGCCAAGCCGGTGCAAGCATACTGCGCGCCCTCAGCCACCCCGCCCAGCATTATGCCTGGCTGACCACTCCCCTCGCCCACTCTAGGATTCTCCCCTTTCCCATCCCAAAAGTTCTCCACGGAACGAGGGCCCAGGGCCTAATCCCATCTCCACACAGAAGCAACTTCATCACAGTTTAACATAAAAAGATCAGCTGGTATCGACCCGTAATTTGGACCCATGCCACGCTATTGGCAGGAAGACAGAATAAGTTAGGGTGGCTATGTTTCAAAAATTCTCCGTGTGCACTCAATCACAGCCCAGGGAAGGCGGGCGGCTGCGTAATAACCCAGCCGCGCTCTCCATTTCCCCTGTAGATCAATGCTAATACCAGGAGGCCCCGGAAGATGGATGGAACCGGCAGGAACCTTGAAATCTCTACAAGGGGGCTGGTGCCTCAACCGATAAAGGATTTCATTGCTGCTGGGGCAGGGCCGTCGAAACCCTCGGGGTTGTGAGGGGACCGTCTGGTGGGCGCAGAGAAGCTAGAGGGGGCAGCCTCTCTCGCTCCCGGGCACGCACGGTGAACACTGATTCACCTTGGCTCCCACGCTGCCAGCTCAAAGCAGGACCACCTTCTCAAGGAGGCCTCTGCTCTGGGAGGGCGCCCACAAGGGGAGCCAGACTCAGACACAGACAGGTGAACTCAGACCCGCTGCAGACAGGCAGATCTGCTGCAGTGACTCCCAGGCACCCCCACATACCTGTAACACGGTATATGCTGGAAGGCCTTTTCTTCCTTCCTTCCTTCTCTGCCTCCTTTGCGTTTCCTTCTGATGGTGTTCAGAAAGTTGCTGGCTGATAGGAAATTGAAGAGCTTTCTATAAGACCAAGGCATCTGGACACAAGTGCATGCGCTGGGCTGAAGGCAGGGTCCTAGATCCATTGGACAGCTCTGGGTCTCCGTTTCCACATCTATAAAACCAGAGGTCTGACTGGTCCGTTTCTTCCCCCATTCTTTGCATCCTTTCTCATTTTTAAAAAATCTCATCCTGTAGCCCAGGCTAGCCTAAAGCTCTCTCCATAGTCCAAGATGACCTCAAACTTCTGGTGATCCTCCCGCCTCAGCTTCCTTGAGTGCAGGGATTATAATACCATAGGCACAAGCCAACACTGCCGACTAGAGCAAGAACACCAAGGTCTTCCAGATCTGAATTTGCCTGTGCAGACACAAATATTTGCAGCATCTCACACACACATACAGGCAGCCCCAACATTTGTATTGTCAGTTTTGTTTGGGTTTATTTTTTAAAACTTGCCTGCTAGACTAAAACATGAAATTTGTACCCAGTAGCATGTGGTATTAATGTTTAACACATGCATGTGCTGCAAAAATGTTTAAACACATATTTACTTCCTCAAATATCTATTATTTCTATAAGATGAAAATTTGTAAAAATCTTTCTAGTTTTTTTAATGGAGAACACATAATTATTATTGGTATACTCCTTGGCTTTTTAGGATGTCCTGAAGACACACACACACAGAGAAGGTGGAGTGGAGAGTGCTTTTCCACAAGAATCTATAGCAGGGATGCTAGTCTTTCCAGAGCAGGATGCCAAGGAGTTTCAGAAACCCACCCCCACGCCCTCAACCCTCCTAGCTACCCCCCATTTGGGGCAAAGAATCAAGAACAAATAAGAGACACAGAGAATTGTCAAGAGTGGGGGGGCTGACACCCTGCCAGCATTCTGCCCTTGCAGGACTCGAGACATTTGTATGGCCTGGCACTGACATCTTGTGGCCATCTCTAAGGATTACAGGCTTACAGGCATCTCAGCCAGGTACTTGGTCCCCTCTGGAGGGGACCACGGTCATAGCCTGGTCAGGGCTGCAGGTCCCATCCTGGAAGCTCCCGCATGCTCAGTTGCCAGGAAACACGGGGGGGGGGGGGGACATGGGGGAATGGAGATGGCAAGTACCTCCTGGAGGGTCAGGTGAAAGGACAGGAGGCTACCTTAGGGAGAGGCTTCACTTGATGACAGAAACGGCTAGAGAAAGCAAGTGCTTAAGGGACCTTCAGTCTGTGGTAGAGATAGAACTATGCCTTCACCTGACAAGGAAACTGACCCTGAGGCAGGAGCCGAAGGCTGAAGAAATAGGTGTGGTGTTCCCTAGGCAACCCTGACAGAAAGAAGAGCCTCGGCCCTGGCCTTGTGCACATCCACACTGCAGGGGAGTGTTTGTTTTCCTTACACTATTACCTTGTTTCAGGGTGAACCAGGGCACGGCTTTGCCTGGCAGAGCCTCTTTCCCTGGAAAGCAAAGACTCAGCTCCTTGCCAGTGCCTCATTGCTCTCTGAGGATAATGGAAGCCGCTAGCCAGCACAGCCTTCCACACAAAGCGCTAGTCTGGAAGTCTATAAAGGACATTGGCTTCCATCACCAGCCTAGGGCTGCTGAGAGGCCTGATGCAGAAGGCTGGAGTAAGAGGGCTCCCCGGAGCCAGCCTCTTCCATTCTGCAGAGATCTAAAGCAGGGATTCACAGAGAGAGCCATGACCGGAGCAAGAGCCTGACTGGGGATTCCAGAACCGATGCTTCCTCGTACTCGTGACAGCCTCTGCCACCTCTGGAACCAGGTCTCAGGCACCCAAAAAGTGACAAACCACACATAGGAGAGGCCATGAGCTCCCAGCCACAGAACCCTGGAAATGCTGGGTGATGAGTTTGTTATAAATTAGAGACTCATTAAGCGAAGGTGTGAAGGGCTCAGTAACAGCTTTCGGGGGCCATCTTTTCGATTTCTTGTTCAGTTTGTTTATTGCGATTGTTCCTGTCTCATAAGCTTATTGCAAAACCAATAAAAATGATCTACTCAGAGAGGGGAACTGCTCTTTTGACTAGTAAGCCGCCACTTAGTGGAAGGCCCCACCCTTCCCCCTTCCCAATGGCTGTAGCCCCAGCCTGGTTGACCAGCTGTCTCCTGCCGCGGGGTCAGCAGAGGGTGCCAGATTCCTGCTCACCAGAAACTGTGTCCACCTGCCATGCAGCCACCCTGGGCTGGCCTCGGGCCTCCAACCTGGCCTCTTCACACCAATGACGGTGTACCCCAGCCCTGCAGCTCAGCTCAGTTACAGGGGGATGGGAGGCCAGAACGGGATCCAAGGACAGTCTCCGGAGCTTGGAGTTCTAAGTGGAATTCTGCGCTGTGCCTCAGTGACTCTGTGCTGTTAGCATCTGCTTCCCTGAGGTGAGTAGCCCTGAAAACTAGAAGGGTTAGCAGAAAGGCCCTCAGAGGTTCCCTGTAATCCCAAGTCCTGGCTTTGACCTTGACACAACAGAAGTAATAATTAAAGTAACAGACATAAAAACCTCCATCCTAGCCAGGTGCACTCCTGGCTAGTGGTACACTCCTTTAATCCTAGCTCTCAGGAGAGCAAGCCTGGTCTACAGAATGAGCTCCAGGACAGTTAGGGCTACACAGAGAAACCCTGTCTAGAAAAAAACTAAAAACTAAAAAATCAATACAGGGATAGAAAGATGGCTCAGTGGTTAAGAGCACTGGCTGCTCTTCCAAAAGACCTGGGTTCAATTCCCAGCACCCACATGGCAGCTCACAACTGTCTATAACTCCTGTTCCAGGGGCTCTGACCCCCTCACAAACCCAAACAAAACACTAATGTATATAAAATAAATATTAAAAAATCAATAGAAACAAACAAAAACCCCTCCAATCGGCTCTCTCCACACTCCGGCTTCAGGAATGACGTCAGTTGCAAGTAGTGAATACAATAATCTTCTCTGTATTGCTGATGTTGGTTTAGAGATTTGGGGTGGGAAGACACAGCAGAGCAGAAGAGGCTCAGAAAAATTCCAATAGCTCTCTTCGTAGATTCACACAGAGCTCCACAATGCCAGAGTGGGAGACTTGCCTTTTCTTCCCGTTTTCTTCTTGTCGCAAACACAGAATCAAGCAACTTGACCAAGGTCCCACAGTCAGTGGCAGAGTTAGAAGGCAGAACCTAAGGTAACCAGCCTCTGCCTCGTTGTTATTTACAAAACTCTGCTGTCTTCTGCATCCAGCTTATGTCAGAGAGTATGGTGTCCTTGCCAAGTCCTTACAGGCATCACAGACCCTAGTCTGTCCTTCTTTCCCAGTCTCTAAGAACAGGATTTCTCTCTCTAAAGCAAGATGGGTCTCTCTCCCAAAGGCCACTGCACTGGCTCCACCCCAGAGCCTGGAGGAGGGAATAAACCTCAGGAGAAACATTTGGAGTTTCTCTACTACACCAAAGAGATAGCAGCTGTGGGCCATGTCTTTATCTACTTGGAGAAGAATAACAAGGATGAAGGGGAGGTAAGATCGTAGGTTCTCAGGAAGCGGAGCATCTCAAGGACTTGGCTATCTTCAGAGTCCTAATAACACTGCCCCTCTGTTTCTACTAGCAAACACTCCAAATAGCCTTGCTATGTGTCAGCACTCTCCTAAGCAGATCACTTACTCATCTGCTAATTTCACTTGATGTACATTTAAGCTGGGCATGGTGGCATTTGCCTGCAAAACCACTGTGTAGGAGGCAGAGGCAGGAAGGTCAGGAGTTCAGTATATGCCTTGACTGCATAGGAAGTCCAACACTGGCCAACCCTGGGCTCCATGGCAAAACCATGTCTCAAAAATAAATAGTAAATTTATATTAACTCATTCAGTACCTTGGAACTCAGTGTGTGTGGTTGTGCACATGGGCGTGTGTGTTTGTGTGAGGGCTCTGCTGATCTCCACCTTATTCCTTGAGAGAGGGTTTTTTACTGAGACTGTAACACTGGGCTGGTGACCAGAAAGTCCTGTGAGGGGCTGGAGAGATGCCTCAGTGATTGAGAGTGCTTTCTACCCTTGCAGGGGACCTGGGCTCAATTTTCAGCACCCACAGGGCAGTTCAGTTCCGGAGGGTCCAATGCCTGGATCTGATGTCCTCATCCAATGCCTTCATCTGACCTCTACAGGCACAAACATGCTACACACACATACATGCATTCATGCATGCATACATACATACATGCAGGCAGGCTAAACACTCATACGCACACACAAAAAAACAAATCTTAAAAAAATAAGAAAACAAAAAAGAAAGCCCCAGCTTTCTCTTCCTGTCTCTTTCACCCAACACATATCCCCAAAGAGCTGGGGTCACAGCTGGGCCATGTGTGGCTTTTCATGTGGGTTCTGTATATTTGAAGTCCTCCATCTCGCTAACCCTTTTCAGCCTTAAATGTTATGTGGCTCTTGTACATGTAATACGTTCGTATGGCTCCTCTGTTAATCTGTTTGTTGTCAGTTTACTTCATAGACTAAAATATTGACCCTTCAGAGGTGGAGTGAGGGAAATTCTCTCTGCTTCTGTACTGGAGTGGTGGATAAGAGCCAGGATGATTGGCTTTCTATTCCTGCTCAACCACACCCCAGTTGTTCGGCCTGGGGCAAGCTGTTTACCACTCTGTCTGACTCAGTGGGACTAATAACTATTCAGAGAGTAAGAGGATTCAATAACAATCCATCGATATAGAATTATTTAACAAATTGATATTTGAGACAGTCTCCCTTAATCCTCCTGTCTCAGCCTCCCATGGCTCAGATTTCAGAAGTGTGCCCCCCATGTGTTTGTAACATTTTTGGAACTGAGGCTTAGGCTCCTGGTGGCCAATAGGGTAGGTTGGGGAGGAAATGAAAGCTGAAGGCTGTCATGCTAGCACAGAGGTAAAATCTCTCAGTTGACAGTCCTCTGAAGAATGTGTGACATCCTGGGACAACCACTGTGCAGGAGTGTGAACCAAGACCTCCCCTACAGCCAGATAAAGCAGATAAGGGCGCTTGTTTACTTTCTTAAGGGCTAATGTGGATTTCCTCTCTGGATTCAAACCACCCCAGAAAAGGACTGAAGTTCAGAATTAGTCTTCTGCCCTACTGATCCCCCAAGAGCCGGTGGGAGGGAGGGGAAATTTCTGCACAGCAGGCTCTGGTGGAGCGCATTCCCATGGCCTGGGAATCTTCTTTTCACAGACAGTACGGGGACTTGGGCCTCCCTGTGATGGGGAGGAAGGAAGATTCTGAACATTCCAAAGAGATATGATGTCCTTGGAGTCAGCATAATCCTTGTTTACCACAATCTGGGTCACCTCTGCCCTTGGCTTCTTTGAAGACCAGTGTTTTCTGCTTGAGATAGGCAGTGTGGACCGCAGATCCCCTCCCATACCATTCCTATCTGGAAGAGGCTTTCTGCTGGGTTCTGGAAGCCAGGGTGAGGGGTGTGATGTCAAGAACCCACGGCCCTCCCCCTCCCTCCCACACAGCAACCTGCACTGACATCGCTGAGAGGGCCTTTGATTAAAGAGACAAGTGACTTTGCCCATTCTATTGATCAGAATAAATTACTAGGAACTAATTTATGGGCCTCCCCACCGCCGATGACATGGTGGATTGTGCGCTATTGGTCAGTAAATTGGATTGTCAGGCTAGATTATTGGTTCGTATACAGTTATCTCTCATAGCAATATCAGGCAGCCCAGGTAGAGGAGTGAAATCCTTTCTCTGCTGCCAGACGCCAGGATATCAGGCAGGAGGCCTTCTCCTTGGCTGCTGGGGAGGGGCGGGGACGGAAGAGGAGGAGAGGGGAGGAGAGTTGAGCGAGGCCTCTGTGCAGGATGCTTATTAATTAGTGCAGCATCACAGCATTAAAAGAACATTAGTGTGGAATCGTCTGCAGAGTGATGGGGAAATGACATTGTGGGCCTCCTCCTGATTCTCCAGCTATGGCTCTGCTGGGTAGAAGCAGGGAGGGGGTTGATGAGCAGACAGGGGGATGGGAAAGATAAAGGGTGAGGGGCAAAAAGGGCCAAGGGGAGGGGAAGGGAGAGGAAAGGCCATATTTGCTGGGAGTCGCAAGCAGAGCGGATCTGCTAAGTGCCAGCGTCGCTGAGCCACGCTGGGGAAATGGAGCTGCCGTTCTGCTCAGTACATCACAGCCAACGATGAAAAGTTCTAGAGCTGGGATTTCTCAGGCAATTTGGCCAGTGATGCATGGGGCAGTAGATCCTCGCGCACTCTTCCGTGCTTCTGCCAAGCCAGCAATAACAAAAACTTATTTTTTGCCAGGGAAACGGATATGAGTCAGGCAGCCCATCATGAGAAAGGGGGGCTTTACCACGCCACCTCGATTTGTACCGCTCCGCTGTTTCCCCGAGCTCTAAAGACCTGCCAGGAGGTGACAAAGGCGAGACAATTTCGAGTTCACAGTCCTGTGTCCTCGAAGCATAACAGCATGCCCCAGATGGGGACTTGCTGGGCCTGCAGGTTGCAAAGTCAGCGGTCCTTCCTTCAAGCCCACTGAGGCGGGGGGGGGGGGAGTGGGGTGCAGGGGTGAGCAGAGAGCTGGGGTGCAGCTACAAATTCCCTGAAAAGGTTCACCCCCAGCTCCAACCTCACAGAAGCATGGCAGGAGGAGCCCGGAGTACAGGAAGAGACCGTAAAAAGGGGACAAGCAGGAAGGAGTATGGAGTATCAATCTAGCCATGATTGATGAAAGCATCACCACTTTCAGTTTAGACCATCTGTGCCCTCCTGTCATGGACTGCCAGCGTCTTTCCCACCCACGCACACCCTGAGCTATCCAGTCCCTGAAGGGCTGGATGGGAAACCCCAGTTAGTCTTGTGTTCTCTCTGGCGGTTGAGCCCTGAAGAGGCCTGCACCTCCTCTGAGGCGTGATCAGGAACACCATTGGCCTGTTCTCGGGGCCTCAGGCCTCAGGGCAAACGGTCAGGTGGAGCATTCAGTTCTGACTTCAGCTATCATTCATCTGACACTGCCAGTGACCCCGCAAGTATCCTCCCGTGGGGCAGAGACCCAGGGCTTCCAGCTAGCTTGAGCTGCCCCTGAGGACTGCCCAGGGGAGGTCTCACTAGGTATCTACAAAGGCGTCAACATCATCCCTCCTCTTGGCGCTGCTGCGCATACTGATTTGAGTTTTGACAAGACACACACAGCCATGAACTAAAAATATTCTGCACATTCCAAAAGATAGAGGCTTCGAAGGTGAAAACCCCTGGCTAGGCCTCTAGGTGTGTTTTACGCCTACCCCCTGGTCACTCAGCTCTCTGAACATTAAACCGTGCAGCCTGGGGAATGGCTCACTGTGTAAATGCTCTTGCTGCCAAGCCTGACGACCTGAATGTACTCCCCAGGACCCACACAGCAGAAGAGGACTAAGTCCCACAAGTTGTCCTCTGGCTTCTTCATGTCACGGTGACCCCCACCATTACCACCCCCAACACACACACACACACACACACACACAAATAAATAAACAAACAAATAAATAAATAAATAAATAAATAAATAGATGTAATGTGTTTAACTGCAGCCCCTGGCTATTTCCATATGAGTTCCTATCCTGATTCTTCTAGTCTACCCTATGGTGACAAACATGAAATCACCCTCAAAGTCAAAAGGAACAGGACTGTGTCTAGACTGGACAGCGCCACATCCTCTTGTGTGGTTCTGCCATGTCCAGCATTCATTACAGCAGCCATTTGGAAATGAGTCCACCCAGGCCTCAGAGTACCCAGCCTCCAAGATGGAAGAGTTTGCAAAGCTTGGAGAAAGAAACGTAGGCCCACTGGTCGCTCTATAAATTAGAGACTCATTAGGAAGAGGCAGTGGAGCTTTGGGGGCCTAAGCCTTTCGATTTCTTGTTGGGATAGTTTATTGCTATTGTTTTCTATTTCATACGTTTATTGCAAAACCAATAAAAATTATCTATTAAGAGCAGGAAACTCATCTTTTGACTTCTTGGTGGAGGTTTCTACAGAATAAACTTTAACTGGTCCAGCGTAGCTACGGGAGAGGAGCCAGCCCTGTAGAGTCACCTCGAGAGCCAGCCAAGCACAGAGGGGGAGTGACCTGACCAGAGTGGGGGAGGGGCAGACTGGGGAAACCACAAGATCAAGACTCTCCTATGCCGCCCTGGTCAGCTGGTTGTGTTTTCACATCTGCTGCGTAGTGCCTGCCACTCTGGCACCTTACAGCTCGTATTCCAGAGACAAAGCCCTCAGTTGGAAGGAGGAGAAAGCCAAATGCTTTCTTATGGAACTATTTTTGAGATGAAATGTTGTAGGGATATTCCTAAACCAGATGAAGATGTCCAAGATTCCAGACAAAAGGTCTTGTCCAGGTGAAAGAGCAGAAGCTGACATGTCTTGTACCCTCTACACTGCCACCCCTTCGGTTTAGTTTTGCACCACTTTCTTGGAGCTTTTATTTATTATTGGTGTGGGTGTATTCGGGTATGCACATAGGTAGGTCACAGACAACTCTGTAGAGATGGTCCTCTCATTCCTCCTTTGTGTGGGATCAGGTGTTAAACTCAGGTCAGCGAGCTTGTGAGTGCCTTGGCCTGCTGGGCCATCTTGCTGGTCCTTGTACCCCATTTTCTAAGGGAAAAAAAGGTATGTTATCTTGGGCTAGGCAGACAGCTTGCCTGATGTGCACAAAGCCTGGGCTGATCCCCAGTGCCACCCAAACCATGCACAGCAGCTGCAAGCCCAGCATCTGGAAGGTGAAGGCAGGACGACAGAAATTCAAGGCCATTCTTGGCTACATAGGGAACTTGAGGACAGCCTAGGATATATGAGGGCTTGTCTCAAAAATAAAAGTAAGACATTTTTAGATGTGTATGCTATCTCCATTTTATTAAAAAGGACCCTAAAGCTGGGCAGTGTCAGAGTAAGCAGGAACAAAGGGGGACATAACACCCAGCCTGGGAACACTGGCCATAGAAGTAGCTGCCACCTCTCTTGTGAAAAAAGGGAGGTATTCTCCCCTGGGCCTCTAAGATGCCCTGGGGAAGACTCACAGTTGAGGGGAAACCCACCCAACCATGACTCAAGTCAGAACTTGCCTCCAGAGTGCCTGCACCCCTAAATGGAGAGTGAAAAACCACAGAGGCCTTCAATAATGGCTCTGTCAGGTCACAGGATGGTGACTAATGGGCCTAGAGGAGGAGACTGTGAAAAACACTCTAGGAAATAAATTTGGGTGATTAAATTTCAAGGCAGTTCATGCAACAGCAACCTGAGGCCTAAACTAAGCCATCAAGTTACTAAGAGAATCAAGATTTCACTTTAACCACAGCTGCTCAGGAACCAGGCCCCAGACTGCAGATTATTAGTGGGATGTTAGAAAAGTCCTCCTACCAAACTTCTGACTGACCTGACACCCTCCAAACCTTCCTTCCGAAAGGCCAGCTAGCAGCGGCACACGACTGTAATCCCATCCCTCAGGGAGGCAGAGGCAGGCCTGTCTCTGTGAGTTCGAGACCAGCCTCAAAATGAGTCCAGGACAGCTAAGGCTACACAGAGAAACCCTGTCTCAAAAACCACACCCCAAATAAACAAACAAACAAAATAGGCCAGCTAACAATAAGCAATAAGCTTTTTCATGGTTATCATGTCACTTGTTAGGTTTATTTCTTTTTCTGAAGCTCCAGTGCCAGATCCCCTAGAACTGGAGCTAGGGTCAGGTATGAGCTGCCATGCAGGTGCTGGGACTTGAACCCAGGTCCTCTAGAACATCCAGTGCTCTTAACCACTGAGTCATCTCTCCAGCCTCTTGTGTCACTTTTAAAGTGAAAAAAGTAAAGTAAAAATTATTGCTCACCCATGTAAGAAAGGTAGAAGTGTGGGAGGGTCCTCCAAGTGGGCACAGGCCAGAACCACTCCCAGAGATCTGACTCTGGTTACTGAAATAACAAAAGAGGCCCAGGTTCCTCTACTTCTCTTTTATTTCAACTGAACGTCATGTTCCCTTCTTGACTCTAAGCCCCAAATAGTCAAGGTCTAGTGGCTGAGGGTGTAATCCACACACCCCTCCCACGCTTCAGCCCAGCCACACCCCAGCTGCAGCTAAGCTTTGCAGGTAGATGTTGTCAGGCCTCAAAATAGGAGCCTCACATGTGTTGCTATCCCCACCCACTGTATATAGCCCACTGCGCTTCACTTTAACTTGTTTGCTGTTCTGTGAATAAAACCATGGGGGAGAGCGGGGGTCCAGCAGCCTCTGTGATGGAATGAACCAGCAGCCCCTGCGGTGGAAGGGCTCCAGCAGCCTCCGTGGAGAAGGGCCCCAGCCACCCCCGCAATGGAAAGACTCCAGCGGCCCCTGCTATGGAGCCCCAGCAGCCCCTGCGATGGAAGGGCCCAGCATCTTTTTTGCAGATGAGCCCCAGCCGCCCGCCGTGATGGAAAGACTCCAGCAGCCCCTGTGATGGAGCCCCAGCAGCCCCTGCGATGGAAAGACTCCAGCAGCCCCTGCGATGAAAGGGCACCAGAAGCCTCTTCGTAGAAGAGTCCAGGCAGGAAGACCTTATCAACTGCAGCTCTCTCTCCCTCCCTCCCTCTCTCCTTCTCTCTCTCACTTTCCCTCTCTCTTCCTCTCTTGAGAGTTCACCTCTCTCTGCCCTGGCTCCACCAGCTGTTTCATGCAAATCTAGCTGAGACAGCTGCTAGCCCCATCCTGCTAAATTTGCAGGGGCCCTGGAACCCCCTTGGCTGCCTTGGCCCAAAGCTTGGGCAAATCTCTCTGGAGTCCAGACGAGGTTGAGAATGTTCAGAAAGCACTTCAGTAGGAAACTGGGGAAAAGCCAAAAAACTAAATTACAAAAAGTAGAAAACTGGGGAAAAGTAAAAAAAAAACTAAATTCCCATTGAAGGACAACTTGTCAAAAATCCCCCCTCCCCCCGTTTTTATGACAAAGCAGCAAACGCGTTAAAGTGAAGCCCGGTGCGCCATAAACAGTGGGTGGGGACAGCGTCAGCTGCGGGGTTCTCATCTTTAGGTCGCGGATGTTTACCTGCAGAGAAACAGAAAATGTATTGAACACAGATGGTCTTCTGAATACCTCTCCTCCAATCCCAGAAAAGTTTGTTTCAAGAAAAAGGACACAGGCCAAACTGGTGGTGATGCAGACCTGATATCCCAGCTGCTCGGAAGGCTGAGGCAGGAGGATCACAAACTGGAGGCCTGTCTGAGCTGCAGACTGAGTCCAAGGCCAGCCTGGGAAACGCAGACTTTTTCTCACAGTAAAACATAAAAGAGGACTGGAGTTAGAGCTCAGCGGTAAAGGATATGCCTGGCACCTGCAAGGCCCTGGGTTCAATCCCTGGCCCCAACCTCCACCCTGCCCTACCCCAGGAAAGGAAGGAGGACTGAAGACGGCAGGTAGGCCTGTCAGAGTGGCCACAAAGGCCCATTGAGGAAAAACTGGCCAAGAAACTTAAAAATCTCTGGCCTGGCTAATAGACCACCCTCACCCCACCCCCAGGAAGGCAGGTTCACCTTAAGTTAAAGAGACAGGTGGGATAATTACCCTTCTAATGAAACAATGTGCTTTTCTTTCCTAGAATTCCCAATCCCTACCACAGTAGCTTATGCAGGGGCCACAATCACGAGGCTTTGTTGCCTTGCCTGCTTTTTGAAAGTACTCAGAAAAAAAAAACAAAAACGTTCCTTTTCTTTTTACTTCTCTCTCTGTTCTGGGCATGCTTTCCCTAAGACTCCGGGCTTCCTTACTCTGCAGCCTCCTCCCTGTCCTGTGGCGGACTGTCCTGGCTGACCTCTGCTGTTTTAACGAGCATGGCTTCTCCTCTCCTGCTTCTCTCCTCCATCCTCCTCTCAGATGCCAAGATTACGGCTTGCCTGCTCTGGGCTTTTCTTTTAAACTCAGTCAAAATTGTCCTCAAGCTTCTGTTTAAATCCATTCTAAGTTATTTTATTAATAAAACTAAGACAGGGAAACTAAGAACTTTAAAGGGGGGGTGTCCCCATTTTCCCTGGTGTATCATATGGCAAACCAGATGAGACCCCCAGTTTCCAGGAACATCTTTTTTGGACACACAGACATCCCCGTCCCTCCCTTTCCGTTCTTTAGGGCTTGGCTACAGAGCATGCTCATACTTTAGCTTCGGCTAGAGGTCAACCCCGTCGACATGCTTCACTGTGCTCTCAGAACCTGCCACCCAGGCCCCTCCAAGGATCTGGTCCCCAGATGTGGGATTTGCTGCAAGCCTGCTCTTCTCTCTGAATTGGGGTACTCCCCAGGCCTCTGGATAGGAAGGTGCCTCCTTGTTCCCTTTCTCTACAAGCTTCTGTGTGTCTCTTCCTGAGTTCAGTGTCCCTAATTCAACTAACTTGGCCCAAAAGCTCTTTCCCCAGGGATGCTTCTGGCACTTACAACCAAGATCTTAGTTTCTTGGTCTTTGTGGGTGCTTTAAAGGTGGTTCCTTTAAACGCCTGTCCTGTACCATTCAAATGCCTACTGAACCAGACTGAGCTGCCTAGACTCTACCGGACACAAATATTTACCCAGTGCCAACAAGCCCTTCTCTTAGAGAAGCTCCAGAAGAGAGAGGCATGCTGGGTGATACTTACAATTTCATATCTAGATTGAGGCTCAGCCAAGTTCTACTTCCACATGGTCTGTTACTCTTAGGAAACTGCTCAGCTGGCCCTCCAGCACCTCAGGATCCATTAGCCATCTTCCCCCCAACCTGTCACCCATACATTCCCAGACAACTGGGATCTATTAAGCCATCTTTGGAGTCAAACCCTGGTTCTCTGATGTCTTAGCTGAATAGCCTCAGTTAAATCATTTTGAGGAGATAAGAGTTAGATAGTTCCCCAATAAGCAGACAGGGAAAGGGGCCACAGAGAGATAATAAGGATGTCAGATTTCTGGCTTCTCTCTGATCTTCTACAAAGGCCTGGCAGCTTAAGACAAGGCCTGGCAGGCTTCTTCCAGGCTGGCTTGCTGGCAGACTGCTCTAATACGTTCAAGGCCAGACCAGGACATATTTACACGAGGGTTGTGTCAGGCCCCCTGTCTGTTTAAATTGACCAACCCTAACCTAGGAGACTTCAGGGTCCCCCTCGGCTTTCAGTGGCTCGTCCTGTGTGTGTGTGTCCTCCCTCTCCACAAAGCCGTTCTTTAACCACTGATTCTGTACGCTGTGTCCAAGATTTTCCCTGCTACAAGCTGTTGTGCTCCAGAGGTTTTTCTGCCTTTTAATTTTTTGATTGGAAGAGAAAAATTACCCCTAGATGGGAACAGTTTAACCTAAACTGCTTGAAAGAAGTTCTTTTTGCCAGTTATTTTGTGTGTGGGAGTCAGAACAACTTGCAGGAATCAGTTCTCTCCTTTCACCATGTAGGTTCCTGTGATCAAACTCAGGTTGTCAGGCTTGTGGCTGGCTCCTTTATCCACGGAGCCATCCTGATGCCCCTGAACTGATATTTTAATGAAATGCCCTTAAGCATTTCATCTTTCTCATAACTGATGTGGGAAACTAAATGTCATCTTGTAAATCACCTAGCATTTTGCCTGACACATACTAGGAGGTAATTATATATGTGTGTGTATGTACATATATATAAAATCTATCTTAACAAATGATGTCCATACCAACTTGCTTATATCCTGCTTCCTTTAACTCTGCAACCACAGAGCAAAGGCAAAATCCTCACAGAATCATTCTAGATCCATGTGACAGTCTCATTATAGATTAATAAATTCAGTTGTTCAAACTTGATTAAAACTCTTTACCTCTAGAACCAGGGACTGATTCTACTTGTACATAAGATGTTTTCTGAGTCTGTAAGGCTGAGGGGCATCAGAACTTAAATGAGAGAAAATTCTTCAAGCTCATGTCAAGGCTGATAATTTTTCTTCTCTTCAGGGGAGGGTCTTGAGAGTTCATGGGAGGTGGGGGGCAACGTCCAACGCCCTTGTCCAGAGAAAACTTCCCAGATACATCATCCATACAGCAGACATGGTCACCTCTGTAAGGAATCCACTCCCTGGATTTTCTAACTATTTTCCCTTTCAGAATTGAGCTACACTGGGCACAGAGTTCACACACAATGAAGTTTAGGGTCTACTCATTTTGCTGGTGGGTGGGCGGCTAGGTGGTTCAGTCGGTCACTGGAAATTTGTATGTCTTTCCCAGGCTGGGAGGAAACAGTGGTGGCCTAGCAACCAGGGAATCTGCCTAGCAACAAGGGTGAGAGGCAGCGCCTGCTGGAATTGTTTGGAACGGATGGCGAATAGGCAAAGGGGAAGACTTTCCTGGATTTTGTCAAGCTGGGGGTCTCAAGCCAAGAGGAGAAGGGAGATCTCTAGGGATCAAAAGAGATGTGGGGAAGGCAGGGCAAAAACAAAGTCAACGTACCTGGAGACATTACAGAGCCAAACTAGGAAAAGACTCATGCCTTTTCCACAGTGTGCTTAGCAAAGGGGTGGCCTTGCCATTGCCACCAGGCAGTGATGGACACCAGAGTGGACACATATGCAGCATCTCCGCTGCTTCTATGCCCTGGCTTGCAAGGGCACATACAAGGACACATGCTTATGTGTACTACCGACCTGGAATTGTTTAGCTCGGAAAACCATGCATCCTTATAGAGCATAAAGACCTACATTCCTTACAGTGAGCCCACAGGCAGCTTAAGTAACGCTGCAGTCTGTCCAGCAAGGAACCAGCAAGGACTCTAGACGGATCTGGTTTCCATCATTCCCCCACTTCTCTTCTTTCTATCCATCACAGGACAAGGGCCTGGACAAGCCCCACTGTGAACCCTGAAGACCCTCCCCTGAAGAGAGGAAAAATTGTCATCAGCCTTTGACCTGATTAATAATTAAAACCACTGAGTTTGAACCACCCCTAACGGTGAGGTGCTCCAAAAGCCCAGAAAACTTTAACAAATAACCAGGCTGCTGGGAGAGAGGGGAAGCTCTTTTCACTAGACAAACTGACAATTAGCCGCTATTCAAAATCCCCCTCTGGTCTTAGCATATTGGTTCTCCTTTGAAAGTGGCTCAGCAAGGGGTAGAATTTTTGGCCTTGAGTTGGGAACTACTGTGCATAAAATCAAAGAATGGAAGCCAGCAGTTGAGAGAATAGAGGCTATTTGGGGATTAGTGATTTCAGGAGTTAGACTTGTAATAACGTGGTGAGTGGTGGGTTAGGAATGTCCTCCAGGAGCATCCGGCAGTCAACGCGGTGGGACATGTCCTCACATTGAACTGGAAAGCGTGAGTCACTCACGACCCCAGAGATCAGAAAGACAAAATGGCAGGAAATAAGCGCGACTCAGCAGCACCACATGGCAAGCGGCACTTTAAGTCTGCTGCAGGCAACATCCGGTGCTGGCAGTCTTGGGGTTACATGTGAGACCACCAAGTTGGGCTCCAACTTTTCTCCCCAAAGAGCCACAAATATAGACCACCTTCCTCCCTCCCCCCCCCATCAGGGAACACACTGATGGAGAACAAGAGAGTGGATGAGATTGGAGAAGGGAGAAGGAGGGAGCAGGCATCCAAACTGCTCATTTTCCCCTAGGAAGCATAAGGCCCAGCCACTACGGTGGGTGAGCAAAGCAAATTGGTAATGGGTGATCCAGATTGCATCGTGGAGTCTTGCCTGCTTTCCAGGCACTTACTGAACTTTTATAACTCTTTTGGGGGTAAGGCAGAAAAACCGTGGTTTCTTATTGACCAGTTGGGGAGAGGAAGTCTTAGCTGCCTGGCCCAAGTCTGTTGCTTCTCCACAGGGCCACACTATAGTCCACCCAGAGACGCTTTTTAATAAACGTATTTAGGAAAGAGATGCTAGAACATCATCACGTAATTATCAGCCACAGCAGCATTAAGACTGCAAAAGCGCAGTCTAGAAAGCACTAGAAAATCATTTTCTTGGAGAGAGGGAAAGCAGGAGGCAGGGACCTACACAGACCACTCACCCTTGACTCGCAAGAGGGGGAGGAAGCCTTTGTGACGGTAAAGTTCCTTTTGATTCTTATTTATCTTGATTGAAAGACAGAAGAGTAAAGCAAATGTTCTCAAGCATATGACAAGTAGGTTTGTGAATTCATATAATCCCTGGGCAGGACAAATACAAAGCAAAAGCCATTCCAGAAGGGGCCCTGGCCCCTCACAGTCAGTATGCATCACCCCCCACCATTCTACTTCACTTGGAAACAGGCCTGACTTCGGATTCCTCATAAGGGCAGTTACTAAATCCTCATATCTGCCTTCTTGTGCTCTCAGCCTATTTGTGAGATTAATTTATGTGGCTGCCTGCAAGTATCAGAAGTGCATTCTTTTCCTATGGCTGAGTGGTATAATAAATAGACCACTATTTACCCCGCCCTATTGGGATAGCAGTGCGACTTCCCTTTTTGTTTATTACATAAAGCTGCTATGAGTGTTCCAGTACTATCTTGTGGTGGATGTCAGCACTCATTTCTACTAACTATATATCCAAGAGTGGAACTACAAGGCGATATGATAAACAGAATAGCTTGACCTTTAAGAGAAATGGGGCCATGTCTGTCTATTGCTTTATCTGGTGAGGTCATCACAAAGTGGGTACTCAGCAAATATCTTTGGAAATAATAAAAGAACACTGATAGAAAAATCAATTTTACCAGAATTAATGTGTATATTTGATGTGATTTTAATTGGATAACAAGAAGGTTTTTATTTGGAGGGGAAAATGAATTAAATGATTTCAAAGTTACATAGCAGAATAAATGCTTGAGAAAGGCAAATAAAAATGTGAAAAAAGAGAAATAAAGAGTGAGACTTGTCTTCCAGATATCAGACTGAACTATAAAACCTCTGTAATTAAGTCAATTTGGTATTGGCATGGGAATAGATAAATGGATCCGTGGAATAAAATAGAACCCAGAAATAGACCAAGTATACATATGAGAATTTACTATATGACAAAGTTGGTATTTCAATTCCATGAAAAAGAATGGATTATTTAATAAATGGTGCCAAGTCAACTTCCATCTGGAAGAAAATAAAACTGGATTCCTATTTTATACCACTTACAAATATGAACTCCATATAGATTAAAGACAAGTGTGAAAAAATAAGACAATAACAATCTTGGAAATTTAGGAAGCTACAAGCTCGATACACAGACAGTGAGGGTATTTTATAAACCAAGACTGGAAACCAGAAGCTATAAAAAAATATAGACATGTTTTACCTTGTAACCCTTTTCAAGAAGAAATATGTTTTATACAGCAAAAGAAAAAGAAAAAGAATAGACAAGGGGCTGGAGAGATGGCTCAGTGGTTAAGAACCCTGGCTGCTTTTCCAGAGGACCCAGGTTCGATTCCCAGCACCCACATGGCAGCACACAGCCGTCTGTAACTCTGCTCCCGGGGATGTAATGCCTTCTTCTGGCTTCTGCGGGCATTGCATGCACGTGGTGCACAGACAGACAGACAGGCAAAACACCCACACCCGTAGAGTAAAGGAATATTTTAAGTACACAAGTGACAAAGTTGTACAGGAGAGATGAGTAATTGAAAGCGATAACAAAGGGGAAGGTTCTGTAAGTAGACAAAAGGCAAACAACCCGTGGATGCTGGGAACTGAACTTGAGACCTCTGGAAAAGTCAGATGAGGTCCTAACTGCTGAGCCACATCTCCGCCCCCCAAAGCACCATTTTTAGCATCTGGAGATTTTGATAGTGTAAATCATCCCAGCATGCCCAACTGCAGGTCAGTAGTTGATGTCACCGAGAACAAAACAAAACAGGTTGAGAGTAAGATGTGAGCAATCAGTTCTAGAGTACTGGGGCCCCAACATACCCATCCTTTGGATGTATCAGACCCCAGATGCAGATGTTGATCAGGCATTGAGACTGAGAAAAATGAGATACTCCTTCAGAAATATTCTTGTTGAATTTCTAAGGGCTACTGTTGAGTGAGAAAAAACAAAACAAAACAAAAACAAACATTGAATCTTATTTTTGTAAAACGTATATTCACAAAATTTGCTTTTGTATGTATATATTCTATTTGCACATAATTACATGGATTTGGGGAGAAGCTAGGAGAAAAGTTAAGAAGGGCACAGTTTTGAAGTGCATATGTATATACATTAAAAAAAATAAGTCTCACTATACAGCCCTTGCGAGCCTGGAAATGGCTATATAGACTGTGCTAGCCTGCAACTCACAGAAATCTTCCTGCTTCTGCCTCTGCCCCCGGAGTACTGGCAGAAATGGTACACAATACCTTACCTGGGTTTTTTTGTTTTGTTTTCGTTTGCTTTGTTTTTTCAAGACAGAATTTCTCTGTGTAGCCTTGGCTGTCGCTCTGTAGAGCAGGCTGACCTCTGCCCCCAAATGCTGGGATTAAAGGTGTGTGCCACCACCGCCCAGCCCTATCTGTCTTATATAGAAATATTTTCAATTTAAAAAGAAGAAAATAAACTAGACTGAGCCTCTGACAGCTGCCCAGTTCCTTACCAAGGTGTATATAGCAGGCACTTCGGAATATAGGGACACGTGAGACATGGTTCCGTTCTTTAACTCAGCTAGAAATATAAAAGCAAATAGAGGGAAATGTATCTGCAATTTGGTGTGAACTAAATACAATATAGGGACAAATAAAATAAAGGTGGATATTTTACAAAAACCAAGCACACTGCTCTTCCCCAAGCTTTCCTTGTCCCAAGCTCGCTGCCAGGACAGACACCTCCCCCTCCAGAAGAAGACTCTGGGACCAGCCTGCTCTCTCCTCTAGAAGGAATGACCTTGCAGTCCTCTGTAGCTCTCTGTACTCTGGCTGCGCCTAAAGATACATTTTATCTTTGGACTTTTACTGTTTTATCAGTAACTGATTTACTGCTGATCACCATGGAAACAGGTGGGAAATGTGAGGAACACAAACAAGGAAGCCACAGAGTAAAGAATTTTCCAAGTGACAGGAGGTTTGGTCCTGGGGTCTGACTCTTCCTCCTTTCAAACACGGCTCCTGGAAGTCCAGCTTCAGTGGGCACTACCCCTCTCTTGTGTCCCAGAACCTCATGTTCCTCTCCACTTTCTCTCTCCTTGGGTGGCCTTGGGGAAGATCCATTTCTTCTAGGCCTCTCTTTTACTTAGGTTTTGTCGTGGGATAGCATATGAAAAAAACAAAAAATAGGCAGACAGCAATCTGTGTCTCCGAGCCAGGGGTTATTAGCTAAATCCCAGGAAATCCCACTTGGCCCCAGCAGCCTTTCTCCAGGAAGTCCCAGACCCTGAAGAGTGCCCCACCCAGAGAAGCCTCTCAGCTGGCTAAAATCCCTCCCGCCAAGAAGAGCCCTGTGTCTTCTTCAAACTGCTAGACCACCTTACTCCACGGGCTTAGTTTTCAGTCACAAAACCCGTGAGCATCCTCAGCCATCTGAAGACTAGCTCACCTCCAAGTTTCTGTTAATTATTTACTTGTTGTTTTGTGTAGCTTGTTTTCTTGTTTGAAAAGAAGTGTAGCTCTCTGGGTGTAGCTCTGGCTGGCCTAGAACTTTGTAGCTCTGGCTGGCCTAGAACTTGCTGTAAAGACCAGGCTGGCCTCAAACTCACAGAGTTCAGTCAGCCCCTGGAGTGCTACAATTACAGTCTTGTGCCACTATGCTGGCCTGTCTTGTTTAAGACTTACTTTTCTTTCTTGTTTATGCATGTGGCTGTTTTGCCTGTGCTCAAGTGTGTGCGTGTGTGTGTGTGTGTGTGTGTGTGTACACCACTTAAGATGTAGTCAAGGCAGCCCTTGAACTCCTGACTTCCGTGCCTCTACTTCAAGAGTGCAGGGATTAGAAGCAAATGCTACAGTGCCTGGCTGTTACTTCAGACTCAATCCTGGCACTCTGTTTTGGGGGTTTGGAGGATGCACATGCCATGGAATGTTTGAGGAAGCCAGAGGACAGCTTTGGGGGGATGGGGAGCAGATTTCATGACTTCTGCCC
Source organism: Meriones unguiculatus (assembly GCF_030254825.1). Classification (NCBI taxonomy): domain Eukaryota; kingdom Metazoa; phylum Chordata; class Mammalia; order Rodentia; family Muridae; genus Meriones; species Meriones unguiculatus. The sequence continues at coordinate 59,397,436 of NC_083349.1, forward strand.
TGTTGAGGTAGGGTCTCTCATTTCTACTACTGCGAAATGTACTTTAGGCTACCTGAACTTCCAGACAATTTTCCTGTCTCTGACACCTACCCTGCTCTAGGAGTACAGACTTAGAGATGCTTACCACAAAGAGGTGTTTTACATGGGTTCTAGAGCTTGAACTCAGGTCATCAGGTTTTGGCAAACACTTTTACCTGCTGAGCCATCTCTCTGGCCCCTAGACACAGCTTTAAAAAAAAAAAAGAAAGAAAAGAAAAGAAAAGAAAAAACACTTCTGCATTAAATATATTTCATTGATTGCGTCCAAATATTAAATTTATTTAGCTTCTTAATAAGGCATTTATACAAAGTACTGAATTGTGTAAGAAAAAAATCCAGGATTGTTTTGGGTTTTCTGGTTTTGTTTTTGTTTTCTGAGACAGGATTTCTCTGTGTAGCTTTGACTGTCCTGGAACTCTGTAGCCCAGACTGGCCTAGAACACAAAGATCCTTCTGCCTCTGCCTTCTGAGTACTGGGATTAAAGGTGTGTGCCACCACCTCCTGGCAGAAAGATTGTTTACAGAGGCAAAAGACACGGTTTCATTAGGAGATTCTAGGTGATGTCAATTCCACGGGATCAGTAATCTGAAAAAAGAAAACTGGAGAATGTCCTTTTATTCCTTTCCATTTTCCTTTTTTTTTTTTTTTCTTCTTTTGAGATGGAGTCTCTATGTTGCCTAGGCATGACAATCTTCCAGCCTCTGCTTTCCAAGTAGATGCAACTATGCACAATTTTTTTTTTCTTTTCTTTTTCTTTTTTCTTTTTTGTTTTGTTTTTTAAGACAGGGTTTCTTTGTGTGTAGCTTTGGCTGTCCTGGAAGTCACTCTGTACACCAGGCTGGCCTCAAACTCACAGAGATCTGCCCTGCCTGTGCCTCCTGAGTGCTGGGACTAAAGGCATGCATCACCACTGCCAGACATGGACAAATTTTTTCAAGTCAGAGTTTGGAATCTTAATAAGGAGAATGTCAACAGAGCCCAGATGGACTGAGGGAGTGGTGTCGAGACAGCAGCAGTGAGGCCAGAAGTCAGAGGTAGCAGAGGAAGAGCAGAGAAGAAACAGAGAAGGGCGCTGTGTGTCAACAGTGAGTGCTAGAGAGGGGGCTGGAGGAAAAGATTTCATCCCGCACTTGAAGCCTAAAATGAAGGTTAAGACCACACACAAAACCTCACAACTTACTCCTGAACAAGGCCTAACTACCCGCTGTTGGCAGCTGGTTTTGATTTTCAGTTTCAGTTTTCCTGCCTACAAATACTCACTGTAAATACATCAAATGTCAGAGAAATAGGCAAAGTAAGCAGAACTCCCAGCCCCAGAGACATAATCACAATGACATTTGGGTACATAATTCCAGATTGCTTTCTCTATAGAAATGGATACATTTTATATGCATATACTTGTAAAATGTAAATTGTTACAAAATCCTTATAGTATAACCATGACCACTTAAAGCAGTGGTCCTCGGCCTCTGAGTTGAGACCCCTTTGGGGGCCAACAACCCTTTCACAGGGGTCACCTAAGACCGTCTAAAAACACAGATATTTATATTATGATTCATAACAGCAAAATTACAGTTATGGCAGAGCAATGAAATAATTGTACGGTTGGGGTCACCACAACACGAGGACCTGTATTGACGGGTCGCAGAGTTAGGCTGACAGCCACTGAGCCGGAGCTTAAGCAGTCTTGAGCCTTCATGTAACTGTGTTCCCTCATCTCACATCTGTACACATTAAAAATGCCGAACAGGGCTGGAGAGATGCTCTGAGGTCAAGAGCACTGTCTGCTCTTCCAGGGGACCTGGGTCTAGTTCCTAGCAACCACACAGGGGTACAGAACTCCACTTCCAGGTGACATGACAACCTCTTCTGGCCTCCACTGGCACTGCATGTACGTGGCACACAGAACAGCAGGCAAAACACCCACAGACATAAAGAGACAAATCTTTTTTAAAATGCTAAGCAAAGGGCCAGGAGAGATGGCTCAGAGGTTAAGAGCACTGTCTGCTCTTCCAGAGGTCCTGAGTTCAATTCCCAGAAACCATATGGTGGCTCACAACTAAGCTGTCTATACTGGGACCTGACGCCATCTTCTGGCATGCAGGTGTACATGCAGACAGAGCACTCATATACATAAAATAGACAAAGAAATCTTAAAAACAAAACAAAAGAATGACCATTGCAGCCTAGTGTGGTAGAGCACTTGGGAGGCAGAGGCAGGTGGATCTCTGTGAGTTCAAGGACAGCATGGTCTACAGAGTAAGTTCCAGGAAACACAGAGAAACCCTGTCTCAGAAAAAAAAAAAAAAGCTAAGCAACAAGCAAGCAAAATGCCCAAGTTTTCATTTTTCCTCTAATCATGATCCTTAGAAAACGTACTCTCTCAAAATGATTGTTGCTCCTCCCCCCAGATGATAAGAACTTGCCTATTTAGTGCAAGGCCTGGGTTTATCTCCAGCATCGTAAATAACGGCCAAAAGTTGTGGCTCCTCCCACTTTGTTGGTGTCTAAAGTGTATCGAAGTGGATAATCTACCAATGCATGCAATATATATTACCCTGGAGTTGGCTGTGGCCTGTGGGTTTTGGTTTGGGGATTTTTTTTTTTTTCTCCACATAAGATATCTTGAACATCTGTCCCTGTCAATATCTAAGCATTATTGTGACTGGCAGGTGTGGACCTCTCTCCAGAGAAAAACAGGATTCTTCAGACGTCTGAGCCTGTAGCCACGAGTTAGGATCCTGGGGGAGTTTTTGTGCGTTAGTAAATGAGCACTACAACCACCGGCGAGGAGGGTTTCTTCGGATTCTGAGTTGCATTCACAAGCAGCAGAACTGCCTTCAGTCCTTCAAGGAGAGAGGTAAGATATAAATTAACTTCATCCTTTATGGAGAGGTATTTTAGCCCAGGAGCAATGAGTTCTGCCATAATTAAAAGTGAATGCTAAAAAAAAAACAAAAAACAACAACAAACAGGACCAGAAGAAAACTCACTATAAAAGTTTTCCCTGTTACCTCTGTGTAGAAGGTATTTATATACTCGTTATTTAACTGTTACTTAATGCGATACTTTTGCTTTATTGCTAAATCTATTACACTGGAGAATAGACAGAGTATTCTTCGCATGCTATCATCCTCCTGGGTTCTCTGAAAATCTTGCTATGTTGGGGTTTTTTTCCCCAAAATATTCTACATGTGCTTGAAAGAATGTAAAATAACGCTGCAGTTTTGTCTACCATCCTCAGTGAAGGAAGAAATCAGAAGACTAAAGTCCAAAGTCATAGATACGGTTAACATCTCAGGCTGGGGATGTAGCAGAGATACAACATTCATTCACCGAGCATGTGTGAGGCTCTCGGTTCTATCCTCAGCACTGAAGAGAGAGAGGACATAGACAGACAGACAGGACGGACAGACGGATGGATAGACACAACAGGGAAGGAGGGAAAGAGTGAGAGGAAAAGAGGAAGAAGAAAAGGAAAATAAGAAGGAAGGGGAGGAAACCTTTCAAGTTGAGTGGTCTCTCAGGAGACGACCACTGTTCAAGTCTCTTGTATTATTTGTATCTAACACTTTAAGGCATGCCTAGATTATCTGCGATACCAAATACAATGAAAATGCTAAATAATTAGTTGTAATATAGTTTAGAAGATGACGAAAAAGTCTGCATACATTCAGAACAAAGGTTTCTTTTTCCTCAGATATTTTCAGTCCTCATATGATTTAAATTTTCATTTATCTTTATCTGATGTGTGAAGGTATGTGTACCGTGTGCATGCCTGATGCTCAAAGAGGCCAGAGAGGGTTCTGGGCCCCCAGAAACCGGAGACATGGCCGCTTATGAGCCATCACATGGTGCTGGGAAGAGCAGCCTGTGCTCTTAACCCCAGAGCCACCGCTCCAGTCCCAACGTCACACAATCGAATTCACTGGTACAGATGATCCACTATGTTAGACATCCTGAAATTCACTTTGCCGAAATCATCAAAGCCTTTTAAAAACAGACGCTTTTAAACAGTAAAAAAAATGTTGTTTAAAATTGCCAATCCAAGGGGCCTGAGAGATGGTTCAGTGGTTAAGAGCACTTGATGTTCGTCTAGCCTGCCCAGGTTCGATTCCCCACTCTCACGTGCTTGGCTCACAGCCAGTTCCAGAGGTTCTAACATCCTCTCTGGCTTCCTAGGGCACTAGGCACCCACATGGTACACAGACACGCATGCAGACATAACACCCGTACATGAAAAAAAAAAATGGCAAGCCATATAAAAGCCTACAAAGTTGATTCCTCCCTGTCAGTCCAGGGAGGATGGCAGGGTGGAGGTACTGTCAACCGCGTTGTGTGCAAACAGCCTCTGACTTATGATGGTTCCACTTAATGGCTTTAGTTTTATGAGAGTGTCAAAGTGACACCTATTCGGAGTGCATTGGAGTTTTGATCTTTTCCTGGCCTAGCAATATGCTACACAGTCCTTTCTGGCAGGGGCTGGACAGGGCCTGTGAGCTCCAGCTCCTCATCAGCCAGGAGACACAAGCAGCCCTCTACAGTGAGCTTTGTTGCTAGACTGTGATGTAGGAAATGCATTTTCCACTTTCAATGTTTTCAATTTACCATTAGTTTAACAGGCTGTAACACCACTGTCAGTCAAAGAGCAACTGTACTTCCTAGTAGACATTATCTCTGCACACACAAGAATGTGTTAGTAAATATTACATGCCTGATCTTAAAAAGGAAACACACAGCATAGAAGGGATTTCTCTATCTGCATACTCTAGTATACTGTGTATCAACACACTTGTATCTTCTCCAGTGCTCTTAATGGTTGTATAGTATGCCAGGATAAAGTCTTCTGTGAAGTCCTTTGATGGACGCTTGAATTCTTTTCAGTTAGTGGTTGCGAACAATACTGCTACAGGCAGCTTTCCTTCACCCATGAACTTTATGGCTGTTCGCCTACTCCTTTCAGTGTCTTCTTCAGTGACCCTCGTCCAAACCTTTCTTCTCTTCCTCTGCTGTAGACGCCGGCATTCAACCTGCTTCCTTCCCTTTGCCAGCTGCCATTTGTCCTTTGAGGTTGTCTGCCTCTAAGCCTTACTAAAGAGCAACCTTCTGCCCTTAAGCTCTCCTGCCTGGTGATCAACACAGGGAACATTTCAATTTTGAGTGGTCTCTGCCATCACTCCATTAGGTAAGTGGGGATTGCAAGACTCATGAGGTGTAATTTACCTAGTAGGCCCTGGCTCTGGTTCAGTCCACCTTAGGCAAGAGCAAAAGGAATGCCTGTTTTACAGAGTTCACCAACCCAATTTCTACCTCCAATACTGGAGAGGTCAGATTAATTCTCCCTCCCAAAATATGACTGCTTGTCAAGCCCAAGAGTGCCGTATTTCCAGAGAAATCTTAATGACTGAGCCCCCTAGATTCAGGATCCCCATTCAGTGGGCCTGTGTCCTGTCAGTTCTGTTGGCACTAACCTTGTGTTCAGACCAAAAAGTCTCTCGTAATTACTATGCAAGTAGATGGCTGCAGTATTCTATGACCAACAAACAGCCTCAAAATGTCAGAATTTCCAGTCTAGAAGGCAGCTCATCCTGAATGAGTCACATCTAACCAAGTACCTGTCACCACAGCTGGCAGAGGTGAAGTCCTCAGGATGCAGAATTTCTGGAACCCTTTGGAGAAGCATGTGCCCCAGTGGGGGAGGGTGCCACAAAGAAGAGATGGATTTCACGGGATTTCAGTCTCCAAGTGAGCTGTGGGTGCAAGCGTCCCGTGGGCTGGTACATCTGTGGACACCTGTTGTTTCCCCATTTGCTCTGCTGAACCAGAGAAGCTCAGAATCCCCCAGGCTGACCCCTTGACTCGCACACCTGTCCATGTCTAAGTGTTTCATTGTGATGGAAGCCAGCAGTCAGAGCCTCTTGGGTCAGGCACAGCACTTCTTGGCTCTGCTCTGCCACACAAAAATCAGGCTAATTTTTCTGCTCCTGGCTGCTCAGAAGGCTGCTTTCTGCCCAGGTCATAAGAACGCGAAGTAAAAATTTTGTGCTTGGGCGAGCTCCAAAAGAGAACATTATGGTAAGGAACATGTGAGCCTGACACGGGAAACAAGATTCTGGAGGAATTTTGGCCCAGATGCTTGGAGCTTGGAGAGCTCAGACTTGAAGACTGCTTCAAGGGTGAAGGCAGACTTGGTGAGCGGGATGAGAAGACTAAGGTGGAGGAAGCCCAGATGAGGTGGAGGCAGCCCAGAGTGGCTGGGCAGGGTTTTTCAAATGCGAAGAATGTTCCCAGGCTCCTTTGATATCGTGTGTTTTTCTGTGCCTCTCGTGGTTTCTAGTGGGAAACTAAGGGCCTGGGACGGAGGGTCAAGGGACACAGGTGAGGAAAAAAGCATCACTGTTGGGGACCCCGGCCAGGAGTAGTAGCTATTGGATGACTCCGGGACCTTCAGCTGGGGATGTCCAGGTGTTACCTAGACTAGCACAGCTTCTGCCTTGGGTACATCTTCCTGCCAAGTGTCATCCATAATGATATAAATAAATGATAGCTATTAGTAACTGGTTAATAACAGTGATCATCAGAATGAAGATTTATCGAGCACTTACTAGATGCTGCCAGGCACGGTTACAAGTTCTTTATATGTATTAACTCAATTAACACAAGCCAGTGGAACTGGAACTACTGCTATGTCCACTTCACAAATCAGAAATCTGGGGGGGAGGGGGGAGTTAAGTAACTTCCCTAAGAGTAAGAAAGATGATTCAAACCCAAACAGGCTGGCTTCAGAGTGTATGTTCCTAGACACACTGCTGTTCTGAGACAATCAGTCAGAGCCCTGTCGACCTGAGCTTTTCATTAGAGAAAAATTTCAGTGTAAGGTCTCACAGAGCACAGTGAACCCAGAGCTCTTAAGGCCTGAGCAAGGAGCAATCAGGTCTCTTTAGGGATAGGGTAAGCTGCACCACAAATGGCTTATACAAAATCCCAGCAGCACGCGTGAGGCTGACATGCTCAAAGATGTTCAACACCATTCCTGTGACTGGCTCAGTCTAGGGAGCACCAGGAAGGACAGTCTGCACAGAAGATAGTGAGGGATCAGACAGTGTCATATCTGGTGTGGCAAATCTTAAAAAAGGTTGGCAGGGAAGTGGGGAAGGGTCATGTCTTGTATGATACTTCATTTTGTTTTCTTGTATGTGATGGATTTAGGGACGGCATGGTCAGGGTGGTTTATTAGAGACAGTGGAGGCTTCAGTGTGGAAAGCAGACTAAAGCAAAGCCAAGTGGGAGTCAAGAGGGCCACCGTGCAAGCTGTTACAAGAGACTCTGAGGACTGGCTGACTTCTGTCAGGGTGCAGCTGAGAGATAGAAATGATTTCTGAGTATTCAAAATATGGATTATTCTAAAGCAAATAAACCATATAATATAAACCATTTAAAATACAAACCATTTAAAAGAATATGGATAAAATATAGAAATATGAAATTAGCAAACGATATTCAAGCTGTCCCCCAAATATATAAATAGATATTAAACCAAGTAATTATGGTTAATGTAAAATAAGACAATGAAATATTGGAGCATGAGCTAAGAAAGTGATACTCTGATATGTCACTGGGGGACAGTAAATTAATTCAGCCATTTATGAAAAGCAATTTGGAAGCATACAGTAAACTCAGTAACACAACTGCCCTATAGTCCAGTAATTTCCTTCTGAATATAGAACCATAGAGGCTCTTGTACACAGACACAAAGTCACGTGAACAGGCATGTCCACAGCAGCATGGTTTCTCATGGGCAAATAAAAGTGCAGACTATTCACACAGAATTAAAATGTACATATACATGTTTTTAAAACAGAAAGTAATCCTATATATTTTGTTAACTAAATATGCATGAGACAGAGCCTTTCAGCTGACTTCAAAGCCACAGTAGTAGGAAAGAGGAGAGTTAAAAAGGGGTAGCAGTTTAAAAACAGACCAAAAGACCGGAAAAGAAAGTAGCTAGCTAAGAGATTAAGGGTTGGGAATGTGCCAAGCCGTGGTGGTGCGTGCCTTTAATTCCAGCACTCAGGAGGCAGGTGTAGGTAGATTTCTGAATTGGAGGCAGGACAGGCAGGCAGCCAGGGCTACACAGAGAAGCCCTGCCTTGAAAAAACAGTTGGGAATGCAAACTAGTGTGCTTGTATGTATGTATGCATCCATCTGTCTATCTATCTACACACACACACACACACACACACACACACACACATATTTATATTACATTTGTGAAAAACAAGAGGGGTTTACAATGGCACTTGAGGTATAAAATCAGTAAGACTTGCTGACTGGCAACACAATAAGGCTAAGGGTGAGACAGGAAGGATAGGCAGTCATGTACGTGTTAACCACATCTATCCTGTGTAAACTGACTGCCTGCTAGTCTACTGTGTGGCTCTATCATCATCTGCTTAACTAGTCCCCTTTCAAAGTTTTGCTGCTGGTAATACGGCAAGGCATGCCTTCATACATTCATCTTTATGAATGTTCCAGTCTATCTGTAAAATGTACATTTTATATATTTGACAGACATTGGTCATTGGTCCTCGTAGGTGAATACGGTACTTTAAGTAAGAACTCTTAAGGAATGAGGATGTTGTCGGTTGGTAGAATGCTTGCCTAACACATAGAAAGCCCTGGACTGGATCCCAACCTCAAACCTGGTGTGGGGTTGCATGCTTATATCCCTGACGCTCCATAAGTGGAGGCAGGAAAATCCAAAGTTCAAGTTCACCTTTGACTGGTATATCCTTTATCATAAATATATTTTTTCTTTTTTTTAAGATTTATTTATTATTTATACAGCATTCTGCCTACACCATGAGATCTCACTATAGATGGTTGTGAGCCACCATATGGTTGGTGGGAAATTGAATTCAGGACCTTTGGAAGAACAGCAAGTGCTCTTAACATCTGAGCAACCTCTCCAGCCCTTTTCTTTCTTTTCTTTTTTCTTTCTTTCTTTTTTTTTTTTTTAGCAGGGTTTCTCTGTGTAGCCTTGAGTGTCCAGCTTTGTAGACCAGGCTAGCTTTAAACTCACAGAGACCCACCTGTCTCTGCTTTCCAGAGTGCTGAAATTAAAGGCGTGTACCACTGCCGCCTGGGAAAAGAAACTCCCGAGTAAGAATCTTGCCTACTCGCTGGAGATTTCTTCTAGGCATGGAAGCACTCTTTTGGCTCCAGAGACATTTGTTTGACCTGGGCTAAACAGTGAGGTGCACGTGGGAGGGTGAACATGCTCTCACAGTCCTATAGAAATAAACAACGATTGGGGTGTATGTGAAATCACTGCTAACTGCCCATTTTGACAGCATGCCCGTCGTGTCTCACTCACGGCTCCCCAGGGTTTGGTAAAGAGAGGAGAGACAACAGACCCACATTCCCACGTGAGAATTATGGTCTAGAGACACTGCCCCAATTTAGTCAGGAATGTGCCCTCCACTGCTCCCTGTTCACCTCCTTCCACGCTGAGGCTGAATTCCAGGTGCCACTTATCATCATGCTGATGTGGACGCTGGACAAGAACAACTTTTCTAATTCTAAGAATGTGGTGATTAAATGAGTTAGAATACAGAAACTGCTTAGAACAGGATTGGACCCACAACAGGTCTGATGAGTGCTTCTTGTGGACATCACTAGTATTAAGAAATATTTCCTGACTCCGTGTATCTATAAGAGGAAGGAAAATGGATGATTTGATTTTCTTTTAATTTATTTTATTATTTATTTATTTATTAAAAAAATAGTTTTGACACAGGGTCTCACTATGTGGCTCTGGCTGTCCTAGAACTCACTATGTAGAACAGGCTGGCCTTGAATTCACAAAGCTCTCCTGCCCCTGCCTCCCCAGTACTGGGATTAAAGGCAGCTGCTCAGCTAGCAAAGATTTCTTCATTATCCACCTAGTGCCTGTAGGATTAAGTGTGAGAACCTTGACTGCGCTACTCAAAACAAAACCTAGAAGTTTGTATGGAATCCCCTGAATTTTAAATATTGCCCCATGTCTTTAAAAAAAAAATTATGTGGGGTTTGACATAGTAATATAGGACCACAGTCCCAACCCTCTGTGATCATGGGTGTAAGTCCTAGCACCCACATGGGAGCTCACAACCATCTGTAATTCCAATTCCAGGGGATCCAGTACCCTCTTCTGGCCTCTGCATATTTGTGATGCAGACATACATGCAGGCAAAAAACCCTATATACACAAAATTAATTTAAACACACTCAAACATCACAGTCAGTGTGTTGAATTTTTCCAAACACACTGCAAAAGTCTGAGATCAAATTATTATCCCAAAAGGCTCTCTACAGCTTCAGGGGAGTCAACTTCTACTTGAAGAACAGTTTGAACAAGAGATATAAAATCTCTTTCTGCCTGTCATTCTCCCTTCTCACCCATCTTTCCTGCAGTCACTAGATTATTGAAGACCAAAAGAGGTTTGTTCCATCAGCCTTCCCTCTATCTAGAAGCCCTTATAGTACAGGAAAAGAAAAGACACTAACAGAAAAAAAACTGAATCAGTGTCTCCTACATTCAGTGGAATGTATAGGGATCTCTCCCTGTCCGGAGGTTAGAATTCAATTCTTCAGGAAAAACAATCTATAATTCAATCAGTTCTGAGTTCACATGCCATGTGCACTGCACCAGCTTTCTCTTTGCCCCAACTGTGTGGCAGTCGTTATTGTTTTAATGTGTCTGTGACTCATTACTCAGCTTCAAAACCTTCTAATGGCTCACTAACCATGTGTGAGAAATGCTCGGCTGCAGGCTGAAGTCTCTAAAACCAATAATTTCCAAAACATTTTTACCCTTTTAGATGGGCACGTAGACTACCACTGTAGAAACTTGGACCTTACTCTTTTCTCTCTACTCTCTTCCTATATGTGTACACACAAACATAGGTATACTTAAAAAAAAAAAAAAAAAAAAAGCTGGGCACGGTGGTGCATGCTTATAATCCCAGCACTTGGGAGGCAGGTGGAGCTCTGTGAGTTCAAGGCCAGCTTGGTCTTGATCTACAAAGAGAGTCCAGGACAGCCAAGACCACAAAGAGAAACCCTGTCTCAAAAAAAAAAAAAAAAAAAGCCAATGAATGTGTGTGCACTATGTGTGTTTTATGTTTAAAGTCAGAACAGCTGTGATGACACATTTACAATTCTGGTTCTTAGGAGGTAGAGGCAGGATTGTGGGAAAGATGGGCTACCTACCGAGTCCAAGACTGAACTACACAGTGAGGCACTGTCTCCAAACAGCAGGGGTCAGGGATGTAGCTTGATGGTATGGGCAAGGCTCTGGTTTGATTTCCCAGCAAAGGTAACAAAGAATAAAGTTAACTAAGCAGTATACAGGAAACCGTTAGAGATGTCAAAAATCACAAATATGATTCTAGTGAGACTGTGTTTTGAAATGTTCCATGGTGAAATAACATGAAGTAGGTGTTCTTAGCTGCAGTTTTTGCAGTTTTGCTTCCCTCCTAGGAAGTTTAGATTTCGTGACATTATATTAAATTTGGCATCTCCCAGGCAGCCCTTGAGGCCAGACTGTGCTTTCCCCAAGCATTCGTTCAGCCCTGCTGAGTTCAACATGCGCTTGCAAAGGTAGGGATTTTTGTTTTGTTCTTGGAGTCTTGAGCCATGCTGAGCTCACCTTCCCTTCTTGAGACCCTCATGGGGTCTGTTTCTTCTCTGTCAGGCTTTCAAGTTAATTATTTCCTGTTTCTCTGAGTCTGTTCCTTATCCCACCTCTCAGACCACCCTCTGCATGCTCCCACCCCCACCCGCTCCCCAGCACAGGTCTTGGTCTCTTGGCCTGCCCTAGGGTACCCTCTGAGAGCTTGGAGTTAATTAGAGCGATCTCAACACAAAAACATGCCATTCTTGTAAAAGCCAGAAGTTTCTTTCCATGTTTCCAGCATTTTAGCGAGTTATGTGCCGATAGTCTCTCTATTCTCTTAATCCCTGAGTGGTAAAATTCTATGTGAGATCATTAGCCCAGAATGTTTAGCAAGTCTTTGTGACTGCTTGGAATCTAAACAGTCATTCCTCTCAGGACTCCCACCCTGAGCTTGCCTTCCTGGCAAACTTGCTCCATTGTTCATGTAACAGTGTTCCCTCTCTATCTCTCCCCGTCCTTTGCATCAGTAGCTGAGCCTGCTGACTTTCTGGGGTGCCTCTAGAAGTGGGCTGAGTGGGCTCAAGATACTTTGTGTACAGAAGCCACTGGGTGGGCAGGGCTAGAGACAGGGCTCGGTGACCCAGAGGACCCAGGGTTCGATTCCTAGCACCCGCATGCTGGCTAACAACTGTCTGTAACTCCAGTTCTAGGGGATCTGTGCTACCTTCTAGCCTCTGTGAACAGCACAGAGAATGCAGACAGAATACCACACACATTAAAAAACAAACAAAACAAAACAAAAAAACCCACTCCAGGTTCTGGGTCTTGCTTCCTTTACCCCATGCTCAGAAATCTTACCAAACAAACCTTTTACAGTCCAGCCTTTCTTTCTCCAAATTCTTTTTCCAGTACTCGCTGGGGGATTTGTTTTAGCTCCCTCACCGAGTCTTGCTGATACTGTTCATCATCATTTCTCCCATCCTTACCTCAGTTTTTCTCTCCTAACTTGTTACCCCATGAGAGCACACACAAGAGCTCTTTTGCCGGCTTTTACAGTCTATACTTTCCTGGCTATCTATTTCCAGTCCACAAGAAGATAAAGGAGAAAAAAAAAATAGATTAGTGGCAGTATGCTTGCCTCACATGCAAGACCCAGAATTCCAGCCTCAAAGAGGTGGGGGAAGCCCTTAGATTAGAATGTGTACGTCTGTGTTTAGTGCATATGAGCACATTTAAAGTGAGAACATGGATACAGAGACAGAGCAGCGGCTCTTTGGAGGAAAGGAGTTTTGGCTCCAGCCATCTGTTAGCATGTTGAATGTATCCCACCCTGCAAGCCAAATCTGTATCTTTTTCCTGTGCAGCTTAAGCAGAAAAAAAGCCATGATGTTTATTGAGGATTTAGGTAACTACTTCCCAGTTAAGGAGAGACTTTTTTAAAATTGTGCTTTCATTATGACCCCATCTCCATTTATTGATCAAGGGATTTCTTGCCTCACTTACTCCATAATCTGCTGATCAGATTAAGAAAATGTGAAAACTATTGTTTGGCAGCATGAGCAGAGACTTTAAAGTGATGCTTTGGAACCTGGATGATTCAAATACTATAATCCAAGAAAAGCGACTAACTGATCATGCAGAAAGTGTTTTTATGCCTTATTCTTTTTATGGACTGAGCATGCAATGAAATGAATCAGATTAAAAGTTTTGTGGATGTGTTCTGTTACAGAAGCAGGGATCCTAGTGTAGAAATATTCAACAGAAAGTGCTAAGTCAAGCAAGGGATAGGAAATAATGCACATTAAAAGGCATAAACAAATGTATGTCATCATTCAACATATCTTCATTGCCTATCGTGTTCTTTTTAAACTTAAGAAATGATACACAGAAGGAGTACAGTAAATTCTCAGTTACAAGAGGCAGGAAAAAGTGCCCTTGACTTTGGTATTTTTTCCCTTACATCATTAAGACATGGTATATAGCAATGTGTTCTGGACAAGACCTGTGTTTACTCTTTACCTCCTACCTTCTACTTTACCAGCCTATTGGTCACTTTATTCTTATTAATTCTTTCTCTTGAGGGCTACTAGGGGGAAAAAAAAAAGAGGTGAATTTCAGGTCAGTCTAGTTCGCCTAGCAACAAAGCAATTCAATCTCAGTACAATAAATTTGGAAGAACTGTTCAATTTTTTCTGTGTGTCATTTAGGAATTTGCTCTATCCAACTGAGGAAACATTCCTCTTAATTAAAGCCTGAACATCTTTGAGATTAATATTTTGTTTATTAACAATCATTACAATAGAATTTTTTCCCCACTCTCCGGAAGATTTTTATTTCATTCTTTTGAGACAGATCTTGCTACATAGTCATTTCTCTTTTTAAAAAATTTCTCTCTTTAAAAAATACATATCTTTTACTACATTTATCTCGTGTGTGTGTGTGTGTGTGTGTACTGACAGAAGTCATAGGATAAGTCACTGGGTGGAATCAGTCCTCTCCTGCCATGTGGTCACGGGTCAGGAAAGCAAGTTCCCTTATGCCCTGAACTATCACCACAGCCTCCTTAATCTCTTGACCCTTCTACCTCAGTCTCCCCCTTGCTAGGATTACAGGCCTTCCCTACAGCAACTGGCCTGTTACTGCAGGAATCTGTAGAACAAAGGGAAGGGCATCATGTATTTGTACCAATTATACGAGAGAATATAACTAATTTACATTGCTGTTTTCTATTGCTTAAAATTACCCAGAGAAGTGAGTAATATACCCATTGTATACATATGCAAAGTAAGGTTCATAAATACTCTTGTCTGACCAGTCTCTGTTTGCAAAGAACACCTAGCCTAACAGCCTTCAAAGCACAAGACCTTCACAGATGAGAACTGGTCCCTTCAAAAAATCTCAAAATAACAAACAAACCCCAAAACAAAACAAACAAAACACATATACACACACACACACAAAAAAAAAACAGTCTATTTGCAGGGACTTCACGGGAAGCACATTACAGACACTTTTACAGAATATAAAAAAAAAAAAAAATGTCTAATTCAATGGCTGGTTGTGCCCCCAACCTCCAACGGCCTTAAAAAAAGGAAAAACTTCATTACAGTGTAGAAGATCCCTCACAGAACGGTCAAATCACATGGGACAGAGAAGATTACTGAGGAAATGGTGACAGCATTATGGCATTTTGGCCTAAGATGCTAAAGATACTATGTAATGTTAGCGCAGCTGCGCACGTCTGTAGCACAATCGTGACAGTGTTGGCCATGCTCACTGCAGACAGCTGCAGGCTCGGGTTCACGTCTGCAAACCTCACTCCTAGGCCCGGATCAGGCCGGGTGTCGCCAGCTGTCGTAGCACCCGCCACAGCCTCCTCGCTCCCACTCCCACGCACCCTGCCAAGGCCGACGCGGCCCCGATGCGGAGGCGCGCGCCCCAGGCGCACGTGACGGGTCTGGGGAGGGCAGTTTTCATTCTCCCCTCCCCCTTCCAGAAACCCGCCTTCTCCCTACAGGCCGAGGCTTCCTATTGCTCCACCACCAGAGTGACCCTCAGATCAGCCAATCAAGACGCGGCACCTCAAGTAAGGCCCGCCCCCTGATGGTCTTCGGGCTCCTTCCCGCTCACACCGGAGTCACTTCCGAAGAGAGAACCGCCATGAAGAGAGTAGGGGGTGCCGCCCACCTCTGCACCGACAGCCTCCCCGAGTCCCAGCAGCAAGACGGCAACCACGCAACCAGCTTCTCCAGCCACAGCTCATGCCGCCGTCGCCAGCGGCGCCGACATGACAAGGCGCTGCATGCCCGCTAGGCCAGGTTTCCCCTCGTCCCCAGCCCCGGGGTCGTCGCCCCCGCGCTGCCATCTGCGACCCGGTAGTACGGCCCCTGCTGCAGCGGGAAAAAGAACAGAGAGTCCCGGGGAAAGGTACCGTGCAGAGGGCTTGAGAAGGGGCCGGGTCGCGGGAGCACGGGTGTAAGGGAGGACTGCGGACGGCTGCTTTTCAGTTCCCGCCATCCTCAGCGAGCCTAGGCCTTGATGTTCTGGGGCCTGCAAGCCCTCGTCCCACCTCCGCGCGGGGTCTTCTGGGAGTTGGAGTCTCCTTTTCTGTAGTTGGGGTGTTGCTTTTGGTCTAGTGACCACCGGCCTCGGTGGCTACGGAGAGCCCGCCTTAGGTAGAAGGTTATTTTTATTTTTTTCAAGAGCTTGACCTGGGGCCCTCCCTACTCGCTGCATCTACTTAGATCGTTCTCATCCTTGTGGTTTCTACACTGTGAGTGAAATTATGTAAGATAATGATAAGGAAAACCCACAAATTACTTTATAGTACAGAGTACACGACCATTCATACTATAAAAACAATTTTGGGATGCACCTATTTTCTCATTGAGTAACTTGCTGCTTCTAGACCTTTCTCTCTTTTTTTTTTTTTTTTTTTGTAAAGATTTTCTGGGAGCTATGTAATGATGGAGAATTTCATCAAATGACATCCTCTTAACAATAAAACATGTTTAAATTATCTACGAACTTGGTACTGTCTTTTTATTTTAATCAATGCCTTAATAGTGTGACACAGACTCACAATCCGTTATCTTAATTCTGAATACCAGAAAGCTGTGAAAAGCAAATGTTTTCATTAAGTTTTCTACCACAACTTACTTGGCAGCCGAGCCAGGCTGACCAAAGCTAATAAAAGGTTGTGGACAGCCTTTATTCCATTGAGTTCATGGGTGTTCATAAGCTCTGCTGGAGAAATATTATTTTGACTGTAGGTTGCAGCACCAAACCCTGCTGGGGGGGGGCATGCGTAATATATTCAAGTTATTTCCTTGACAAAATCCAATAAATTCAGAATTCTAACACATTTGGTCCCAGAATTTTCAGATAAAGGTTTGTGAAGCTGTCATAATTTTTTTTTAACCAGTTATAGATAAGTAATGGACATTTCTGTATGTTTGAACTTAGGAAACAGTTATTTTTACCTCCAGAAGTTTTATTTAAGGTTATATGGTTTATCCAAAGCTGCATTTTTTTCTCTCTCTCTGATGTATTAAAGGGGAGTGTTAGGGTTAATACTTTAGGGGAGGGAAATGGTGTTATATCTAGTAAGAAGATATTAGTATATTTTGTTTTGAATTTGCTGCTTCTGGGTTCTTTTGTGTTCCCTTTGCACATTCTAGCATTTCTTCCTTAACTTAGTGGTGGAGTTAATTTACCTAATGTAACTAACTTTCTGCAAACAAATTCATGTATTCCCCATAACCTGTCATTCATATTTCTCATAACCATTTAGGTTCTCTCAACATAGGTGGAGTCTAGGCAAACTGGTAAAGATGTACATTGTTCTCCTAATGTGACTGGTACAATGTACAGGATAGAAAAGCAGATCAGCTTGGATTTGGATTGCTCAGGCTTCTCACTGAGTCCTCCAGCATCAATGGAGAAGTGTTCAGAGATGCCAGTAGCCTACTGCTTACTGTCTTTCAGCAAAATGGATGCATTTCAGGAAAAAAAAAATTTATTTACTCATTTTTTTTTCTATATGTAACATTGCTCCTTTCATAGCTAACAATTCAACATACATGGACAAATCAGAGTGTAGGTTCTGGTAATAATTGTTGTGTGCCCATGTTAGGGCACAGTAACCCATAAAAATTATTAATGCTGTTCGGTTGGGCTTTGTTTTGTGTTTTTGTTAACTGTCATATCCCCTTTTTTTCCATTTTACTTAGGTAATGTGCTGCTTTTATAAAAAATATCTTGAGTTCTTTTTTCAAAAACTAATTTATTTGTGTTTTATGTATATGACTGCATGTATGTCGGCACCATGTATGTGACTAGTGCCTAAGGAGACCAGCAGAGGGCATCACATACCCTGGAACTGGAGTCAGATCTTGTGACTAGCCGTGTGGGTGCTGGGAACACTGGCTTCTTTGCATGAACAGCTAATACTCTTAACCACTGAGCCATCTCTTCAGCCCCGTGAACTTTTGTTTTTATAGGGTTTGTGTTTGTTTGTTTGTTTTGCTATGTGTGTGTGATCAAGACAAGATCTCATTGTAGAGCCCAGACTGGCCCAGAATTCACTCCGTAGGCCAGTCTGGTCTCAACACACCTGCCTCTTTCTCCTTAGTGCTGGAATTAAAGGTGTGTGTCATTGCTCCTGGGTCATCTTAAGGAATCTTAGATTGAAAAAAAAGAAAAAGCATTTGAAACACAAGTTGTGGCGAATTCTAGATTTTGCTGTTACTTAGTTTACATCTTATAAAAAACAAAGAGATTAGTATAAGAGTCATAAATAATCCTTTCTGGTTTTGCCTTGCACATTCCTTTTCAGCTACCTCTCAGATCATTCTGCTATTAGAATCTGCTATTCTATTTCAGTTGCAAGAGCCTGTTAAAGTTTATGATCTCTATTTGTCAAGTTTCTGTTTGATTTTTTTTTTTTTTGGCCAGTCCCTGGCAATAACAACAAATAGAATCAGGTGTTTCTCTCCAAGATCCATCTGAGCCATAAGCATTCCCAAACTAAACAGCACTCACCAGTGCCTTGGATTCACACTTCAGTTTTGCCATTTAGTTCTCTAGATTTCATGAGCCTCAGGATGATTGCCATTGTCAGAACCGGATTAGTTAAATCAGACAGTGAAATCTAGCCCTTATTATATTAATCTAACATTCACACTTATTCTGAAATATTGAGGTTTTAAATTTTGGTTTTGTGATGCCATATTAGTTGTGCTTTTATTTTCAGGAAACAATCAATTATAGATTTCTTCAAACCAGCTTCAAAACAAGGTATGCACATTTTCAATGTATTTTCGATGAGTTGTTTTCGAGGTTAAGAGAGCCTCTAAACTTTGATTTTATTATTCAGGATTGAAAAATGTGCTGTTATAATGAAAATGTGGTAAACGTTAAGCCATCTGTTCTATATTCTTAACATTAAAAAAATATTCCAGGTTGTAGTATTTATATATTTTTATTCTTTAGTACAATAGCTCACAAATAGAGCCTTAGGGAGGTTAGATGATGTGCAGAAGGCATTCGTGAAAGTAAACTTCATAAAAGGTAAACCTTTTTTTTTTTTCTTTTAAAGATTTTATTGTATGTATATGAGTACTCTATCTGCATGTACACCTGCATGCCAGGAGAGAGCATTAGATCCCAGTATAGATGGCTGTGAGCCACCATGTGGTTGCTGGGAATTGAACTCAGGGCCTCTGGAAGAACAGACAGTGCTCTTAACTGCTGAGCCATCTCTCCAACTCATAAATCTATCTCTTAATTACTCTCTCTTCCCTCAAAAATGTTTTTCATAACCCAAATCTTAATTGGCTTGAATTTTGTAGTAGCTTCAGTACAGTTAAAAGTTGATAGTTAATGTGTGATTTGTATGTGTTTTGATTGTGGCTATTTTAGACAAACATATGTTGGATTCTCCACAAAAATCAAACATCAAATTTGGAGGAAATGGATTATCCATCACTGAGACAGAGCAATTTGAAAGGAAATTGTCTTCACCAAAAAAACCTAAACCCAAAAGGATGTCATCAGAAGGAAGTCCTATCTTAGAAGCTTTTATGAAAGGTGGTAAAGAGCACCACAAAGATCGTGGTGTCCATGAGTCACGTCGGCCATGTATGTCACTAGGCACCAAATATTTACCCAAAGGAGCAGGTATCTATGCTCCTTCCTCTTATCGGTTGCCCAAAGAGATGAAGGCACGGAAGAAAAAGCACCGGTCCCCAGAGAGAAGGAAGTCACTGTTCGTTCATGAAAGTAACAGGGAGAAGAATGACAGAGATGGAGGCAAGCCCAGCAAAGACTCCAGAAAGCAGGCCTCGGCGACACAAGGTGACAACTTTAAGAACAGCTCCAGAAGTGTTAGTAGCAGAAGCAGCCTGTCCAGGCACCACCCAGGAGAAAGCCCCCTGGGGGCTAGGTTCCAGTTGTCATTAGCTTCTTACTGCCGAGAACGAGAACAGAAGAAGTTGAGAAAGGAACAAATGGAGCAGAGAATCAACTCGGAAAATTCTTTCTCAGAAACAAGGAATCTTTCCTTAAAATCCTCTAGTGTAGGAAAAAAATGTAAGCCAAGGCATGAACACAGTAAACATAATGACGCTGTACCTGGGAAGAGTAATCTTTCGAATCTGGTATGTACAATAATTACTGAGTTAGCTTTGCTACTACTCTACAGTGGTTAGATCTAAGTCTAAAGTTACTAATCCATAGCATTCAGGAAAGACAGGTGCACAATATGTGGTGACACTCATTTCATTAGTTTCTTTTTTAACTACCCTCCATTGAATTCAGTAAATTTCTTTACCCGATTTTTTCAGACCAGTAAAGATTTATTAGTTATACAATGTTCTGCCTGAATGTACACATGAACGCCAGAAGAGGACACCAGATCTCATTATATAGATGGTTGTGAGCCACCATGTAGTTGCTGGGAATTGAACTCAGGAACTTGGGAAGAGTAAGCAGTGTTCTTAACCTCTGAGCTATCTCTCCAGCCCCAAAGATCATTTCTAATGAAAAAGTAAACATTCTTTTAGGCAAGTATAGTAATTTTTAAGTTAATATTTGCCTTAAGGAATGAGATATAAAAACGGTAAGCAACTTAAGCAGTGGTTCTTAAAATACCTTTGCAGCAGTAACAGCAACACTTGAGAATTTTTCAGAATTGCAGTCTCTGGTTCAGTAAAAAGCAGGGGAGTTAGAACCCAGTGACCAGTCTTCTTATAAGGCCTTCAGATAACTGATGCACTCTAAAAGTTCAAAAGTTTCAGGTTATATATATATATATCTTTGATTTATTTATTTTGTTTGAGCCTATATGTGGAGAGGTCACCAGATCCCCTGGAGTTAGAGTTATGGGTGGTTGTGAGCTGTGTCATGTGGGTACTAAGAACCAAACTCAAGTCCTATGAGAGCATTGATTAGGAACTCTTAACCAGTGAACGTTTCTCCAGCCATGTCTGTACATCTTAAATAATTGATTGGGTGTAGCTCTTAGAAACATATCTGATACCTTAGAAAACTGCATGTATTTTTAGTCATACTTTTCTTTTGAGAATACAGAATCAGATTAGCATGAACGCTTTTCGTCTTCCCTAGAAAATCAAGTTAATTTCAAATTGTATTTACATACAGAGCAAATAAAGTCAGCTGTGGAAAAGTACATGCTTGTAATCCCAGCATGTGAGTGGCTGAGGCAAAAGAATTTATAAGTTAGAAACTAAACTGGCCTGCACAGCCTAACCTGTCTCAAAAACAACAGCAACAACAAACTGTGCAGAGCTGGGGATGGTGGAGTGCTTGCCCAGCAGGCGAGGAGCTCTGAGCTGAGTCTCCAGCGCTACAAACAAGTGCTGCGTTGATTAAACTACTAAGGAAACTTGAAACCAGATTAACCAAAAATTTTGAGTTAAGAATATAAATTACTGCTGGCTTATGAAACATGGACTTCTTTTTTGTGTTTTTGTTGTTTTTTTTTTAACGTATTTTATGATACACGTGGCCTTCTTGTGTGTATGCCTGTGTATGTTTCCCTAGTGCTGAGTATTGCATTTGGGCCTTGCGTGGAGTTACATCTCCAGCCCATACCCTTCACTTTAAGATTTTTAAAGGTTTTTGTTGTTTTTAAAGCTGCCTCTGAATATAAGTGCTTGCTTTATTGGTCTAGAAGTCTATTCAAATGTAAGTTCATATTCTTTACCTCCCCAAATTCCTAATTTTCATCTCCTTTTCTTAGGAAAATGGACATCTTTCAAGAAAAAGGTCATCTTCAGACTCATGGGAACTTTCAGGTAGGTAGCATCAGACTTAAACATACAATATCTAAGTGAGTTTGCATCTTCCTCGTGCCTCTTTTTAAAAATAAATTTGTTCAAATATTCAGTTCTCTTCCTAGAATTGAATGTCTCAGGTAGTTAAGAGTTTGATAAAATTACCAGGTGTGGTAGTGCACATCTTTAATCCCAGCACTTGGGAGGCAGAGGCAGGCAGAGCTCTGTGAGTTCAAGGCCACCCTAGTCTACAGAGTTAAGTCCAGGACAGACTAATCTTGTATTCTTGGTGAACTGTTAAGGATGCTTTGTGTGAAGCTAAACAAGATCCAAATAGTCCAAATACAAATATTACATCTAATATTTCTAATATTACATCTCAAGGACATCTGCAAGATACGAATACTAAAATGTCTGTTCATTGAGAAGATATATCACAAATAGCTATTAATTCTTTTTGTTGGTTTGGTGTTTTGTTTGTTTGTTTTTAAAGACAGAGTCTCTAAACACTAAAAATGAGCCTGGTAGAGCCTGGTTTATTGTAGTATGTGTAGGAAGCATCACTCATGTTAAATCTCTCTTGCCCACAGAAAGATCTGAAGCAACTTGAGATGACAACTGTGTGTAAAAAGAGTTAAGATAGGGACCCAGAATTAAAGCATTAAAATTTAACACTGCAGAATTTTATTATTGAGAAAATGAAAGGCATCTAGAAACAATTTTACTCATCTAGCATGCCAGCTTTTTCTGCCATAACTTTAAACTTTGAGAAACGAACTTGACAGATTCTTCGTACATTCAGGAAGATGTAAACACAGAAATAGGTAACATTTATTGAAAACTTACTGTGTTCCTTATGTCATCTCTGTGGTATTAAAAATGCAGCTATACATGGTAGTACGTGCCTGTAATTTAGACTGCATAGCAAGGCCCTGTCTCAGAAAACAAAAACAAGGGGCTACAGAGATGACTTAATTGATGAAGCACCTGTTGGTACAAGGATCACAATTAAGATCTCTAGTGTCTGTGTGCAAAAGCCGAACATGTCAAGTGCTCACCTATAATGAAGTATGGTGAAATAAATATCTAGCCTATAGTCTGTTTAGGAATTACAAAAAGAACTAGAAAATTCTGCAGTTCCTCTGCTTCCTAGAAAGTTTAGAAAAGGGAAACTTCAGACTTGGGGGGCCACTACATTTGGGCAGCTTTCATTTTTAAAATTATATTTTCCAGATTATGTGTTCATAAAGGTAACTCTTAAGATTATTTATTTTTTGAGCTTTTCTTATTTATTGTCTTTTGAGACAGGGTTTCACTATGTAGCCATGGCTAGCCTGGGAACTAATCTATGTAGACCACACTGGCCTCAAACTCATGGAGATAAATCTGACTCTTCCTCCTGCACTATATGAGCACTTGGGAGGTAGAGGCATGAAGATCAGGAGTGCAAGGTCATCCTACATGAGTTCCAGACCAGCCTTGACTACACGAGAATCTACCTCACCCCCAAGTCCCAAAACAAACAAACTGTAAACTGGAAAGACATCTGTCAATACACAGAAAAAATTGATTTAGACATATTTGGTTTTGAGAATACAATTTGTGTATGTTAATGGTTTTCTTTGTCTTCTAGAGCGTTAAGCATGTGCTAGACAGGTATCCATTACTATTATGCCTCCAAACTTTATGAATTTAAGATGAATGATTAAAGTATGAGTTTATGTTCTTTAAGGCAGGATCTCTTTGTAGCTCTGGTTGTCCTGGCACTCACTATGTAGATTAGTCTGCCCTTGAACTTAGAGGTTTGCCTGCCTCTGTCTCCCAAGTGCTGGGATTAAAGTTGTGTGTCAGAACAGGCTCAGTGAAATGGTTTTTGGTATAATATAAATGTTAAAGACTGACTAACTGAGGCTGAGGAGATAGTTCAGTGGGTAAAAGTACTTTCTGTGCAAGCATAAAGTTGAGATCCCAGCACCCGTGTAAGTACAAGGCAAGTGTAGCATCCCACCGGTGGCCCAGGTGCTCTAAAGGCAGAGACAGGATCCCAGGGCACGTAGGCTGGCTAGACTAGATGAATTGGTAAGATCCAGGTTCAGCTAGACCCCTTGCTTCAGAAAATAAAGTGGAGGGTGATCAAGGATGACACCCAATAGCAACCTCTGGCCTCCACTCAAACACCAATATAAACACACAGGATCCTAAACTCAAAATTACATAGATTTTTGTTGTTAGGTTTTTTTGTTTTTTTTTTTTTGAGAGTGGAGAGTGTCAAGACAGGGTTTCTCTGTGTAGCCCTGCTGTAGACCAGGATTGCATGAACTCAGTGATCTGCCTGCCTCTACCTCCCAAGTACTGTGATTAAAGGCATGTGCTTCCACTGCCTGGCAAATATACAGTTATTAAAGTGTTTCTGGTTTCAGCTGTTAATAAATACAGATATCGTTAACAAAGTCTCCCAGCTAGAGTAGCTTAAAACGACATATTATCATAGTTGTGGAGAGTTGAAGTTTAAAATGAGTGCTTTGGTAAGCCTCTCTGTAACTCTAAAAATGCTTTTTCACATCTGATAGTTTCAGCTGTTTGTTTGCAGTCTTCAACATTCCTTAGCCTGTAACTGAACCACTCAGTCATGTGATATCTTGTGTTTCTTTGTTATGTCTTGTCTGGTGTACCTGTCTTTGAGTCTAAATTCTCAAATTTTTTTTAATTTATATTTATTTTATATGCATTGGTGTTTTGACGACATGTGTCTGTGTGAGTGTGTTGGACCCCCTGGAATTTGAGTTACAGACAGTTGTGAGCTGCTATGTGGGTGCTGGGAAATGAACCCTGGTCCTCTGTAAGAGCAGCCAGTGCTTTTACCTCTGAGCCATCTCTCCAGCCCCAGAATTTCCTATTCTTATAAGAAATCTCATCATTTGCATTGGCCTTGTTTTAATTCGGGTATGTCTGTCAAAGTCTGTTACTAGTTCTCATCCTGTAGGGCTGAAGGTCAGCAATTGATCATATTTGTGAAGACAAAATTAAACCCATAACAGCTGAATACTAGAGAGACATAAAGAATTAGTAGTAATCACTAGATGGAAATACTTATTGGTTTGGGTTTTTTTTTGTTTGTTTGTTTTATTTTTATTTGTTTGTTTGTGTTTTTTTAAGACTAGATTGTACAACCTCCCTAGCCTCCCTTCCAGCCCAAGCTGGCCTTTGTATACTTGATCCTTCTGCCTCAGACTCCTGACCGCTGAGATTACAGGTGTGCACCACTGTGGAAGGTAGAATTTATTTATTTTTCTTTCTGTTCATCTATGTATCTATCTATCTATTTTGAGATAGGGTCTCTCTGTGTAGCTTTGGCTGTCCTGGAACTGTGTGTAGACCAGGCTCTCTTTGAACTCAAAAAGATCCCCTTGCTTCTCTGCTAAGTGCTGGGATTAAAGATGTGTGCCACCACCACCTGGTCCAGTGAATTTATTTTTAGATAAGTTATCTGTCTTTTTAGTCCTATATTTGCTTATAATCTACAACCCTTACCTTTGTATGTAGAACTATTTCATTTCTGGAGCCAGATGGTCTTGGGCTTGAAAAGAATATCTACTTTGAACAGAAGTGCTCTAGGATCTCTTCATTGGTGCCAGTGTATAGTGTCTTATGTTTTGGGAAATGATTCCTTTGGTAAGAGAGTAACCTTCTAGTAGACTAACAGTGAAAATGAGCATATGTCATTAGCTCTAAATTTCTTGGACACCTTAGAATTGAAACATTTCATCAGTTTTCTGTGAATAAGCTTGACCCAGACAGAGCAGTATACTTTTCACTGATGTGACAAAAATTAATTTTAGGCTCTAAGCAGAATAAATTCTCCGACAAAAGAAAAAGGAACTCTGTGGACTCAGACCTGAAAAGCACAAAAGAACCTATCATTCCCAAAGCAAAAGAGCCCTTCCTAGAGAAGCGTCCAGACACATCATCACATCAGAGAGAAAAGTTTATAAGACACATTGCACTGAAGACACCTGGAGGTGTTCTGCGCTTGGAAGATATAGCCAAGGAACCGGATGATGAAACAGATCGCTCTTCTGCAGGCTTGGCACCTTCGAATTCTGGCCACCATTCTTCCAGGAATAGTGACCAAGTCCACGCAGCAAGTACCAAAGAGACTAAAATACAGAAACTCCACTTACCTTTACCTCAGGAAAAATCTACAATTAAAAGAGCCAGCAACCTTCAGAAAAGTAAAACAGCTGGCTCTGTGACGTCAAAGGAGACAAAACTACCTTTACTCTCCCATGTTCCAAGTGCTGTTTCCTCTCAAGTACCGTTGAATGCTAAAAACTGCACTCTTCCAGTTCCTAAAAGAGAGAAAGAGCGTTCCTCCTCTAAAGAACGTTCTGGGCATTCTACAGAAGCCTCCAAACACAAGGAACACAAAACAAAGACTGTTAAGGCTGTTTCTAGTGAATCTTCAGGGAAAAGTTCTGGGGGATCTTTGCATTCAGAGTACGACCCTCCTACAGTGTCTCCCCCAGCTGCCTTGGAAATTGTGCCACGCGTCCCAAGCCCTGCAGCACCTTCAGAGAAAGAGAGTTCAGGAAATTCCAATGCAGGTAGCAGTGCACTGAAAAGGAAATTCAGGGGTGATTTTGATAGTGATGAAGAAAGTTTAGGTTACAACCTAGAGAGTGATGAGGAAGAAGAAACATTGAAATCACTGGAAGAAATAATGGCTTTGAACTTCAATCAGACTTCTGCAGCTTCAGGAAAGCCTCCTGCCTTTTCCAAGGGGCTTAGATCCCAATCATCAGACTATATGGTAAGTAGTTCTGTGATAATTTGCCTTCACTTGTTGGGAAAAGATGGATTAATTAAGATAAATTGTTAACTTAATACAGCTCATCATTAGACTGACATGGGTATGAATTCTCGTTTGGTAAATGAGTTCCCCGTATCTTACATTTTACTATTGTTAATCAGTGGTCTCCAAACTTTTTTGATCACATGTACTTTTTTATTAAAAGGAAACTTTAAGCATGTATCCCAATATATATGTAACTTATAAATTCTATACATGTACCACTTTAATACTGTGTTCTTTTGAAATAAAGTATATACAAAAACAGAATTTAGAAGGAAAAAGAAAAGTTAAGCATTTTCCTGTGGCAGTTACATAGAAGTTACTATAGATTAAGTTCTACTGGAGTTTCTATAGACGTTCCATATAAATAGAAGTTCTATCATTTTCTTCCTGCACCCCAATGGATCACCTTGCACACCCCCTGCTTTGGAGACCACTGCTGTAAATGAAGGTAGAGTGTAGAAATGTTGTTAATTGTGGTGTGCAATTTTATTTATAAAGTGCTTCATTCTATCTTGGGAGTAAACTGTATTAATTTTAAGATTTCTGTAAAGTTTGGTGGGGAAGGTTTAATATTCCATGGTAAAACCTAAAAATTAGTAGTAGTTTGACTTCACTAAAATAGAATGCAAAAGCAGAGATAGGGTCACCACAGAGCCCTTGGGTGTTTGTGTTCAGACTGAGGCTAGCAGGGTTTTTACAGGCAGTGCCTCTCCTCCTAATGGATGCTGAACTCAACTTGCCTGCAGTATAGACTACTAGATTTAAAGCATGATGATGGAATTTTCCTTTAAGAAGGGTGTTATCCAGACCGAGGTTACTGACAGGAAATAGTCATTAGTATTCTAAACAACTTAAAGTATCCCATGTCTTCTACTAAGAGAAGTTATGAAGTATTTTTTAAACTTTCTTTTTGTTTTAGGAATATGCTCACAGTGGAACTTACACAAATACCTTAGAGCGACTTGTAAAGGAGATGGAGGACACACAAAGGTTGGTTAAAACTATAATTTGTTAAATTTAAGAGACTGCTTTGCTTATGTGGTTTAACTCTTAATTTTACTTAGAATGGTAAGTTAGTTTATATGGGGCTGGGGATGTAGCTCAGTGATAAATTGATTGTCAAGCACTAACTTCAATCCCCAGCACCAAAAATTCCAAGGGAACTAGAAATTAACATACATTTTGTAGGAGTGCCATTATTACTGTTCTTTTGTCAACTGTTTTAAAAATAAGATGTGTTCTCTTGTTCATGCGACATTAAAAGATACAGGTTTTCACAAAATACTATAAATTACACTGTTAATATAAATTCCTTTTTGTTTGTTATAACAGTATCTTAACTGATGAAAAGCATGGGTAGAATCTACTTTTATTATTATGTGTGTGTGCATAGTTCATGCATGAGAATGCTAGTGTGTGTTTGCTGTAGCATGCATGTGAAGACCTGGGAACAGCCTTGGGTATCAATTCTTAGCTTCTATCATGTTTGAGGCAGGCTCCTCACTGATGTGTATGCTGGGCTAGCTGACCCATGAGCTTTACCAGGGAGTCTCCTGACTCTGCCTCCCATTTCCCTGTGTGAGCACTGGGATTGCAGACACTTGTGCTATGTATCCAATGCCCTTTATTTGGAAATAGGGCCTGTGTAGTCCTGGCTGGCCTCAAACTTACAAAAATTCACCTGCCTCTTCTCACTGGGTTTTGGGATTAAAGGTGTGCAGGTTCTGAAAATTCAAACTCAGGTTCTGATTCTTGTGCAGCAAGTGCTTTACTTGCTGAGCCCTCACTACAGTCCTACATTCTATTTTGAGTAGGTTAGGTCATTACACTAGCATCAGTAACTATCACCACCACCGCATCTCCAGAATGCTTTATCTTCTCAAACTGAAACGCCATGCTTATTCCCATTCTGCTTTTCCTTCCTGCTTCAGCAAACACCATTCTTGCTGTTCCTATGATGTTGGCTACGCTAGATATTTCATGTGAGATCATTTATTAGTTTCCTTATTAGATCTGGAGTATTATACTTAGAATAATATCTTCATTGTTTGTAGTGAAAGTAAGGTGTTTGGGTGTGCCATAGTAAGTGCTCAGAGTGTTAGGTGTGGTGATGATAATAATCATATGACCGTGATGAAAGCAAAAATCTAATTAACTTGTCAGGGTATTGATCTACAAAATGTCAGTGGGTATTAAAGATTAGAAAAGATAATAAAATTTGATCACTACCATTTTTATTTTTCTATTCTCTAGTTTAGATAGATCATTCTTAAATTTCCACCTGTAAAGAAATATTTAAAGGACTGGAGAGATGGCTCAGTGGTTAAGAGCACTGGTTGTTCTTCCAAAGGACCCATGTTTGATTCCCAGTACATACATGATGGCTCGCAATCATTTGTGACTCCAGTGCCAGGCAGGAACTCCAACGCTCTCTTCTGGCCTCTATGGGCAGTAGGCACAAGTGTATATGTAGGCAAAACACATACACATAAATTAAAATTCAAAAAAGTAGCATAATGCATTTCAGAAATATGATTTCTATATTCTAACAATTTGTTATATAACAGTACTTGGAAAGAGTACTTGTTGCAGCTTTTAGATAACAGCTAAAGTTGTCTGTTTTTTAAATAAATCGTAAGCCTGGCCTGGTGTGCACGCCTTTACTCCCAGCACTTGGAAGGCAGAGGCTGCTGAATCTCTGTTGCATTTGTGTCAGGCTGGTCTGTTTAGAGTCCCAGAACTATATAGACCTGTCTCAAAAATAAGTAAATGTGAATCATTTATTCTTTCAATTTCAGGCTAGATGAATTGCAGAAACAGTTACAGGAAGACATAAGACAGGGCCGTGGCATTAAATCTCCTATAAGATTTGGTGACCAGGACAGTACAGATGATGAGGATGGCCTCTTGGAAGAACACAGGTATCATCTTTTCACACTATGTATGATCTTCTAATCTTCTAGTACTGTTTTACCTTTTTTTTTTTTTTTTTTTTGGTTTATTTATTTATTAATTATATACAGTGTTCTGCCTGCAGGCAAGAAGAGGGCACCAGATCTCATTATAGATGATTGTGAGTCACCATATAGTTGCTGGGAACTGAACTCAGGACCCCTGGGAAAGCAGTCAGTGTTCTTAACCTCTGAGCCATCTCTCTAGCCCATGGTGTCTCAGAGGTTAAGAGCACTGGTGCTCTCCCAGAGGTCCTGAGTTCAGTTCCCAGCAACCACATGGTGACTCACAACTATCTAGATCTGGTGCCCTCTTCTGGCCCATGGGTGTATGTGCAAACGGAACATTGTATACATAATTAATAAATAAATTATTTATTTGTTTGTTTGTTTTTGAGAAAATCAAGAAACCTCTGAGCCATCTCTCCAGGCCGTATTTTACCATTTTTTTAAATTGAATTTTTACAGAACAGCTGGGCTATTGATAGCTGGCTGCTCAGTGACTGAGCTACACTTGCCCTTTGTTGAAAGGCAAACATTCAAACCAAGTTATGTTATGAGTCTTCACATTGAGAAACTCAGTTTCTACTTCAAGCAGTAAGGAGGACTTCAAAACACCCTCCCCACTTTTTCTTCGAGACAAGATTTCTCTGTGTAACAGCATTGGCTGTCCTGGAACTCACAGATGTCTACCCACCTCTACCTCTGGAGTGCTAGGATTAAAGTCATGTGCCACCATGCCTGGCTAAAACATTATTAAGTCAGTCTCCCAGTCTGAGACTAATACTGACTCTCTGATAGGTGGTAATGCCTGTAATCCCAGACCAGGCAGGACTATACAGAGAAACCCTGTCTCAGAAAACTCAAAACTCATGCACATACCCTCAGTGTTTGCTAAAGTGCCTTGATCTTTTAAATACAAAATTATTTATATTCTAACTCTTTGATATTCAATGATCTTTGTATTTCAGGGAATTTCTAAAAAAATTTTCAGTCACAATTGATGCTATTCCTGATCATCATCCAGGTGAAGAAATATTTAATTTCCTCAATTCTGGAAAAATTTTCAATCAGTATACCTTAGACTTAAGAGACTCTGGTTTTATCGGAGAAAGTGCTGTGGAAAAACTTATTCTCAAGTAAGTAAATCATAAACATTTGAATTTTTTCTGTATAAAAAGTTGTCCTAAGAGCTGGAGAAACGGCTCACTAGTAAAGAACCTCTTAAGTGCTCTTGCAAAGGACCCAGATCCAATTTTCAGCACCTTCATGGTGGCTGTAACTCCATTTCCAGGAAATCTTGACTTTCTTCTGACCTTTGTGGACACCAGACACTTAGGTGGTGCACACAAAAATAGCAAAATTACAGTTATAAAGTAGCTATGAAAATAATTTTATGGTTGGGGTCGCCTATCTATCTGTATGTAGAAATCTATATGTATATAGAAAGAGGATTTAGTAGGATGGCTTATAGGCTGTGGTCCAGCTAGTCCAACAATGGCTCTGTCTACAAAAGAAAGGTGCAAAAATCCGTGTTTGTTTTTTTGTTTGTTTTTGTTTTTGTTTTCCACTAGTAGTATCTTACTGCTTCACTGTGGTACAGGGCTAGCTCCCTGTTCTAAGTCCTAGAAAGCACATAGAGCCTGTGTTTGTGTTCTGCTTGTGGCTGATTGGATGAACTTCAGTCAGCAATGCACACAAAGCAAGTCACTTTCCAGCTAAAACTCAGAATTGAGGTAGCATTGAGAACAACAACAGATGCTGAGGTGGACAGCTCTTATATTATGCCCAATGCCTAGACTAGGATAACTTTTATCAGTGTGTGACATTTTGGGTCTGTAAAAACCAAATGGATTCTGGTACTGAGTTTTAGGAAGTTCATCCCTAAACTGACAGAAGCATATGTACTCACACTTGGTAGACTCTTGGACTCTGAGTACTACTACAAATGGACCTTTGTCCACAGAGGAGGGTAGAGCCCACAAAGGGAGTGAGCTGGGCCATCAGGTGAACTTTTATATATAAACTGTACAAACCTGTTCCATGTCAGTGTGGAATCTACCTCTATTGACTGAGGTTTGCTTTCTTGTTTCTGATTATTTCAAATGTGTTTGACTAGAAGTGATTTGTCGTGGATAACAATCATTGATTTTCTGTTTTCAGATCAGGAAAAACAGATCAGATTTTTTTGACAACACAAGGCTTTCTTACCTCTGCATACCACTACGTCCAGTGTCCTGTACCTGTGTTAAAGTGGCTGTTTCGGGTAAGAGAAGATTTGGGCTTATAGTGGGAACCTACCATATTTTCTACTCAATAAACTCCTAGGTTCTAGCAGGTTGGCTCAAGGTGAAGGTACTTGCCACCACACCTGACAGCCTGAATCCAATCCCCAGGCCTCATATGGTAGAAGAAAAGAACCACCTCAAGAACGTACTCTGGCCTCTACTTAGACCATGTACACACCCCATCCACACTAAATAAATTAATAAATGAAATTTGTCCCTTTTTTTTTTCCACTTTAAGCAGAAAAATATTCTACTGTATTAAATCCATGATTTCTGGGGGAATAAAATGAGGCAGGAAGAGCCAATGCTCTTTCTCGAGTTATAGGTGTATTTCCGTCCCGATAGTCCTTATTCATATATGTGTCTGCGTGGTTACTACATTTGAGTGCAGGTACCTTTGGAGGCCAGAAGTGTCCGATCCCTTGGAGCTGTCCTGACAGGTGACTGTGAGTCATCAGATATGAATGCTAGGAATCGAATTTCATTTCTCTGCTAGAGCAGTACAGGCTCTTATTCTGAACCTCTCATCCATGTCGGCAGCCCCCATATATTTATTTTTTTTTATGCAGACTCAAATGAGTGTTTCTCTTCCCTATTCATATTTAATACTTAAATTCATTTATACATCTTTTTTGTTTAAATGGTATTGATTTTATATACTACTTTGATGTTCCTCTAGATATGCTGGGCATGAATAAGGGTGTTCATTGCTCTTGACATATCAAGAATACAGTAATTAGGGTTTAATACAGTATATTTTGGCAGAGTTGGAAGCCATAGAGAGGGCTTTCAGTCTTGCATTGGTTGGGTTCACTGTTTACAATAATGTCCAGTTAAGTAGAATTGCTGTCCTTCCAAGAACAGGATTCGTGGCAAGATTTTTGTTTTGTGTGTTTGTTTTGTTCTCTGGCCATCCTAGAATTCTGTAGACAAGGCTGGCCTCAGACTCATCGATCTGCCTGCCTCTGCCTCCCAGGTGCTAGGATTATAGGTTTGCAGCAACACCCGGCTCATGTCAAGTCTTTCTGAGACTCCTGGAATGTTCTCTTTTAATAAAATTCTGTGAATAGAAAATAACAGGAGTAAACAGTATAAAACACTATGTGAAAGCTTGCCCTACAGGCAAGGGAGATGACTCAGTGTGTAAAATGCTTCCTGCACAAGCACAAGGGACCTAAGTTCAGATCCTAAAGACCTGTCTGTAAGCCAAGAGTGTTAACACATCCCTGCAACTCCAGAGCTGGAGCAGATATAGGAAAATCCTGGGGGGCTCGCTGGCCACCTATTATAACTGAATCAATAAGGTCAAGGTTCAGCAAGAAACCCTTTCTCAAAAAGTAAGAGGAAATGGCTATGCAAGATGGCTCACTGAGTAAGGATGCTTGCCTTCAAGCCTGGCAATCTGGATTCAGTCTCTAGAACCCATATGGTAGGAAACAGCAGACTCCAGAGGTTGTCCTCTGACCTTCACTGGCTTGCCATGGCATACCTGTGTTCTACTCCATCCCCAATAAGTAAATAAGGTCAGAGTGATATAGGAAGACTGCCAGTGTTGACCATTGCCTTATCAGGTGCCTTTGTTGATGAGTATGCTTTCATGTACATACACACAAAAGTCTTGCCCTAGAAATTCCATCTCCTTTTAAAGACAGTCTTCTTATATACCCCTTAGTGGCCTAGAACTCACTATGTAGACCAGGCTTTAAAGATCTGCCAACCTGTTATTGGATGGCCTGGGAAGGATGACTCACAGTCAAGAGCACTGGCTGCTTTTGCAGAGGGCCTAGGTATTACTAGTGTCAGAAAACTCAATTACTGGGCTGGAGAGATAGCTCAGAGGTTAAGAACACTGGCTGTTCTTCCAAACAAAGGTCCTGAGTTCAATTCCTAGCAACCACATGGTGGCTTATAACCATCAATAGTGAAATCTGGTGCCCTCTTTTGTCATGCAGTCATACATGCAGACAGAATACTGTATAAATAATTAAATCTTTAAAAATAAAATAATAAAACTCAGTTATATATTGTCTTAGTGCTCTTTTTGCTGTGAAAAGATACCATGATCACAGGCACTCATATAAAGTAAAACATTTAATTGGAGCAGGCTTACAGTTCAGAGGTTTAGTCCCTTATGGTGTTGAGTACGGCAGCGTGCAGGCAGACACGGTGCTGGAGAGGTAGCTGAGAGCTCTTCATCTAGACTGCCAGGCAGCAGGAAGAGAATGACACTGACAGTGGGCCTGGTTGGAGCTTTGAGTGCTGAGTTAAAGGCGTGCACCACACACCCAGCTTGGGTTGTTTGTTTTGTTTTTTTATCATGCATGTCCAAATGTAGTAGACCAGGAAGAGTTTATTATTACTTTTAAGTTTTATTTCTGTTTGTTTGTTTGTTTTAATTTCAGAAAGAAATAATTTGTTGTATAACATTCAAGTTATAAAAGCCAGGCTAAACTAATTCCAAATCCTAACTTTCAGCTGCTATTGAAAACTATAGTCAATAATTTCTAGGTAACTTTTGCCTGGCAAGCATGAATCCCTATATTCGATCCCCAGCCTTGAATTAATTGAACGTAGTACCACATGTCTGTAATCTGTGTTCAATCCTCAGAATAATGTACATTGAGCATAGGGGCATTCGTCTGTAATCCCTGACTTGAAAGTAGAGGCAAAGGGTCAGGATTTCAAGGTTGTCCTCAGATACAGAGTAAGTTTGCAGCCAACCTTAACTCTCTGAAACATTATCTCAAAACAAACAAAATGACTATGAGCCAGATCTGATGGCATACATCTGTGATCTCAGCTACACACAGGGTAAGCAGAAGGGTCCTAAGTTCAAGGCCAACCTGAGTAATTCACTAAAAATGAATATGGCCTGGCAATGCAGTTTAGAGTACTTTCCTAGCATACACAGTTTCTATCCTAGGTTCCATCCCCAATACTGCAAAGGAAAAAAAAATACTATGTAAGTAAGCATAAATGGAACATATCTATGTGCTATATATATTATTTATTCTAATAACAAACAATTGAGCATTTTCTCTCAGTATATAACTGTGATTCTTTTTAATGGCCTTGTAGTATTCCTTTGTTTTTTCTGTGCTGCGATTTGTTTAAATCTATGATTTGTTTATTTCTATGAAATCAACACATGCTCAACCTAAAAGTCACCTCAACAAAGACATACATTGTGTAAACCTTGTCCCATATGTCTTTGGATGTCACCTTCTCCTGATAGCAAACATTGCAAAGACATTTTAAAAGTAGAGTGTTTTTTAAATTGGTTTAAGGTGTGTGCCTAGCTGGGCATAATTTGGTATTCCTTATATTTTAGTTTTAGATTTATTATGGCTACAGTCTATGGTTCTGAGTAGAAGAGGCTAGCACTTGAAGTAGTGTGTGTTCTTCTGTGAACATATTTTTACAGTTGGGCTTTTTGTTGTTTTACATTTATTATCCACCTTCTAGGAGTTGGTTCTCTCCTTCCGCCATATGGGTTCCAGAGATTGAACTCAGGTCCTGAGATCTAGCAGCTGTTCAGAGCCTTCTAGTTATGCCCTTGTGGATTTTCTGAGACAAGAGTTTAACTACATAGCCTAAGCTGCTTTCAGACTCCTCATCTTTCTGAGCCACCATGCTCACAGCTTGGGTTATTTGTCTCTGCATCTAAATTCTTATATCTTGTTAAAAGATTGACTAGATCAGTGGTTCTCAACCAGTCGGTTGTACCCCCCCTTGGGGGTCAAACAGCCCTTTCACAGGGGTCACCTAAGATCATCTGCTTATCAGATCTTTACCCTACAATTCATAACATTAGCAAAATTATAGCTGTGAAGTAGCAACAAAAGTAATTTTATGATTGGGGAAGTTAAAGGGTCAAAACATTAGGAAGATTGGAAACCACTGGACTAGATAAAAATGCAATGATTTCATCTTAGTGATAGATTTTAGATAAGACTACTTGCATAGCCTGATAGTTAGAATAAAGGGGCAAAAGGTACCTTGGCAGTTTGGAGTCACAGAGTCACACCAACCAACAGATCTGGCACAAAAGGTTTTTTGGAGGGCAGCGCCATCTTGGAGTGAGGACATAAGAGACAGACAGACAGACAGACACTTGATATATAGAGTATATATCACTTTGTATATTGTTAGTGGAAATGCACAGCACCTGGCATCGGCAGATAATGACATAAGCTCCTGCTGCTGAGTTGCTGAAAGGCAGGCTAGAGGAGAGCCAAATATTTACAAAACTAAAAAATACCGATTGTCCTTTCTTTGGGGTGGGGGGTAGGAAAGGATGGGGGAGCATGTTGAGACAAGGTTTCTTTGTGTAGTCCTGGCTGTCCTGGAACTCATGCTGGCCTTGAACTCTAGAGATCCACCTGCCTCCGCCTCCTAAAGTGCACCACCACCCAGCTGTCCTGCTCTTGAAGGCAGCTAATATCTAGTTACTGCTCATCTTGTGTCTCTGTTGACATCTTTTTAATGGTACCTTCCCTGGGCCTGGGGAGATAGTGGGCTTTCATTAGGATAGTTGGAGCCAGAAGACATGAGACTGTCTCAAAAATATGAGTGAATACTGTTTCATGAGTGTAGGCGCAGTGTGACCGACCAACTGTACTGCTCCTGTGCATTCTTTACTGTATTGAGATCCCCTAAAACTAGGAGCCGAGATTAAACCTTCATTCTTTAAAAGACAATTGGAGAGTGCCACCTATAAACATAGGCTTAGGAGATGGAAACAGGAGGATCAAGAGTTAAGTTCAATTTTATACATAGCTAGTTTGAGTCCTGCTCCCTTCATGCTCCCAGATTCAAGTCCCCTACTGTAATTTAAAATGTATGGGTTTATTATTTATTTATAACTTCAATTATAATTTGTGTTTGATTTTTCTGTGTGTGTGCTTAAATGTAAAGGCCAGGGGTAAACCTCGTTGTTCATTTTGCCCTGGACTTGTTGCATAGGCTAAGCTTTGGGAAGCCTGGCAGCGCACTAGAGAAGGAGCAGCAGGAAGAGAGTGACACTGGGCCTAGCTTGAGCTTCTGAAGCCTCAAAGTCCACCCAACAGTTTACACTTTCTCCAACAAGGCCACACTTCCTAATAGTGCCCCTCTCTGTGGGCCTATGGGGGCCATTTTCATTTAAATCACCACATCAAGCAAGCCTCAGGAACTTACCTCTTGGTCTTACTAGCATACATGCAGGCCAAACACTAATCCACATAAAAATAACAAATAAAACATAAAAACAACAAATGCATACCAACATACTTGATTATATTTGTATTTTGAGATGAGGTCTCACTAACCCTAAGTGGCCTGGAACCCTCTGTACACCAGACTGGCTTCAAATTCTGAAGACATCTGCCTGCCTCTGTCTTCCAAGTTCTGGGATTAAAGTTGTACACTAACACACTCCACCACACCCAGCCATTCTTGGAGGTTTTTATGAGTACTGAGGATTGAACTCAAATTCTCACACTTGTTTACTAACACTGTAATAACTAAGTCATCTTTAAGTGTTCCTTCATGTTTAGTTTTGAGTGGTGCTAGAACACAGAAAAGTAGCTTTTTCTAATTTCTAGTGTTACTTAACCTAATTACAACTAGCCTGTTAGAATGGAAAGAGATCTGACGCCTCTTAGGGGCTTTTATTTTTGTGTAAAGTGAAGTGTACATGAAACCATTTTGGAAGTGAGCATCATTGCTTTTCATGGGCTGGAATCGGAGTCACAATCTTCATGTCTTAGCCTCCTAAGGAGCTAAGATGAAGAACATTCTCCATATCACTAAACAGTACAGACCTAGCAAATACCAGACTCATGTGCTCTTTTAATACGTTATTATTTATCTGTTTTTGACAGATGATGTCGGTTCACACAAATTGTATTGTGTCAGTACAGATTTTAAGTACATTGATGGAAATAACGATTAAAAATGGTGAGTACATAATTTGTTTTGTAGCATGTGCTGTTGTTTATTACATGATCTCTTTGATAGTGCTTAATGTTAGAGTTGTGTCTTTGCTGGTACTGAGGATTAAATATGATCTTAACAGATAACAACCTTTAATGCTTAACACATGGGGGCTGGGGAAATGGCGCAGTAGTTAAGAGCACTGGCTATTCCTGCAGAGGACCCAGGTGTCAATTCCCAGCACCCACATGGCAGCACACAATTGTGTGTAACTCTAGGTCCAGGGCATCCATGGCACCAGGTGTCCATATGGAGCACATATCTGTGCATGCAGGCAAAATACCCATACACATAAAATAAGATAAATCTTTTTTAAAAATTTAACACATGGGTTCAGTAGAAATAGTTGAAAACTTATTGATGTGTTAAATCACCCAATTATATAATTACTGTTGTGTAGGCTTAGTTGTTGTTTGACACAGTCTTATGTAGCTCAGGCTATCTTCATGCTAGCCTTTGTAACCTGTCACCCTTCTAAGTGCTAAGATTACAAGTGTACACCACTGAGCTCATTTTTAACTGATTTTAATTGGCTTATGGATGGAAAGTATTATTGTGTTAATATTTGCAGATAGCACATTAAGGCAGGTTAAAGTGTGAGTGTTGCTTTCTCACCTTTGAAGGCCCCCCTTTTCCATTTATTTATTATTTATGCAGTATTCTGCCTGCATGTGTGCTTGTATGCCAGAAAAGGGCACCAGATCTCATTATAGATATTTGAGTCACCACGTGGTTGCTGGAACTTGAACTTAGGACCTTTGGAAGAACAGCCAGTCCTCTTAACCTCTGAGCCATCTCTCCAGCCCCTGAAAGCCCTTTTCATACAAGAAGCATTATGGTTTAGCCAATCACTTGAGGGATAAAGACAATGAGGTCACTGAAGGTGATAAAGTCTTCCAGTGTTAATGGTAATTAGGAATTTAACCAGTGTTGTGTCCACTCATTTCAAAACATGTTACTACCTTATGACTTAGACTCTTTGATGGATCACTCAGATATTTTTCTTTGTATTATTTTCTTCACACAGTCCAATAAGTTATACTTTCTATGATCTGTAGCTTAACTATAGTGCTAACGTCACTACCAGCTGTTATTTCTGTAAAATCATTGTGATAAAAGCCAAGTATGGTGGCATATGCTTATAATCCCAGCATAGCTTGCATAGTGAGAATCTTGTCTAAGGAAGGAAGAAAGATGATAATAATCTTCATAGTGCAGTGTGGCTTTGTGCATGAGTGGTTTGAATTAAAATAATTTCTTGTGTTAACCAGATACTTTCAGTGACTCACCAGTTTGGCCCTGGATCCCATCATTGTCTGACATAGCAGCTGTGTTTTTCAACATGGGCGTTGGTTTTGGATCTTTGTTTCCTCTGGAGACTCTTCAGCCAGACTTTAATGAAGACGGTCTAATGTAAGTTTTCTCCACATTGCAAATACCAGAAAGATCTTTTTAGGTCTTTTGTTTTATTTTGTTTTGGTTGTTTTGTTTTGTTTTTGGCTTTTTTTGTTTGTTGTATGATTTTTGAGACAATGTCTTGCTCTGTAGCCCTACCTAGCCTAGAACTTGTCTGTGTAAAACAGGCTGGCCTTGAACGAACAGGTATCCATCTGCCTCTTCCGTGGAAGTGCTGATATTAGAGGTGTGTGCCACCAAACTGGACTCAAAAAGAAGATTTTGTGTTGTTTTTGTGTTTATGTTTCAAGACAGGGTTTCTCTGTGTAGCCCTGGCTGTCCTGGAACTCTATAGACCAGGTTGACCTCAAACCCAGGCATCTACTTGTCTCTACTTCCCAAGTGCTGCCATCAAAGGTGTGCTCTGCCACACCCTCCTCAAAAATATTTTGAATGGTATCCTTTCATTGTCACTATGATTGATTTAATCAATTCAGTATTCAGGATTCATTCTTGACTTAAGAAATTCAAAGCTAATATCAGTTTTGAAATACTTACATTCTTAATATCTGTCCTAGTCTAAAAGTTGTCATCATGTTTAATGGGGAAATAATAGAAACATTCCTATACAAAGTGTTAAAGTCTTCTCATTGTTATTTAACATCGTTTTGTTAGACCAGCAAGATGGCTCATTAGGTAAAAGTACTTTCCATGCAAGCCTGAAAACCTCACCCCCACAGATGACCTTCACATGGGAGAAGTAACTTGACTCCCAAAAGGTGCCCTCTGTTCTCTCTACCAGAGCCTTTGCACATACATCCAAACTCAGACACCATCCACCCACCCACATATCCGACCCTACTCTCAACAATTTTACTTCATTATTTGGGGGTTTTTTGGTATTTAGTTTTTCAAGACAGGGTTTCTCTGTGTATCCTTGGCTGTCCTGGACTCACTTTGTAGACCAGGCTGGCCAAAGCTCAGAGATCTGCCTGCCTCTGCTGGGATTACAAGTGTGTACCACTATGCCCTGCTAAACTTAATTAAAAAAAAAAAATGTTATGCAGACATTTATTGGGCAAAGCAGTTAGATGGGGGGAGCATAAAAATTGGAAAGAGCTTGGTAAAAAAAAAAAATTTGATAAGCAATTCAGTTTAAAGGGCTAAGAATCGACTGAGAGACTATGACAAATAGATTTGGTATATATACCAGGGTGTAAAATTTGTAAAGAGAAGACAATAACTTTCAAGTATCTGATCAGCAGCTAGTTAGTAGTATGTGAAAAGAAGGGAATTTAGTGACAGTGGGGGGGGGACTTAACTAAAAAAAAAAAAAAAAAAAGAACTTAGCTTAAACCTAACTAGAAATGTGTGTATATAAATTACTAAAGACAGATGCTGAATGAAAAGCCTATTGTACATTTCCAACATGGAACTCCGGCATAAGTATTCAGATTCACGGCTGAATGTCAGCAGGGTTTGAGGATTGGATGGATTTGGACCATCCAAATATAGCTGATTTGAAATTCACAAAAATCATAAATATGAGACAAAACTGGCCTCAGCAGATTTTTTAATGGTAAAGTCTAAAAAAATCCCTAAAACACATCGGTGCTTAGTGTCAGAAGAGGGCTGTTGAGTACCTGGTGTTCTCCAATGTCTGAAAAGCTCAGTAGCCCTTTACAGGGAAAATGGACTCAGACCTCAGAATGAAAGATCACAGATTTCAACATACATAGTGAAAATACAGAAGTAATTGAAGAAACTGGCAGGACTGTCTTAAAATTCCAGAATAGGAAAAGATGGTTTTGTGTAAAGTAAGCCCTCCATGAAAGGAAATACAAATTTGATTGCATTTTTAAAGTCTTGATGACAAAAGTTATTATAAGCAATATCAAAGAAAAACTTCAAAATGGAGGGGAAGAAAATATATGGGAGAGGAGCGCAAGTGAGAACAAGAGCATGGCCTGGGCACAGGCAAGGGCTTGATTTCAAGTAAGAAAGATAAACATCAGCTAACTACAAAATGGGCAAAAGAATGAACTGATAGCAGAAAAAGAAGTAAAAGCAGTTCTTAAATTACAAGCACACATTTGTCTTGGCTCAAAAGAAAAATGCAAGTTATTATAACATGCTGTGTCCAAAGCCAAATTCATTTCTAGTTCTCTTTTCATCAAAACTGGACTCCTTTTACTTAGGTGCACTTCATATCAAAAAAAAATGTTAGATAGCAAAATTCTAGATATGCTTTAATAATTTAAATAGAAACTGTGCCTTTCTAGCCCATTGAAAAAAATCCCCTTGTATTATTGAATGATTTGTTTGTGTTTGAAGCAGCATCTCTGGCTGTCTTGAATTTGAATAGATCCTCCTGCCTCTGCCTCCATTGTTATGAGATTGCAGTTTTGTGCCACCACACCAAGCCGACTCAGTACCTCTTTCTACCACCCCACTACTACCCACCTAGACAAGGTTTCTGTAGATCCTGGTTAGCCTGGAACTCGCTGTATAGGCCAGTTGCCTTGAATACAAGATTTGCCTGTCTCTGCCTCTGCCATCACCACACTTAGCCAACTACCCATTTAAAATTACCTCATACTTCTGAGTGATAGAAACAACAGGCTAGAGAAGTTTTTGGCAGTTAAGAGTTTGTAATCCTCTTATAAAGGATCCAAAGCACCTATGTTCGTTAATTCTCAGTTCCCTTTAACTCCAGCTCTAGAGGATCCAATGTCTCT
This sequence comes from Meriones unguiculatus, assembly GCF_030254825.1. Taxonomy (NCBI): domain Eukaryota; kingdom Metazoa; phylum Chordata; class Mammalia; order Rodentia; family Muridae; genus Meriones; species Meriones unguiculatus. Next base: position 59,439,135 of record NC_083349.1, read on the forward strand.
CATCCCTGTGATGTACCTACACAGGGATACACTCATACACACAGTGTACAATAAATGCATATATAAACACTTAAAATGCCAACTTTTTTTTTTTTTTAAGACAGGGTTTCTCCGTGTTTGGCTGTCGTAGACTTGCTTTGTAGACCAGGCTGTCCTTGAACACACAGTAATTCATCTGCCTTTGCCTCCCAGACTGCTAGGATTATAGAATGTGCCACCACACCCAGCTCAACCACATTATTTTTAATGAACTCAATAGTGTATAGTAATTTTGTATGTTGTATACAATGGATTTAAGTTTTTAATTGATTGTAGTAAGAATGTACAATAGTGGGGTTGAATAAATAATTGCATTAATACAAAAATGTGAATATTTAGCAGTATAATTTGGAGGGGTTTCTGGAGATCTGGGTTCGTAGTTAGGAGCACTTGCTGCTCTTCCAGAGGACCTAAGTTGGGTTTTCAAGGCTTGTGTCAGACTTTTCACAACTCCCTTAATTCCAACTTCACAAGACCCAGCACCCTCTCTTGGACTCCGTAGACACTGCGCCCGCATGTTCACAAACATGCAGAGATACACATATGCACATAAGTAAAAATTAAGTAGCCTCTTAAATTATAATCTTGATTATTTGACTGGTTCTGTAACTAGACAGTGGTTCATAAAGGTCAGGGAAGATGGAGGTGGGTAAATAAGCATGCAGTGTGGTACAGAGCAGGCATGATGCTCAGAGAGGAGGATCAAAGGTCGCCTCTTCTCCTCCCCTCCCCCTTTCCTCCCCTCCTCTCCCTCTTTCCCCCTCCTCCCTTCCTTTAAGACAGAACTGGCTGTCTTGGAACTCTGTTTTTGAAATAGGCTCACTCTGTAGTCCAGGCTGGCCTTGAACTCACAGAAGCCTACCTCTACCTCCCAAGTGCTGAGATTAAAGGTGTGCGCCACCACCACCCAGCTTTTTTCTTCTTTTGAAGTGAGCATGGTGCCTCGTGTTTGTGATCCCAGCATATGAGAGGGTGAAGCATGAGGACCACCACAAAGAAGAGACAGTCGTGGGCTCCGTAGGTCCAGGCCAGCCTGGACTGCAGAAGAAGACTATCTCAAAACTAAACAATGCTCCAAAGCCCAGAGAAGCTCACAGATAGAGGGCAGAGAGTGGGAGAGCTGGAGGTTGGGAAGGAAAGCTATGAAATGCTCTTCTCGATGTCATGTGGCTGTTGTATAAATTTGGTGGTTATCTGCACAAGACTTAATGAGGACCTGTCCATCCTCTCTTTGCATCATCTTACTCTTGCTGACACTGCTTACAGCCTTGCCCAAGAAGTAAACCCGCTCACAAACACTCGTGCAAGTAGCCCTCATTAAAGGTTATGGGACACAAAAGAAAAAGAAATTCCTTACATGTGGGTGTGGAAGGGTCTTCAAGGTACATTGCTGATGGGGGAAAAAGGAAGTTAGAGAATAGTACCTAGTATGCTACTGTTTGTAGTAAAGTAGGTGCAGAGGGGCATTAGGAAAGGCTGAAAATACTCTATTCTGACACCAGATATATGGGTTTTCCACCTAAACATCAAAATATGGGGTTTTAGAGTGTGTTTTTTTGTTTTTGTTTATGTTTATGTTTTTTTGCTTTCACGCGTATGTGTGTGTTTCTCTATAAGTGAATGCCACATGGGTACAGTGCCCACAGAGGCCAGAATAGGGTCTCTGTTCCTTTGGAGCTGAGGTTAGGTTGTGAGCCACCTGTCAGTTCTTTACACTCTTAACCACCAAGCCATCTCTCCAGTCCAACTTAAGACTTCTTATAGAACTTTCATTACACAAGGATGGTGGGTGGAAATGTTGGCCATTTGATGGTCAATTTGATCTCTAGACTGCTGGGCAGAACTTCATTTCTAACCCTTTAATCACAGGTTAGCTTCCTGTTGTCCATATAAGTCACCTTATCTGAATAAAAGTTTCAGTAGCACTTGCTGGGACCTGGTAACAAAGACCAAAAGCATGCTGTCAAAGCACAGGGTCCTATGTTCATACTTGACTTTTATATGTAAGGTGCTGACTGAAGGAAGGTGTTGTTGAAAATAAAATGGGTGTTGGGCTAAATAATGTTTATTATTAGCCCTGTGATTATCACAGTGGTATTATTTAATCTGCTATAACAAGTAATAAATCTGTCAGATACTTGTTAGATTTTACAGCTGCCTTATTTACCTTGGGCTGGGCAGATATTTCACTTACAGTGTCTCAGTAACCTAACCATCCACTTCCCAGCCCCCATCCAGTGCCATCTGCCTTATTCATTCCTATCTGGGCTACCTTTCATCCGTAATCCCAAAATACTTGCTTATATTTTTCATCTGGGCCTTTCCACGCCATTCTTGGGGTCCTTTCTCCCAGCCCACATGGCTCATTCTCTACGCTAACCCATCCTGTGTCCTTCTTCCTTCTTCCTCTTCTCTTCCTCTCTGTCTGTTTCCCATGATTCACCTGAACCCAAAACCCTGAACGTTAACCGCACCTACCCTATTCTGCCCTGCCCAGGTTTAGACCTTTTAATCAACCAACCAGGAATAATGTCTTAGACAGGCTTACACAACAAGAATAGGGCAGTAACCAGATCTGGATGCCAGTAATTAGCATCAAAATACAAGCATCAGTCCAACCTCCAACAGGAATGACTGAAGCCAGTACTAGACCTGGGAAGAGGGAACAAGTGGCTAAAAGAGCCAGTTAGGAGGGTAGATTGTTTTGTTTTGTTTGCCTAGTGAGTACTGTTGGTTGGATGGTGGTGGTGGTTGTTTTAAGTAAAAAAATATATATGTTAAATGCAGAATCTGCAGAGATTGATCAGTGGTTAAGAGCACAGACCTGAGTTTGGTTTGCTGTAATATATAATTGTAGCTCCAGTAGTTTCTATGCCCTCTTCTGGTCTCAATTAGCATTGCAGTTGTATGCACAAACCCACATACACATATATAATTAAAAATAAAATAGCCAAGTTGTGTGTCTCCTTTTCTTCTTCAGCCTTTACTAAATTCAAATGCTTAGAATTGGCATGTGTGCACACTCTGGTGCGGGTATTCTGTGTATAGTGCATACACATAAGTGTGCCTGTACTACTCCTCTGTGCATTTACATCCAGAGGCCAGAGCAGGAAGTTGAGTATCGTCATCCATGACTTCCCACCCTATTGCCTTGGGGCAGAGTCTTCCTACTCAGCCAGAAGTGTACCCTTCAACTAGGCTGGCTAGTGAGCTATTGGGGTATACCTATTTCCATCTCTCAGTGCTGGAATTTTAGACACAGCCGTGCCTGGATCTTTACATGGTTGTTGGAGATTCAAACTCAGGTCATCATGCTTACATGACACTGAGCTGTCTCCTTGGTCTCTATATTTATATTAACTTGGCAGTTTCCTTGGGTCACTCATAGGGCTTATCATAATAAGTTCATTATTGTTCTATTCACCCTATCTTATGTAGCTTTCTGACAGAGCATTAAGGAAAATAGCCATTTCAAATGAAAACTAAGCTGGTACAGTAGCATGCACCTGTAACTCCAGCTTCTCAGGAGGCCAAGGCAGGGAGAGTATAAGTTTAGGGCTTGCCTGGGCAGCATAGTCACACCCTGACTTAGTGTAGCTCATCAGGTTCCTACACTAAGTATTTTACACTTGATTCTTTACTGCTTTCTCAATGATTTACATGCTTTATTTTCTTCTCAATAGTTCTGAAACACAGAAAACACTGGGGGGAAGAGGAAGTGAAGACTCATCTTGTAATCCTGTTTTTTCAACTCTTCCTGAAACCAACATTTTAAATGTGGTTAAGGTAGGAAAGGCTATCTCTGTAGCAAAAGTCAGCACTCGTTTTTATGTTTAATTAAAACTCTGCCGGCTTCTTACCAAGTGAAATGCCTTGGCAGTTATCTTTCTGTTATAAATGCATTTCTGTGTCTTTTACTTTTGTTTTTAGTAAAACAAAAGGAAACCAGAATTTTATCATTAAAAGTGTGACAGTATAATTTAGTGACCTGGAAGTAATTGCAGTATGAAAACATTTTAGTTGCTAAATCCAATCAATAATACCAAAAATGGAGAGGAAAATATTTATCCTTTCATTCTATTTGTGTTGCATTTCTTGCCTTTTATAGACAAACTTGTTACCTGTGTGGTCCTTTTTTTGAATCTTTATCCAGAATATAATACAACTCTTAAGGTAATTGTTTTTCTTTGTGCATTTCTGGCAGTTCCTAGGCTTGTGTACATCTATACATCCAGAAGGTTACCAAGATCGAGAAATAATGTTGCTGATTGTAATGCTGTTTAAAATGAGTTTGGAAAAAGAGCTGAAACAGATTCCACTAGTAGACTTTCAAAGCCTCCTGATAAATCTCATGAAAAACATCAGAGATTGGAACACAAAGGTAATGTTTCTTAAAATTTAGCTTCTGCAGTCAAGGATGGTGGCACAGTACCTGCAATCTTGCATTAAGAGTAAAGGCAGGGAGAAAAAAGAGAGGAAAGGCAGGAAGTTGAAGAGCTAATATTGCTCATCTGCAGCTGCGTGGTGGCTACAAACAAAGCCCTACGTGTTAGGGTCTTAGAACCCAGTGCTCCACACATATTCAGAATTCAAGGGTTCTAAGCTCAGTTAAAAAGCTTAACAAAGATGAGGAGGGTACTGTTTTCTGGAACTCTGTTATTTAAATTAGTAACTGACTTTTTTTCTAAAAGCAGCTGGGTTTTCTTTCTTTTTGTGTGTATTTTGTTTCATTTTGTTTTTCTAGCCATGCTGTCTCTGCGCAGCCCTGGCTGTTTTGGAACTTGCTCTGTAGGCCAGGCTGGCCTTGAACTCAAAGAGATCCCCCTGCTTCTGCCTCCCAAGTGCTGGGATTAAAGGTGTGCACCACCACCACAACCTGTCGTGTCTTTATAACATTTTACTGGGGACTTATTATGTCTCAGCATCTCTAGGTTCTAACAGCACAATACCTTTGCCCTCATTGAGCTGTCATCATTCATGCAGTTCAAGGATGAGCAAAGGAATGCAGATGTGGTAACACTTCAGGTTGTAATTAAGTGTTGCAGATGAAGATAAAGGGTGACGACCAGGTGGCAAGTCTAGCACAGCAGGGCTGCAGTGATGTCATCAGAGGCCTTTAATGGAAGGCCTTTCTGGATTGACCTCTGAGCATAAATGTCCTACCTGCAACCAGTATTGAGCTGAACTTAAATAGCCATGTGGAAGCTGAACATGGGTAATTTTATTAGACCTTTTTATTGTTAATTTTCAACAATTTGGGGGGAAAGTTTTTAAACATAACACTGGAACACAGAAGACTATAATAAACTCCTGAGTAACTGTCACTGATCTCTATAAATTATCAGGACATGATCCATCTTGTTTGATAATACCCCATCTTTACTTCTTCTGTTCATTGGTTTATTTTGAAGCAGCTGTTGGTTTTTAATAATTACAAAATAAACAGCTGGAGAGCAAGAGACATAGTTCAGTGCATGCGTACTTGCCTAGCAATTACAAAGCTGGGCTCCATTGCCAGGAGAAAATAAAAACAAAATACTGTAATAGGATCCAAGAGTGTAAGAATTTTCAAGTCATTAATATATATACATACGATTTTGTGTATATGTTGTTAGAAACTGGTATTAGAATACTTTAGTCTTTCAAGAAAGACCACCAAATAAAGATAAGGCATAGCAATAGCATGAAAGCAGCATGAAGTGCTAGTATAATGTGACCATTCTATGGTACTTTAAGAAAACACAGAATTTGTTGTATGTACATTTTAGTGGTTTCTAAATGACACGTGTTAAAAAAAAATCATAGTTCTATTTTAGTGAGTTCCATCAAGGTAAGAAGTTATGTAGATCTGATTCTGCTATTATGGGCTATTTTGTTTTGTTTTGTTTTCTTTTTCAGGTTCATGAGCTCTGTCTGGGCATAAATGAACTCTCCAGTCATCCCCACAACCTTCTGTGGTTGGTACAGCTAGTCCCTAACTGGACATCTCGTGGAAGGTATTGAAAAGTGAGATAAGCATCAAGCTGTTTTATAATGCTGACACTAGTTAAATGCTTTTACAACTCTTTATTTTGAGATAGGGTCTTAGTATGTAACCCAGGCTGGCCTCAGTTCACAGTCTTCCTGCCTCAGCCTCTCCTGGGTGTTCATTTACAGGCCTATGCCACCATGCCCAACTTGGGACTTCTGTTTCTGTCCAATTTTTTGAATTTTTTTTTTTTTTTAGTGAGGGGAAAGGTGTAGAAATCCTGATTATGTTGCTTAATTCACATCGTGATTATTCTTGTTTTTTTATTTTTATATATTAGTCAATCTAGAGCAGTGGTTCTCAGCCTAATGGCTGCAACCCTCTCTTACAGCCCCTAGTGTTGTGCTGACCCCCAGCCATTATGTTTTTTGCTTGCTATTTCATAATTATAATTTTGTTACTATTATGAATTATAAAGTAAACATCTTAGATACAGGATTATCTGATACACCACTCCTGTGGAAGGATTGTTCAACCCTCAAAGGGGTTGTGATCCATAGGTTGAGAACTGCTGGTATAGAGGATCTAACGTAAAAATGAATTCACTTTTTTTATTCTTTAGTAAGATTATTCCAAATAGGTTGGTTTTCTGTCAGTAAGTTAACAAGATCAATGACAAGAGATTCTTATTTTAGTGAGCTTTAGGCAGTTTCTTTGTTGTTGTTGCTGCTGCTGTTTGATGGGGGAAACTGGGGAGGGTGTTAAGACAGAGTGTCTCTGTGTAGTCCTGGCTGTCCTGGAACTCTCTGTAGACCAGGCTGGCCTCAGTCTTCGGAGATCCATCTGCCTCTTTCTCCTGAGTGCTGGGATTAAGAACAAACACGACCATACTTGGCTTTCTTTTTACTTTTTCTTGAAATAAGTTCTTAGTAGCTCAGTCAGAGTCTGGACTCAGCCTGTGGTATTGGATGCTGTTGAAGTCCTGATCTTCCTGCTGAGCACTAGGATTATAGGCATGCCCATACCAGGGCATAGGGCATTCTGGGTAACAGTTGGTTCTTAGACAGCCTGAGAGACTAAGACTTCTTTGGGATCGTTTACTTGCCTATCAAGCAGAATTGTTTAAACACATTATAAATGCTTTTCATTTCTAATTTCAGACAGCTGAGGCAGCGCCTCAGTCTGGTGATTATTTCAAAGCTTTTGGATGAAAAACATGAAGATATTCCTAATGTCAATAATCTTCAGGTATAAATACACTTTTGTTTCTAATAAATTGGAGGGGTTAATGAGATGGAAGGAAATAAATTTATGAATTCTAAATCAGAAGTCCTGGTTAGCTAGATATGGTGGATATGGTGGTACTTGGGAGGCTGAAGCAGGCAGATCTCTGTGAGTTTAAGGCCAGCCTGGGCTACAGAGTGAGTCCAGGATAGCCAATGCTCTTGTTACACAGAGAAACCCTGTCTTGGAAAACCAAAAAAAGACAAACAAAAGTCCTGATTAAATTCAGCTTTTAAGCATGATACTGTTAATGTTATCTTTTGCATTACACCTAATAAAATATCTGTAAAAATGGAAATGGTATAGTTTCTACCCTATAGGAAGGACAGTTATAGTTAGATGAATCAATCTGTAAATAAGCTATTGAGAAAATCATAATGTGCTGTTAAGAGCTATGATGTTAAGAATTTATTCAATTTCAGTAATCCTGTGTAATCTCAGGATTAGAAATTGCAGAACTGTTAACCATATCTTATAATAGCTGTTTTAATATAGTGGTCTTTAAGATCATAGAGCTTAATGTGGTTTACCTCCACTTCTTGTTCAGTAGATATATATGAATATGAGTGAGAAGATCTTACAGGAGTTCTATAACCACTGTGGGTTCTGACAACTTTGCAAACAATGATAGCACTGATAGAGCTGCCCTTGTTTGGATCTGAAAAGTCACAAAACTTTGGTTGTTCCTATATAGTTGTTTGAATTGTAATTCTCTATAAGGTGCTAGGTTATGACCTGGGGATAACTGAAAAATGAGACTGTACTCTGGAAGACATACAGTGAGCCAATGTGTAAGAATGTGCACAAGATGCTGTGGGAAAGAACTGACCCCACCCTAATCAAGGGAAGTGGTTTTGATTATAGATATGTGGCACCATTCCTGAGCCACTAGGATAATTAAAAGCCCTCACTTCATTCAGCAGTAGCCACCAGTGGATCCAGGATAGGATTTCTGCTGTTGGTCTTACTAATGTCTGTCTTATCTATTACCTTTTCCTTTTATACATATAGAAAAGAGAACCACATGAAAGGGTAACCATCAGGCTTACTGGTCAATATCATCCAGACCAGACCTCCTACTCACTAATAGCCTTGTCAGCCTTGAACTCCCAGTGATCCTCCTGCTTCAGCCTCAAGTGTTGGGATTGTAAGCATGAGCCACCACATTGGATAGATAGTGCTTCTTTTTAGAATTCAATGACCTCTGTTATATCATTTGATCTTGTTCTAAGCATTTATCCTAAATTATAAATACTAAATCTTAGCATAAAATACCTTAAGCATTTGAGGACTTTGAAGTTTAAAAAAAAAAAAAAGTTATCACAGAACTATCAAACCAGGAAAAGGAGCCAGAATGAGAGTGGGACAGTGGAATTAGCTCAAGAAAGAGCACTACACTGCTTAGAATTGACCAGTCTCTCTTCTCTTGATAGATCTCAGTCCTACATCGCTATCTAGTGCAGATGAAACCTTCTGATTTGTTGAAGAAAATGGTCTTGAAGAAAAAGGCTGAACAACCAAATGAAACTATTGATGACAGTCTTCATTTAGAACTTGAAAAGCAGGTATCCAGCGCTAGAGCTCAGAGAATAAATACATAGGGGCACATAGTAAACTGTGTCTTAGAATTTATTGCTGTCTCAAAGTCCCTGAGAGTAGAGTTGAGTGCTGGGGTGAGGGAATAGTTGTTAGCAATGGAAGGGTTCTTCTATGGCCTGTACTAAGGAGGCAATTGTAATGTAGTACAAAGAAATCACAGAGTCTGCTTGTAAGTGCATGGCTTCCTCTCAAACTAAGTTAAAGCCTGTCTTTCCTGGGCTGCTTTGCTAATCGGTAGACTGGGGTGTTATTTATGCTAGCTTTTTCATGGGTAGTAATTTTCTTCATCTCTCTAACAGGCATATTACCTGACCTACATTCTTCTTCATTTAGTTGGGGAAGTTAGTTGTTCTCATTCTTTTTCTTCTGGACAACGGGTAGGTAATATTTAGTGTTATTATAAATAGGTGTTTCCATTGGTGGAATGAATGAGCATGTGTGTTAGAAGAAAACTCAAAAGGAATCAAAGTGTGCTCTGGAAGATGGGGAATCAGCACCCTGCAACAATATCATAGTGACTAGAATTATCTCTCAACAGTTTTCTTGGAGTAGCTCTTAATGACCATAACCTGGCAATAGTATAATATATTCATAAGATACCAGGGTCACCAAATGGACTAGCTGTTAGCTAGTTTCTTCCCACTTTCTTCCTTTGAACTTCTATTCAATTTTATTTTTCTTCAGAAAAACTAAAATACCTTTAAAAATACTTACTTAGAGGAACCAGGGATATAGCTTAGTGGCATAAAGGTGCTTGCTGCCAGATAGGACAAAATTAGCTCAATCCCCAGGCCTCACATAGTGGAAGGGGAGAGCCAGCCTACGAATTGTCTCTGGTTGCCACACGTACACCATGGCATTTGTACATACATACAAAATTAATTTTTAAATGTGATTTAGAAATGTTTGCCTTCCCAGTTAAACTACTGATAAGTCAATCTACTTCATGTATGCATTTCTGAATAATATCTCTATATTAAGAATTCTATTTTTTAAGGCTCGCATAGTAATGCGTACCTTTAATGCTAGCGCTGTTAATCCCAAGAACTGGATTAAAAACATGTGCCGCCAAGCCAAGTATTGTGCTTTATGACAGACCCTCTATAGCCCAGGCTGGTCTCCAGTTCCTGATAGAGCTGAAAGTGACCTTGAACTTCTGTTCTTCCTTCTACCTCCCAAATGCTGGGATTAAAGGCATGCACCACCTCTCTAGACAAGAAAACTCCTTGGACAAAATAAAGTTGATTCTCTCATTAAAAATAGCTAATGCTAATTGTCTAAACTGGCTCATGCCTGTACTCTCAGAATTCTGTAGGCTAAGAAAGGAGTATTGCCATGAGTTTGTCTCATAACTTTGCTACTGTTTGTATCGTCACATAAATACCTGATATGTGATCCCCAGAGGAGTTTCGACCCACAGGTTGAGAACAGCTGCTGTAGAGTCAGGTCTTTTCTCAGAGATAGACCAAAACCAAAAAGAATCCTACAAAACCAGGTCTGGTTGTTTGTGGTTTTGCTTCTGTTTAATCCCACCAGAGACAGGTGCATCCCTATGAGTTTGAGCCTATTCCACTTACTGAATTCCAAGCCAGCTGAAGGACCCTGTTTTTTTTTTTTTTTTTTTTTTTAAAAAAAAGGAACATAGGCCTGTAATCCCATTTGCTCAGGAAGCTAAGGCAGGTAATGACAAATTCAAGGTCCACCTGGACAACTTAGTGGGAAGAAGGCTGGGCGTGTAGCTCAGTGGTAAAGCACTCTACCTTGTCAAGATACATGATCAGTCTCAAGTATTGCTGGGTGACAGGAGACCAGGCCGTATATTCTGGGGAATAGGTAAGAGGTTTGCTTGCACCTGAGGTTTCAAGGCCAGTGTGAATAATACTGCCAGACTACCTCAGAAAACTAGAATTTTAAAATGCAGTTACAAAGCATAAGAGAGGGGCTGGAGAAGTAGCTCAGAGGTTACGAGTGCAACCACATGGTGGCTCACAACCATCTATAATGAAATCTGGTGTTCTCTTCTGGAATGCAGGTATAACAGTGTAAATAAGTCTTTAAAAAAACAAAAAAAGAGACTAGCAAGGTGTTTTAGCAGGTAGAGTGCTTGCTAGGCAAGCCTAATACTGTGAGTTCACGCCCCAGCATCTATGGAAAGGGAAGAGAGGACCAACTCTACAAAGTTGTCTTCTGACCCCTGCAGCCAAGGATATTTAGAGAATAATAAGTTTTGGTGTTTTTGTTTTATTTTCTTTAGCTTTATTCTCATGTCTGTGTATGTGCCTTCAAGCAGGTATACACACGTGAGTACAGGTGACCTTGAAGGCCAAAACGCCCCACATCCTGTGGGGCTACAGCTACTGGTGGTTGTGAATTACCTAATGTGGATTGTAGGAACCAAAATCTACTGAAAGATCAACAAAGGGCAGGGAGGCAGGTATTTTTTTAAAGTAAGAGCTAAGAGTAATGTCATACGCCTGTAATTGCAGCCCTCTCTGTGCTCAGGAGGTAGAGACAAGTATCATGAGTTAAATTGTGAGCATGCCAAAGCCTACCTGGCAGTCAGTGCTTATACTACCTTGTGGGTGCTAAAGGCTGAATTCAGGTCAGGCCTGGCAGCTAGGACTTGACACACTGAATGTTCCAAGAGGCCTGCTATTCACTTTCTTTTTTCCCAAGAGAAAGGATCTCATTATTTTGTCAGGATGATCTTCAAGTGGTCCTCCTGCCTCGGCCTAATAGCTAGAGTCAAGCATATGCCACGCCATACCACACCTAGTCCTAGTTCCTTTATATATATTTTTAAATTAACTAGCAATGACTCATAACCATTAAGTTCTTATGTAAGTTAACATCTTTCACTGCTGGGACTCCATCAAGTAAGTTTTAAGCAATTTAGTTTTTTTAACTGCATATTTTGTAATTTTGCAAGACTTGTTTTCATCTATTGCATTTGTTTTGTTTTTCATAGAAACACTTTGTGCTGCTTTGTGGGGCTTTGGAAAAGCATGTTAAGTGTGATATTAGGGAAGATGCAAGACTTTTCTATAGAACTAAAGTAAGTATGTTATTTGTGGTGGGTGTGGGGGCAGACGCATGAGGCGTGAACATGGGAAACTCTTAAGGACAGCTTTGAGGCCTGTCTGCTCTACACCTGATTTAAGAGTGTCGTTAGTCTTAGAGCTTCCAGCTATTACAGATGTGGACTGCTACAACTGACTTTACATTGTTTCTGGGGATTTGAATTCCAGTCCTCGGGCATACATAGCAAGCACTTCCCCCACGGAGTGCCCTGCATCCTAGTTTTATGTATTACTAGCAGTGCCACCAGTCATCCCAGTGCTTGCAAGAGTAAGACAAGAAAACCTGGGTTGTAGGCTTCTTGGACAACGCAGGGAGGCCTTTTTGGAAGATAAAGAAGATGTAAGCAAGAGAAATACATAAGCTGCTCTTTAGGGGAAAAATATACAGTGCTTGTGGGTATAGCTTAGTGGTGGCGTGCTTAAGTCGCTTCATTGGACAGCCACTTCGTTAGATAGGTAGGTTGGTTGGTTGATTTCCAAGAACATAAAAAGGACTTTTTAAAGTAAAAACAGTTTTAGTGTATAACCTAGGCTTGGCTTAAGCTCTTTTTGTTTTGTGAGACAGTGTCTCAGTATGTGGCCTTGCTGGCCTGGAACTCATTGTGTAGACCAGGCAGTCTTTGAACTCACACCAATCCAGCTGCCTTTGCCTTCCAAGTGTTCATCACTGGCGCCCCCCGCTGTGCCTGGTTTTCCTCCAGCTTTTGGGTGCTTTGTTTGTTTTAACATTCCTTTGTCTCTAGGGGGCGTATGCACACACTTCAGTGTGTGTGTGTTGGTTGGGATGTAGGTCACAGAACTACTTATGGGAGTTAGTCCTTTCCTTCCATCATGTGGATCCTGAGGACAGAACTCTGGGTTTTAGGCTTGGTGGCAAGTGCCTTTACCTACTAAATTACCTCGCTAGCCAAATACCAAATTTTTGGTCCTCCCACCTTGGTCTACAGATATTAATTACCTCTCTGGTTAGGACGTGGGCAACAAGGCAGCTTCTGCTAAGTACTTTTCTAGCTAGATTGAAAGTCCAATAAAAATGATTTCAAAGGAAGTACATTTCACTTTCTCTTCTGAAATTCCTGACACCCAAAGAGAAAATGTCTTTAGCACTATTGGGACTTTTTGCTTTTCCCATTATACAAATGAAAGCCCTTGCACAGGGTGTGGTAGAGCTCCTGAGGACCTGGGTGGAAGCCCAGACCCATGTAAATGGGAATGCTCGCACAGGTCTGTAAGTGGGGGTAGGGACCAGGGGGTCCCTGTGTTCACTCTCCGGAAAACAAGGTGGACGATGATGAAGAACTCTGCCTTCCGTACATAAAACCTTATGTATAGGATAGCTTCAAAGATTGAGACTGATTACATTTATACTCATATATAATTACAAAATAATGGTTATGAAATTCCACAATGGTGGAGAAGTTATTTTACTTAGAGAAAAAGTATTGACTAGCTGCTGCCTGTTGATATCTTGCTGAAATTTGCTCTTTTTTTTTTTTTAAGTTTCTGTATGCCCAAAACAGTAGAAAACCATGTTTGAGAGAATGGAATAGAAAAGCAACTTTAGTGTTAATAGACTGATCTGAGTTCTTCCTGAAACACACAGAAAATCACTTTCAGAAAAAACTGAACTTAGCTGGGCTCAGTGCTGCACACCTGTGATCCCAGCACTTGTGGAGGCAGAGGCAGGCCAGATCTCTGTGAGTTTGAGGCCAGCCTGCGCTACAAAGGCTACACAGAGAAACCATGTCTCAAAAAGGCAAACAAACAAACAAAAAAAAAAAAGAAAGAAAGAAAGAAATATCTTTACAGTCATTAGCTGCAGAAGTTGGTTATTTGAACAGTACTCCTGGGGATTTCCTGTGTCTATTTGAATCACTTTAAATATGAAAATGAACAATTCATGAAGTTGAATCCGATTTACAAATACACTGTGCAGTAATAGCCCTTGGCTTCCGACACAAAGCCTTAGCCTCAAAAATGTATTCTACAGGGCTGGGAAAATGTACTCTGGAGTGTGACAAGTTACTGACCTATACATGCTGACAGTCATTCTAAAAGGGACTGCTAAGGTTGATGTTTCATTCTTATTCTTCTTCTTTTTTTTTCCCATTTGGGAGAAGGGTATGTGTGCCACATTGCTCATGTGGGGATCATGGAACAAATTACAGGAATGGGTTTGCTCTTCACAGTTTGGGTCCCTCAGGTGGAATTCAAGCCACCATATTTAAACAGGAAGCACTTTTATCCACTGAGCCATTTCACTGACCTGGGTTTTATTTCTTCAAGCTGGCCCAGCAAGGTTGTTGTCAGAGCCTTGCTTAGAGGGTGAGCCAGTGGTCCACGTAAATTGCTTCAGGGCATGACCTCCTTGAAATAGGTTAAAATAGGTTAGTAGCTTCATACTTCCTACAAAACTTCCAGTAGAGAAGTGGTTATTATCTTTGAGGCAGTTTGCTAAACTTTCCGTAGTGGGGAAAAGTGGAGATTTTTGTTTGTTTTTGAGATAGGGTTTTTCTGTATAGCCCTGGCTGTCCTGGAACTTCTCTGTAGACCAGGCTGGCCTTGAACTCACAGAGATCTACTTGACTTTTGCCTCTTGTGTCTTTCTGACTTATGCCCAGGAGTGATGGATCACTTCTTTAATACAAGCAAGCACTTGGGAGGCAGAGGTAAACAGATCTCAGTGAGTTCTAGACCAGTCTTGTCTATATAACCAGTAGGCCATCAGAGCTACATAGAAAAAGTATGTTTAAAAAAAAACATGCTGGCCTGTGTAAATATTTTATTCTAGGAGTGATAGAGCATGCCTGCAATCCCAGCATTTGACAGGAGTAGGGGGAAATGTCAAATCAGCCACAGCTACTTTGAGGCCAGCCTGGGGTACATGTGACCCTTCCTCAGTGTGTGTGTGTGTGTGTGTGTGTGCATGCACATACACACACACAGAGAAATGTTTTTCTTAAGCAATGAATGTTTAAGAGTCAATCAGGAGTGATAAGTGAGCCCTTTCATTGCTCATTTAGTAGCTCAAAGCACTGTGGTAAACTGGAAGAGCTTCACTTTGTGGAAACCTTTGAGTTTGGCACAGCTAAACTCTGCACATAGTGTGACACATGAAAATTTTTTAGCTAGGCAGTGTTAGCAGATTCCTTTAATTCCAGCCTTTGGGAGGCAGAGACAAGCAGATCTCTGTTTGTTAGAGGCCAGCCTTGTCTATAGATCAAGTTCCAGGACAGCCAGGGCTGGACTCCTTGTCTTGAAAAACGGAGAGAGGAGAGAAGTGAGTGGATTCTTCCTGAATCCTTAAAAAAAAAAAAAGGTAGGCTTATTTACTTAACTTTATGTGATTGTGTTTTTCTTGGATGTGTTTATCTGCATTGTGTTTGTGCCTGGTACCCTCAGAGGCCAGAAAAGGATTTCCTGGATCTGTAGTTATAAATGGTTGTGAGCTACCATGTAAGTGCCGGGACTCAAATCTATGTCTTCTGTAAGAGCAACAAGTGCTTTTAGCTAGTGAGCCATATCTCCAGCCCTACTTTGTGTGTATGTGTGTCTTTGTGTTTAACCTTTTAAAAACTAGTAAAGCTAGGAACAGCCAATGTATTGGACCCTGTAACATGATGCACCTTTCAGCTTCCCAGCTGGGTGTTTAAAAGCCAGATAATAGAAAGTAGAAATTTCTTTGAAGGTAGAGTTGTAGTCCTATGGACCATCTGGATTATCTTTAGTAACAGGAAACCAGGCATGGTGATGGATTTTTTTTTTAACCCCTGTATCTTGGGAGACAGAGGCAGAAAAATTGCTTTAAATTTAATATTAGCCACGGCTACACAGAACAACTGTCTCATAGAATAATATTTTTTTTAAAGATTTATTTATTGTCTATACAACATTCTGTCTGCATGCACGCCAGAAGAGGACACAAGACCTCATTATAAATGGCTGTGAGCCACCATGTGGGTGCTGGGAATTGAACTCCACACCTCTGGAAGAGCAGGCAGTGCTCTTAACCTCTGAGCCACCTCTCTAGCCCAGAATAATAATTTTTAAAAAAAAGAAATTAAGGGTGGTTTAGTGGTTAAGAGAACTGACAGACATTCCAGAGGACCAGGATTAGATTTCTAGCATCCACATGGCAGCTCACAACCATCTGTATGTTCCAGGGGATCTGAAGCCTTCAGTGGACAATGAACAGATGTGAATGCAGGGAAAACACACCCATACACATAAAATAAAATTAAAGAAGATTAAGGATGGATGTGGTTGCTCACACCTTTAATCCTAGCACTCAGGAGGCAGGGACAAGTAGATCTCTGGAGTTTGAGGCCAGCCTAGTCTACATAGGGAGTTGGAGGATGGCCAGGATTGCATTGAGAGACCCTATCTCAAAAAACAAACAAGGAAATTAAGTCATAATCATTTTGACATTTTAGATTATGAAAAATAAATTACAGCAATAAACGAAAACATTGAAAGCCTCCCCCAAAAGATGAGTAGCTTTTTCTTGACAGCAATCAAAATAGAATTGTTGGGTATGGGCTGTGATAAGTGTGGCTCTCTGTATTTATTTTTCTTGTTACTGTTTTGTGTGTTTTGTTTTGTTTTGTTTTTTAAGCAGGATGGCATGCTGCAGCTCAGATTGGCCTTGAACTTCCAGTACTCCTCCTATGTGCTGGGAGTATAGCTATACACCATTACAGTGGCTTTCTGTCAGATGCTTAACTGGTTTTCTGTGAGGATGCTTTGATCTAATATCTTCTTCTCTTTTTATTTTTAAGGTGAAAGACTTGGTTGCCAGGATACATGGAAAATGGCAGGAAATAATCCAGAATTGTCGGCCTACTCAGGTGTTGTTTTATTTAACAGTTTTATTTATTATGAAAACTCCTGCATTATGGATGATTTTGTGTCTAGATTTTAGGATTTGTTTACTTTCTGTCCATTTCCAGAAATGGCTTGCACCCATTTAAAAGTATCACATTAAATTAAATGGAGATTATTTCATGAGTATGCTAACAGTTGATAAGAAAAAATGCACATTGTATACCACTTAGTCTATAGTGACTTTTAGTGTAGTCACAGATTTAAGCTGATTGTCACCACACCTTAACTTTGGCGGTCCCTCCTGTTCCTCCACCACCTTCAGGCCTCTTTGCTCTCCTTAAGCCCTAGGCAGATACTTATCTGCTTTCTGTGGATATTTTCTTCTTCCAGCTAGTTTCTACACATGAATAAACTGTGGTCTTTCAGCTTTTTTTTTTTTTTTTTACCTGACATTGATAAAGAGACCCATGTTACAATATGTATATTCTTTCTATTGCTAAATGACATTTGACTGTATGGATATATAACATTTATCCGTACAGGTGAGCATGAGTTGTTCCTACTTTCTGACCATGAAGAATAATATTTCTAAACCAGGGGTGGTGGCACATGCCTTTAATCCCAGCATTTGGCAGACAAGAGGTAGACTTATGTCTGGGAGGTCAAGGCCAGATGTAGGTGCTGGGAACTAAATCCAGGTCCTCTGAAAGAGTGGTCAGTGCTCTCTTAACCACCGAGTCATCTCTCCAGTCACCTCTACAAAATTTAAAGGCCACTTCTCTGTGCCAGTGTGGCGTTAATAGCAAAAGTTTATATTAGTCAATTCGATACATTAATCTTTTTAAATACATCCCTTTGTGAATGAGCCCATGAGAAAAATACCCTATATTTGTATTTTTTTATTTTTTATTGCCAGAGCACAAACTGTAAAAGCTATAAAATCATAAGAAATTTTCATCTGATCATGGCTGCTTCGTGCTTTTAGTCCCAGCTCTTGAAAGGCAGAGGCAGGCAGATACCTATGAATTCAAAGTTAGCCAGGGCTATATATTAAGATCCTGTCTCAAAAAAAAATAAGAGAGTGGTTATCATGTATGTGTATATATAGTGATTTTGTTGCTGTCGTTATTAAAGCATACTATCCACTGATTAGTACTTGTAGGATTAATTTGTAATCTGATTAAAATTTTCCTTTTTATCCTCTCTTCTTCAGGGGCAGCTTCATGACTTTTGGGTGCCAGATTCTTAACAGGAGTTACAGCAGCAAAAATTCAAAATGAGAAGGGCCTTTCCAAGAGGAATACTGTGGGATCCAGCAGATGCTAAGGAACACAGCTGTGTGCCACTGGCATATGTAGTGTGAGGCTGGGGATGAAGACTTTGCCGTTTCTAAAGCAGATATGAAATGCCATCTGCACCTGACCATAGAGGAAAGCCTAGAGCCTGATGAAAGGAGGGTAGGGGTAGAGATGCTGGCAGCTATGGATCCAGCCTGCTCTTCCTAGTGCCTCTCGCTAAGTTTTCAGTGGTTATCTAGTTAGATGGATACATAACACTTGGATCATCACAGAAAATAAGGAAAGAAAAGAGTGGACCAGCTTGAAAAGTTGGACATTGAAACAAAGGCCAAGCAAGGTCCCGCTGGTTTTCATTTTCCTCTTGGTTATTTTAGGGTGCAAAGGGAAGACTTAGAATAGAGCTTTGTAATTAGAAGTGTTGGTCTCTTCTGTAACCCCATAAACTGTAGGCAGTTTCACCCATACATATTCTCTACTCTTCAAGATTATAAATCTGAGGTTTTGAAATATATTTAAAATCAACTTAAACAGATATCTGGTATGTTGTCAGATTGCCCTTAGAGGAAGAGACTAAACTACAAAGTAGTGGCTGTCTTTAAAATGCCAAAACATTAATAAGCAGTTTGTTTAGGATCTCTTTGTAAGTACGTATATTTTTAAAATACTGGTTTAATCATAAAATCTCAGCTAAGCTAGAATTCTGTCCATTGATAACTAAACTACAGAAGTCTGTATAAAGGCTTAAAAATCTGGAAGTTTCCAAAAACCTTGTTTCCACGAGTATATAATTTAGCAGAGGCCTTGATGGTGTTTATTTTGGGGAGTGTGTGTGTGTGTGTGTGTGTGTGTGTGTGTGTACACAGGTGTGTGGATGCGTGAGCAACTTTGTATCTTGAAGTTGTTGCACTTGAAAACCACAGCTGCTCTAAATTCTTTTAAACACTGGAAAGCCATCCTTTAGTTTAGGTGGTAGAGGGTTAGCAGAGGTGCACGTGCTGGATTGAGCCTGAGGCCCTTTTAAAAGTTTGATAGTTAACACTTGCTGACCTTTGTCCCTGTGGGGAAGCTTTGCTTCCTCAAAGGGATGCCAACTGTTTATTCTCTGAATATTGGCTGGAGCGGCTTGCTCCCTCCTGAGCATACTAATGTCTGTGTGGGTCCAGGTGGGAGTGGTGGAAAAGGGAACTGGGCTCAAGGTTTGAGAGGAGAAAATAAATTCTGAGAGCTAACTTTCTACCTCTAAATTGAGGCTTAGGAATAAAAACCATTCTATCTTAAACTTATCATTTAAAGTAGCATTATTAACTTTTAAGCTCATGTCAAGCAGTGGGCAGTTAGAGATTTCATAGAGAAGACTAAACAAATCAAATTTTGAAGAACTGAGGCTGATTGGGGCTCCAAGAGTCAGACCAACAAAAGTTTTATTCTGCGTAGAGTTTACTGGTAAGATTATTATCTTGATGCTACCTCTCAAGGGTGTTTTTACAAATGCCACTGTGGTTAAAGAGATAGATACGAAGAGTTATACTTGACAGAAGCTGGAAACTCTGGCATCTATCTGCCCAGCAATGGGAGCTTTCACTCTGTAATTTAATACCTTGTAGATACATTATTTCTGTGTAATTTTATAAGTGTTCATATATTTCTCATTTTGCATTGTGTAAAGTGTACAAAATCTCAAAGTATAAAAATCTGCTTATATTGCTTGTAATTACAGTGTGTAAATATTTTCTATTGTGTACATTGATGGGGACAAGTGGGTTATTCAGGTTTTTAAGTGACCCTTTTATATTGCAGTTTCAACCAATAACCACCCATCAAATTTAAAACCACTTTGATACATTCTTATTTAGCAGTTCTAATAAGAATAAAATCTCTATTTTCAATTGTCTTTTTCCATTAGAGAAAAATAATTTATCTGTCCCCTTAAAATAAATGGCCAGACATCAGGTTAGGCCTTTGTATTTATGACTCTGGTAGCAGTCTACAGTCTCCAGGTCATAGTCCAGTCAGTATTTACATTTGGGTTCTCGTATAAATTTTGTGGTTCTATTTTAGCACAAGTAGCTCATGGTTTTTCTCCCAAATCAAGTATTTTCCATCTCCTTTTGAGTCCCCATGCGTTGTCTCCCTCCACCTGTTGCCCAGAAAATGGGATGGTAGAGAGGGAGGAAATGTTCATTGCACAGAGACTGTCAGGCCACATTTGGGACTTGGCAAACAAAGCTTGCACTGAGTGGTGTTGTGTTTGGCAATATTACTGTGCCAAAAATAATCCTTGTCTAATTTTCTGGATGTGTATGTCAAACTTATTACCCTTGCTGCAAGCTGAAATTTAAAGTACTTGTGTTGATGCTTTTGTGTGTGACTGTTGCCTTTTCTGACCTGCTTTTCTTGTTATCTGAAAACATAGATCTGTAATAACATGTTAAGTGAAGAGGCTCTCCGTGCACAATCATCTGTGTAGCTCTAAGTCGGCATCTGTGCGTTTGTCTTTTCTCCTGATGGCAGCGGTGCCTTTGTCACCTTTTGGAAGGTTGGCATTTTGTTTTTGTTTTGAATGCAAGTAGTAGCTTGCTTTTGACTTCACAGAAAACAAAAAACATATATATATATCCCCAGTAAAAGATAGGTAAGATAGTGTGTTACCATCAGGCTCTGTTGAAGCATTTGCTCTTTGCTTTTTTCTTTCCTTTTCTTTTCTTTTCTTTTCTTTTCTTTTCTTTTCTTTTCTTTTCTTTTCTTTTCTTTTCTCAATCAAAATACAGTTGGTGGGGACTGGCCAGTAATAATGTGTGGAGTCTTTAAACCAAGAGTAATTTTTTTAAACTTAAAAAGTGACTCATTGACAAGTAGCTGAGTTGGAAAACTGACTTGGCTTGTCTCTCAGGAGACAAGAGTGGGGTACAGGTGGTGGGCATGTGAGTCAGCACAATTCTATCTCGGTGGGTATGCCTACTCGATGGTGCAGGTGCGCCTCATCATCTGTGCCTCAGTTTCCCTGGGACATTCTTGTCAGCCAGTTAATCTACTAGCTCTAAGGCAGTAAATGCAATGGGTTTTTTTTTTTTCCTTTTAAAATTTTATACTATGTCTTGTTTAAAGTCCTCTGAATGTATGTGTATGTGTTATTAAACTTTTTTTTCTCAATTTAAACGTGTCTGGTAACATTTGATTACGTAGAGGTGGTTAAGTATCTGGAATGCCCTGTTTTAAACTGATTTCTTCCTTGCTTTGGAGTCTCAGGGGTTTGGGGTTTTTTGGGGTTTTGGTTTTTTGGGGTTTTGGTTTTTTTTTTTGGTGGTGGTGTTGTTTACTTTCAAGACAGGGTTTCTCCAGGTAGCCTTGGCTGTCCTGGACTCACTATGTAGGCCGGGCTGGCCGTGAACTCACAGAGATCCACCTGCCTGTGCCTCCCAGAGTGCTGAGATAACAGGTGTGTGCTACAGTGCCTGCCTATTTGGGTTTTTTTTGTTGTTGTTTTGGTTTTGTTGTTAGCTTGATGCCTTTTATCTGTGGAAAACAAAGCCACAGCTCTCCACAGTTCATGTTGACATAACCCAGTTGATAACTTGCTGTGTACTTTACAGTTAGCAATTTAATCATCTCATTCTTACCTCATTTGCCACATCCATTTGGCTGCTGTTGAGTTACTTACAGGATAGGGTTTGTGGGAAGCAACATACAACTCATGACTGACACCTGCTAGCAACCAAGGGAAAACAGAAAAGGAAAAAAAAATAGCTTTGACTTGGGTGTCTTATTCCAGAGTTAAGAAAGGTGATGCCGGGGCTGGAGAGATGGCTCTGAGGTTAAGAACACTGGCTGTTCTTCCAAAGGTCCTGAGTTCAATTCCCAGCAACCACATGGTGGTTCACAAGCACACGTGCAGGCAGAACATTGTATAAATAATAAATAAATATATTAAAAAATAATTATAAAAAAGGTGATGCCATGCACTGCAGAAGGATTCAGAGCCACCTGTGACCTTTGTTAGCAAGTTAACTGAGCTGCTTCAATCTGTTGAAAGGAATAACTGTCCATTTCAGGGTTTTTAAGGACTCAAATACATAACAGTCACTCAGCGCAAAGCCTGGCATGCAGCATGAACAGAACAAAGGAAGAGGACAAGTTGAAGCTGGCTATTGTGATTGCCCGCACTTGGGAGGTGGAGGCAGGCGAATCTGTTGAGTTTGAGGACAACCTGGTCGACAGTGAGTTCCAGGACAGCCAGGGCTACACAGAAAAACTGTCTCAAATAGATAAGTAAATAATTTTGAGGGGAAAAAAAAAAAAGACATTTGATAACCAAGCATGGTGATGCATGCCTTTAATCCCAGCACTTCAAGAGGCAGATGCAGGCAGATTTCTGTGAGTTCAAGTCCAGGGCTATACAAAGAAACCCTTTCTTGAAGAATTAAAAAGACAAATTTAATGGGATACAGTTAATATGGCTGCTTTTCCACAGGACCTGGTTTCAATTCCCATATGGCTAACGATTGTAACTCTAGTTCCAAGGGATCCAAGGGTTCTGTTTATTCTTTGTGGGCACCATGCATGAACTTAGTGCATGGATATATGTGCAGGCAGAAACACCCACACACATAAAATATGAACCAAGTTAATTTTTAAAAGGAAATTGACCAGAGGCTGGCACCTGTGCTTACTTCAAACCAGGCCTTATCTCATACAGCCTTCTGCCAAAAATAAGGTTGTGATTTCTAGTTAACTAAATGAACCAAGCATGATGGCCTGATATGATAGCTCATACCTATAATCCCAGCACACATGAGAGGCAGAGGCAGGAAGATGACAAATTTGATGCCCTCCTGGGCTATAACATGAGATTGGTCTTCAGCACCACCACCAAACATGCTGATGGTTTTCCAGCCTCTGCAGACATGTCCTGACACTCCCTTCTTGCTAACCAGGGCTGGAGTCAGGAGAGGGCAAACCAGAAGGTCCAGCTTTCAGTCTGACTCCAAGACAAGTAGCTAGGTTTCTGGATACTCAACAGGCAGAACAGGCTTCAGGGGCAGAGTAGGACTACAGCAGTGTTGCTACCTTGCCTGTATATGGCCAAAAGATCACACACATCATAAAGAAAGTGCCGGGCGAGGCTGAAAAATGCCTCAGCAGTCGGGAGCACTGAGGACATTTCCAGGACCTGGGTTCAAGTCCCAGCACCCACATGGCAACTCACAACTGTGGCAATAGGTATGCATGTGGTGCACATATGTATACATACAGGCAAAATGCCCATACACATAAAACTTTTAAAAAGTGCTGGGCAACCAGAGGTAGAGATGGCAAAGCAGGCGAAAAGGCCACCACAGTGAACAGGAGACAGAACATCTTGATTAGGCCCATGTTCTCATGCCTCAGGAAACCCCTGCCTGAGGAATTTATATGCTTCCTCTTCCTAGGTCACCAACACAGAGTTAACTTCTGTGTGTCAACCCTAGAACCACAGCAGCCCCGAGGTGCTGTGGACACCAGGGCCACTTTATCTTATACCAGAGCGGGGAGACCGTCTGAACAAAAGTGAAGTTGTAGGGTCTGAAGCCATGGCTCAGCAGTTAAGAGCACTGTTGGGCCTGGAGAGATGGATCAGAGCTTTAAAAAAACTGGCTGCTTTTCCAGAGATCATGAGTTCAATCCTACCTTTCTATAGGATCCTCCCTTTAACAGACATTTCTATTCCCTACCAATCAAGCTGGCAAGAGGAAAATTCTTTACTGTGAAAGAGAGACTTGGATCACAACAAATAAGCACTAAACAGGTTTGGTGGGACAAAGCTTTGAGCTCAGTAGTGGAGGCAGGAGGGTCAGTTCAAAGTCACTTTCAGCTATGCAACAATTTCAAGATCAGCCTCCTCTATAAGATCTTGTCTCAAAATAAAAAGCAATTAGTTCTAATATAGAGACACAGCAGGTCATTTGTTGAGTGGGGCATAAGTCATCCTGGACACCGCCAGCTGCTTCCCAGGGCAGCTGTGTGAGGATGCCATTTGGAATTCTTTGGAGAACACAAACTTCACTCTTTTTTTTTTTAAGATTTATTTATTTTATATGTATGAATGTTCTACTGCTATATGTACACCTGCAAAGCCAGAACAGGGCATCAGATTCTAGTATAGATGGTTACGAGCCACCATGTGGTTGCTGGGAATTGAACTCAACCTCTGGGAGAGCAAGCAGTGATCTTACCCTCTGAGCCATCTCTCCAACCCTGGAAAATCATTCTTATGACGCTCTTAGTTGCACATACTATTGTATTTGCACATACTATTGTATTTGCACAAACTCCCAACATCCACACGAACCAGCTGAAGGCTCGGGTCACCCAGGACCCTCTGAGGTATCGGGGTCCTTGATTTGTCACTCAGGACTTTACCCTTCACACATCCACTGAAGACTTCCTTAGCTTCCTCCAACTCAGTGAGCCACAGAACCTGCCACACTGGCCTGGTTACTTCCTCCTGAGGGATGAGGAGTCAACACTGCAAGTGTGAACTTGGGGAGCCAGACTTCGTAGCCTGGTGGTCCCTGAAGTCTCTCCATAGTGCCAGGTGCTAGGGCTGGCAGTCTGTCCTCTTCCTTCCAATCTGCTTTCCCATAAAGCCCACAGAGGCCCTTTAGCCTTGTCTTGATTCAAGCTGCACTGAAGCTGCCCTCAGCTCTTTTGAAGTCTTTCCAAGATATCAGCTGACTTCTAGCCCTCTGTCTTCCACAAAGAACCCTCCTGTCTTGCCAGATCAAACTCATCAACCTTTTGTATGTCCTTTCTCTTCTTCCACCAAACAAGTTCTAGTCATTTTTCCCAGGCTTGCCTGGCTCAGCCTTCTCAGACTTCTCCAACCCCGTCCTCCATAAACTCCATAAACAGATTACAAAGCACATTACAACCTGCTTAGAACCTGTTTTCCCAGCTATAAAATGAAACTAATTCCTCAGAATGGGATGGGATCACACACACAAAAAAAAGTCAACCAGGAGTTGGGTGTGGTGGAGCACGCCTTTAATCCCAGCACTCTGGGAGGCAGAGGCAGGCAAATCTCTGTGAGGTTGAGGTCAGCCTGGTCTACAAGGTGAATCCAGGACAGCCAAGGCTACACAAAGAAACCCTGTCTCAAAGAAGGAGGAGGAGCAGATGAAGAAAGGAGAAGGAAGGGAAGAAGAATTAGTCAATCAGGGCAGTGTATTAAGCTTGTGTTTGGCTTGGCCAGGTGAAAGAGCCTGGCAGATAAAATGTGTCTGTCACTACTAAGCCTGACAACCTCCGAGTCTGATACCTAGGCCCTACCTACATGCTGGAAACAGTAGACTCCCTGCAATTTATCCTCTGGACAACTACACTTGGGTGGCGACATACGTGCAAGCATGCATGCTCATACAAAATAAATGCATGTCTAACGTGTGTGCACTTTTTAATGTAAGCATTTCTCCCACTCTACCATGCTCCACCACCCCCCACACACTCTCCTGTTTGCAGAGTGCCAGGAAACATTCTGACAGGGGGTGGAAGTGTGATCTGGGCCCTTCTGTCTAGCAGTCTGCAGCCACACACACAGCCCAAACTCAGATTGTATGAGATCGAGTGCCAAACTGTATGAGCTTTGGAGAATCCTGGGAGAGAAATGAAGTCTCTTCCCAGGCTCTCTTTCATCAGTTTAATATGCCACTAGAAGCCTACTCACATGCAAGGAAGGGTGTGTTTTTCAGGCTCTCATCTGGTCCTCTTTGCCCATCACTGCTGTTTTTTGTTTGTTTGGTTTGGTTTGGTTGGTTTTTTGGTGGGGTTCATGGGCAGAGGTCAGGTTTCACTAGGATTAAGGCTGAGCTCACTGCGGATTTGTTTGTTTGTTTGTTTGTTTGTTTGTTTGTGGTGCTGGGGATAAAATCACAGTGACCAGCAGGCTAGGCAAGTACTACACCTTGAGCCACAACCTTAGCGCTATATTCACTCTAATGGCCGTTGGGAAGGAGGAGAAGCTGAGTATTTCAGGGAAGACCACCCTAAAAGGAGTGGGAGAAGGAGATTGAACCTGGCAAGCACAGACTGTTTGGTTGCCTGGGAACATTCAAAGTTTGGAGATAAAAATGACGATTGAAAATGAGAAACGCAATCCTGAGGTGAGCCTGGCTTTGGACTGAGATCTGTTGATTGAACCCGTGCATACGGTCAAGGCTTACTTATGCATAAAGAGCATTTTCTATGTGCTGTCCCTTCATCCCTCCAGGACCCCATCTCACCCACTCAGCCCTCAAGCTGAAGAGCCTGACAAGAGGTGGGGAGCCGGGGCGGGGCGGGGGGAGGTGGCAGGGGGACGGGGAGAAGAGAAACCACACACCTTGAGCTGGGAACTAAGAGCTACGCAGAAGCCTTTACTGTGGTCCTCGTCTGCACACCCTAGGCCAAAGGCAGGAGGGCATGGCAAACATGTTTTGCAAGAAGTGAGGTGCAGGTTAGAGAGCAGAGTACAGGACTCCGGGACCCGAGGTTTACGCGTCCCTGCAATAGGCAATTGGAAGGGTCTTAGGACCAGAGCCTACCTGCAGGAGGACCAAGCCTGTTTTAGGGCGGACTCGGTAGTGAAGCCCCCACCAGGGGGCGGACGGTACCCAGACCGACTGAGCCTGGAAGAAAGGGGACGCCAGGAGCCGTGGGCCTCGAGCATCTCCCACAAATCCTGTCTATTGTGCGTGGTGGGGGGCTCGAAGGAGGGCGGGCGCCCTTCCCCACCCCCCGCCTCCGGCCCGCCTCCGGCCCCCGCCCCACCCCCGGCTCCGCCTCCACCCCGCCTCGCTCCGGCCGCGGCCCCTTCCTCCCGCAGCTGGTGCTGTGGGGCCGCGGAGCCGCACGTCGCTGTCTCTATGAGCCCCGGATCCCAGCGCAAAGGTGAGGGAGGCGGGGAGTGCGGGCGGTGGCGGGGCCGGGGGCCGCGGCTGGGCGAAGCCTTGTCCACGTCCATTCCACTCGCCAAGGTAGGCCAGGCCTTTTTCACCGCCGAGACCCCTGGTCCCGCATAAAAGGTTCTAGAGGGACGCGGGCCAGGCCTCGGGTCGCACAGGGCGCAGACCGGCCTTCGCGTAATCGGGGACCCTACAGGGGCAGGGACCCGCGTGGAGAGAAGTGTTCCCCTGGATCTGGGTCATGTCTCCTGGCGTCCGGCAGGATCGAAGGAGAGCTTGTCCCCGAGAGCCGCAGCAGTAGATGCTGAGGTTAGATCTGATCAAAGGAGAGAATCTCGGACTGTCCAGGACGGTGGAGGGAGGGGAAGATGAGGGAGAGGCGCCCTCAAACCAGGAGAGACCGCCATCCTACCGGGCAGAGGGAAATACCGCTAACCCCAGGCAGGTGGGCAGCAGGGATGAAGGTCGAGAGTCTATTGATCCTGTTGGGGGTGGGGGCATCTTCCCCTCCCCAGTTTTCTCCACCCTAGGGTATAACAGAAGATGATCAGAGTTCAGCAGGCAGGCCCTGGGAAGGAACCCAAACTTGAGTGAAGTGTGGGGTGTGAACTGGAAACCTTGAACCCTCCAGTTCTGGGGGAGGGGTGGATGCTCCGCCTCCAGTGCTTTAACCTGGCCCTCCCAACAGGTTAAGTGGGGCTGAAGGCTTCAACCCAGTTCCCCAGATCTAGAACTGCAGACTGTGGGGGAAAAACAGGGCTGCTAAGATAGCATTCCACGTTTCATTTGCTAAATTCGAGGCCCTCCTCCCCCCTTGCATTCTCTCTTACAGGAATTCACCCCAGGTCAGAACCACACACCACACACACACACACACACACAGAGAGAGAGAGAGAGAGAGAGAGAGAGAGAGAGAGAGAGAGAGAGAGAGAGAGCTGGCCTTATGACCAAGACTTTCAGGAAAGGGAACGGGACTCTGCCATGCATCTAACCCCCGCAGACCCTGGCAGCCACCAAGCCTGCAGCAAAAGCATTTCATGAGTGCTTGTCTCTGCCTGGATGGAACTGCGTCCGAGGACTCTTGAGTGTGTGTGTGCGCGCTCTGCCTGGCCCACTAGAGACAGTTTCGTGTGAATGCCCCTATGCGAATGTGTGTGGACCAGACACTCCTGCTGAATAGAAAGCCGTGCATGTAGCCCTGCTTGTTCACCTGAGGATGTGTGAACCACTGAACAGATGGCATGTAAACACTACCTTATGGATACGTGTTACTATGTGTGGTCTTGGCCCTCTGTGTGGACGCACTTCTGATAGGTTTCTGTGGAGGGGGTGTGTGTGTATGACTCCTGGAAATATGTGTGTTCTCGGCCCTACTTGAACATGTATGCATACCTGTGTGCAAGAGGGTCACAGTCTTTAGGACTCATGTGACCCAGAATGAATGCCATGCCCTCCACACTGAGTGGTTTCTCTGATCTTCGTCCCTATCCTTGGCACTGACTTCCCCTAGCCATGGGGCTGACCCTTCTGTGCTGAGCAAATAGGAGGCCCCAGATGTAAACAGGTGTGCCTTCAAGGTGAAGGCAGAGCTCGGGAACCTAAAACCTCCCCTTCCCTTAGCCCCTGAAACAAGCATTGGGCACTCTTTCTGTGGTTCAGAGACCCTCTTCTCTCCCATATTCCCTCTCCTCGCCCTCTCATTCTTCATTTCATGACCGTGCTGAACTTTACCTCTTAAACAAACCCTCCAAATTCCTGCTATTTCTCTAGCCATCTCCAGATCCCTACCCTCTCTTTAAGGCCAGAGAGTTAATATTTGACCCAGAAGGAAGAGGACAGGCCAGTGGCACCCTCTGACCCTGCCTGTGGCTGTCTGATGACTGGCTGGGTCAGGCATCCTCCTCCACACCTTGCCCAGCCCAGGAAGTCTTCAGAAATCCCCCAGAGATAAGAGGGAGGTCTATCAGCCACCTCCACCTCAAGTGTGGGATTAGTCCTTAAGACGTACCACAGAAGGTAGCCATGGTTTCACGGTCCCGTTGTTCACTGCCTCTGCCTTGCTTAAGTCCTAACTGGTCTTCCACACTGCAGTCTCCTGCACAGGGTACCTGTGCGGCTCAGGGACCCAAATACCCGCACCTCGCCCCACTCCCTCATGCCTGTGCTGCCTGCCAGCAGGTTGGTCTAGCAGGTAGGGACTCGTGCAGCTGCTCAGCCAGAGGGTGCAGTGTGGACTCGCATGGGCAGGGCAGAGATGTTCACCCCCTTGGAGAAAAATGCCAGAGAGAAGTGTCTAATTAAAGAGAAATTCCAAAGGGAGCTTTCAGGCCAAGGGAAAGAAAAAACAAAGGGGAAACAGAACAAAATTAACAAAGGCCCATTAACTGACTCTGCCCAGGCCTTTCTGCAGAAGGCACCCCCGCAGGCAGCTCTGCTGGAGGAGCAGGCCTCTCTAAGAACCATAGCTCTACCAAGATGGGCCCAAGCAGTCTCCTGACTGGGAGAGGGCTGTTACCATGGTATAGGTTAAAGCGAGTCTAGGGTCCTATATAGGTCATTTGCCACAGCCCCCTACCCAGAGCAGAGAGGGACAGAATGAATGACTGCGAGTCTTTCCTAGCGTGGGAGTTCTGTGGATGTCGGGCCTCTGCCTTTCAGTGGCCCCTGGAGTCTGGGTAATGCCGTCCACCCACCCACACACAGATCAAAGGCTTTCCATTTTGGAGGGATTTTGATTTGTTTTGGTTTTTTTTTTTTTTTTTTTTCCTCCTTCAGAGAACAGACAGAGAACTGGAACTTGCCCTGTGGTTGGGGGCAAGGTGACCCCTTCAGTAGCCTACAATCCAGCTAGGACCTTACAATGTCCACTCTCCATGGAATTTGCATTTGATACAGAAAGGCACGTGACCCATCCCTCCCTCTGACCTCTTAGCTGTGATTCCATGGCCACACAACCCTGTGGCTCCATGTCCCCCCCATTCCAGGATCCTCCATGGCCCCATGACTCCTTGATCCCCATGGCCTCATGACCCTGACCTTCCATGTAATCATAACCTGGACTTTGACCCCAGTGATTGCTCTACCCCTCCCCTCCTGTGACTCTGGCCCGGGCTGCCCTTGGGGTCTTGTTGGTCCGAACTTCCCCAGGAAGATGTGGGGGAGGCTCTGGCCCCTCCTCTTCAGCTTCCTTGAAGTAACAGCAGTCCCTGGACCCTCACTGCGGAGACCATCCCGAGAGCTGGATGCCACCCCACGGATGACCGTCTCCTATGAAGGTTAGACCCCCAACCTTGAAAGACTATGGCGGCCAGAGGAGCTGGGGACAGGAAGTAAACCCCAGGAGGCTCACTGCCTGTCTTGTTCCCAGAGCTCTCCCAGATTCGGCACTTCAAGGGCCCAGCCCAGAACTATTCAACCTTGCTGCTGGAGGAGGCTTCCGAGAGGCTGCTGGTGGGGGCTCGAGGAGCCCTGTTCTCTCTCAGCGCCCGTGACATAGGAGATGGGGCTCACAAAGAGGTCAGCCCCCAGCACCTGGACCAGCCACAGGGTCTCCAGCTCCCTGGGACTTCAATCACTGGGCGTCATGTGTCCCCACCCCACCCCAGCCTCCTCCCTTCAGGTTCCCCTGTGCTGTTGGATTCTCTGGGTAGCGGATATTGAGGTCAGCATTGCAGTCTGTTCCCTTTACTCTCACTAGATCCGCTGGGAGGCCTCCCCAGAGATGCAAAGCAGGTGTCATCAGAAAGGGAAAAACAACCAGGTATGTGAGCTGCCCGGTCCCCGGCTCTCCCTTCTTCCACCTCAACCGGGGTGCCAGGATTGGAGGGACACAGGTGGAGCGCCACAGATGTGCAGCCAGCTGCAGAACCACAGTGAGTGGTAGGCCTGAGGGTGACCCTTCTACCCCAGCCATCCACCGTGTGGTCTATAGCTTGGCCTGTCACAGTATCCTAATCCCCGCCCTGGGGGATCTCAAATTATAATCATAACAAGAAGTGACTGCTAATAAGTGACAACCAGATCTAGCTCTAAAATAATGCTGTGAAGCTTTATTATCTCCACTTCCCAGTTAGGAAAAATGAGACCTTGCTGGAATGCTAGTCAGTCCTGGTTCCTGGTGTTCATGGAGGGACATTAGTCAAGTGTTAGTCCTTTCTAGCTAAGAAGTGAGGTTTCTATGGGGCAGAGAATCATGTCTGGCTACATAACAACCATTTGGAGAGCTATTTTATCTATCTTGGAGTTTTTGGAGACAGAGTCTCACTATGTAGCGGTAGCTGGCCTCGCTATATAGACCAGGCTGGCTTTGAACTAATAGAGATTTATTTGCCAGGTTTAAAGGCGTGCACCACCACTCCTGGTTGGAGAGCTTTTTAAGAATACACATTCTTGGACCAGCAACATGGCTCAGAATAGGAAAACACACACACACACACACACACACACACACACACAAAATACATAAATACAAAACAAAAATATAAAAATATACATTCCAAGCCATTTATGGTAGCATATGACTGTACTTCCAGCCCTCAGGAGGCTGAGGATGTGATAGATAGATAGATAGATAGATAGATAGATAGATAGATAGATAGATGACAAACAAAAAGTACACATTCACCCTGGCATGGTGGTGATCCCAGCAGTTGGGAGGTAGAGCCAAGATGATTAGGAGTTCAAGCAAAACACTGGCCCAAAACAAGTTTGAGGCTAGCCTGGGATAAATGAGATTTTGTCTCAAAATAAAAGCAATATACATTCCAAGGTCCACCAACTGAGAGATTCTGACTCAGTGAGTCTGTGGTGTGCCCTCCAGGACTTTCCATCAAAGGCTCCCCCAGTGCATTGTGGTTGATGAACAGAGCTAGTGGGGTAGGTGAACCCAGGTCACAAAAATCTCATAAATGCCCAATGGGCTGGGCAGTGGTGGCACAGACCTCTAATCTCAGCACTAGGGAGGCAGAGGCAGACAGATCACTGTGAGTTCAATGCCAGCCCGGTCTACAGAGCGAGTTCCAAGGCAGCTAAAGGTACAGAGAGAAACCCTGTCTTGAAAAATAAAAAAAAATAATATAAAATAAGTGCCCAGTTGAGGGTTTGGACTTTATTGTGACAGTGACACCCATGCTCTTTGATGCCTTAGAGGCCTTCATATGTGAATCGCAGGCTCCATACCAGTAGGTCTGGAAAGGGCTCAAGATACTGCTGCTCTAGAAAGCCAACTGAAGCTGATAACTCTGGTTCCCAGACCACTTTGAGCAGCAAGGTACAGAGAACATTTCCCAAAGCATTGTCCTGAAGGACATTCTCTTTCAGAGGAGCTGAAGTGATCTAGTATAATGGGAGGGGCGACATTCCCATCCCACAGTGCACAGCGACATCCTTAAGGCTCTGAGAAGTTGCCCAGTAAAGATGGATGTGACTGCTTTCCAAGCTCATTGACTACAGAATCCTTCCCAAAGTGCCTTTTTTTTTTTTCTTTCTGACTTAGGGAGCTACTTGAGGAATGTTTGTCTCACCCCGCATGCCAGATGAATGAAAATAGACTGAGTCTAGAGACAGGCAGAAAGTTTGGGGCATCCTGGGGGGGGGGGGAATAGGAAGAAAGCCCGAGCAGGCTGATACGGGGAACAGACATAGAGGATGTCTCAGCGGGTGACAGAGTAAGCAGAAATAAGGAGTCTTCCGTGGATTCAAGCTCTGGGTCACAGACAGGAGGATGAGCAAAGAGACTTGGACAGCAGCCTAGGGCGCCCGAAGGACGGAGCAAGCCAGTGTGGCTGCAGGAGATGGAGTTGAACAGACAGAGGCAAGGCCAGGCCCTGTGAGACTGTGTGTTCAGAGCACTGGTGAGCCGCTGGCACGGTCTGCTTTACATCTGTGGCTTTGGAAAGTGGATGGGATGGGGGCAAGAGGGTGTTGACAGATAGAATGCCTCTGGAAGGAGACTTTGGACATGGCGTCCACGGTCCCCTTCTGAGGCCACCTGGGAGACAGGAACGCTTGACAGGCTGATGACAACACATGCCCCTGTGCTATTTGAATTGTGCTCTCTTCGAGCACCTCTCACTCCCTGAGTAAACAGTTGTCATAAGGAGTAGCAGAGCAGGTTAGGAGGGGGTCAGGTGGGCACTAGAGGGAAGGAAGAGCTGATGGTTATCTGTGCTGGATGAGACTAGTGACGTGGGCTACGTTCAAGAACCAAGAACCACTTGGCACAATGACTCACGGAGTGGGACCGGATATGGGGGCAAAGAGAGTGGGTGGCAGCAAAGATGCTTCTGGACGAGAGCAAGGCAGATCCAGGTTGAGGTGGGAAAGACTGGATAGACAGGTTTAAGAGGGAAGATTTGGGTCAGGGAAAGTGGGAGCTTGCTTTAAGACAGTGTATGGTTGACATTGTTTGTGAGGCGACAGAAAGAGAGAGAGTTGGGATTTGTGAGAGTTCCAGGATTAGAGGGCAGGCAGCATTCCTCAAAAGTAATTTTTGAACTCATGGCAAGCCCCCATTCTCCTGAAAAGCTTCTCCATCTTTGAGCTCCGATGACCCTTGAAGGGTAAGTGGAGGGACTGCAGGAGACACAGACACGGGAGAAGCTGGAAGAGAGGAGTCAGGTCATCAGAGACATCTTGGAAAGTATGTCCTATGGGTGGGGGCAAGAGTCAGACTGCAAGGTTAGACTGATAGAGGTGGCTTGTGTCCGGGCAGAGGGCTTACAGCGCTGCCTTCCTTTGTCCGCAGACGGAGTGTTTCAACCACGTGCGGTTCCTACAGCGGCTCAACGCCACCCACTTCTATGCGTGTGGGACTCACGCCTTCCAGCCCCTCTGTGCAGCCATCGTGAGTCCCGCTGCCCCGAGCCCTGACTGCTGACCCCAGACTGACCTAACTCTGGGCTGCAGCCCTTACCTGTCCTCAGGACCATTGACTGATTGAGACCCTTGTTCTTCAGGATGCTGAGGCCTTCATCTTGCCTACTAGCTTCGAGGAGGGAAAGGAGAAATGTCCTTATGACCCAGCCCGTGGCTTCACAGGCCTCATCATCGGTGAGCAGAGGCAGTCCTGCCACCAGTCCTGGGCTGAGAATGCTATGATCTGAATGTGGATCCTATTGCTAGGACTTGCCATTTGTGCATACCATGTTCTCTAAGGCACATGACATGTATCTCATGACTGGATGTCCCTGCCCCAGATGGAGGCCTCTACACAGCCACACGGTATGAATTCCGGAGCATTCCTGACATCCGTCGGAGCCGCCACCCACACTCTCTGAGAACTGAGGAGGCACCCATGCACTGGCTCAATGGTTAGGAGGATGGGGGGTAGGGGTCTACTTCTTGTTATTTATTCCTTTGGGTAGCTGACCGTCCCATTCCCAACTCTCCAGGTGGGCCTGTCCGGTCCACACCTGCGTACTATGGAAGGAGGCTGAGGGAATGGGCGTGGCTGGGGAAGGGGCGTGGCTTCGGGAGAGGGCTCAGCCTGTTCCATAAGCCACCCAAATACTCAACCCGCAGATGCTGAGTTTGTGTTCTCTGTGCTGGTTCGGGAGAGCAAGGCCAGTGCAGTGGGTGACGATGACAAGATTTACTTCTTCTTCATGGAACGTGAGGAAGGCTCCAGCAGCTTCAGTCAGGGGCGCAGCAGCCACCGTGTAGCCAGAGTCGCCCGCGTGTGCAAGGTGCGGATGATGAAGGCAGGGTGTGGGGAGAGGCTATAGACCTCTGGTCCTGATCCTGTGTCCCCACCTCCCCAGGGAGATCTGGGAGGGAAAAAGATCCTCCAGAAGAAGTGGACATCCTTCCTGAAGGCTCGGCTCATCTGCCACATTCCACAGTATGAGATGCTGCGGGGCGTCTGCAGCCTGGATGCCGACTCGTCGGCCCACACACACTTCTATGCAGTCTTCGCACTGACAACACAGTGGTAAGCGCGGGGCGGGTGGGAAAGGAAAGGAGCCGAGAGCTTTAAGGGCTGGAGCTGAGGTCGGAGATGAGCTGGGGAAGGGCTCTCTGCAAAAGGAGGTCAAACTTTCCTAAGGCCAGAGGGCACTGTGACCCACTGTTGCACAAGACGGGCCCATGGGCCTACAGTGGAGATGGACCATGGTGGTAACAGTGGCTCCAGATGGAGCATGGGGTGGGCGTAGCCTCCCCTCAGTCGTCTCCGATGTCTCATTCCTAGGAAGACCCTGGAGGCTTCAGCCATCTGCCGCTATGACCTGGCTGAGATGCAGGCTGTCTTCACAGGCCCCTTCATGGAGTACCAGGATGGTGCCCGGCGCTGGGGCCGCTATGAGGGTGGGGTGCCTGACCCCAGGCCTGGCTCGGTGAGCACCCAGGCCTGGAGCCTACGTTGAGCAGACAAAGCCCTGGGTGGGAAGGCAGGTGGTGAAGCCCGGAGGCTCACCACCCATCCCCCAACCCAGTGCATCACAGATTCGTTGCGCAGTCGAGGCTACAACTCATCCCAAGACTTGCCATCCCTGGTTCTGGATTTTGTGAAGTTGCATCCACTGATGGCTCGGCCTGTGGTGCCCACACGTGGGCGGCCCCTGCTGCTGAAGCGTAATGTACGCTACACACAACTCACAGGAACACACGTCAGCACGCCTGCTGGACCCACCTATGACCTGCTCTTTCTGGGCACAGGTGCATCTGACCCAAATCCCTCATCCCTAATGGCCTTGCTTACTGATGCCCCTGAACACGGCAGTTCCTGCCATGTTGGCCTGGGGTGCCCTGTGTCTTGAGGAAGCCACTGCTGGTGGCTGATTCTGTGTCCCTCATCTTCTGATTCCTGAGCTGTTCCCATTAGGCCTCCTGTCGGGTACCGAGAGCATATCACACTGGCGGGTTCTGACTTGTGTCCTTTCTACATCAGCTGATGGCTGGATCCACAAGGCTGTAGTCCTGGGCTCTGGGATGCACATTATCGAAGAGATACAAGTGTTCAGAGAGCCCCAGGCTGTGGACAGTCTAGTTATCTCTCCGATGCAGGTAGACCTGACTTCTGGTGTCAATATAACAGAAGGGGACTGGGGAGGTTGAGAGGAAGCCTCCCCTTGGGGGCCGCTGACCAGCTATCCCCTCTGGTTCCAGCACAGCCTGTATGTCGGGGCTGCTAGCGGAGTCATCCAGTTCCCTCTGTCCGGCTGTTCACGCTACCGTTCCTGCTACGGCTGCATCCTGGCACGGGACCCCTACTGTGGCTGGGACTCCAGCACCCAGGCCTGCATGGTGGCCACCACCATAGCCAACAGGTTCCAGGGTAGAGGCTGGGAGTAGGGATGGGCACTGATGTCAGTTACCCTGCTATCCGTCTGTTCATGATTCTTGATTTTCTGTCCCCAGGACAGCACTGATACAGGACATAGAGAGAGGAAATCGAGGCTGTGAGGACAGCAGGGATACAGGTAGGTGGAACTCGTGGACCTGTGTGGATGCTGAGGTTATGTGCTTCTGTGGTTTTGGAGAGGTTGACCCAGCACAGGGTAAGTGCTCAGCGGATGCTTATTTCTCAAATACAGTGTAAGTGAGGAAATAGGCCCAAGACTTGGAGACAGGTGGGGGTGCAGTGCATTGGGGGTAGCTCATGGCTGGTGTAAAGGCAGGTCCTGGATTTGTTCTCCAATAACACACAACATGTGTGCAAGCACGTGACACACACACGCAAATATGTTGGGGGCAGTTAACAAGTTAGTTATGGTTATATGATCACATGTAAAGCATATGCCTAAGTCATGGGGGGGATGTAAACACAAAAAACTGTAATTATTAATAATTGCAGCTGCAACAAGGTGCAGAAGGATGTGTTTTTCTCTAAACAAACATCATGTAGCAGAGCTGGTCTCTGAAGGAAGAACTGAAGTCAGTAATCAGAGTTAGCGTGCACTGAGAACTTACGTGCCGAGCCCAATACCCCCATGCGTTTATTCTCGTGATACTCCATGAGAGGCACCACTGTTGTTCCCATGAGGGTCCCCTCGGAGGCCCAGGGAATATAAGGAAACTGTTCATGGTAACTCAGCTGCCAAGCAGCAGAGGCAGAATCAGCCTGGCCTGAAGCAGTTGGATTCAAGTTTGTGCTTTTGCTCACTGAGCTGAGCCATGTCCCAGCTAACCAGGCAGGTGGAGGGCATGGGAGGGGTGATGACACTCAGGCAGGGGGTCAGCAGGATGAGGGAGCTCAGGGGAAAAGACTAGAGGGGTGAGCAGCGTCCATGTCCACAGTTTTGGTCCTTACATGAAAAGCAAGAGGAAAACCTCTGAAGAGTTTTATACTAAGGAGTAGCATGATTGGATTTGTATTAAAACAATATTTTTTTTTTGAGGCAGTGTTTTCTGTGTAGTCCTGGCTGTCCTCAAACTCATTCTATAGACCAGACTGGCCTCAAACTAAAAGAGATCTGCCTGCCTCTGCCTCCTGAGTGACAGGATTAAAGGCATGTGCCTCCACTTGCCAGCCCTGTATTTTTAAATTAAAAAAATATATATATTTTATGAGTACATTTTGCCTGCATATATGTATGTGAACTACATGCATGACTGGTGTCCATGGAAGGAAGATGAGAGTGTTGCATTCCCTGGAACCGGAATAATGGATGTCTGTGAACCAGCATGTGGGTGCTGGGAGCCAAACTCAGGTCCTCTGCAAGGGCAACAGCTGCTCTAACCACTGAACCATCTCTCCAGCTCCTGTATTCAGATTTTTAAAATTTTATTTTGCTCACAAGCATATGTGTGTGATAAGGATGTGCACATGTAAAATACCTTATGGGAGTTGCTTTTCTCCTTCCTACATGTGGGATCCCAGGGATTGAATTCAGGTTGTCAAGCTTGGAGCAAGCACTTACACTCACTGACTGATCTCCTCAGTCTAGATTTGTGTTTTCAAGGGATCACCTGTAGTTGCAAGAAAAGAGTGAATGAGGGCCCTAGAGGGCAGGCAGCCATGGAAGGAGAGAAGCGAACAGCTCTGAGAGTCTCGTGAGGGTGGACATAAAGATGAGGAAGGGAGGCAAGGGAGCCTCCCGGGTTCCTGATGCTAACTGCTGAGCAGCTGTTTGGTGGTAGCAATTCAAAGACAGGACCTGGTGTGGTTATGGATGAGGTTTTGGCCTGAGCAAGATGCTCAGCACATTCAAGTCTGTGTGTTCAGGAAAAGCAGCTGTGCTGAAGGTAAGATTAGGAGTCCTTGGTAACTGGTGGGAACTGAAGCCCAGGGGAGAGGAGCTACAGGCGACACTGCCACCGCCTACTTCCTAGGAAGGGCCAGTGTGCCCCTGGGAAGCCTGCACCCACAGGCTTGCTTAGCTGTCACCAATTCTAGACTTGGTGCTTCTAGACAGCCAGGAAGTTAGCTGTCTGCTATCTTGCCATTTCCAATGCTGTCTGGGATGGGCAGATACTGATCTTTCCTCCTCTGTCCTCTGCAGGACCACCACCGCCACTGAAGACCCGCTCTGTGCTCCGGGGTGATGACGTCCTCCTGCCCTGTGACCAGCCATCTAACCTGGCCCGAGCTTTGTGGCTACTCAATGGGAGCAAGAGCCTGAGTGATGGGCTGGATGGCTACCGCGTGGGGGTGGATGGGCTGCTGGTGACAGACACTCAACTGGAGCACAGTGGCATCTATGGCTGCTATGCTGAGGAGAACGGCCTCCGTATGCTGCTGGCTTCCTACAGCCTCACTGTCCGTCCAGCCACCCCCGCCCCAGCTCCACAAGCCCCTGCCACAGCCGGGGCACAGCTGGCACAGGACATGAGGCTGTTCTACGTGGTGGCCATTGCTATACTTGGTGGCCTCTGCCTCATTCTGGCCTTTTCCCTCCTCTATGTGGCTTGTCTGCGAGGAGGCAGACGAGGTCGCAGACGGAAATACTCATTGGGTCGGGCTGGCCGGGCAGGGGGCTCAGCTGTGCAGCTGCAGACAGTCTCAGGCCAGTGTCCTGGAGAGGAAGACGAAGGTGATGACGGGGAGGGAGCTGGAGGTCTGGAGAGTGGCTGCCTCCAGATCATCCCTGGGGAAGGAGCCCCAGCCCCACCACCGCCACCACCCCCACCCCCACCGGCTGAGCTGACCAACGGGCTGGTGGCACTGCCCAGCCGTCTGCGAAGGATGAATGGCAACAGCTACGTGCTCCTGAGGCAGAGCAACAATGGAGTGCCGGCCGGACCCTGCTCCTTCGCAGAGGAGCTCAGCCGCATCCTGGAGAAGAGGAAGCATACCCAGCTTGTAGAGCAGCTGGATGAGAGTTCTGTCTGAGCCGGGCCTCCCCCAAAAGATGCTCTTCCAAGGCAGCCTCTCTGCCCCAGGCTGGGCCACCGCCTCCCCAACACAGCCTCCCTCCTTCATGCTCCCAACTCCATGCCCTTCTTCCAGCTTTTTTGATGTCTCTGTAGGGCTGGCCAGAGTCATGGTTAGCCAAAGTCCCCTCTTCAGTCTCCAAGACATACATGTGAGCAGCCCAGGCCCACCGGTGCTCCTCAAAGGTAGGTGCTCCCTCAGGACCCCGACCTAAAAGCTTGGGAGGAGAGGACTGTCTTCTTGGCCCGTTATCTACCCAGCCTTCCTCTTCTTCTCAGGTAGGGCTCTGCAGGTCCAGATGGCCTCAATGTCACCATCTTCAGCACAGCTGTGCGCTGGGCAGTCCTGAATCCAGACCGAGACCTCTCTACCGGCCACCTGCTTACGAGCACATTGTGCACATGGAGAGTGTTTGTCAGCTGGGCTGCAGTGCCCCTCCCCCTCCTGGTGCATCCATCCCTCCTAAGTGGTTACCCTTCCAATGTCACCTTCCCATCACCTTTCCAGTCTCCACCCCATGTGGTAATCCTCTGGCAGGAGACTGGGAGCAGGCCAGCCTGGGAGGTAAGAAGCATCACCCCCTTCTCCCTTCCTGTGTAGCTCTTGTGAGCCAGCCTCCCCATCCCCTCATTCACATGCAAGGGTGCCAGAGCTCCAGGCATGTCCTCTTCCCATGCACATGTGGTGACACACCCATATTGTGCTTCCATTTCCACCCACATGCACATTCGGAACCTCCCCTTGCTGCCGTAGTCAGACCTGTGTCTGCTAGGTTTGGTCCATGGATATTTCAAAGGGAGATTTCCCTTCCTGTTTAGCTGTCCTCACAACAGAAATAGGACAAGTGACCAACACTGCATTATGAGCCAGCCTCCCTCTTAGGGACCAAGCAATTGCTCCTCCTAGGCCAGAGCAGGGGGAAGTGATCTGGTATCTCACCTGGCACATGAAGCCCATTCCTGGAACTATGCAAAGGGCAGAGGCTGGGAGTTTGGATGCTTGGCTCCCACTCCTGTCCTACCTCACCAGGGCACTTTCAAGGTCCAAGGGCCTCCCACGTCTCCAGGCCCATATGGGACAATCAACCCTGACTGAGCTCTCCCATTCCCTTTGGGTGAGGATGACTGTTATTTTTATAGCTGAGAACGTGGAGCCCCACGAGTTTTTACTGCCCTTCACCCATCCCTCTCCCACCTTCACCCCACAGTGAATGTATTTATTGTGAGAATGGCTGTACTTCTTCAGGATTGCCCCCCACTCATCACCCAGGTGGGTGGAGAAGGCATGTGATGGAACAGGGAGCCTGGGCACTGCTCCTGCTGATGGTTAATAAACACCCTCTTTCCCCACAGCTTTAAGTGTCTGCTTGGTCTAGACTGGCTTATCTGGGACAGGTTTCTGGCCTATGGAGGTACCCCAGAAATGTCATTTACACAAGGAGTAAGATCCCCTGCATCTGCCCTTGCTGAGCTGGGCAGGCATAGAGCCATTGGCTAAGGCTTGTCTTACTCATTGCTAATGATGAGGGTGACGAATATACAAGACCCCCGCTTTTTATTCCTGGTCTTCCTTTGGCTTTTTCTTTCAGATAGTGAGCCACTGCTGCTCAGGCTGGTCACAAACTCCTGGATTCAAGTGATCCTCCTTGCCTCATCCTGGATATGCGAACTACTGATATACACTAGCATACCAGCCCCTTGCTTAAAAAAAAAAAAAAAAAAAAATTGTGTATGTGGGGGTCAGAGGGCAACTTGGGACAATCTGTTTGTTTTTTCCACTATGAATCCTGGGGATCAAACTCAGGTTGTGAGGCTTGGCAGTGGCTGTCTTTACCTACTGAACCATCTCCCCAGCCCTGCCTTTCTCTTTATTTTATTATTATTTCTTCGAAGATTTATTCATTTATTACATGGTGTTCTGTCTGCAACCCAGAAGAGGGCACCAGATCTCATTGTAGATGGTTATGAGCCACCATGTGGTTGCTGGGAAATGAACTCAGGACCTCTGGAAGAGCAGCCAGCAGAAGAGCTCTTAACCTCTGAGCCACCTCTCCAGCCCCTCTCTTTTTTAAAGACATGGTCTCACTAAGTTGCCCTGGATGGCCTGGAACCCTCTACATAAAATAGGCAAGCCTTGAACTCATCTACCTGGCTGCCTCTGCCTTTTGAATGCTGGTCATTAAAATTATACCATCACACCAAGGCCTTTCCCTTCTGTGGTACCCTCCCTTTGTCTGATGTCCTCAGACACCAGGAGCGTCAAGTCCCCGGGAACTGTTGTTGGTTGCCATGTGGGTTCTGAGATTGAACCTGAGTCCTCTGGAAGAGCAGCCAGTACTCTTAACCTGAGCCATCTCTCTAGTTCCCCCCTGCCTTGTTTAAAGCCTGGAAGATACTTCTTGCCAGTCCTTGTGCTCTTCCCTAAGCTTTTCAGCACTTCCCATTCCTTGATCCAGGGAAGGACATGGGTTCATTTTTGTGTAAAGAATTTTGGGGTAGGAGTGCAGTTAGGACTAAATGAAGTTTGTGATCTGGGACTTGCTCTGAGAACTTAAGTCACATCGCCTTTGACACTAACCACTGAAAGGTCTTATGTTCTGCTTCTCCTTTTAGAATCAAAAGTGTGCATGCTTAAAATATGCACACATTTTGCGCCAGATACAGTGTTGCACGCTATAGTCCCAGCACTTGGGAGTCAGACAGGTCTCTGTGAGTTTGAGGCCAACCTGGTGTACATATAGTTCCAGGACAGCCAGAGCTACATAGTGAGATGCTATTTTGAAAGGTACACATTTTGAAGTGTATTTTTCTGAGGGGCTGGAGAGATGCGAGGGTGGTTAAGAGCATTAGCTGCTCTTTCAGAAGACACAGGCTCAATTCCCAGCACCCACCTGGCAACTCACAACTGTCTGTAACTCCAGTTCCGTGTAGCCCTACGACTGTCTTCTTACCTCCATGGGCAATGCATGCAATTGATACACAGACATACACGCAAGGCAAAATACCCATAAACATGATAAATAAATAAATAAACAAACAAATCAGGCTTCAAGCATGGTCTCAGTTAAGTTTAATGACCTCAGTTTCCCTGGCTGTCCCAGAACTCACTCTGTAGCCCAGGCATTCACCTGCCTCTGCCAACCACGCGCTGTGACTAAAGGAGTGTGCTGCCACTGAGAACCACCTTGGTTTTCTTTTTTCTTTCTTTCACTGAGGTCTAGCTGGGCCTCCCTCCCTCCCTTCTTTCTTTTTGGTTTAACAGGGTTTCTCTGTGTAGCACTGGTTCTCCTGGACTCTCATTGAGACTAGGCTGGCCTCGAACTCATCGAGATCTGCCTGTCTCTGCTTCCTGAGTGCTGGGATTAAATCCGTCCGCACAAAACACTGACAAATATAAGGTGCCTTGCCCAATGCCAGGCCACAGCAAGAGCAACAAGACATCACAAGTCCTTCAGGAGACAGCCTCAAGATCCTTCACTGTTTTGAAATCATTATTTGGATTTTAGAAAACAAAGTCCCTTTACAACACGTGAGTTTTCTCACATCTCTGCTTGCGAGGAGGCGGACTGAATCTGAATTAGGGTATTCACAAGGTACCTAGTAGTGGGCAATGGAAACAGCTCTTCCTTCTCTCAGGCCACGGCCCCTTCAGCAGGCTCCACCTATTTGCCCAGGCTTGAAATCCGAAAGAGGAACCAATCCTATCACTTTCACGGCCCCAAAATCTGCTTCTTCACTGTGCATGTACCGAAGCTGGAGCAGGAGCCTGGAGTTCTCTGGGCCGCAGCCCGCGGGGGGCTGTCCGTTTGTTGGTGAAGGGGTGCCACTGGCCTTGGATGCTAGGGTTATCCGTGTGGAAGGGCTTGCGGATGCGGATCACCTCCAAGCCGGACTGCTCAGCCAGCTTCTGCACCAGCGACGTGATCTCCTCCACCGACTTGCCGTTGATGCTTTCCTCGCGTACGGCCCCGTTAACTGGCAGAGGGACGAGGAAATGAGCGGAAGCGGCCAGGTCGGAAGTCAAACAAGTACAACCCGGCCGGCAATCCGGGATTCCGCCCTCCCGCCCTAGCCCGGCCTCACTCACGGTATTCGGCCACTATTCTGGGCACCGCGCACGGGCGCGGGTTCACGTATATTACAACCCCAGGGTTCCGTCGGGCGAAGTCCGTCACTTCGCGTTCCACGAACTCCCTGCGAGACCCAGCAAAGGTGAGTAGGGCGGCCGGGACCCGGTCCCTCCGATCCCCGCCTCCACTCCGGCCTTCCCGCTTCCGCGTGCCTCACCTGGCGCCGCGGGACGAGGGCGCATCCCGGCTGAGGCTGAGGCTGAGGCGCTGCAGCTGCTGCACGTAGCGACCAAGCCCGTTATGGAGGACGCTGGTCAGAAAGCGGCTCGCAGTCCCGCGCGCAGTCATGGCTACCTCTCGGTCGTCCGGAAGGTGAGCTGGAGGGCGGGGCTGAGCAGCGACTTCCGGTTCTGGGACCGTGGACGCCCGGGAGAGTTTTGCTTCCGAGGTCACGGCGAGAGGCGCGTGCTGGCGACCCACGTTGCGGGCGGAAGAGTAGAAAGTGGAGTGGTGACGCGAAGCTCGGGGCGGGAGCGTGGAGCTCCTGAGGCGGAGGGACGACCCCGGAGGCAGTGAGGAGGCCGGGCCTCAGCTCGTGATCTCCAGCTGTGTGGAGCGCCCCAGTAAGCGCCTGGAGTTGGGGTTCAGACAGGATGCAGAGAGCTGTGGAGATGAGAGTGGCGAGGAGAGGCCGTAGAGGTTTAGTAGACGTGAGGAGATGATACAGAGAAGCCGTTTAGATTGAGGGACCGCAGAAGGCCCTAGAAGCGAGGTGCTGGAGTGAAATTGTAAAGGACGTAGACGTGACAGGGTCGTGTAGGGGTGCAAAAATGTGAAGTAGCAGTGCACAGCAGCCAAAGGGATCAAGCCCTGTGCTCGTTAAGGAGAAGTTTGAGGAAAGATAAAGAGAGAAGCCGGCTATAGTGAGTCCGTGAGTGCCTTGTGGAAGGCTCCTAGGTCTGGCCTACTGAAGGCACCAAAACAGGCACC
The DNA here is from genome assembly GCF_030254825.1 of Meriones unguiculatus. Taxonomy (NCBI): domain Eukaryota; kingdom Metazoa; phylum Chordata; class Mammalia; order Rodentia; family Muridae; genus Meriones; species Meriones unguiculatus. The sequence goes on from NC_083349.1 coordinate 59,483,514, forward strand.
AAATTTTTAGCAGAAGTGACATCCCACTCCATTAGGAATGTGGCTCCTCCTCCGACGGGCATTTCCCCTCCGGATCTTGCTGCCTCTGCGTGGGGAGTGGATGGGTCGGAGGGGCCTTCCCCGAGGCCTGGCTCCAGGCCCTCCCCGTAGAAGGTACAGAAAGGAAGCCCTCCCGGCCTTAGAGGTACCAGTGTCGCCTGTGACTACAACTGAGATCCGCCAGTATTTACGAGCGCACGGGATCCCCTTCCACGATGGCCACAGCTGCCTTCGAGCACCAAGCCCCTTTGTGGGGTCCACAGACATCAAAGATCAGAAGAAAGATGCTACCACTTCCTTCCGCCTCTTCATTGACAAGACCACAGGACGCTTTCTCTGCACGAGCAGCCTAGCAGAGGGGAGCTGGGAAGACTTCCAGGCCTGTGTGGAGGGACGAGGGGATGGGACCCGAGAAGGAGCCCTACTTAGTGAGGGCCCAGAGGCTGAGGACAGGGAGGAGGTCCTGAGAATATGGAACCGAGCCATACCTCTTTGGGAACTGCCTGACCCTGAGGAAGCCCAGCTGGCTCGTGTCATGTTTGGCCTTACCAAGGTGACTGATGACACACTCAAAAAGTTCAGTGTCCGGTACCTTCGCTCTGCTCGAAGTCTGGTCTTCCCTTGGTTCATGCCTGGGAGCTCAGGATTACGTGGCCTGAAGCTACTAGGGGCTGAAGGTGAGGAGAATGGAGTTAAGTACGTGGAGACCACCATTCCCCGGCCTGGTGCCTATCACAACCTATTTGGTTTACCACTGATCGGCCGTAGAGATGCTGAAGTGGTCCTGACAAGTCGTGAGCTGGACAGCCTGGCCTTGAGTCAGGCCACGGGGCTGCCCACCCTCTCCCTACCCCGAGGGACTGTCTGCTTACCCCCAGCCTTACTCCCTTACCTTGAACAGTTCCGCCGGATTGTCTTCTGGCTGGGGGATGACCTTCGATCCTGGGAAGCTGCCAAACTGTTTGCCCGAAAACTCAACCCCAAGCGGTGCTCTTTGGTGAGGCCTGGGAACCAGCAACCTCATCCCCTGGAGGCTTTAAACCAAGGCTTAAGTCTTCCCCGTATTCTTCGTACTGCCCTCCCTGCCTGGCACAAGTCTATCGTGTCTTTCCGCCAGCTCCGTGAGGAGGTTTTAGGGGAACTATCAAATGTGGAGCAAGCAGCTGGTGTCCGCTGGGGCCGCTTTCCAGACCTCAATCGTCTACTGAAAGGGCATCGGAAGGGCGAGCTGACGGTCTTTACAGGTGATTCTTTATGAAATCACTTTTTGGAGGGTTGGAGAGATGGCTCAGTGGTTAGAGCACTGGCTGCTCTTGCTGAGAGTTTGGTTCCTAGCACCCACACAATGGCTTATAGCTGTCTGTAGCTCCAGTTCCAGGGGATCTGATGCCTCTTCTGACCTCCAAGGACACCAGGCATGCATATGATACACAGACATGCATGCAGCTAAAACACACGTACCCATAAAATAATACATATTTTTTTAAATCACTGTTTTAAGTAATGGATTAGACAATAAGGTAACAAAAGTATGTGGGTTTTGGCCACAGGCAATGTTTAATTAATTTTTTTAGATTTATTTATTATGTGTATGAATGCTTTGCCCGTATGTGTGTATGCACACAACATGTGTGTGTGGTGCCCTCAGAGGCCAGAAGTCATATCCTATCCCCAGGAACTTGTCTTACAGATGGTTGGAACCATCTTGTGGGTGCTGGGAATCAAACCCTCTGCAAGAGCAACAAGTGCTCATAACTGCTGCTTTATCTCTGCAGCCCCCTGCTGGCATGGTGAAAGGAGGCTTCCTTCCCAACTTTAGGCAGAATCTTGAATCAAGGACCAGACTTTCCTTTTTTTTTTTTTTTTATTTGGTTGCTTTGGGGCTTTTTGGGGGGATGGTGGTTTTGTTTTGTTCAAGACAGGGTTTCTCTGTGTAGCCCTGGCTGTCCTGGAACTCACTCTGTAGACCAGGCTGGCTTTGAACTCAGAGATCTGCCTGCCTCTGCCTCCTAAATGCTGCCAGACTTTCCTCATAACCCAGAGCTGTGTCCATCCCCCTATAGGGCCAACAGGCAGTGGAAAGACAACATTCATCAGTGAGTATGCCCTGGATTTGTGTACCCAAGGAGTGAACACACTGTGGGGCAGCTTTGAGATCAGCAATGTGAGACTAGCCCAGGTCATGCTGACTCAGTTTGCTGTGACACGTCTGGAAGACCAGTTGGATAAGTATGATGAGTGGGCAGACCGCTTTGAGGACTTGCCTCTCTATTTCATGACTTTCCATGGGCAGCAGAACATCAGGTAAGGTCTTCAGAGTCCAGTTACTTTGTAAGAAGATTCTTTTCATTTTATTTATTTGTTTGTTTTGAGGCAGAGTCTCTCTAGATAGCTCTGGGCTATCCTGGAACTCATTATGTAGAGCAGGCTGGCCCTGAACTCACATAACCACCTTCCTCTGCCTTCAGAGTGCTGGGTTAAAGGTGTGCACCACCATACCTGGCCCTTACTTTCATTTCTGAGAGATCACATAATATTTTTGATTTCCTTTCTGTCTCCAGTAAGAGTGCCTTCCCAGTCTCTTTAGACAGGCTTGGGGTTTTCAAAGAATGGGAAATCAGAAAAGCAGACCATCATCAGTGTTTTCAGGATGCAAGCTCTTCCCCTTGGAGTATAATTAACTATGTAAATCGCTGCTTCTCTCTCCCAGGTCTGTAATAGACACAATGCAACATGCTGTCTATGTCTATGATGTTTGTCACATAGTCATTGACAACCTGCAGTTCATGATGGGTCATGAGCAGCTCTCTACAGACAGGTGAATTCTTCTTGTCTATCTTAAACATACTTTTCTTCTCACAAAGCTGTCCAGGGACTTGAGTGTGAATCCTTAAGTAGAAGAAAGCGTAACAGGGCTGGGACAGTTTGTATGGAGGGTCTGGCTCAAGAGTGTGCGTGTTCCACCCAGTAACCTCTTCTAATGCTGAATTTCATTGCTGCAGGATTGCAGCTCAAGACTACATTGTTGGAGCCTTTCGGAAGTTTGCTACCGATAACAGCTGCCACGTGACTCTGGTTATCCACCCACGGAAAGAGGATGATGACAAGGAACTGCAGACAGCATCCATTTTTGGCTCAGCCAAAGTGAGTTGGTTTTAAGGCACTCAAGTTTTGAAGAGTTAGAAAGACAAATGTAACTAGAAACAGTCCTTGTTCTGCCTTAGCTCCTCATGACTGTCCTGAGAAAAGCAAGAGGCAGTGGCTCTGGGGCCATGACATGAGGAGCAAGGGATGGTAGTTGGTTCTTTGCCTCTAGGAGCTCACATCCATTAGCAGCTGAAAGAGTCAGGTCGTGATTGCAGCTTAGTGGGATGAGAGCTGTGATAAGCACACAACTCCTTGGGGAGTTATCCTGTGACATCTGGGGAGACTTCCTAGTGGCCATACCAACAACAGTCATACTGAGGTTTCCATATCAGTATGATATCTGATCATCAAATAAATGGGAAGGCCAGGGGGGCTTGTGTTCAATTCCCAGCACCCACATGGTAGCTCACAACTATCTAACTACAGTTCCAGGGAATCTGACACCCTCACATAGACATAAATGCAGACAAAATACCAATGCACATAAATTTTTTAAAAATAGGTGGATAGATAGATAAATGGGAAGGCCTTTTAGAACACAGGACCAGCACTGGTCTCCAGTGGTCTTCTGAATTCCTTTTACATATAAGGCCTGAGCTAGGTAAGGTTGAGGATCAAAATCTATGTCACTTTGAAAACAAACATGGAACAAGAATAGTGCACAAGTTAAAAAAAATTGGTGGTAGCCAGCCGTGGTAGCACACGCCTTTAATCTGAGCGCTCGGAGAGGCGAAGGCAGAGGCAGGTGTCTGGCACCATGTCCATATTGGTGCCCATAGAAGGACACATTGGATTCCCGGGACTGGAATTACAGTTGTGAACTGTAGGTTCTGGCAATTGAACCTGGGTCCTCTGAAAGAGCAGCCAGTGCTCTTAGCTCCTGGGCCATCTCTCCAGCCCTTCCTTTTCCCATTCTTGCCACTCCTCCCCACACCCTCAACCTTTCTTTCTCTCCTATGTCTTCTTTCTCCTGCCTCTCCTTTAGGCAAGCCAAGAAGCAGACAATGTTCTGATCCTGCAGGATAGGAAGCTGGTGACTGGGCCAGGGAAGCGCTATCTCCAAGTGTCCAAGAATCGCTTTGATGGAGATGTAGGTGTCTTCCCACTTGAGTTCAACAAGAGTTCTCTTACCTTCTCCATCCCACCCAAGAGCAAAGCCCGGCTCAAGAAGATCAAGGATGACAATGGACTAGTGGCTAAAAAGTCCTCTTCTGCCAAAAAAGGGGCTGTGCACCAGAACTCTGAGGCTGACTTAGGCCAGGACCCGAGCCCCTCTCAGTCTTGAAGGTGAAAACTGAATCGCTGCTTGCTAAAATGAGTCTGATGGACCAGGCTACCACACAGACTCTTGGCCTTCTGCTAGGGCTCTTGCATATAGTCCTGAGCCATGGAACCTTCCCAGCCTAGGGCTGCACTCCATGGTGAAAAACTTTAATTATGGAGTAATTAGGCATTGAGCAGAGTGCATGAGGACTGGAAGTGGCCTTGTGAACCTCTGGAGAAAGGGGTCCAAGCGGAGAAACATACTCAAACCTCAGGTCAGATAATGAAGGCAGGCCCTGAACAGGAGGCTCCTGCTGAAACACCAGCATTTTGGCATTCAGAGCCGAAGAATGATACAGGGGGCACCAAGCCTCTCTGCCGTGTAGAGCCAGGCATAAAGTACTTGCTAGACCTGATTCCAAGTGTTTTTCCTGTACTATCAGGGCCTCAGAGATGGGAGCGCCCTTCCACTGGATTGCATGGACACAGAACCATGGAAAGAAGCTGTGAGCACACAGTGCTTGCCCCCTGGATACTGATTCTACTGTATGCTGCCTCTGACAGCTGGAGCTAGGACTCTTTGTAGAGCCATTTCCAGTTTGAATGAAACATTTCTATTGCCTTTGTTTCTGTGCTTTTTCTTACTTGTCCACCAGGTGTCTCCCCACACTGATTGGATTTCCTCTCTGAGTTGGGAGTAAATGGGTCCTTTTCCCTACCTCAGCCTTGGTGCCATGGGCTCCCGGAAAGCAGGGAGCAGTACAAGGGCTTCACATTCCACCCCCTACAAACACACCTTCCCTTGGCATAGGGGTGCAGAGTGGTGGGTGAACTTACTGAGGACTCCATGAAATCACTGACGGAGGTGTAGGTCAGTGGGCCATACCCAGGCCTTGCCTGACCGGCTATCCCTCTTCACCTGGGAGGTGAGCCATTCACATTTCTCAACAGAGACTCAAGAATCAGCCCTAACTGGGTGTGGTGGTGAATGCCTTTAATTCCAGCACCTGGGAGGTAGAAGTAGGAGGATCAGCAGTGCAAAGTTATCCAAAGCTGTACAGTTGGAGGCCAGAATGGGATGCTCCAAACCGTGTCTCAGAAATACAGTCATCCTCCTCGTCTGTTTCCTTCTGGAAGCCTGTCCTTTCTCCTTAATATGTGCTAGCACCCCTGAGAATTCATTAAAAATGCAGAGCTTAAGCTCACTCGTGCTCTATCTCCTGCCTTTACATATTGCAGTTCTGGAGTCTGGTGTGGAGTATGGATGCCTCAGTTTAACAAGCACTACAGAAGATTGTAAAAGAAATGACCCACAGACTGCCAGGCATATCACTAAACGACCTTTTAATTTCACTTCCTTTGGTACCCTAAAAGTACCAGTTTCAAGATGTTTAGTTTGGGGTGCTGGAAAACCTCTGCTACAGGTAGAGGGAGGTTTTTTACTCCCTAGAGGAAGAACAACCTTTTCAAGTCAACCTGAGAGGAAGCTTTTAGAACCGGATGGAAGAGTCCAGGGTTTCTGAGAACTCTAGCCACAAAGAGCTGAAAGAAATGCTTGCAAAGCTGTTGATGGCGGGGAAGAACCTAGGGGTGGGGGTAGCTCCTCCACGGTCTGCCTTCTTGGGGGTCTCTCCCAGACTGGCTGGAGCCGGGCCTCTCTAATCCTGCAGTAATCATTCCCAGCAGTTGGCTGCTCTAGGCCTCATCCAGGGTCTGAAATATTTAACTCAGCCATGCTTTCCAGATGTACACAACAAGATCATTTCCACCTATAAGGGCATGGATTCCATATTACTCTCCCTAGAATGTCTGGTGTGTTTTCAGAAAATCCTTCAGTTTTGAGTTTGTGAGGGCCGTACAATTAGTTTAGAGAAACAGATACACATTTGTCTGTCTTGCTCCACCCTCCCTAGCAGACACCCCCACACAGCACAAACCAGAATGATGGGGAGGAGGGAAACTAACACACCCCCTACGCCAACATTCCATTTCCTACCTGCCCCAAACTCCCTACAGCAAGATCTAGCACCAAGTATGTTCAGGAGCCATTGGGGCCTAGAAGGCAGGAAGAGATCAGTCCCTATATTGAATATACAGTCCCCAGGAGCCACTTTATATCTATATTCTCAAAGTGGCCTGAGGCAAATCACCTGAGGTGAGATAAGTAGTTCTGTTTTCAGCTTACTTAAGAATGTTCCAGAGACCTGGAAGGGTCTGATCCAGCATCAAATTAGATCTGCAGGCCCTGCTTTCACACTGACACTGCCTCTCACATGGCTGTGAGGGACCAGGTTTAGGTGGTCAGCAGCTGTTAACTCTGGAGGAGTTTGCGAAGAGTTGGTCTCCTGCAGCCCAAGTACTCAGGCAGTGGGTGGCTCAGACAGCTATAGACTTTTAGACTTTTCTACACCACACCTGGTATGCCAGGGAGGAAGGGAGCCATTGGTACCTCCCCGAAACACAGGCCAACTTCCTGTTTGTTCTTGTGGGTGGGACTTTATGAGTCTAAGGGAAGCCTAGCCTCGTCCTAAGCGGGACCAGGGCTAGCAGCGACCTCACCTGGATAGATAACTACTCTAGGACAGCTCCAGTCACCCCCAAGCCCGAGTGTGTGCGTGTTGGGGTGTGTGTGTGTGGGGGGGGTTCTTATGAAACTCGAGACTTCTTTGTCTGCTTCATAGGGATTTTCCCTCGTCTCATTGTGAGCAGAGTGGACCGGATTGAGTTCCCTACAGAGCAGGAGAGGGTGCTAGAGTCATCAAACTCTTTAATTAAAGCATCCAGGTAGCTTAGCCCTCAGTTACATCTGCGCTTCCCTTAGGTCAAAAGTCAGTAAGCTGTGCAGTCGAAAGGCCAGTGAGACAGCCTTAGAACACCGTCACGCTACTTTTGGACTGGGTGCTGGGTCGGACTACTTTTGGGTTGGGTACTAGGTTAGCTATTGGGGGAGTGCGGGGCAGACCACTCCCCTCTGGTGGGGGGGCGCGGCTTCAGCCGCCCCGCCCCGCCCCACTCTTTCAGGTCGGGCCTGGCGGGAGCGGGAGCCCGGAGCCGGGAGCCCAGAGCGGGCTGGAGAGTCAGAGTTCTCCCGCGGCGAGGAAGTAGGCACGCTGGAGCAGGAGCCCGGCAGAGAGGGAGCAGCGGCGCAGGTGACGCGGGGTGAGTGATGGGGCCGACGGGGTGCAGGAACTCCGGCATCCCGCACGTTCTCACTTTAGAGAGAACTTTTCCTCGTCTTGAGAAACGGGATTGGGGTGAGGAAGGGGTCCGCACACTTGAGCGCGGGCGAAATCTGAACAGCCAGGGGCCAGGGAAACACACAGACGCACGGACATCCACTCATGCATAGACCCATGCATTCACTTAGGACACGAACACATGTGCGCTCTCGAGAAAGGACAAGCAGAGCGAGAGACCCTAGTCGTTCCAGTAGCGGTGCCAACGGCCCGCGCGACCCCCCGCGACACGGACGCTGAGTTTGTCTGCCCGAGGCAGAGGGAAAGGGGCTGCGCTGAGAGTGGCGGCGGGGGCGGGCGGGGTTTGTCGAAGGCTGTTCCTGCTTCCCGGCCGCCAGCCTGCAGGTGAAGACCGAGACGTAAACAGGCGTTGAGCACGTGATTGCTTCTCAGACGGGTGGGCAGAGTTCCCCTAACCCTGTCTAGGCAGGGACACCCCTTCTCATCCAACTCTCCCTTGGTCCTAGCGTGTTTGTTTCTCTCTGTACAGGGCTTTAGTCTGTCCTCCACTTGGGATGGTGATAAACCCTCTCACCCAGAATGGGAGCTCAACACCCCCGGGGGGGGGGCCTGGGTGGCACGGTAGGCTCGCAGAAGGTTGGACGGGGTGGGGTTACTTGGGCTCTCGGAACGCGTATCCTTGAAAGGTATCCGAGAGAGAACCTTGATGGCCCCGGACAGCTGCCCCGGTCTCATAGACCCAAGTCAGCCCCAGGAGCAGCTGTCTGTAGGTCTTCTTCCTACGCCACCTCTACCCCGTGCAGGACTGGGCACAAAAAGCCCACCCATGCAAGAGGAACAGCCTCCGCTCGCCCCTCGCCATGGGGAACGCAATAAGAGTAAATACATCCTTAAACCCTCAGGGGAGTTTGCCTCCTCTAGGAGGAAGAAGGACCAGAGATCCCCATCTCTAAGAAAATGTAGGAGGGGGCTGCAACCCTAGGCCTCTCTCCCCCTCCCGCCCCTACCCTTCATCCCCTACCCCTCACCCCACCACACGCTGAGCCCAGCTGCTGCCTGAGCTTCTGGGCAGGAGGCCAGAAAGGGGAGGAGGCTCTCAGTGCTCCAGGAGGCAGGGATCAGGGCAAGGCCAGGGGAGGGGGTCTCTGCTGGGGAGAGGGGTTCAGTCTGTTCTTGTGAAGCTGAGGGGCTGGAGTGAGCCTGAGGGTGGCTGGGCTGTGTTTCCCTTTCCAGGGAAAAAGAAAGAAAAACAACCCTTTCCATGGAGCTAAAAATAGAGCTGAGAGTCGGCCAGGCTGTGGCCTGGAGGGGGGGGATGCTTCTTCCTGGGGCTGAGCCCAGCTCTGGCAGGCCTTGGCCCTGGGGGTTGGAGGGGCAGTAGAGAAGGGAGGGTGGCCTTGCCAGAGGCTGTGAATGTCAGCTGACCTGACCAGGTCACAGAGACCCCTCAAGGGAAAGTGGGTTGTTTGTGACTATGAGGTAAGAAGTTGTCTGAGTGGCTGAATAAGGCCACTTTCAGGGTTGGGAGACTAACGAGTATTTTAAGATTGCGACTGGATGCGAAAGACCGCTGTGCACTTCCACATGCATCAAACACCAAGTCTTCTCTGAGGCGGCCTGAAGGATTATGGAATGAAGGAATATGGAACCACGTGATGAATGAGACTGTGATTGTGGCTGCCTGAGACGGAATGTGGGAAAGGTCGTGTGGGTGTTAAGACTGTTTTCGAGAGGGTAAAAATATTTGTGACTCTGATAAAGGCACTGGGATGGCTGCTGCCGAGTCGGTGTAGGTTTGAACTGTTCCTTCTTAGGAATACTGGGAGCCGGGTACCCCCTCTTTGAGCCGCGACCTTTCTCATAGCAACTGATCCCGAGGTTAGGCTGGGGAGCCTGGAGCCATGCCAGGGACAAGCCCGGGCTCGTAGCCTGAAGGCGCAGTGCTGGAAAGGGAGTGAGTGGGATTGGTGGGGGTCTTTAGGTGGCGGTGGTGGTTGGGGGGGGGGGGGAGATGATAAGTTTCTGGAAGAGGCCGCCAGGTGGCGCCGCTCCTGAAAAATCCAAGTGTGTGACCTCCAGCCTGCTGGGGGTGGGACAGACAGCCACCGAGCCAGTCCCTCAACTTGTGCCCGGGAGCCGGCAATCGGAGAGGGACGGCTGACCCTCGGCCTCCCCTTAGACCGGGAAGCTGGAGACTGGGGAGGGAAGCTTTTCCTGGAGAAGGGGAGGGGGAGGGGCGCGCGCCGCGCCTCGGCTCTTTGTGCTGGAACAATGACCAGCTGCCGCCGACCCTTGGGCCCCGGCTGGGAAAGACGATGACCCGCTCGAGTCTCGAGCTCCACCAGCCTCCCAACACACACGCAGTCGCGGGGCCTCTCTGGGAGAGATCCTGGTCGCCGCCTTGCAGCCCCTACGTGCGCCCTGGCGGGCACGCGTGACGTGGGTTGTTTGCGCGTGTCCGCGCCCCGGGGCGGGGACGCCCCTCGGACCCCTCCCCCGTTCCGAGCGCACCGCCCACTGGTGCCGGGCGGGGGCTGGCCAGGGCCGGGGGCGCCGGCTAGGCGGAGGCGGGGCCGGGCCGGGCCGGGCTGGGCAGCTCAGAGTGGCCGCGCGCGGGCTGGAGCGAGCGGCGCGCCTGTGGAGTGCTGGGGCGGCCCGGGACTGAGCATGGAGCAGCGCGGCGGAGGTGAGGGGTCCAGGGCTGAGGGTGCCCCAACTCCTAAGCGATGTGGTCCGGTGGGGAGGTGGCATTTCACAGACGCTCCCCAGTTCATGGCAGGAGTGGGCTCTTTTGGGTGGGCCGGGGGACTCCGGGCTTTCCGTCTCGGAATGGGAACTCGTGATCCCAGACTGGATCCCGCTTGACTGGTCTTTGGAGTTGGAGTGTGTGTTGAGGGGACTTTCCCTAACTCTCCAACCCCCAATCCTGAGGTCAGAGAGTTGGGACGTGGGCCAGACTCACCTCAGGCCCTTGCGCGGCCCCATACTCCAGAACCCTCAGCCCACTCGGGGGCTGGGGGGCCCCAAAGGTCAGGGAGTCCTGGGGAGGTCCAGGGGTTTCTTTTTCCCACAACCACGAACGCATTTCTCAAAATGGAGCCGCTTGCCCCTCCTTCTCTCTTGGGCCTCAAGAGCGGGAGCTGGGCTGGCTAGGCCTGGCTTTCCAGACGCCTGGTCCTCAGAGCCCAGCTTCATGCTCCTCTGGCTTTAGGGGCCTTTGCCTGCGTAGCTTCAGCGACCCTGACTCACGGGTCTGCCTCTAGCTCCTCGTGTCTGGGCCTCTTGTCTTCTTTGTCTCTTGACTTCTGGGCCCTGGCCCTGGCCCTGGCCCTTCCTTCTGGATCTCACTTTGTGTGTACCCTGGAGTGCAGAAGTATAAACAGGAGTGCCAGCCCTTTCCCATGCTTCTCTCCATACTGTGGAGCCATCTCTATCCCTGGCCGGACCTTGTGGGCGCAGCCTCAGCTCCTAGACCTACAGAGAAGTATGTGACTGCTTCTCATACCCATTTCACTTACTGCTGTAGCTGCCAGCAGCTCCTCCCTCAGGCTGGATCCTATGATTCTCTGCGTCTTAACACTTGGGGTCACTTAGTGGAGAGCAGGATAGGAAGACCAGGTGGGGGGCAAGAGGGTCAGATACTGTTGAGTTCATCTTTAACTCTTAAGTTTAAAATTAAAAAGTTTTTAGGGAGGGGCTTCCATGCCCCCAGGTCCCAACCCTTCCCAGAAATGCTCAAACAGATTTCTCCAAATGTGCTTTCACACACCTTCCTGTTCACACCCTTGTATAAAAGACACAAATGTTGGTGTAACTGGCAGAAATGAATATGTTCTGTAGAGAACGTAGACTGTGTCTCTCAATCTATGAGAGGCTTGAAATGATGGGCCCCAAAGAAATGAGGGTTTCCCTTGGAGTTTCATGCTGAGCGAAGAAAAGGGCTTCTTGAGGCTGGGTGACTGAAACTTTCTTCGCATAGACAATGACCCCAACTTTGGTGATACTTAAATAAAAACTAACATGTGGACAGACTGGTACATCTATCCAAGCATTCAGAGTCCGAAGATTAATTCGTTACTTACACAGAAATAACTTTGTGTGCTTCCTAAGTTACAAAACTCCGACTCTTGTAAATATAAGAATTCACACAGCCAGGGTGGCGGTGACACACACACACACACAGCATTCTGGAGGCAGAGGCAGGCAGATCTCTGAGTTCAAGGCCAGCCTGGTGTACAGAGTTCCAGGACAGCCAGGGTTACATAGAGAAACCCTGTCTCGGAAAAAAGAAAGAATTCACAGATACATCTGGACAAGGTGGCACAAGGTTAGAATCCCAGCGCTCTGAAAAGCTGTGGCGGGAGGATCCATGACCCTGAGGCCTGCCTGTGGTATATAGCACAACCCTGTTTGTTTTAGCCATGTCTTCCCACATCACACACACACACACACACGTATGTGAATGCACTGACATCCGTCTAAATCCACATCAACACACACCCACAAGTAAATGCGCACGCTCTTCTCGTGGAATCCTCTGTCCACTTCTTGGCCCCTGCTCCACATGATGACTTCAGCAGATGCCTAGGTCTTGGTCATCAGCAGCCTTGGGCCTGGGAGGGAGTTCCGGGTGCGGGCTTGCTGTCCTTTCCAGGAAGGAGCAGGGCCAGCAGAGGTGGGGCCATCTTTCCAGTGGTGTAATGGGCTCCTGCTCAAACTCCACAGGGGTTATTCTGAAGATCAGCTAAAGTGGGAGGGTTTGCAAAGGTTGTCAAGGACAGAGGGCCTCTGCAGGCTTCTAGCTCCGAGTGGGTGGCAGAAGCAAGCGAGGGGTTGTCGTGGAAACAAGCATAGCCTACGTCAGCCTGTGGGAGGTGGGAGACCCCCAGAGGGCACCTGTGGATTTGGAAGACCTGCAAGGTTTCCTGTTTGGCCAGCTCCACCCTTGCCGCCTCTGTGTCTGGGAGAAACTGAGGCCTAGCAGGAGGAGGCTGGACACTGCCTGGCTTTGGCTCTTTGTTCCCTAATTACCATCTGAGTTGCTGAGAGCATTCCTGACGCGTCCTCTGCCCTAAGGGCCCGGTAATGAGGCCACCTGTCCCAGGAGAGTAGGGACCTGGCAGTTAGCTACTCTGGGCCGTTGAGTCTTGGCCTTTATTAGGGATGCTTGTTTGGGCTGCAGCTGGGTCTTCCCTGGCAAGAAACCCTGCATAACCTCTTAGGTCTCCCATTCCTTCATCATCTCTGGTTGAAATTATTCTTTAGCCTTGCCCAGGCTAGAGTTGGGTAGTGGTCTGAGGCCCAGAGGAAATTGAGGTTCATTCCAGTACTCGGAGGGGAAGCCTTCTTACTATGTGGGGAGTGTTCTGGCTAAAGGAGAGGGGGTCAGGAGAAGGCCTGCAGGGGGAGGGTGCTCAAAGTGCAGGGACTCTGACACCAATGCCCTGCTCACAGGTTGCCCCGGAGGCCCCTGGCCAGGCCTGAGCCTCTGCCACCATGGCCATTGTGCACACTCTGCCATTGCCACTGGAACCCGTACGTGAGACAGCCACTGCCCCACAAGCTCCAGCAATGGGTAGTGTGAGCAGTCTTATCTCAGGCCGGCCCTGTCCCGGGGGACCTGCCCCTCCACGCCACCATGGTGCCCCTGGGCCCACCCTCTTCCGCCAGCAGGACGGGCTGCTGCGGGGTGGCTGCGAGGCACAGGAACCGCTCTGCCCAGCTGCGCCACCCAGGAAGGCTGTCCCGTGCGCCAGCTTTACCTATGTCAATGAGGACTTCCGGACAGAGTCACCGCCCAGCCCAAGCAGCGATGCTGAAGATCCCCGAGATCAGCGGGCACACAATGCCCACCTTCGTGGGCCCCCACCAAAGCTCGTCCCCGTCTCTGGAAAGCTGGAGAAGGTAAGAGCAGCCTTGGGGAGTATCTGGGAGGAATCAGGCCCCCTTAGGCAAGCTGGAATTTAGAAGCACTATAGAGTGAAGAATGTGGGCTCCGTCTCATCTTTCATCCTGGCTTGGGGAATAATATCTGAGCCCCATTTTCTGCCTTTTTGTTTGTTTGTTTGGTTTTCCTAGATAGTGTCTCTCTGTGTAACCATTAACTTGCTCTGTAGACCCAGCTGACCTCAAACTTACAGATAAGTGCCTGCCTCTGCCTCCCAAGTGCTGGCATCAAAGTCATGCACCACCTCTGCTAGGCTCATTTTCTTTGTTCTATAGTTAAGTTCTGTAGGCTCCTGTTAGAATTAACACTTACTGTAGGAACCAGCACCCTCAGATGAACAATATAGTACTTGCCTAAAAATTTTTTTTTTTTTTGAGACTGGCTTTTTCTGCATAGCCCTGGCTGCTCTGGAACTTACCATGTAGACCATTCTAGCCTTGAACTTACAGAGATCCACCTGCTTCTGCCTCCTAGGTGCTGGGGTCAAAGGTGTGCTCCACCATATCCAGCCTCCTTTCTTCGATCATTATCACACAGATGTGTGTCTTTGGGCAAAGCCTTTTGACCTCACTGGGCCCCTGATCCTCACTTTTGAAGAAGAGGGTATCATTTTGCTTACGTGGCTATTGTAATGATTAAAAATGAGCATTTTCGATTATGTAACGTAAGTGGCCCTTTAAGAGGCCTGCTGCTGGTGGGAGCAGTTGCTTTTCATGTATAGAGGTAAGACAGGCAGGTTGCAGGGTTTTGAAAGGTCGGGGTTTGGGGCTCAAGGAGATAGGCTACATGGGTAAAATGCTTGCTGCACAAACAGGAGGACCTGAGTTCGGATCCCCAGCACCTGTGTAAAAAGCTGGGTATTGTGGCCCAGGACTAGAATCGCAACACTAGTGGGGCAGAGACAGATCCCAGGGGCTTGCTGGAAAGTAACTGGGAAGGTTCCTGACACTGACATCTGGCCTTCCCACACGGGCACACCAGTGTACGCTAGCACGCATACATGACTAATGTTTTGAAAGATCAAGAAAGCAAGTTGGGTGTGGTACACCTGTAGTCCCACTTCTTGAAAGGGTGAATCCTTGTGTTGCAGGCCAACTTGGGGGGTGCCTAGTGAGTGAGCTCAGGCCAAGAGAGTAAAAACCCTGTCTCAAAAGTACAACAAAAGTAAATTTTTTTTTTTTTTTTTTTAAAAAAAAGGAAAGGGATTGGGGAAGATCACACTCATGTCTCACGTGGTACCTCATTTCAGAACATGGAGAAAATCCTGATCCGGCCAACAGCCTTCAAGCCAGTGCTACCCAAACCTCGGGGGGCACCACCCCTGCCTGGCTTCCTGGGTCCTCGAGCTGCAGCTATCTGGGAGCCAGGGCAGCCTGACACAGCTGTTTGGGGGGCCAGCCTCCTCCTCCTCTTCCTCCTCTTCCTCCTCTGCTGCTGACAAACCCTTGGCACTGAGTGGCTGGGCCAGTGGCTGCCCATCGGGAACGCTGTCAGACTCTGGCCGAAATTCT
The DNA here is from genome assembly GCF_030254825.1 of Meriones unguiculatus. Classification (NCBI taxonomy): domain Eukaryota; kingdom Metazoa; phylum Chordata; class Mammalia; order Rodentia; family Muridae; genus Meriones; species Meriones unguiculatus. The sequence goes on from NC_083349.1 coordinate 59,498,618, forward strand.
TTGTCCAGCTTGCCCACCTACAGCACCGGAGGTGCTGAGCCGACCACCAGCTCCCCAGGCGGGCACCTGCCCTCCCACGGCCCTGGCCGAGGGGCACTGCCTGGTCCAGCCCGAGGGGTCCCTACTGGGCCCTCCCATTCGGACAGTGGCCGTTCCTCCTCCAGCAAAAGCACAGGTTCTCTGGGGGGCCGTGTAGCTGGGGGGCTCTTGGGCAGTGGTGCCCGGGCCTCCCCTGGCGGCAGTTCAGGTGGAGACCACTCTCCGCCCCCTCCGCCCCCACCTCCCCCTTCGGATGAGGCCTTGCTACACTGTGTCCTGGAAGGGAAGCTTCGAGACCGAGAGGCAGAGCTACAGCAGCTGCGGGACAGTATGGATGAGAGTGAGGCAACCGTGTGTCAGGTGCGGCCAGAGGCAGTCCTGGGGTGGTGTGGCTGGACACCCGGAATCCTAGGAACAGTGCAGGGAGCATTGCTGTTGGGGAGGGAGAGGAGAGAGACTCGGGGTGTGACACCTCCAACGTTTTTCAGCTTAACTTTCAAAGCGATAAGGAGGCAGGACATGTGACTTGAATCTAGCACTGGCTCATAGGATCCGTTAGACTTGAGCAAGTTACTTTTTTTTTTTTTTTAAGATTTACTTGTTATATATATATATATATATATATATATATATATATGAATACAGTGTTCTGCCTGCACGTACACCTGCACACCAGAAGAGGGCACCAGACCTCATGATAGATGGTTGTGAGCCACCACGTGGTTGCTGGGAATTGGACTCAGGACCTTTGGAAGAGCAGCCAGTGCTCTTAACCTCTGAGCCATCTCTCCAGCCCCTTGAGCAAGTTACTTAACTTCACCAAGCCCCAGTTTCCCTGTGTAAATGGAGATAGTTCGGACTCCCTAGGGGGTTATGAGGATTAAATAAGGCGAAAGCTATAAAATGCTTAGAATAATGCCGTATAAGTGCTTGCTTTTACTGTTGTCATAATTTTCTGGATTCATGGGCTCCTCGGCCCGGGCAGGGAGCCACCCAAGCAGGAGAGGCTAGTGCTCGGGATCTGGTGGGGGACCCTGTACAATTCTAGGGTGCTTGCTTTCCCTAGGCATTTGGGGCCCGGCAGCGGCACTGGCCACGAGAGCGAGAGGACTGTGCGGCCCCGGCGCAGCAGGCCACACAGCGCGTGCAGCGCGCCCAACAGCTGCTGCAACTGCAGGTGTTCCAGCTGCAGCAGGAGAAGCGCCAGCTGCAGGATGACTTCGCACAGCTGCTGCAGGAGCGAGAGCAGCTGGAGCGCCGCTGCGCTACCTTTGAGCGGGAGCAGCGGGAGCTTGGGCCGCGGCTGGAGGAGACCAAATGGGAGGTATGCAGGACAGGCACGGCGCAGGCTGGAGCGGTCACACTAGGACACACTGCAGAGGTAGCCAGGGTAGCACTCCAGAGGGTCTGGAGTTGTGTTCCTGGGTTGGGGGTTTCCTTGGGCCTCTGTGTTGGATCTCGCTGTTTGGTACCCATGTAGCTAGTGGCATTTTCTTCCCTGTTGGGTGGATATTGTTAATGCCTCCATTTCATGAATGAGGACCCGAGCTGGAGACTAGAATCAAACGAATAGTGGCTGGGCTGAGATACGAACCCAGGCCATGTGGTTGGCTGGTTGGTTGGTTTTCCCACATAGGGTTTCTTTGTGTAGCCTTGGCTGTCCTGGTTCATTTTGTAGACCAGGCCTCAGAGATCCGCCTGCCTCTGCCTCCTAAGTGCTGGGATTACAGGTGTGCGCCACCGCACCTGGCTGGCAGTTTGTTTTGATGCCCGCTCTTGCCTAAGATACTTGCTTTCACCTGGACATACGGGCATTACCCAGGACTTCCCCGCTCCACTCTGCCGTACCTGCCGCCACCATCTCCAGGCTTAGGCCGTGCTTAAACAGCGTATGGTAGAGGGATACCAGTGTTGAAGGGGAAAGGTCTGGGTCTCTGTTCTTTCACCCCTTATTAGAAGCAAAGCCATGGGTGTGTCACAGGGCTCGCCGCCTGTTGTGTTTCCGTGTGTAAAATAATGAGACAGCATCTCCTTGAATACGAAGCGTGGTGCCCAGTGCCCAACACCCAGAGAGTCCTCACCGTGTTTTCCTCACCACTTTCCACCCACAGGTGTGCCAAAAGTCAGGCGAGATCTCCCTGCTGAAGCAGCAGCTGAAGGAATCTCAGGCAGAGCTGGTACAGAAGGGCAGTGAGCTGGTGGCGCTGCGGGTGGCCCTGCGGGAGGCCCGGGCTGCTTTGCGGGTCAGTGAAGGCCGTGCCAGGGGCCTACAGGAGGCAGCCCGGGCCCGGGAGTTGGAGCTGGAAACCTGCTCCCAGGAGCTACAGCGTTACCGCCAGGAGGCCGATCGGCTCCGGGAGAAGGCTGGCCATTTGGATGCTGAAGCAGCGGGCCTCCGGGAGCCCCCTGCCACCACCGACCCATTCCTCCTGGCAGAGAGTGACGAGGCTAAGGTGCAGCGGGCAGCAGCCGGGGCAGGGGGCAGCCTGCGGGCTCAGGTGGAGCGGCTGCGCCGGGAGCTGCAGCGGGAGCAGCGGCGAGGGGATGAGCAGCGGGACAGCTTTGAGGGGGAGCGGCTGGCCTGGCAGGCGGAGAAAGAGCAGGTGATCCGCTACCAGAAGCAGCTGCAGCACAACTACATCCAGATGTGCCGGCGGAACAGGCAGCTGGAGCAGGAACTGCAGCAGCTGAGCCTGGAGCTGGAGGCCCGAGAGCTTGCTGACTTGGGCCTGGCTGAGCCAGCCCCTTGCATCTGTCTGGAGGAGATCACTGCCACCGAAATCTAGGGCATCATAAGGGGTTCAAGCCACGGGACCACCTGGGTCCCAGGATCCGCTGAGTGCTCCAGGTCTCAGAGCCAAAGGGCCTCTGCCAAGCATTCAGGTGGCCCTATGACTTGGGGGGAGCAAGCTCAGACCCCTGAAGTTCCATTTCGCTGTCGCTACTCTGCCATTTCACTCCCCAGCTGCCAGTGCCACTGCCAGCCCTGTTAACCCCAGATGTTTGCCAGCCCACTCCAGCTGGATAGAGAAAGGGACTACCCGTCTCCACACTCTACCTGCCCGAAGCCAGAGAGAGCCAGATGGCATCAGCTGCTCCAGATGTGCCTCCTGTCCTCAACATGCCCACGTGGAGGGACAGGGCTAGGAATGGGGTCTGACCCCCACGTCCCAGCTCTGCAAGCCTCACCTGAGCTGAGGGGGCTGAAGTCAGACCAAAGGAAGAACTCAGCAATGTCTTGTTTATTTGTGTTTGTGACCAAGCAGCCCTTCCTAATTCCAGGTTTATGGCCCTCATTTTCACTTGTATATTTTTCACACTGTAAATTTCTTGTACAAACCCAAAGAAAAAAATTTAAAAAAAAAAAGTTTTTAAAAAAACATGATGGATAAAGAACGACAGGGGAATTTGTTTGACATCTGTCCCCTCTGCTTGCTGCTCCTCACCTACCTCTCATGGAGTCCTTAGGGTGCTGGGAGGACTAACCCAGTAGAATCAGGGGATCCACAACATGAGTCTTAATGAGGTTTGAGGAACTAGAAAAGCCTGCCATGCTGCTCTTCACTGCTTGAGGCTGGGGGATGGATGCAGCAGCCTCCTTGAGGACTCAGAGTTTAAACTGTTGAGAGTCCAGGGAGCCAGGGGCATCATAAACCTCTTACAGGTCTGGAGTTTCTCTGTCCCATCACTGGGAAGCACTCCAGGATTAGGGACTGCAAATGACACAACTTGTCCACTATCACCTTGTCCTTGGACACCCAGCTTATCTTGAAAGGCCAGAGAGCCTTTTTGAGTGGATCAGAGCACCAGTGTGGCATCTTGGCTTCCAGGCAGATAGGACAGGTGCCTATGCGTGAAACCCAGAGGCAGCAGTGGGACTTGAGGTCAGTGGGAAGGCTCATGCAGATCCTTGGGAATAGGGGAGCCTTTAGGGGTACTTTGAGGAGCCTGAAGGGCTGAGTTGAGGGCGTGCTGTAGTTGTCCAGCCTCAGTGGGAGGTAGGTGGGTGGGAATCGGAGTATCATCAGTGGGTCCACAGGCAGAGAAACTGTCAGCAGGAAGGCTCTGGTCCTTAACCACTGAGAGGTCAGAAGATAAGGGCAGCGGGCCGGGGACCCTGACCACAAGTTCCATGGGTTCCCGAGCCTTGTTTCGATAGGCGCTGCGGATAGTGTCCACAGCTCGCTGGTGGGTCACCTGCTCCAGGCTTTCTCCATCCACTGCCACCAGCTCAAAGCCAGCCTGGCATGGAGATGGAATACTCAGCCCTCACGTCATTCCCACCCACCACCCAACCTGAAGGCAGGGCCTTTCACCTCCACTAGCTAGGACACTCCTACCCCATCTGGGTGCTGGAAATGGACAATAGGACTTTTGTGCCTGGAGCCGTTGGGGGCAGGGTGGGGCACAGACAATGGCCCTTTGTCCCTTGGGACTTGAGATGGAACAGGATGGGCCATTCTCAGGCCCAGGCTAGCATGAGGGGACAGATTCTTCTCTAGGCCTGACCTCTGTACCCTCCTACGACCTGGTCTGAACATGCCTGGCTAGAAGTGTGGGACAACCCTGGGCCCTGCTGTACTTCAGCCCTGGGCTAGGGAGGCCGGGTGCTTCACCCACCTGCAGGGCCCCACAGAGGAAGGCTGCACCTCCTGGAAAGATCTTCTCTATCTTCACCATGGGCTGCACCTTAGACTCGATGCCCCCAGAAATGCTGATGCCTGGGTAAGATCCAAAGCACAGTGACAGCCTTACCCCAAACCTTGAGCTCCGGGGAGATGCATAGAACCCCATTCCCAAATCCAGCCCTTGTCTCCTCACCTCTGGCTTCTGCCTCAAGTCTCAACCTCCAAACAGATTCTCCAACTATCTACCTTAGTACTAAGATTCCTTTCCTGGCTCACCAACCTCCCTCAAACCCAGGAGTCCACCCCGCTTAACTGGTGCTACCTGGACTCACCCAAAGACTGCTTCATCTTGGATAGCGTCACTGTCCTCAGCTCCCCAGCGGAAGCGTTCCTGGTTGCTTCCTCCGCTGTCCCACCAATTCCATTCTCCAGGGGCCCTTGCCGGGCTTCCACCTTGGCCACCTGCCCATCCAGAGGTCGTGGAAGCAAGGGCCTTGCCTTCCGAGGCCTGTGGTAACGCCCGTTGGCTGTGGTGGCGGTAGTGACCTGTGCCGGGGAAGGGGAGCGCCTGCGCCCAGGGGCCTTGCCCCGACCTTGACTGCGGCTGCGGCTGCGGCTTTGGGCTGGGGTCTGGTTCTGGTTCTGCTGAGGGTCCTCTCGGCTTGGGGGTTCTGTCAGTAGCCAGTTAGGCCTGGGGGGCCGGGGCGCCACAGGAGGCGGTTGCGGAGGAGGTGCGCATGCCCGGCGAGGAGAGAAGGCATCAACTGGCACATCTTGGAGAGGAGGGATTCCTTTGTGGTGGTGTCGAGGGGCAGAGGCACTGAGGGAGACCTTAAGGCCCCCAAGCCTCTCCCTCATCTCTCCATCGTCAATCTCCGAGCCGTCCACTGGCAGCAAGTAGAAGCCTCCACGACTGTCTGGGGAATAGAGTCAAGGTTCACTTGCTCTTCCTGACCATCCATCCCAGAGGATCTTTCCAGACCCTGGTTTTTACTGTTGTCTGCAGGATACCCCAAGTGTGTGCAAACAAGGCTTGGATTTGCTCAGGTCCAATGTATAGCGCCCCTCTGCAAAGGGACACTGGAGCAGGTGGATAAACCAAACTATTATTAATAGTATTGAGCTATTATTAATAGTATCCTAGTACTCTGCATTGCAATGCAATTCTACTTTGGCATAGCCAAGAGACCAGATTTTTTTTTATTTTGATTTTGTTTGTTTGGATTTTTTTTTGTTTGTTTGTTTGTTTTTTTGAGACAGCGTTTCTCTGTGTAGCCTTGGCTGTCCTGGACTCGCTTTGTAGACCAGGCTGGCCTCGAACTCATAGAGATCCGCCAGCCTCTGCCTCCTCAAGTGCTGGGATAACAGGCATGCGCCACCACGCCCGGCCTGAGAGACCAGATTTTTAAATGTGTAGCTTTACAATGTCCTATACAGGTATGAGTGAATGAGAGAGCAATGGCCCAGAGGACAGGGCTTTCCTTCCTGAGAACAGTGACCCTGCTCAGAGGCAAGGTTGGAAGGCCTGTTCTCCCTGTTCCAATGTCCCCGGGGTTGTCCCCTTTCCCCAGGTTCTGGACTCTGACTGACCAGGCACAGGGGTGATGAGGTGACGCTTGGGTGGCGTGTCTTGCCTGGTAGGTCTCAAAGCAGAAGGTCGCACTGGTTGGAGAAGAGAGCAGGTCAGGGGCCAGCCACCCCTGCCAGGCTCCCAGATAGGCCTGCCAATGGGCCTGTGCCACCCTCTGCTCCCCCCCACACACACACACTGGAGCTCAGGAGCCAGAAGTCCTGCCCAGCTGCTGACCTGCCCTGCTCTTGAGAGCCTCGTAAGCCTCCAGCTCCGCCGGCATCACCATGCTGTCGAAGCGGCCGAGGTCTGTGGGGGCCACCACACTCCTGGGGGAGGGCAGGGATGTGGGGCAAGCAGGGCTTGGTTTCAGGGCTGCGGACATGGAGGGACCACAGCCCTAGGGTCACTGGGGCTTCTTGTCCCTCCCTCTCCCTCAAGCCCCTCCCAACCTGATGTCCCTCAGCAGCAGCAGCTTCTCGGGCCTGTCCAGAATGGCCAGCAGGGGCCGCACCAGGTCCTCCACTCCACCCTCGTGGACATACTGCGTATAGAGACAACACAGGTCAGACAGCCCCAGCAACTTTTCAGCTGTGTGGGGAAACACCAGGGCACACAGGGACCTCACTTTAAGACAGGGTCACCCTATCCAAGGTCCACAAGGTGGTATTGTCAAATGACCTTGTGGTTGCCTGTGGTGACCAGCAGGTCTGTAACAAATAGCAACAGCAATAATGACATCTGGACAGGTAACTTTCTGGGTGTTTTATAAGCAGTCTCTCATTTGGCAGCCACTTTGAGGTGATTCCTGTTTTACAGAGAAGAAACTGAGGCTCAGGGAGAATTTGCTTAAAGCCACACAGATAATGAAATATGAGGAAAGGCCGGCACCCAAGACATCCAGCTCTTGCTCGCTCTGGTGCAGAGAAATAACGCACAGGGGCCAGACTTTCCCCCACCCCCTTTCCCAGGCTAAACACTGGGCTGTGGTCCTGGTTGTCCCCACCCTTTATTCAGAGTGGTGACCTTGGAGAAGGGGTGGGTCCACAGCCTCCCTACTCTGTACCCTTCTGCCTGGCACTGCCTGGATGTCACCAGCCCGGATGCCACACCCCACGGACTCTAGAGAACTGAATAGTGGGAGTCAAGTTACTTTGGCTGCACACCGCCCCCTGGTGGTGAAAGGGAGGCAGCTTCAGAGAGACCCAGGGACAGTTAATTCCTGTGGACATAGACCCAGAAATAGGGGCACAAGTCAATCATCAATAAATATTTTGGAGTAGACAAAAAAGTATGTGTGCTTGTGTTCCCTAAACTACACATGATTATAGGGACTCACATCAACAATTCGCTGCCATATATGGGCGTGTCTCTCAAGTCCACACACCCAAATTCAGCACCTACTGTTAGACCCTGGGTGGCAAAAGAGACACAGTGATAATAAGACCTTCTTCCAAATCCTTGGGGACTCTAGCGGGAATAGGGACAGATGAGCCTCATATGGCAGTCAACCGTAAACCATTGCAATGGAGCAATGTGGGTTTCAGAGAAGGGCGAAGGCTCAGAATGGATGTCTGGGAAGCAGAGAGCACTCCACCAACTCTTCTAGAGTGGATGCGAGGAGCGGTGTGGGAGCTGGGAGGAGCGTGTTCTGAGGGCATGCAGAACAGGGAGAAAGCAAAGGTCTAAGTGCTGTCAAAGGCCCGTGAAGACCCTCCTGCAGGGCTGCACAGGTTAAGTACTAGGGGGCCAGCCGCCCCTAACGCCATGCAGCTCATAATTGATCTCAGTGGGGTAGAAGCCCTGGAAAACCCCAGGAAATCTGGGGTTGGCAGGTTGTAGTGTCACACCAGGGAAGTCTCAGAATTTGGAAGAAACAAGAAAAACTTATACTCTCTTCTGCCTCATGAGGGAAGTGTGAATGAATCAGTAAGAGAGGTGGAAGGATGGCTCCCAGGAGGGAGGGAAGCCTGGGGTCAGGACATCACATCATGACCACTAGGGAGAGCTGCCTGTCCCTCAGGCTCCATTTCAGAAGGTGTAGGGTGGGAGCGCTGGGACCTGTGGGCCGTAGGTGGAGCCTACAGGGTGAAATGAAGAGGACAGGGAATGGAGGGAGGTGGGAAAGGTGCTGGTGAAAGATGCAGACACAGAGCCCCTCCTAGTGGCCAGAACTCAGGTTGCAGGCTCGCAGGACCTAGAACAACCCCATAGACATGCCAATGTACACACACACAGAACAACACACACACAGCCCCATCATGCACCGGGTGAAGGAAGAGCAACAGCTGACTTTGTGGAACTGCTCAGCTTGCCCACAGTGTGTATGCTCCCCATAGGAAGCCACCACAGGGCCCCTGGGGTGCCTGAGACAGGCTGAGAGGGAAGGAATTTACAGTGCTCCTGGAGGGGTGAGCAGCGCCCTGCAGCCTCCTCAACACTAAGGCTCCAGGAAGTCCTCCAGAACTGACTCCCTCCTGGGACTGGTTGAAGAGAAAGGAAATAGACTAGTGTGGGTATTGGGGGAGGGTTGAGATGGGAGCAAAGGATAACCTACTTGGGAAACAGGAACAGGCCCTTGGCATAAGGCTGCCCCTGCTGGCTGTCCCAGGAATGGAAAGAGAGATGGAGACAAGACTGGGGACAAGAGAGGGCACAAGGTTGCCTACAAGGATTTTCCCTCCTGTTTGTCACCCATCTTCCTTCTTCTCCTCTGAGAAGCCTTCCCAGATCTCCTGGATTTCAGACTTTCACAGTGCTCTGTAGCACTGGGGGGATTTAGACTCCAGTTATTGTCTCTCTCCTTCCTGCCTGGGAGCCTTTGGCCTACCAGAAACAAGCCCAGGTACTGGTCAGTGCACAGTAGCCTGCAATGAGGGACCAGGCCCCGGGCAGAGACTTACTCGGGAGCAGTGGCGAGTTACTGCTAGGACCTCATCGTTGGTCAGCAGCCGCCGCGCCAGGTCCTGAATGAGGGGCCGTCGACTTTCCCAGGCCTGCACCTGCTCATCTACACTGGGCACCTGGCCAGAGGGGCTTCCAGACCTGGCAGAGAGCAGGGCCCGGCCCCTCTCCTGGTCTGTAGGGCAGGGGCAAGAGGGTGGTGAGGGTGACAGGAGCTGTTAGGGTAGAGTTTCTCTTGGCAGAGGTGACGCACTGAAGAGGCCAGCTGAGGGACAGAGGCTCGATGGACAGCATCCCACTGTGCCCCTGTTCCCCAACAGGGTTTCTCCCTAACAGAGTGCCATTAGCGGAGAGCCAGCTCCTCAGTCACTGTCATACTAATCTGTCCCCCTCGCCCCCGAATTCCTTTAGGGATACCATCATAAGCCCTCTTCTCTGCCCCCTATCCTTCTTAGTAAGCTAGCCAAGTTCTCCGCCTGACTCCATAGGCTCAGCTCTAAATGAGTCTAGTTCAAAGCCACTAAGCTGACAGTTTGGTTTTCCGCACCCCACCTGCTGCTTTACAGTGTGGGGGGGACTGCAGGGAGGGGCTTGGGATACTGCATTTACCACGTCTCAGTCTCCAGGTGACAAACTTCTGCACAGGCCCCACGCTCCCTGCTGTAAAGAGGAAAGAGGTTCAGGTCAGCTAGATCAGGAGGTCCAGTTAGAAATAGTCAGGGATAGGGACAAGAGCTCTTGAGAGCTTTCAAGGTCATACTCAGCCAGGGACTTCACTCACTGTGAGGGTGGGGGCCAGTGAGGGCTGTAGATCAGAGGAGGAGGCAGGATGAACACTGATGACGGAGGTTTATGTGGAAATGTAGGAAGAGAAGAACCCCAAGGACAGAGCTGCATGGTACCTACCTTTGAGAGACAGAGGGAGAAAGAGGAGCCTTGGAAGGAGAGAGGATTGGCCAGAGAGGCAGGCTGAGAACCATGAGGAAACAGCAACCTGGTAAAGGCGAGAGGAGAGAGGAGTGAGGACAGGGGCCGGCAGCACAGCATTGATTTGGAGAGATGTCTCTTTCACTGGACTGTCACCCTGAGGCCTCCAGACACATCCAGCTTTTCATCCTCTGCCTGCCTCCACATAGCAGTGTTCACTCCCGCTTCTGGACGCAGCAGCACCCTGCTTGTCTCCTGAGTGACCCCTCCATTCTCAGCCCATGCATGCTGGCTGGCCACGCGGCCCAGGGTCAGCAGCGAAATCCCCGGTCTGTCACGCTGTCACGACCGGCTCCTGCCTTGTCTTTCTCTCACACCACAATGGTTTGCTCAGCATGACAGGTGGCCCCAGGAGGCTGTGAGAGCCCTGCCTGACCCCTTCAGCTGCAACTGTTTAAAAATATCCGTGTAGGCCAGGTGTGGTGGCACATGCCTTTAGTCCCAGCACTTGGGAGGTGGACACAGGCAGATATATAAGGGGTCGAGGCCAGCCTGGACTACAAAATGAGATGACAAACAAAAAATAAAAAAATAATAATAAAACAAAGAAAAACAACAACTCCCTGTCCCCAGGGTTGCTAAGGAATGGTGGCCACCTCACCTCCATGCTGGCAAAGCCTTCTGAGGTCAAGGCACAGGCTTGACAGAGACACGTCTGCTGGCATTGTCTGACCCTCAGACAGGCTCAAGTCAGTGGCTGAGCCTAGAGACACACTTTAGGCTGGCTGGACTTGAGCTTCCGTCCCATGCGTCTGTGAGTCTTAACTCATCTCTGAGCCTCAACAGGGTTGCTTGGCGGTCACCTTGTGAAGGGCCTTAGGAAAGCTCACCTGGGGCCGGGGCTGGGAGCCAGTGACAGAAGACTTGTCTAGCATGTCTGAGGTCTTAAGGTTCAGTCATGATATCATCATGACTAACTGTGTGTGTTTCTGTTATATGAGCCCTGATGGAGAAGTGGCTTTCCTCGGGGATAGCTCTAGAACTGTATTGGCCTGTGGTGCCCTGGAAGGAGGATGTGAAGCCAGGGTTCCTAGCAAAGGTGCCACCACTCCCAAGAGTATGTGACTCCAAACAGCTTGGTCACTTCTTGCTGTGCCTTGAGTCTATCTATCACTTTACATTTCTGGAAGAAAAAAAAAAGGGAAGATGACAGGATGACAGTGGCCACCCCATTTTCAGAGCACCTTCTGGGAGTTAGACAAAGCACTGACTTATATTTGCTATTTCACTTATTCTCTCTGTGCCTAAAGAAATGGGTTTCAAGCTGGGTGGTGGTGGCTCACGCCTTTAATCCCAGCACTAGGGAGGCAGAGGTAGGAGGATCTTTATGAGTTCGAGTCCAGCCATTCTACAGATAAAGCTCCAGGACAGCCAAGGCTGCACAGAGAACCCTGTCTCAAAAAAAATGAAGAAGAAAAAGGAGGAGGAGGAGAAGGAGGAGAAGGAGGAGAAGGAGGAGGAGGGGAAGGAGGAGAAATGGGCTTTAACCTTTTTGTTTTACGTGTGAGGGTGAGTGGTGGGATCTGGGGGTAGATTTCAACCTGAACCTGCCAGATGGGTTCCAGCACCTACCTTTCTCCAGGTCCAGGCGAGGGCGGACTTTGGTGGGGCTCCTGATGTCCAGTGTCCAGGCCTCTCTGTGACCATCCCCTGCTGGCCTCCCCTGCCGCCCTCCCTTGAAGAAGAGGTTCATCAGCGTCTTGGAGCGCTGCAAGGCCCCCTTTTCCCCAGGGGATCCTGGCTTCTCCTTCTTCCTCTGCTTCTTCTCCTCTGTAGATAGGAGGGAGCCCCCGGGGGGGCTGGAGGGTGGGCAGAAGAGAAGGAGGGGACAGGGGTGGGGATAGGAAAGGGCAGAGAGAGGGAGAGGAGGCAGAAGGGATCGGCAGCCATTCCAGAGTGGGAGTGGATGGGGTCTTCTTGCTGCCTTCCACCTCTCCCCTACCACACAGCTCTAGGGATGTAGGGAGTCTGGTATGTATCTGTAACTGAACAGGCCTGAGCATCCCAGCCTGGAGAAATTGGAGTTGGGGGTGGTTTGGGGCCCAGGGCTTACCAGTTTGGGGGCTGGGATTGGGGTGGGTTTGGGGCCCAGGCCTGTTTAGTGAACTGAAGCCTAGAGCAGGCTATTCTGGGGCTGGACCTGGGACCTGGCCTAGGCCCTTGGACCAAAGCAGATTTGGGATTGCTCCTTGGAGTGTGAGGCAGGCTTTGTTTGGACTAGGGCCTGTGTGGAAAGTGGCACTCCCACAACATACCCCACAGGGTCAAGTGGCTCTGGGATCGAGTGATGGGAGGCCTGGGTCGGCTGAGGGCCAGCAGCAGAGCAGTCTTGGGGGACTCCGAAAGTGCAGAATCAAGGCGTCGGGTAGAAGAGGGGGCGTCAGAGCGGATGGCTGTGTCTCTGAGGATGACAGTTGGCCGGACGCTGCACCAAGTTTCCACACGGCTGCCCATATCAGGCTCAGTCTGCATGGCTGTGTCTGCTCGCCCCCAGCTTGGGCCATGGCCAGTGGGCTCCTCAGGCCCCAGGCAGACATCCATTCGGTCAGAGGGCAGTGAGCCTGAGCTGCAGGGGGCACTGGAGGCATAGGAGGAGACGCTGGAACCACTCTCGGAGGCCAGGGACAGCTGCTGAAGCACCCCATTACTCACTGCAAAGGAGAGGAGGCAGAGTATCTCAGGGGTCTGCTCTCTTCCCTTGGGGCCCAGCCATGCTCACAGACTACCCTTGGGCTTTGGGGTGGAAGAAGAAACCCAGGGTTATTAGTGGAGGTCAGAGCTGCCAGCGGCTTGGATTGCCATCAGGGAGGCCCTGGGAAGCCATTTCTCTCCTCATCCACTGGGATTTGAGGCCTAGAAGACCCTGGCATTGACTCTGGAAATCCTCAGTGAAGGTTAGAAGCAGCTCTGGGATTTGAGAAGATCCTGAGGGCATCCTGGTTCCCCAACCCCCACCACAGTGAGCCCAGCCCCACCCTTGGGCCTTAGCTCTTCCTTTTCATCTCTCCAGACTTACACCTATCCAGCCAGCAGTACTCAGAAACCATCTCCTTATAGGCAGGGTACCGGCCAGTCTCCTGGAAAAGACATGGTGGGCATCAGAGGAGCAGGTAGGAAGTTGGGAGACATGGGACAAGGGGATAGGGGTAAACATTGCAGCTCTGTTCCTTTCCACGAAGTCCATTGGGCCTGCTTTCTTTTCTTTTCTTACTTTTTCCTCTTTTTTTTTTTTTTTTTTTTTTGGTTGTTGTTGTTTTTTGAGACAGGGTTTCTCTGTGTAGCCTTGGCTGTCCTAGACTCACTTTGCAGACCAAGTTGGCTTCAAACTCACACAGATCCACCTGCCTCTGCCTCTCAGAGTGCTGGGATAACAGGCATGTGCCACCACGACCGGCTCCAGACCCACTTTCTAAACATGCCAATTCCCTTTGTGGCTCAGGCCTTTGCCCTCAGCTCGTCACATGACTTGATTCATTCGTTTTTGGCTGTCACTGCTCAGTGACTGTCCTCTTGCCTTGTTTACTAGACCCTTCTTCAGTTATCCCACTTTCCTGTTAATTTCCTGGCAGCGTTTGTCAAAATCTGACGGTTGCTGTCCCCTGGGATCAGAGAGGCCCTCTTGGTCTGTCCTGATCTCTGTGCACCCCAGCACCTGGCCTTGTAGGTGCTCAAAAATAGGGTTGAACAGCTGGGCAGGGTGGCTCAGACCTGGGATTCTAGCGCTTAGGAATCTGAGGCGGGAGGATCTAGAGTCTGATGTAGCCAGCCATGGCTGCTTAGGAAAAGCCAACCTGGGCTACATAGTGAAATTCTCCAGCAACAATAACAACAACACACACACAGAGAAAGAGAAAGAGAAAGGGATCCCTACAACCCAGGCCTGGCACACAGCTATAACTCCTACCCCATTCATTAGTCCTTCGCCTTCAGGCCTTCCAAAGAGGCCTTGCCAAAGAGGAGTTACTATGCTAGAAATATGGGAAGCCAGGCCAGGCTACTGACCAGCCAAGCAACTGACTGGTAGCAGTTTGAGTCTCAGTTCCCTCTTTTGCCAAACGGGCATGAGAGTTCCTGCTCTGTCTTCCGTGTGGCTGTGGAATGGACACAAGCGGCAGAGCAGGAGCGAGGGCGTCTTGAGGGGTTCCCCCCGCCCCCCCCCGCCTGGCCCCCCTCTGCTCCCATGTAGTCTGGCCCACCTTGATGGTCAACATGATGTGCGTCTGCCCCTTCAGCACCTCCACGGCCTGGCTATGGCTGATGTCATCGAACCTGACCCCATTGGCCGCCAGGACCTGGTCGCCCACCTTGATGCCGTTCTCCTCAGCCAGCCCACCACGGTCCACTCTGGGGACAGATGGGTGTGGGTCGGTAAGACCCTGGCCTGCCTCCCTCGCACCCAGACCCCTTCACTTGGCTATGGGAGTGCCCACCTACATCCCTTGGCCCCTTCTGTTGACAACACCCCAGGCCTTCCTGAAGGGGCCCTCGTTTTGACAGGAGTTGGCCAGGCCTCGTGCGTTGATCCATCCCCAAACTCCACTTCCCGCGCTGCTCCCGGCTCGGTACCCCATTGTTCCCTCTGACCCCAGCACTCACTTGGACACATAGATGCCCAGGCCAAACTCCTTGCCCCCGCGGATGTTGAAGCCCAGGCAGAAGTCGTCGGAGGTTGTGTAGAGGTGGACGATGCGCCGCGCGCCGTCCTCCGAGCTGCGGTCCGACGGCGTCGAGCCGCACTTCTCCACCACCAGCCTCCGGTTCACCACGTCCACCCTGCCACGGCACAACACGCCCTGACCCAGCCCCTCCAGGAGCACCCAGCCTAAAAGCCCCGGCAACGGACTGGGGGAAAGGTGACTCCCTTGGGGAGCGGGCGGAGCGTCTCCCGGCAGACTTCAGCGGAATATAGGTTTCATCAAACCTATGAAACAATCCGAACCACAACGTGCTGAGGCCCGTCTCCCTTTTCTGTCTTGTTTTAGGTGCTGGGGGTGGCTCCCGAGCGCCCCGCCATGGACTATGCTGAGCATCTGCTCTACCACTCTCTGCTCCCCCCAGCCCCATGGGGAGGTGCCCAGAGGATTGCATGGCTCGGCTGAGTGCTGGAGGGCAGAGCCGCTGGGCAGGGGCGGGGGCGACAGCAGGAGTTCCGGGTTCCAGGCGCTGCTCACCACGTGGTCTTCTCCTTGGAGAACTTGATGCCAGGCACGCGGCCCATGCGCCGCACCATCATGTGCAGGCAGCTGCTACTGGTCAACAGCCTCACGGCGCTGCCCATCGTGGTGCTTTCCAGACTCAGCCCGTTCACCTCCGTGATCTTGTCCCCCACACACAGGCCAGCCCGCTCTGCGCAGGAGCGGGGAAGGGTGAGCCCTCAAAGCGGGCTCCACGTGACCCTTGACACTGGGCTCTCTCCCCCAACCCGCTCACCAAGGGTGGGTTCTGCCTCCCATCACTTCCCGCCCTCTGAGCGGGTTCCTATCCTTGGCCACTCGGCTTTGCTACCCACTAAAAAAGGAAGGCACATCCCAAGCCATGCCCACCCCGAGGGACCCCTGCTCACCTGCGCTGCTCCCCTCCTCCACCTTGCTGACAAAGATGCCCAGGCCATGCTCAGAGCCACCCCTCACGCTGAAACCCAGTCTCCCAGAGGGACTCTTCTCCACCCGAACCGCGTGGATGATGTCGCTTTCATCGCTGTTGGCTGTGAGGATAAACACACAGGCGTGACCTCCACGTTAGCTCTGGCCGCAGAGCATGTGGGGTCCCCAGCTTGGTGTCGGCAGAGGCTAGGCTTCTGTGCAGAGCCACCCAGAGCATAGCATACTCAGGGCCCTAAATGGAGGTGATATACCAGTTCCCTCTGGGTGAGTCTGAGACTACAGCAGCTCGCCGACGATGTGGGCACAGGGTAGAACAGCCTTATTCATTCCTTTCTTTTCTGTTCTCTTTCTCCCTGCCCTCCACTGTGTGTGTGTGTGTGATGTTTTCTGAATTCTTATGTTCAGTGTCTGAAAATCTGCCGTTCTGAGAACCGAATGAGCAGAAAGGAAAGTTCAAGATTCCATTGTGGGGAGCCTGGGCTCTCAGCATCAACAAAATGAGCTCCAACTTCAAACAGCTGTGAAGGTATCCACGGAAGGAAGGCATTGGATGATCGGTGTAACTTAAAGGCAGAACCAAGTGTGCACAGGGGATTTAGACAGAGACAGACTTTTTTTTTTTTTTTTCTGAGACAGATGGTAAGCTTTCTATCTGGAGGCACGAAAACCGAAACTCGGTGCATCGGTGACCAGGACCTTATGGCAGAGCTGCAGAGGCCTCTCCCATCCCAAAGCCTCTGATTCTAGGGGCTGAGCTGATACACGACTATCTGAGGACAGAAACTCTAATCTATCATGCTGCCATGCGTCCCAAGAGCCCAGGGGCCAGGGATGAGGCCGAGGGGGCGTTTCTTCAGAGAAATGAGATGGGAGAGATTTGGACAGTGAAAAGAGAGGAGGTCAAGTGTGAGGCTCAGAGGTACCTGCTGGGTGGACAAGAGTGCTGTGCAAGCTGGTCCCACTGAAGAAAGAGAAATTTATTTTTCCTTCAGGCAAGGTTTACTCCAGAGGTGTTTGAGAGGGAGAAAACGTGCTTGCATGCACGCATGCACACATGCGCACACACGCACACATGCACACACGCTTCCATTTGGTCTATCATGTTACAATGTGTGGCCAGGAAGGATGGAACTGAACTCTCCCCAAGGACAGCCTGGACAGGGTGATACAGGACAAAGACAGAGGCCCTAGGAGCTCCTAACCGATTGTCATCATACAGTTTTCAGGCCCCATCAGTCTTAGCTAAAAAGCCGTTAGCTCCCTGTCCCCAGCCTACTTTATTCTCAATTCCTCCTTGGGGACCGCTATGCCCTGGGCCCTAAGGATGTCACATCTGAGCTTTTGTTTGTTTTAGTTCTTGCTTCTTCAAGACAGAGTCTCACTATGTAGCCCTGGCTGTCCTGGAACTCACTATGTAGTACCCTTGGCTGTGCCTCCTGAAGGCTGGGAGTAAAGGTGTGGGTCAGCACGCCCTGCCACATCCGAGCTTTGAGAACAGGATGGTGGGTTCTCCCAGGACGAAACCTTTTCTTCCTCACCTGACCTGACCCTCCCTGCAGCCCCCCATCATCTGCTTGCTTTTCATTCTCACACAGGAATTGAGTGTGCTCTATCAGCTATCAGCGGTTCCTGTGGGTTTTAGGGGAGCTCGAGGCTGCCTGGCCCTGCACAGCCCTCCAAGTCTGCCTCTGATCTTCCTGGCAGCCCTCTCCTCCATCAGTGGGCATCAGCCATTCTGACCTTCTGTGTGCCTCCTATGAGCTAGAAACTTTCCCCTCCTGTAATATCCTTACTTTGTCTTGGGGAACAGGGTTGGCGTCTGCCCTCATCCCTTCTCATTCTGGACATCTCTTTCTCAGAGAAGCTTGGACCAGGGCATGAGGTCAGAGTAGCCGGCACAGTGCCACTGGAAAACTTGTTAAAATGAGAGTCCTGGAGGCTCCCTGGCAGGCTGTGAGGATCAGGAACTCAGGGCAGCACTCCGCTGCCCTGAGCTTTGCTCCCAGCTCTTGTTATTTTGAGTTTGACAGTGTAGGCTGTGGTGACCTTGAGGAGACTATTGCCAGTGTGGGGTTGTGAGTGGGCTCTGCCTTGTCTGCTTAAAATTTTTGTTTGTTTTGGTTTTTATTTTAAATTTAAGAGCTAGCTACAGTAGCCCAGATATAAAATCTTATCACCTAGAACACTGGAGAAATTCAAGGTCAGCTGTAGTGAAACTTCATCTCAAAAGCAAACAAGCCAAGTACAGGGCCCACGTCTGTAGTCTCAAAACTCTGAAGCTGAGACAGGATTGCCACAGGTTTGAGATGGCTCTGGTCTACACAGCAAGTTCTGGGCTAGCCAATACTCCACATGTTTATCTTTAAAAGAAATAATCACAAAACCGATAAAAGTTTTTTTTGGTTTTGTTTTGTTTTGTTTTTCAAAATAAAAGAGCCAAACCACTCATTCCACAGCTTAAATCCTGTATGCCAATAAAATAAAACATGAAAACCCAGGCATATTGGCACACATTTTAATCCCAGCACTCTGGAGGCAGAGGCAGGTGATCTTTCAATTCAAGACCAGCCTGGTCTATATAGTGAGTTCCAGGACAGCCAGGACTACACAGAGAAACCTGTCTCAAAAGCAAACAACCAACCAACCAATCAAACAATGAAAGAGGGATGAGAGAGATGACTCAGCAGTGAAGAGCACTGGCTCCTTGTCCAAAGGACCCTGGTTCAATCCCCAGCACCCACATTGCATTTCATCACCATCTGTAATTCCCATTCCAGGGGATCTGACACCCTCATTCAGATATACACACAAGCAAAACAGACATACATAAAATAAAAATAAATAAATTTTAGGAAAGAAAGAGAGAGAAATAGAGAAAGAAAGGTTCATCTTTTCTGTCTCTGGAGATTTCTGCTTTTTGGTCAGAATGGCAGTGGTGACCTCAGCAGTGCCTTGAGCGGGGCCTATAATGGTCAGTGACAGTGGTGAGAAAGTGATGAGAAGGTGATAAGAAAGTGAGCATGCCTGCCATATCCTGAGCAGCATAGCCCACCCTTGACCAGCTGACCTTGGAAAGGGACAGAAACTCACGGTTGCCTCTGACGAAATACCAGACCTGAAAAGTCCAGTCTGGGATCCAGCCAGGGGAACCGTGTTGGCTAAGAAAGAGGAGAGGAGTTGGAGATACTTATCTGGTCCTGTCCACGAGAGCCCAGTCCCGCAGGGCCTCACTCCCCTCCTGGCATTCAAGGCTCTGCCTTGCTGGAAAACTCTTTGTCGCCTCACATCTGTCACTGTAGTTCAAGCACCTGTCCTATTATGCTTCATGCTTTTCATGTCTGACTTTCTGTGGCGGATAGCTGCCACCCCCTCCCCCACCAGCTGTTCTTATTTCTGTGTCTCTAAGTTTGATGATGCTGCACATTCCTCAAGGGTGAAAACTGATCTTCATCTCTCCAGGTCCCCTACAGGACCTAACCAGGGTAGATTCAGAATCCATGTGCAATGACACAGCACCAGGAGTCATATACAGACATTCTCTCCTAAGGACGCAGCTCTGGTGCTCACTCCCTGGCTCTCATTCCTCCTATTGGTACTCTCCCCAGCCTTTTCCTGAACATTTGCTGCTGTATCTTTAGGCCCCTCCCCCATACCCTGAAGCCTGGGCACTGATTCTCCACAGTTCAGCACAGTGCTGGCCACACAACTGATTGGTTGGTGGAAGATCTCCTTCCTGCTCCACTCTCTAAGGTACATGCAAATGGGTCCGGAGAAAGGCAGCGTTCCAGGGATGAAGGGGCTGATTCAGCAGCCTGCCAATGCATGTCTTTTCCTTAGATCATGGTTCCATCTCCAACTTCTGACTACTTTACAGCCTTGCCCGAAGTCCTAAAATATTGGCTGCAGGATAGGCAAGGGTAGATGAAAGATGATCCCCTTCCTTACGACTCCCGTCCCTTGAATTCCCCTAACCATACCAGTTCTGCCTAAGATCCTAATTGGTTCCTGTTGTCCTCAGTACTCCCCATCCAAGCCTTCCCTTGGCCCCACACCCACCTTCGATGGGGGAGTTGATGAGAATGACTCGGCCCATGGGTGACGAGGCTCGGATTCCGCGGGGGGGCCCATTCAGCAGGCGCTGCTGCTTCCTCAGCAGGTATCGTGTTGCTGTGGCGCCTGAGTCGCTGCCCAGGTGGCCTCGGGAGGAGAGGGAGCTCAGGGAGCCAGAGCTGAGTTCTCCTAGCCCCAGAGGGTCAAAGCCCACTGTAAAGCCACGTGCCATGGTGGTGAGGCTGCAGCAGAGCCCTACAGATCCACATGGGGTCTGCTAGTCCTCCAAGGGTCGGCTCTGGGTGTTCCAGGATCCCTGAGCTTTCTCTGCAGGGCTGGAGTAGGTGTGTCAGGAAAAAAAAAGTTTCTCTGGGCACCCTGTGGGTAAGACAGAGTAGCTGATTCCAGGGCACTAGAAGGAGAGGAATCTTTCTGATGCACCCTCACTCTGAATGCTTCTTAGGAGTGTGGGTTCCGAATCTGTGTAGGAAACACAGGGTTTGGGGGAGAAGTCTGAGCGCTGTCAGACTGCCCTGGTACGTCCTCACTGCCCCCAGCCTTGAGAACCCTGCCCTCTTATATCTTGGGGCCTCGCCTTTCTTGCCCTGGGGCCAGAGGAGATCCTCCCAGCTCAGCACCATCTTGGATTTTGGGAGCTATTTCTACAAGGCCATTGGGGAGCTCTCCTTCACCCCTCAGTGGCTGCTCTCAACTGAGTCATCTGCCCAGTCTCCGGTCCTCAGCTGAGGCTCAGAGAGCGGAGATGGGATTCCAGCAGGCTCTTGAACTTTAAACAGTGTGAGAAAAATGGGTGTCACGACAGTGTATTGCAGCATCTTTCCTAGGTATACGTAGATGGGTAGGGGCTAGCGTCCGGAGCTGGACTTCAGGACCTGGGACAGCTGCAGTCCCCACAGTCCCCAGGTGACCGCCAGGCTCCGGGCTGCAGCTGCGGTCTAAAATCGCTGCAAGACCCTATCCCATGACTGGGGGTTCTGCTGGAGAGAGTCCCCAGAAACCGCTAGTGCAAACCAGGGGCCACGCCCTCCAGAGCATCTCTGTGACCCGAAAAGCAGACTTTCCTCTCAGTAAGCCCTCCTGTTCCGCTACCCCCAGGACTCGGCCCTCTCACCTGCTCGCTTGTGCCTCCGCGCTCTCGTCGCCCGCTGCCGGGCGCGAGACACAGCACCAGCTAAGGACCCCGCCCACGCTCGGCGCGGCTGGGGGAATAGGGCAGGCCTGCCCTGTCCTGGGATCCTATTGGCTGCCGGGGCCGCCAGTTATTCTCTCGTGGCACCTTTGGTAGCTCGTCCGGGTTGTAGCTTCCTCACCTGCCTAATACCTTTGGGCTCTGCCCGCCCTAATTCTGAACCCCGCTGGTCGTTGGAACCTAGGGGTTAGCTCTGGAGCCCCCCCCCCCCGCACTGACGACTCGAATCCTGTCCTCTCCAGGCCATGCTAGCTTCCCCGGCTCATGAAATTGCCACCGCTTTCGTAGTCACTCCTGAGGTCTCTGGGAGAATGTCCCAAGCGAAAGAGCTGAACGTGAGCCTGAGAAGAGCAGGAACGAGTGCTGGGACCCGGGTGTGCAGCGGCCGTGTTCTGGGTGCTGACGGATGAGGGGTGCGTGTGTGATGCCTTCTTCACCTTCTGAGTCGAAAAAATGCTTCCCTGGGCACCCTGTCCTGGAAAGTCCGCAAGACAGAGCAGCCGATCCTGGAACACTAGCGGGAGAGGAATCTTTCTGTTGCGCCTGCTTGGATGCGGGCAGAGATCTCGGAAGACTCTGGCTGTGCACACCCCAGGGACTGGAGCTTCGGTCTGTGCACCGATAAGCGTTGGGGGCGCAGAGGAGCTGCTGGCACAGTGGAGCTGGGGGCTTGGGGTAAAGAGGGCTAGGGACACAGAAGAGGCACAGGCACCACAGGAATGTGGATGAGAAGGGATGCGAATGGTGAGGATCTGCAAGAGGAGCCCATAGGTTCTGGAGTAGCAGACTCCAGAACCCAAGCGGGCAGAAGCCATTGCCAAGGCAGCCAGCAAGTAAACAAGCAGTAACCCGAGTCCCTCCGGGCGGCGCACCATCCGAGGCCCGCCCTCCACGCCGCTTACCCGCGCCCTGTGCACCTAGACTGGGTGCTGCCGGGTCGGGAGCCTCCCGAGGCAAGCCAAGGGACTGCAAGCGAAGGAGGACAGTGGGGCGGCTCCTCCTCCCTTCCCCCCCCACCCCACCCCACCCCGGTTGGGAAGACGGCCAGAACTGCTTCCTAAGACTGGGCAGGGTCTGGTCTCAACGGCCTGGTCTGGGCGACTCACTCCATAAGACACGCAATGCCCCGGAACTCTGCCAAGAGAGGAGTGGGTTGAGCGAAAGAGCCTAGGGAGCCCCCGCCCTTCCCTGCTGCTCAGCGTCACGCGTGACGTCCGGGTGATGGCTGGGAGGAAAGCAGAGTGCGGTGAGGAAGGCGGGTCTGAGAGCTCCTAGAGGCTGAAAACCCCGGAAAGCGTGAGTGCTTGCTGCCTTGGGAGTCAGCAAAGCTTGGGGATGAGGGCTTGGGGTCAGAAAGGCTTGCCATCAAAGGCGCGCTCTCTCGTGGAGATTCCGTATTGAGAGATCTGTTAGGAAGGATCTGTAGGGCACAAGGAGGGGTTGGTTGGCTGAGGCTGTGTGCAGGCATACTTTCCAATGTCTGCAACTGATAGATATGGCTGAGTGTGTGTGTGTGTGTGTGTGTGTGTGTGTGTGTGTGTGTGTGTGTGTGTAACGGTATTCTGGCTGGTTGGCAAATGTATACAGTGTGGATCTAACCTGTTTGTGTGCCGGGGAGGGCGTGCCTGTCTTTGTGTATAAGTATGTGAGAGTCGGGCGGTGTCTACTGTGAGGGAGGAAGTGGGGTTGGAGGGGATTAGTCATTCTGCCGGATTTTTGCCTAGCACAGCCAGATGGCTGCTCCAGGCATTCTTTTTCTGTGCTGGGTGGAGGGGCATCCACTGGATCTTGCCCTTTCCTGAGGTAGATGGCTCAGAGAGAGTTTGATGGGTGTCTCTGTAGCCCTGTTCCACCAGGGACCAGGGAGAGCCCCGGGTCTTTGTGCAGGAGTTGAGGCAAATGGGTTTGGAGGGCACGTGTGTGCACGCGCCCATCCTCACAAATGGCTGCCACCCGAGAGCTCTGTGTGAGATCTGGTATCTGTCGGCCCTCAGGCGCCTTATGACCCTGCTCTCCTCCAAGCAGGGCCTGGAGTGTGGGATGCCTTTTGTCATTTTTCCAAACAGCCTTGGAAGTTTTTATCTAGGTCTTGGAGCAGCTAGGGCCGGAAGCTGAAATGGGCTTGGGCATGTTATCCGTGTTCTATGCTGCTACAGCAGGAGCTCAAGATAGCTCTCCCGGATTAGCTGCTGCTAGTGAATCAACCACATACAGGTAAATCCTCGCCATGTAAAATCTGCACCAGGCCACAGCGAGAGGAAAGCTATATTCTTAGTTCTGGTCTTCCCTCCTCCTCAGTGGCCTTAGGTGCCTGGTTAGGACTCTACCTAGGAAACAACCCCTCCCTCACCCGTGCTACAGATCTGGAGTCACCCTGAGCTCTGCAAGGACTGGTCATAGTTTCTGGGACTAGGGCAGAGCCCCAAAGTTTCCTCAAAGTGAAGTCCTTGGACCTGACCCTTCTTCTTGCTGCCTTGCAGAAGATGGGGGACTTGCCCTTAAATATCAACATCCAGGAACCTCGATGGGACCAAAGCACATTCCTAGGCAGAGCACGACACTTCTTCACAGTTACTGACCCTCGAAACCTGCTGCTGTCCGGGGAACAGCTGGAAGCTTCCCGGAACATCGTGCAGAATTACAGGTACACCTGCCTCAAATCCTCCGGCTGTGACACAGCACTTTAGCGTAAAGGTTTTGAGGACATTTGGGTTGAGGAGGCAGAACTGGATTTACGGGCAGGCGGCAGCTCTGCAGTGCACAGATCCTCTGTACTGACCATTCCCAGTGCTGTCCACTTTGCAAGGACAAAGGAGAGTTGCATGCAGATAGAAAGGCAATCCTCTTCTCTTCAGGAGGTCTGTCTCTTGGAAGGCCTCCAGTCATTTCAGACCCTTTGAAAACCACCATCACTGTGACCCCAGAGAGATGTGAGACCACCAAAGATGTAGAAATGGGAGAATACATTCATGAGAAGCTTTGACCTCCCCCAGGAACAGGAGCTCCTTGATTCAAGTTCCTGGTCCTTTGCCCAGAGTTCCCTGAGGCAAGCAGCAGAGACAGGAAGGGCAGGTCTGACTCCCACAACAGCCTGCTGGTTCCTTGCCAATTTCTACAGGGCTGGTGTGGCAACCCCAGGGATCACTGAGGACCAGCTCTGGAGAGCCAAGTATGTGTATGACTCAGCATTCCATCCAGACACAGGGGAGAAGGTGGTCTTGATTGGCCGCATGTCAGCCCAGGTACCCATGAACATGACCATCACTGGCTGCATGCTCACCTTCTACAGGTAAATCTTACCCCGCATGCCCTTCCTGAGTGTTGTGTTCCAGAGCGTGGTGACGAGAATTGTCCTTTCTGCACCCTTTTGGGTCAAGGACAGTGGGTGGGAAATACGTGAGAATTCTTTCCATTCATCAGAACCCAGCCTCCATTGCTTTAGACAAATGCCTGCAAGGGTGGCAAGGGCAAAGTTTGGAGACCATCACTTAAGCCCCACCTGAGTTAAGGACCCTTGAGTGTTTTAATGTTGGGGGTTCAAGGATGGGGGAATACCGTGGAGGGACAGCTGTAAGTAGTCCATCTTTGTACCCTCAGGAAGACTCCAACTGTGGTGTTCTGGCAGTGGGTGAACCAGTCCTTCAATGCTATTGTGAATTACTCCAATCGCAGTGGGGATGCCCCCATCACTGTGCGGTGAGAGAAAACTGTTTGCTTTTCTTAGTTTCTCTCTTAACCCGGCTATCCCACAAATAATTGAGACTCTTTTATGTTTGTTTAATAGTAAGCTTCATAGCACAAGAACTGAGCAGCTGTTACTCTGTTATTAACCCTCTAAGCTAATCTGGCTTCCCATCGTACATCCCAGAGATGCTTGCGCTTTGTAGCTTTCCTGCTCCAGCTCCTTCTCTTGATTCCTCTTGGACCTCTCCCTGTGGCTGAATCCCCTATTTCCTCCTTTAACTCTTCCTCCGCTGGCTGGCAGGAAGTCCAGCCTTATTCTCTCACCTGCTCAGCAATTGGCTGTAAGGTGCTTTATTGGCCTATCAGGGGACAATTGGGGAACAGAGTTTATAGAAGGAGGATTGCAACCAAACATGGGGGGTTCAAACATCAGCATTTGAGTTACACAATAACCTTATGCCTGCAAGGCCTCCTCCCCAGCTGTTCCGGGTTCTTGTTGCCAGGGTCTCAGCTCTTTGTTCATCTGCTTGTTTGCCCACCACCTGGGGGCGCTCAGTCCTTTTGTAGTTGTTTTGGGGATCCACTTGCCTTTTAAAGAAAGAGAAGGACTTTCACGTAAGTTTGCGCTGGAACAGGAAAGGGAGGCTACTGTCTGACACCACCTGCATGGAAACGTGTAACGTCCCTAAAGGAAATGCTTCATTTCGTCTTATGACCTGGCCTTTTCCTCCACAGGCAGCTGGGAACAGCCTACGTGAGTGCCACCACTGGGGCTGTGGCCACCGCTCTGGGACTCAAGTCTCTCACCAAGGTGAAGTCTCCCTACCACTACTGGCCTCTCGTTAACCCTTCACTCCTTTCCTTCTTCCCTCTTACCCTCTCAAGAGGCTCCCATCCATGCTGAGTTCCTCTCCACCCGTGGGCCTCAGAGCCACTGAACACCTCCTTTCCTCCCCAGCACCTACCCCCACTAGTTGGCCGATTTGTGCCCTTTGCCGCTGTGGCCGCTGCCAACTGCATCAACATCCCCCTGATGAGGCAGAGGTGAGTGGCCCTGGCTCCTGGCACGGGGATGTCCAGAGCATACACGACATGCCCTCCAGTCCTGCAGAACAGCCAGGACAGCCACGGCTGGTCCTCTTCACCACTGGATGTGAGCTGCTGGGCCCTGGCTTATGCTCATCCTGTGTTCGAGAGCAACAAGGCCCCACTGCGTGAGAACTCGCCCTGAGGTGTGAGACTGAGGGGTGTAGGCAGACCCACAATTTTATAGAGGGTGCTTTCCCTGGGAACTTGCTGCTAGGGGCAAGTGGTGTTGGGGAGAAGCCAGACCAGATCCCCATGACTTGAGTGAGGATTAGTGGTATATATGATAGTCAGGATGACAGTGACTTTCAGTAAGCAAAAATGTACCCTGATGTGTCTTATGCCACCATCAAGAAAGTCACGTTTCTGGCAGTAGTGGTACCAGCGTGTTGGTCATAATGCTCCACGTGCATTTTTATTTGCTTGTTTTGTTTTGAGATAGGGTTTCTCTGTGTAGTCCTGGAACTCGCTCTGTAGACCAGGCTGGCCTTGAACTCGCAGATCTGCCTGCCTTTCCCTTCTGAATACTGGGATCATGTTGGATCTCAATTCCTTGGGAATCACCCTACACTGTAGTTCTTCTCCAACCCACACTGAATGACCCAAAGTGACCCTTGTTCTCTGGCTGGGCAGGGCTAGCACAGGTACCTCTCTGCTCTCTCTGGGATCTACCCTACACCCTGGGAGCTGTTCTGAACCAGTCTTTGAGTGGGGAAGGCACAGTGTCTCCAGGTGCTGCCTAGGAGCTGAGCCCAGCCCTTTCTCTCCTCAGGGAGCTGCAGGTGGGCATCCCAGTGACTGACGAGGCAGGTCAGAGGCTTGGCCACTCAGTGACCGCTGCCCAACAGGGAATCTTCCAGGTGGTGATATCAAGAATCGGCATGGCAGTTCCGGCCATGGGTGAGGCAGGGATGGCTGGGTGGAGCTCAGGAGGCTCGGAGAGAAAGGGGTTGAGGTTCTCAGGGGCTTTTGACAACTAGAGTCAGCAAATCTGGGAGGAATGGGAGGAATTGGGAGGGAGGCCTTCCCTCAGGTTCCGAGAGTTCACTCTCACACTGTCCTGCTTTCCCCTCAGCCATTCCCCCGGTGATCATGAACGCTCTGGAGAAGAAAGACTTCCTGAAGGTAAACAACTCTCCTCTTACCTATCCTGCCCCAGGAGGGGTGGTGTCCAGTCCTCTCTCCAGCCTGCCTGAGTCTGAGACTTGCCTCCCTCCCCTGCCTCCACACCTTCATTCATTCATGAAGAAAGATTGGGCTGGAGGGAAGGAACAGTGAGGGAGAAGACAGAAGGAAGAAAATGGAGTCTCTCCTGAAGAAACTAGATGAACCCAAGAGGTCATCAAGCTGCTTGATAGCACACTCATAATGTCACTCACTGTGTCCCCCACTAACAGGCACACATACATACATACTCATGAATGCACAAACAAGGTAGAGAAGCAAGGCTCAGGGAATACAAGATCCAGCTCATTCATCAAATCTATTCACAGATCAGTATTAAACACAGACTGTGGCCAAACAGGCTGAACAGAACTAAGATGGTTGTAGACCCCGTCTGAATGAGGCTTACAGTCTAGTACAGAGACCAACAAACAATGGGGCAAGCAATAGAAGCTGGGCACTGGGGTGCATGCTGTAATCCCAGCACTCCAGGGGCAGAGGCAGGTGGATCTCTGTGAGTTGGAGGCCAGCCTGGCTACACAATGAGAACTTTTCTCAAACAAAACAAAACAAAACAAAAAAACCCAATGAAACAAATAGACAAACAAAAACAAACATATCAGTGTAAGTTATGCAATGTGCTTTGTAGGAAACCAGTGGGACAGAGTAATTGCTACTATGAACAGTTTAGGCAAGGATGGGGCCTTGGAAGATCCAAAGAATAAGGTGAGTCAGGCAAAGAGTTGTTCAGGTAGAGAGAACAGTTAGTTCAAAGGCCCTGAGGCCAGCTTAGGCTGACACATTGTGGATGGAGAAGGGTGTGAAGAGGGACAGATTTATGCCACTGGGATGACAGGAAGTGCGTGGAGACTCAAGGGAGGCTTCCTGAAGAAAGTAGCTCCTGGATAAAGTGAGATAAGAGAAAGAAGGCCAGAGTATCACGGGAACCAATTCTGAGAGGTGGCAGGTAGGGCTGGGTGGGAAGTGCCAGATGAAGGTGACCGCCTGTCACTGGCTGGGAAGAAACATCCACTTGTCCGAGGACTCGGAGGCAGGCTCTTGTGCTGGAACCATGGTGGGGAAAGCTAGATGGAGGTTAGGAAAACCCGACACAAGCCATAAGCCGTTCTCTTGTCTCCCTGTCTCCCCACAGCGCCGTCCCTGGCTGGGGGCGCCTCTGCAAGTGGGACTGGTAGGCTTCTGGTAAGTGTGCAGAGGGGTTTGAGGGGACACAGGGGGCAGCCTGTATCATTTTGGGTGTGGGTGGGCACTTACTACCTTTGAGATGCTTACATATACCACTCAGTCCTACATCCAGTTGGGATCGATACTCACAGTGCAAAATACACGTGTGTCTTTGGAGGGAGGTCCTAGAGGTTCTTGTCCTTGAAAGTCAACACATTAGTTGAGGAGTTAAGTCTTCATTCACTAAAGGAAACCATACAAATGAGCTTGTATAACTCAGGAGTCCCCTCCTACTTTATTCCTGGTTCTGTCACTTTCTGAGCACGGGGCTCTGGATCAACGCTTGGGAGGCTCTTTCCTCAGCGAGAATCTAATATCAAGGCTGAGTTTGACATCCCTGAATGGTCCTTTGGCTCCACTGTCCAACCTTCATGGCTGGGAGAGAGCTCACAAAAGCCTTCACTCCCGGGGTTCTCTCCATAAGGTGCGCGGGGGGGGGGGGGGGGAGGGGGGCACAGGGAGGGAGCGCTCAGGCTAGTCTCATCCTGTGCTCTTCTCCCCTAGCCTGGTGTTCGCCACACCCCTGTGCTGCGCTCTGTTCCCTCAGAGAAGGTGAGTGATGCCCCCTGGACTGGGCCAGAATCTCTGCCCAGGACTCCACGTCTCAGGCCCTCAGTGTTCTGGGGAGGCCTGTAGGCACTGTGACTTGGGAGCTGGGGGAATGGCAGTGAGCCGGCCCTTCTGAAAGCAGGAGCGCTTTCTTCCCCTGGGAGCAGAGGGAAGCTGGGCCCTGTGTCTGAGGTGCTGTGTCCAGGGCACACTCATCCAGCCTGTGCTGTTCTATTGCAGCTCCATACATGTGACCAGGCTGGAGCCGGAGCTGAGAGCTCAGATCCAAGCACAAAACCCCAGCATCGATGTGGTCTACTACAACAAGGGGCTTTGAGGGGAGTCTGCCTCTTCCCTTTCCTTGCCTCCCGAGGCTGCTTCTTTGGTGCCACCTTGCAATGCTACAGCTTGTTAATCTTCTGGGTACTAGGCAGGGGGCTCGATGTGGGCAGCAGCCACAGTCTAAGCAACCCCTTAGATGGGGGGCGGCACCCCTATAGCCTCTCCTCTCCTCTCTGGTTTCAAAGAGCAAGTCACAAAACTCATGCCTCCCATGCTTGTGTGTGTGCACAGACATACACATGTAACATATATGTTTATATGTTTGGTCCTGGAAGCTAAGTGCACAAATGCTGTTCTAAGATGTTATGATACTTGGCTTCCTTCCTCAGTCTCCTGCCCACCTAGCAGCGAGCCAGGTTAGAGGTGAGACTTCCATCCCTGGACTGTTCCTCTAGCCAAGTCATTTTTAGTAGCACCTCACCTTTCTGGACACAAGACAAGCCTCTGGATCCCAGAACACGGACTAAAGGATATCAGCAGGCCAAACAGAGCATAATCCTTCAGGTTTCAAAAAGCTGGCTCCAAAAGCCGGCTCAAGGCCTGGGCTGCCAGAGGAAGCAGTGCTGGGATCGGAGAGGCAGGGGGCTCGCGCTTGCTGTGCCCCACATTCTAGAATGGCTCCTTTCTCCTCGTGGAACAAAGGAGTGTCAGTAGGGTGTGCTGTCCTACACAGTGCAATGGGGGTGCATTCGAGGATGGCCTTAGGCCTTCTTGGTCTGTTCTGATGACTCATGCCATGACTCAGACAGAAATCCCACAATTCCAATTTGTTCCCCAATCAGAAATCCACACAGGCAGAGTGAGCATTTCTCCCTTCAGGAACTGCCACTACCCATACCCACTCACAGGGGGAGTGGTGTGGGAATGGTGCTTAAACACAGGCCTCGAGTGTACAATCTCAAGACAGGCAATTCTGTATTTCACTGACCCTTCTTAGATACCCCCCCCCAGCTTCTTCCTTCCCATCTACCCCTTCTCTGGAAAAACCCAGGGACTCACATATGCCAAGCAAGAACTCTACCACTAAGCTACATTTGCAGATTCCTCTTTCTTTCTCTCTTTTTCTCTCTTTCTCTCTTTCTTTGATTTGTTATGTTTTTCAGATAGGGATTCTCTGTGTAGCCCTGGCTGTCCTGCAGCTCAGAAATCTTATAGCCTCTGCCTGCTGAGTATTGGGGTCAAAGGTGTGCGCCATCACCAGCAGCCCTTCTCTTTCTTGAGAAAAGGTCCTGCCCATCACCTCAAGAAGAGGAGGGACCCAGGCATCAATATCTGGACCAAATGGAAGATGAGATTAGGAAAGGTGTGGATGGTAGTGACTCCAGGATACAGAATTAGGTCTCTACTTTGAATCCTATGACCTCTAGTTAAAAGGTGAATAGGGTGGATGGAAAGGTTCCAGTGAGGTCCACTGAGACCTCTTTCCTGCCCTCACTAACCTCCTCCTCCTCCAGTGACAACAGCTGTCATGTCATGGTGTCAATAAACTGCAATCCTGTCTAGCTCTGGATCTTCACTCGTTCCATGTTCCAAGTGTCTAGGTAAGTGTCCAGGAAGAGTCCTACCTTCAGCGTCCCCCAAACCTTTCCCTACTATCTGTAGGGAATCTCATCTCCCAGCAGAGGGCTCTCTGAGCTTACAAAATGGGTCCTTGGGCTAGCACCCATTCCCTTGGAAGATGGATGCTCCTTTTCATTTCTTTCTCCACTAAGAGGGCTGTTCACATATATATTAATTCATGCTCTTGGCTTGTCAGTTTCCTTGAAGAATCTGGCATGGGGTGGTGACCTCAGTCTCTAGGAACCTTTATAGAGGGGAGGAGGCCAACAATTACCTGCTCCACCAGGGTGAAGCTGCTAGGGAACCAGCACATCCTCTGTCTTTACCAGTTCACCATGGAAACTGGCCTGGCAGGATCCCTTCCCATCACCCAGGGTCCTTCATTCCCCGTGTGTGTGTGTGTGTGTGTGTGTGTGTGTGTGTGTGTGTGTGAGTGAGTGTGTGTTTCAGAGGACACAACTGTCAGGAAGGAATCAGTTCTTTCTTCCTACTGTTGGGTCCTGAGGATCAAACTCACGTCATGAGCCTTGGAAGAAAATGCCTTTTCCCAATGAGCCCTCTCATGGGCATCCCTACTACTTTTATAACATTTCCATGCCCTGGAGAAGATGAGGCAGGAAAGCTTGTGCTTGTATACACCTGTTAGGAGCCAACAATTTACTATTACTTTCTTTCCTGGAGTCGTAGCTTTGTTAGACACAAGGAAATTATCATGAATAAACCTATAAAAACTTTATACTCTACTCCCTGCAAGAAAACAGCCCCCGTGTCCCCTTTCCAGCTTTTAATAAGTGTTTGGGTGAAATCTTTTGGGCTAAATGGTCCTGCTGCAAGTGAACCTGGTTACTCATCTTGGGTAAGCAACAGTTTACTTGTGTGGGAAGGAATGCTGACACCAGCTTCTGTTCCCTGAGTCCTGTGGTGTGGTTCCAGGCTCAATGCAGCCAACTTCTTGAAGTCATTCATCTTTTGATCTTCAAAATTCGTGAGACAGGCACATCATGCCTTTCTTAGAAAAGACGTAAGTTTTGCGACATTTAGAAAGTGGTCACTGTGTGGCATGCCTGTTATTCTAGCATTTGGGAGGCTGAAGCAGGAGGAAAAGGGTCCCCTCCACCTGCAAGACACTGTGTAGCCCTAGCTGGTGTGAAAGCAGGCTTATCTGGAACTCACAGGGATCTACTTGCCTCTGCCTCCTTAATGCTGAGTTTTTAAGGGCATTCATCACCTTTCCTGGCTAAGACCGAGAATTAAAGGTCATCCTCAGCTATACAACATGTTTGAGGCCATCCTGGGATACTTGAGCCCCTGTTTCAAATAACAAGGCAACAAAAATAGCAACAAGAAGCTGGCGATGGTGGTGCATTAATCTCAGCACTTGGGAGGCAGTGGCAGGCAGATTTCTGAGATCAAGGCCATCCTGGCCTACAGAGCAAGTTCCAGTACAGCTGGGGTTATAGAAATTCTATCACAAAACCTATCACAAAAAGAAAAAAAGCAACAAGAAAAACAACCAGAGAAAGGTCACTGGAGCCAGATTCCAGCTGAGCTGTGACTCCCAACCTCTGTGCTTTCTTTCACCTGCCAGCTAAACCGGGTCCCTCTGATAGTCAAGAACACCTCCCTGGGCCTAGTTTGTTTACAGACTAGCAGAACTGACAGGTCCCCATTATACATAAACTTTTCCTGAAGCCACTAAGGAAGCTGGACCGGAAGCCCGGCTACTCATGTGGTCAGCAGAGCCTTGACTACAGGCCAGCTCATGGTCAGTCTGGGCAACTCCATGAGACATGTCTTGAAGTAAAAATTGGAATATAGCTCAGTGGTGTAACGCCCAGCACATGTAAAGCCTTGGGTTTAGTCTTCAGTACTCTATCAAAAAGAAAACAAAAAGCCTCCGCCGCTACGGAGGTTCCAAACTTGAGTTTTATAGCTTGAGCACATACGAAAATAACTTCATTCTTGATGAAAAATGGGACACCTATGTGGCCAGTTTCAATTTCAATCCACCCTGCCAATCCTACCAGGGCTTCCTTCCAAGCCTCAGAGCGCAATTCTAGCTTCTTTTAGCAGTTAAGCTTTGGCCATTCCGCACTGCCTTGGAAAGAGACCTTGAACTTTTGATGGTGAATCCATGCAAGATAAACTCATTTGGGGGAGGAGGGAAGCAATCTGTGCCAGGCAAAATTAGTAAGGATGTTGTATAACAGTTATCTGTACTCTGCAGACAACGCTTCACCTCCTCAAAGGCTGGCAGGTCATCTCAGGAAGATGTGTCTTCCTGTCTTTCCCTTCTAATTTCGTACCGGTTTCTCAAATGCTGTCTGAGTTAGCAATAAGGCATATCACAGGTTTTCCCGGGACAAATCCTAGCTACGTACATCCTCCAGTCTCCACACGACTGCAATTTTCCTGAGAAATGAGCATTCACCGGGGTGGAAGTAGGAGTCGGGGACGGTATCCACTTTCACGAGGACCCCTGGTTTAAGGGACAAAGCTAAATCCCTTTGTTTCCTACTTAAGCCCGTCAGCTTCAAGCTCCGCCCTCAAGACTTAGCAGTCAAAGGGAAGTCAGCCTCCTTGTGTGTAGCCTGTCCGGAAACACTACCGCCCCGAAGTCGTTCCTGCCACTCAAAAGTTAGGCTTGGCCCCGCCCCTTCCGCTTACCCTGGCAACGGCTGGCTTTAGCGCCGCCGGCCCCTTCCCCATCCGAACACCGTACCGGCTCCCTCCCTTGCTCTTGATCCTGGACGCTCAACCCGCTAAATCCCTTCCTTCCTCCAGTTCCTAAACCTTAGAGCCACGCTGCGCCGCCCTCTGACTTCCTGCCCGGAAATCCCGAGGTTTTCGAGGAATCACGCGAGGTCTCTCCGGGTCTCAAATCCTAATCTTCCGCTGCCCGGGACGCTCTGTATCTCCGCGGCCGCCCCGCCCTCGAAGCCAGCCGTACGGGGGCCATTTCCCGAACCTCGTGGTTCTGCGCCCCTTGAGGAGTGGAAACTGACCTCGCAGGGAACAGAACAGCAGCCTTCCCATCTGCAAGGATGCTTAACCGTGTCAGTCAGGCATCCAGGCTGGCTGCAACCCCTCTTAGTTATTCTCGCATCTACGTCCGACGCGGGACAGTCTTTTCAAAGTAAATAGGTAGCTAAGGATGATCTTCCTGCCTCTACCTCCCAAATGCTGGGATTATAGGCATGTGCCAGTTCGCAAGCGAAACCCAGTGTTTTGTTGTTGTTGTTTGTTTGTTTTTAGGGATAAACGAATGTGGAATCAAAAGCACTTTTTCTTTTTCTTTTTTTTTTTTTTTTTTGAGACAGGGTTTCTCTGCGAGTAGCTTTGGCTGTCCTGGAACTCACTCTGTAGACCAGGCTGGCCTCGAACTCAGAGAGATCCACCTGCCTCTGACTTCTCGAGTGCTGGTATTAAAGGCGTGTGCCATCACCATCTGGCCAAATAGGACTTTTAGACCTTGCCCACATGTTGACTTACAGTCAGGAACACCGAGGTTTTCAGTTTAGTCCACATCTCAGCAAATGTAAAAGAACGATGCACTCAAGAGGAACCAGGCTTCACGGCCCTGGTGATTTTAGGGTGAAGCAGCATCTCCCTTCAGCAAGCATGTCAGAATCTTGGGGACAGTGTTGTCTGAAAAGTTCCTTGGACAACGTGAAGCTCATGCCTAGGTAAACCGGCCAGTAATGACTGAGCTCAGCTCTCTTTATGGATGCCTAGAATCTGAGTGCAGGACAAGGTGGGGGTGACTGGCATGTGTGTCTCCTCCCCGGCACACACACACACATGGCCGTACCCATCTCTTCGACAGTTCCCTGGGACTAACTACTCCACTCCCACCCCCAGATTTTCTTGGTTGGGCTCCAAGCTGCTTTCAGTTACAGCAAGCTTGGAAGGAGACACGACATCATTGTCCAGTTCCTATAGGGTGGACAGAGGAGGTGGTCCCAGAGGAGGGTTGTTTGGGCCTTAGTGTGGTAAAGACTTGTTTTCATGGCTTTCCCTCTAGCGCACCAAGGTTCCCTAAAATGGTGTTATGTAATTGTGTAAGAGAAATCAATATTCCTGGATGCGTTGCTCTCTGAATTATTCAAATCTGCTGATCTGTCCTGCTAGACATGCAAATCACTGCTACTGATATTCTCCCTCGGATTTGTTGTTGTTGTTTTTGAGACAGGGTTTCTCTGTGCAGCCCTGACTGTCCTTGACTCGCTTTGTAGGCCCAGAGTCATATCCATCCACTTGACTCTGCCTCCCTTAAAGGCCTGCACCACCTTGCCTGGCTCTCCCTGGAATTCTTTCCCCACCTGTTATAAGGTTGTTTTCCTTAAAGATTTATTGTATTCTTAATTGGTTGAGAATTTCATACCATTTGTTTTCATCATATTTACTCCCAGGAGCACCCCCTTCTCACCATATAAATTTGTCCCCCCCCCCTTTTTTTTTAACATCCATCATGTTCAGTTTTTGCTACCAATATGTCCTTGGATGTGTGGCCTTCTGTTGGAGCATGTTTGACTAACTGAAGTTTAAACTATTAACTATCTCCCAGCAGCCACCAGTTGCCAACAGCTTCTTGGTTAGGGACAGGACTTTTTGCCCACTTCTCCTCTCCCCGGTGGGATTTGACAGTTCTTGAACTTTGCACAGGGCTTACTGTCACAACTGTCATGGTTTTTGTTGTTGTTTTGTTTTGAGACAGGGTTCTCTGTGTAGCCCTGGCTGTCCTGGAAATCATTCTGTAGACCAGGCTGGCCTCACACTCAGAGATCTGCCTGCCTCTGCCTCCTAAATGCTGGGACTAAAGGTGTGTGCTGCCACTGCCTGGCTTGTGCATTTTTACGTTTTATGTTCTGTGTATAAGTGCTTTGCTTGAGTGTATATAACCACCACATGCGTGCCTAGTGCCTACCGGAAGAGGGCATCTGACCCCCTAAAACTGAAGCTGCAAAAGATGGTGAGGCACCATGTGGGCGCTGGGAAATGAATCCACACCCTCTACAAGAACAGCCCGTGTTATTAAGGGATGAGCCATCGGCCATCTTCTTAAGTTTTTAACAAAAAAAAAAAAAAAAAAAAAAAAGTGAAGATGATTTACATATGAATGTGTCTGTGTGAGTGTACCCAGGACAGGACAGGACAGGAGAAAGTTTGGGGTATCCTACTCTCACAGTCTCCACCCATTCCTTTGAGGCCAGGCCTCTCTCTGAATGTGGGTCCATGCCTTCTTGGCTTGGCTGGGGTTACAGGCATTTTGGGGAATGCTCAGCTTGTTCTGTGGGATCTGTGATTTAAACTTCTATCCTTGAGTGATGAGCCAAGCCAGTAAGGCACCAGACCTGAAGTCTAAAAGCCCAGGGTTCAAGACCTTGGTCCAAACTTCTTGTCACAAAGCAATCATTTGTAACCACTGAGCCACCTGTGTAGCCCCTTGTTTGTTTGCTTTTTAACTGGCAGACAAAGCAGTATTTCATTATCACATAGCCATGCATACTTTCTGTTGGCGCTCCCCTCTTAATCTCTGATTTATCACCCTCTCTGACTTGTCCCCTTGCCTTACCTCATACTCTCCCCTTACCTGCCCTATTACCCTTTTCTTCTCTCTTCCTTAAGACCTTTTTCCCATCTCATGATCTCTTTTCTAGTTTCATGACCTACCATGCACACTTATATACACACTATGTGTATATAAAATAAAAATGAATATCCTAGGATCTGATTATGAGAGATAGTATATGGTATTTGTCTTTCTGAGTCTGGGTTACTTTACGTAATATAGTAATTTTCAGATCCATCCATTGTGCTGAAAATATCATGACTTAGTTTTTCCTTATGGTCGAATAAAATTCCATTATGTATATGTACCGTGTTCTTCATTCATTCATGTGTTGATGGATATTTAGGCTGGTTTCTTTTCCTGATACTGTGATCAGCGCATCAGTAACCACGTATGTGCAAATACATGTGTGGTAGGACTTAAGAGTTGAGTATAGACTAGCAGTGGTGTAACTTGGCCCTATGGTTGCTGTATTTTCATGGTTTTTTGTTTTGTTTTGGAATCTCTTAAAAATTTATTTTCATAGCAGCTGTACCAGTTTAAACTCCACCAGCAGCGAATATGGTTCCTTTTCACCAGATTCTTTCAGCATTTGTTGTCATTTTTTAAAAAAGATTTTAGTGTGTGTGTGTGTGTGTGTGTGTGTGTGTAAGAGAGAAAGAGTGAGTGTGTGTGAGAGAGAGAGTGAGTGAAAGAGAAAGAAAGAGAAAGAGAATTCCCTCCTGTGGAGCAGACCTCAAAAGTAGAAAGTGTCAGAGATGGTCCCTGGTCCTATTATATTGGGGAACTCTCTTGGACACTGAGCTGCCTTGGGCTATTTCTGTGCAGGGATTCTAAGTTATCTCCATGCATGGTCCTTGTTTGGAATATCTGTCTCAGCAAAGACCCCTGTGCCCAGATTTTTTGGTTCTGTTGCCCCCTTTGTGGAGCTCCTGTCCCCTCCAGGTCTTTCTATCTCCCCCT
The DNA here is from genome assembly GCF_030254825.1 of Meriones unguiculatus. Classification (NCBI taxonomy): domain Eukaryota; kingdom Metazoa; phylum Chordata; class Mammalia; order Rodentia; family Muridae; genus Meriones; species Meriones unguiculatus. Next base: position 59,535,774 of record NC_083349.1, read on the forward strand.
TTTTTCATAAGATTCCCTATATTCTGCCTAAAGTTTGGCTATGCATCTCAGCATGTGTTTTGATACCCTTCTGGGTGAAGTCTTTCAGAGGCCTCTGAGGGAGGGAGGTTGGGATTGGGAGGGGGTGAGGGAGGGGGCACAGCTGGGATACAAAGTGAATAAACTAATTAATAAAAAAATAAAAAGTAAAAAAGTAGAAAGTGGTTGGTTACTGTAACAATTATGTGACCTTTGCACCAGTGGACACATTTTGTCTGTCAGGTTGATACTGTAGCACTGAGATCCACCTCTGGGAAAGATCATTTGTTACTTTTCTCCCCCAGCAGCCTGCAGAACACCTTTGGGTGCTGCAAAAGCTAGCCAGCAGAGAGACAGTCTCTAGGTAAGGACCAGCTTAAGTTCTTTATACTTTCTAGCCAAAGTGTGTAATCTTTTCGGCATGAGGGTCCTACCCTCTAGTTATGATGGTCAACTAGGAGCCATGGAATCGCCTGGTTTTTAAATTGCTATTTATTTATTTATGTTTTGTTGTTTTGTTTTGTTGGTTTTTGGCTTTTGAGACAGGGTTTCTCTGTGCATCCTTGACTGTCCTGGAACTCAATCCGTAGACCAGACAGGCACTCACAGTGATTTGCCTTCTTTTGCCTCTGAGTGTTGGGATTAAAGGCGTGTGCCACCACTGCCCAGCAGCCTGCCTTGTTTTAAGGGCACCTGATATCTCCCTGACCAATACAGATAGAGGGAGAGGTACCCTACACCTGGCATGGGGATTTAATGATCCAGGGGTTCTGGGAGCAGCCTTATCTAGTCACTCAGGGTATTTCCATTCAAATTCCTTTTAAAGTTTTTCCCTGTGTGTATGTGGGCAAGTCTGCATGCTTGTGCATATACATATAAAGAGTTTTTGTTTTTGTGTGTGCATACACATGTTTGTCTGCCAAAGAATGTGCTTGAAGGCCAGAGGACAACTTCAGGAGGTGATTGTCTCCTACCATGTGGGTCCCAGAACTGAACTCAGATTGTCAAGCTTTGCATCAAGTGCTTTTACCTGCTGAGTCACCTCACCATTCTCCTGCATTCTTTTCTCTCTCCCTAGATCTATCAAGTGAATTCTGGGGATAAAACTCAAGTCATCAGGCTTGATGGCAAGTGCCCCAACTGGCTGAGCATCTTGCTGGCCCTTTAATTATATATTTTTTGATTAGCTTACAAAGCTCTTACAATTGTTAGAATCCTGATCTTTACACCTGTGCTGAAGTTCTCCCATGATCACACAGAGCTTACCATAAAGTCCTAAACAAAAGTGAGGAAATGGGAAATGAGATGGCAATGTTAAAGTAAATCTAAGGGTTCTGAAGTTCACTGGAACTCAGTAGGTACAGGGTTGTTTTGTGATAATTTTTTTTTTCCTGTGGAGATGCAACATACTGTTATAGGTCTGGTGTCATTCAGAGATTCGCCAGTCTGGCTATTAATACATTTTAACAAAGAAGAAGCTTTTATGTATATCCTGGCCCCAGATCAGGATCCCCAAATGTAGCCGGCAGTCACATCAGTCAGGGACTTTAATGCAAAGAACACAGTGAAACACTTTGTCTTCCTGCAAGCACAAGGTCACCTCAAGCAAAGCAAGCTTCTATTTCAGAAGCAGCAACAGGCTGGAGAAATGCTCAGCGGGTATGAGCACTGGCTGCTCCTCCAGAGAAACCGGTTCAATTCCCAGCACCCACAGGGCGGCTCACAACTGTCTGTAGCTCCTATTCCAAGGGACCTGACACCCTCACACAGACATTGGTGCAGGCAAAACACCAATGCACATGAAAATAATAAGTCATTAAAAAAAAAAGTAGCAACAGCAGGTTTGTTAAAGTTGTACAAGATCAGATGATTGCAAAATTAATCCTTAACAGCCCCGAACATTTGGAAGTCCAGTTTTGCTTTATAATATGTCTTAAGCACAAAAACTTTAAACTTTTAAACCAACACAATGTCGGTCATCACATTATGTCTACTCATTATAAGGAATGGTATGGGCCTAAGACCCCAAGATCAAGTTCTCAACACAGAGGAGGAGATTTATTTGCTCCAGAGGGAAGAGGGCAGGGGACAAGAGACAAAGGCAAGATGGAGGATGAGGGAGAAAGAGAAGGGAATAAGGGAGAGGAATAAGGGATATTTGTCTGGGTGGGTGGGGGGGGACGGGGACTGGACAACAGACCAGACACAACCAAGGACTGCCTCTGGAAAGAGGGAAGACAGACGTGGCACACAGAAAAATGGTGGTTTATAAAGATGAAGTAGGAAGCCAGGTTCAGTGTTGTCTGCCTGTAACCCCAGTACTTCGGGGGTGGGGGGGGGTGAGGCAGGCAGATCTCTGTGAGTTTGAGGTCAGCCTGGTCTACAAAGTGAGTCCAGCCTAGCCAAGGCTACTCAGAGAAACCCTGTCTAGAAAAAGAAAAAAAAAAAAAGATAAAGGGGGAAAGCCTGTGTTAGAATCGTGTGTTTAATTGGACATATTTAATTAGATGAACCAAAGAGGGCTTTTGATTGCTAGACTTCAATACTTTGATAGCTGACCTTGTAGTCAGCCTCAGGGGGAGGAGCTTCAGGGATGTAATCTAATGGTTTTTAGAAGGCAGAGAGAACCAGAGAGCAGCACAAGGCCTGCCAGAGCCACGCTCGCCATGCTTGAGGTGGCCAGAGTCCCTTCGCTCACTCCAGATACAGAGACCTCACAACAGACCAGACAGAACAAAATACAATACAATTTGGTAAACTATAAGTTTTATTGGGGTTACTTACAGGAATATAGGTGAGGGGTTACTTACAGTAGTAGAAATGACTCAAAGACAGTTGCATCACCAAAACCCACCTGAGTATGGGTGACAGCTCACAAGGCTGGATCATCCCACACAGCCTGCAGGCAGCTAAACAGGTTAGTGAGTGTCCTTTCCAGGTTCCTAAAAATGTCTTTTAAGGAACTCTGATGGTTTCTGCTTTTTTTTTTCAGGCAACTTTTCTTCTCCAAGAATCTTTGCAGCTCAGCTTTCCTTTTTCTGAGGGAGACTCAGCTTTTATTGTTTACTCTGGCAGAGAGGGGCCAAGAGAATCTGCTAAGTTTCAGGAACTTCCTGAAGATATTTTGAGTTGTTTACCTTCCTGCTTAAAGAGCTTCCTCCAGGATGGAATATTTCAGTCTTTTGAGGAAACTATTATATAACAAGGGTTAATAACTTCTTTCTGTCTTTTTTTTCTTGTTTGTTTTTTAAAATAGGGTTTTCTTGTGTAGGCTGCCCTGGAACTCACTTTGCAGACCAGGTGAACCTCAAACTCAAAGATCTTCCTGCCTCTGCCTCTTGAGCTTGGGATTAAAGGCATGCATCACCACATCCTGCAAGAATGAATTTTAAAATACTCATTTGGGAGGCTGAGGAATGACTTAGTTGTGCCCAAGGTTGATTCACATGCCTGGTGTAAAAATGCTAGGTATTGGGTGCTTGCAGTTCCAGCACCAGAGAGTCAAGAACAAGAGGATACCTGGCACCCACTGGTCAGCCAGCCTAATTTAATGGATGAGTTTCAGACCAACAGGAGCTTCTGTCTCAAAGGAGGTGCATAGTCCACAAGCCTCCACACACACATGCATGGACATGGAGATTTTAAAAAAGCATCTCTTTTTTGTCCCTAATCTGTGTACTTTCATTTTTCAAACAGTTACAGACAGCTTCATGTGTAAGAATTTAAGTTAGCCAGGCCGTGGTGACCCATGCCTTTAATTCCAGCACTCTGGAGGCAGAGGCAGTTAGATCTCTGTGAATCTGAAGCCAGCCTGGTCTGGCTTCAGAGTGAGTGAGTTCAGAGTGAGTTCCAGGGCAGCCAGAGCTACATGTGAAAACCCTGTCTGGAAAACCCAAACTCAAACCACCCCCCATCCAAAAAGTAATTTAAGTTGTTTGGCCTTATATATGTTTAAGGGACATTTCAGTACTCTTGCTTTTTAAAAGATGGATGGTCTCTAACTTCTGGGCTCAAGCTGAGTCTGCCAAGTGTGAGTTAACAGTTTAAGTTAACTGGGTGACTCCATTTTGAAATGAAGAACCATCTTGACTGGAGCTAAACTCAGGTACCAGGAAATATCACAGAATATGCACTTGGCAGAAAACAAAGTTAATTTTCCTAGCAATAGCCTCCAGGAAATATCACAGAATAAATACTTGATAGAAAATAGAGACAATCTCCCTGGCAATAATCAGTGAGAATTGGTTGGGAAAATTCTCCCCACCGTTCCAGATGTAGTTTAGAAGAATGGGAATTGTGAAGATTATGTAGAAGGTCACCTCGCCCCTATGGCTTTTACCCAATCCTGTAAAGTCAAGGCATGACACCCCCTCCCCCGGTTGCAGTCATGGAAACCTCCTGCTTGCTGGTTTTTCCCTTTAAAAACCCTGCTTACTCAGGATTCGGAGTCCCACTTCTCTACTGCTTGGATCAGTGAGACTTGGACCCGGAGTTCAGTCACTCTCATAATAAAGCTCTCTTGTTCTTGCATCGAGTCGTCTCCTGGTGGTCTCTGAGGGCCTTGTGATCCGGCACAACATGAGTCACTACAGCCAGCTCCCGTGGAATACTTCTTTGGGTCAAGGATGCTGTGAAAACATGCTGAAAACATGAGTGTTCCACAACTGTAATTTGGGGGACCTTCCTAAATAAATGGAGGAAGAAACATCACTGCAATGGTTTCTCAGTCTCGTATCTGTGAAATCATCCAGTATTGTCTTTGTACAAAATTCTCCCTTACTAGTAAGATTCTCTTTCCTTTGGGTGTTGCTAGCAAAGGTTCTTTCTGCATGCTAGGCAAGTACTGTCCATTGGGCCGCACGCTCAGCACTGGATTCTTGACAGGGTTTCTCTGTGTTTTTTTGGCTGTCTGTAACTCATTCTGTAGATCAGGCTGGCTTCCAATTTATAGAGATCTGCCTGCCTCTGCCGCCCAAGTGCTGGGATCAAAGGCATGCACCACCACCGCCCTGGCCAATTCACTAGATTCTTACCTCCCTCTGGAGCATTGTAACCTTGCTTTACTGATCCACATTGTGATATGAAGGTAGTCGCTAGGCTCCAGAGACTGCACGGGGTGGCTGTGGATGGTGACGGAGATTGGAAGTCAGAGCTTCGTTGTCCAGGCCAGATCCAGCCATCGGAATCAGAACTGAAAAGAGATCAAGGCGTAGAGGCCCCTCTTCCCCCTCTGAGCTACACGGTATAGGACTGGTGTCCTAGGCAAACTGGAACCCAGAGAGCTGCCTTACCGTGCGCCTCCTGGAGGCTACCGCCAGTCTGATGGACAGATCAGCAAGCTTTCAACTACTGGACATCTGAGAGGAAGGGAGGCGCGCGGGGGGAGGGGGGGCGTCCCTGGGCCTCACCAGATCCACCTCCCCCAGCCCCCACCAGCATCCTCAGGTGGCCAGCAGGCGCCGTCAGGGCGCGAACACTGCAAGACCCGCGGGTCCCTAGCTCCCTGCCTCATACATTAAAGATACGGAGGCGCCAGGGCTGCAGTGCCACAAACATGAAGACAAATTTTTAATCCCGAGCAAGAAGATGCCTGGAGATGTGGGGTGGGGAGAAAAATGAATTAGGTTTTTATTATGTGTTTTATTATGCTGCAATTGAACAGGATTAGGTGAGAATACAATATATTTCTGATGCGGCAAGAGGCAGGAGGGGACAGGAAAGAAGCTGACTGCAGGCCTGAGAAGGAGAATCTTTCAGAGGAGTCGGGGTTCCCGGATGTTGCAGCCCTAGGGGAGGCGTGAATGGCTGGGTGGGCTATCCCTTGTCCCTCCCCCTCCGTCCAAGACAGTTTGAGTCTGGATGGGGGAGGGGCTGCTTTGAGAAGATAGTGTTACAGCCTGCTGAAGGAAGAGCAGGTTCGGAAGGAGTGCGCGCGTGTTATGGAAGCTGCCTCAGAAGGGAAAGTGAGTCACAGACGGAGATGTGGGCCAGCTATGAAAAGCCTGAGTCTTCTGGGACTCTGGGATCCAAAGGCACACTTGCTCCTTTGAGACTCAGTCTTTGGTCTCGGACCTTGTGAGTCATTTTTCTTCTATGCCCCTGTCATCTTTTTGCTCGTGCTGAAAATTTTACCTTCATGTTTGAAATAGCACAATCCGGGCGCCTTTGTATCTTTAATGTATGATCCAGGGAGCTAGGGAGAATCTGCAGGTTCTATTGACCTTGGGAGCGCCCACTTTGTGCTGAGTCCTAGTTCACTGCAGGGCGACCTACCTCTCAGGTCCTTCCCCCAAATCCCGCCCAAGGTCTGTCATCATCGCTTCCCTGAGCTCCGTGAAGAAGCCCGGGGGTAGGAGGCTCCCAGCCGAACTCTGGACCCTCCCCTGGGTCTCCCTCCGAGCGCCCCAGCCCAGGCCGCTTCATTAAAGGCCGCCAGCCCCGCCTCACCTGCAGCAGCGCCCTCGCGCTCCGCCGGGGACCCGTTCCTGGCGGTGATGAAGAGGCCCATTAGCCGCTTCTACCTTTAGGGCGGACTGGGCCGCTCCCCCCACCTCCCAATTAGGACGTGAGAAACCGTCAACCAAGATTAATAGTTGCCCGGCCCGGGGGCAGAGAGACGAGCCCAGAATCCGGGGTGCCGCCGCTCGCTCAGTGCGGGCCAAGCAGGGCGGGCGCAGACGGGGGCGCACCACCTGGCCGCCCTCCCCTCCTCCCCAGTCCCCGGCTCGCCCTCGGCTCTCAGGTGAGTCCAAAAACAGGACAGTGTTCCCTACTGCGTCCCTGAAAGACATGGGGGAGGACGGTGGCTCTCTCCGGGGGACTTCCTCAGCTCTCCCACAGACTCAAATCTTAAAGCATGAACTGACCAGAGGATTTTCAACTCTCCCCAAACCAATTCCTCTTACATTCATTCGCTGCACTGACAGTTTTTCATTACAAGAGAGTGTATTTGTGCCCTGACAGCTGTCACTAGACTAGCGGTTTGCATGGAAAGGTCACTGGTTTTGCACACCACGCGCTCCAGAGACTGGACGTTGAATGGGCAACAGGCTTGCTTGCTCCCTCTTCACCGGAACAGTGCTTCCTGTGCACACCTTCCCACACTCACAGCACCTGCACTTTCTGATTCATAGTGATGATAATTTAGTATTTTTTTAAAGTCACCTTTGTTTAAAAGATTTACTTATAAATCTGTGAATCTGGATGTCTCTCAGTGTAGGGTTGTCTACAGAGGCCAGAAAAGGGAGTGGGACCCCTGGAACTGGAGTTACAAGTGGTTGGGGGAGGGGAGCCTCATGTGGGTGAACTGAATTTGGGTCTTCTGGGAGAGCAAGTACTCTTAACCACCCAGCCATTTCTCCAGCCCCTCGTTCATTATTTCTGTGATCATCACTTCTGCATCTTTTCTCCTGCAAGGCCAGAGGCCCTTGGAAACACTTGCTGCACCCCTATGCAGCGAGCGAGCAGGAGTGCTGACAGGCCATAATGCATCCAAGGCCCAAGAGCCGCAGGGCCCCTCCAGCCCTGTCTTTAAGTCTCCTCAGAAGCAAGGTGACTTGACTGAGGTCCACAGCCAGCTTGGAAACAAACAACTTTGTCCCTAACACATATTTTTCTTTCTGACTTTGGCAAGCCTTGGGGAGTCTACAGGCAGTCCTTTGGCCATGATAGTCACCAAGAAGTAAGCCTTTTTTCTCCTCCCTCGAAGGTTAGGATTTGTGGCCCAGAAATGTTTTATATTTTGTACTAAGAGAAAATTCTTTCTATTAAGTCCTAGCTCTGGTGGAATGAGGCAGAAGGATGGCTTGAGGCAAGATGTTGGAGGTTAGTCAGGGAAACAAAGGAAGATCTGGTAAAGAAGGAGAGAAAGAGAGAAAGAGAGAGAGAGAAAGAAAGAAAGAGAAAGAAAGAAAGGAGAGAAAGGAAGGAAGGAAGGAAGGAAGGAAGAAAGAAAGAAAGAAAAAGAAAGAAAGAAAGAAAGAAGCCTCCAGTGGTCGCTCTTCCTTGGAGGTAATATAGGCTAGCTGCCTGGAGGTGTATGAGCTGCTGCTGCCTGCCCCCCAGTAGCATCAAGGAAAACCGGAGAAGGGAACTAAGGAGAGTATGCGTGCTGATGTGCATACCCGCGCCCCGTGCTCCTCCTCTATGTCATCACACCCCTGGTGTCATCTCTCTAGAACCCGCTTATTCTGTGAAGGAGGGTCAGCCATGGATCGGGGGCAAAATCGATACTTCTCTGGATGTTGATGACCGCAGGATTTCACCTTGCAGATAATGGGGTGAGCAGCGGTAAACTCACTCCGACGGAGCGGGCTCCCCCGGCCTTAATGAGATAATCAATACTTGTTCTCGGCTTAATTTCCATCTAATTGCTCTTTAACGACGCCGGATAATGGGCCGCCTCCTGTGAGGTGGGAGCTGGCTGGGAATCCGACCCCGTCTTGGACTCCCTCCTTCCTACCACCCCCCACCGTGGGGTGCCCTAATGCAGGTAGAAAGGGGGCGCACGCCTGGCCTGCAACTGGAGCTCCTGCGCGGGCTTCCCCGCCAGCCCTGAGAAAGCCAGGCCTTTGAAGCAGGATTCCAGACAAGGCTCCGGTTTGGCCTAGGAGCCACCCACCTGAGGGGCCACGGAACAGGGTCCTCTGGACAGGTTCTTTCTTCCTTTTCCTTCCCACCCTGGGGAAACTGTGGACCCCCCAGAATTAAGTGCTATTTCTGTCCTGAGGGAAAACTCCAACCCTCTCTTTCCTGTGAGAAGGTTGAGCCCGCCCACCTGTAAAATAATCTAGCTGGATTAGAGGCCGGCAGCACCAGGCCCAAATAAGGATAGGTACTGTTCCCTACCTGCTTTTTTTTTTTTTCCGCCTGAAATTTTTGCAGTTCTGAGAATCAGAACCCAAGGCCTCCAGTAAACTGCACCACTGAGCCACACCCTAGAAGTTCCAGTCCTGAAGTACCTTAGCCTGGATGCTGATAGGCTGTGACTCACAAAGCTCATCACCCTTCAGCTGCTTCATCTTCCACCATCTGGGCGGTGGTTCTCAACCTTCCTAACACCGAGACCCTTTAGTGTAGGTCCTCACACTGCGGTGACCCCAGCCATACAGTTATTTTCATTGTTACTCCATAACTGTTACTTTGTTACTGTTATGAACCTTGATGTAAATATGTTTCCAGGTGGTTTTTCTTAGGCGACCCCAAGGAAAGGTTCCTTCCATCCCCAGAAGAGGGTGCAATCCACAGGTTGAGGACAGTTGATCAGGGCACATGCATCCCTGTGTCTCCACGGCATGGCAGTTTGGAGTCTTTACACACATCTACTCTGGGCTGTGGAGATGGCTCAGTGGTTAAAAGCATTGCTGCTCTTCCAGAGGACCGGAGTCTGGTTCCTAGCCCCCACATCAGCAGGCCCATAACTGCACCTCCAGCTCCAGGGGATCCAACGTCTCTGGCTTCTGTGAGTAACTGCAGTCATGCGTGCATGCATTCACACACACTACACCTAATATTTATTTATTTAAAATGTACTGCAGTATAACACACAGTGTGTGTGTGTGGGGGGTCCATGCCTTTAGTCCCGACACTTGGAAGGCAGAAACAGGCAAATATCAGAGTTTGGGGCTAGCCTGGTCTACAGAGCAACCCCAGGACAGCCAGAACTACCCAGAGAAATCCTGTCTCAAAGACAACAACACACTAAAATAATTTTTCAAAGGCACTGCAGGTTTGATTTCAAAGCAGGTTGACAAGTAATATCAGGATACTGAGATGGCCAGTCCTGTCTTAGACCAGGGCGGCTCCACCATCAAGTTTTAGCTCTGCTGCCCTCTAGCCAGTGTTGACACTGGGCAAACTTATCCCAATGGGTAAGGGATATGGACCTCAGTTTTCATCTAAGAAGTGAAGTGTCTCACCTTGCAGGTTCTTCACAAGTCTGATACGAGCTAATATATTTAAGTCATTAACCACTCTGCTTGGCCCCTGTAAGTATCTGCTAAGTGATAGCTGTTATTACTATTACAATGTTAGCCCAAGGAGCCTAACACTCAGGCTGCAGGGGCAGACGGGAATCTTCAGTGAGGGAAGCGGGCCAGGAAGAGACCGCTGCAGTGAGAGAAGTCCAGCCTTGTACAAAATAGTATACACTGTTCCTGTGGATCAGACATCAGTCTTAGGTGTTAGTTCTCGAGAGCGATCCACCTTTCTTCTCTCTTCTGACTGCCTGCCCACCACACGCCAGATAGAATCTCTCCATGGTACCTGGTGCTTGCCAATTAGACTAAGCTGGATAGCCAGGAGGCCCCAGGAGATCCATTATGGCTGACCTTTTTCTTGAGTGCTGGGGATTTAATTCGAGTCTTTGTGTTTTTGCAAAAAGCAATTTACCAACAGAGCTACCTTCCTATTCCCCTAGGACTCGCTTTTGGTTGTTACTGGATGGAACCAACCCCGTCTTTGTTGTTTATCCTGAAAATAATCAGGCAGCACCAGTGACTTATATTTAGCTCTTGCCCCCCCCCCCCAGCTATAGCTGAGAGTTCCCTTTACAAAATCTCTAAACATCTTGGCCTGACAATTCTGACCCAAAACTCTAGGTTTTTAATATATATTTTCCCATGTTTAAATATTAGTAGTTACAGAAATTCTTTACAAACACCGTGCCAGGGGCTGGAGAGATGGCTCAGGGGTTAAGAGCACTGGCTGTTCTTCCACAGGCTCAACTCCCAGCCCCCACATGATGGCTTACAACTGTCTGTGACTCCAGGGGACCTGACACCCTCATATAGACATCCACACAGACAAAACACAGATGTACATGAGATAAAAAATCATAAAAAGATATATTTTAAAAACAGTGACAAATTTGGTGTCTGAAGGCTGACTTCACCCCAGTTTGTTTTTTTTTTTTTTTTTTTTTTCAGAAGAAATAGTTTAGATAGGTGACAGTTACTAGCAAAGCTGATTCTGGCAGGCTAGACTTTTTTTTTCCCCTACAGACTTTTTTTTATTAATTTTTATTGTTTTACATTAATCACAGGTTATTTACTTTGTATCCCAGCCATAGCCCCCTCCCCCATCTCCTCCCTGCCCCTTTCCAAGCCCATTGCTAGGGGAGGTCCTCCTCTCCTTTCATCTGACCCTTGCTGCAGATTTACTTTTAATTTTATTTACATACATGTGTCTGAATGTAGTTGTCCATGGAGGCCAGAAGAGGGCATTGGGTTCCCCTGGAGGTGGAGCTGTAGGTGGCTGTGAGCCTGGCAGGAGGGCTGGGAACCAAACTGAGGTGCTCAGTAAAGGCAGCAATTGCTCTTAACTACTGAGTAGCCTCTGTAGCACCAAGGAATCTCACATTCTAAGTCAAAATAACTTCTCCTAAGAGGCCCTTCCTAGAGATGGCTTAGTGGTTAATAGCTCTGGTTGCTCTTCCATAGCGCCCTGGCTCAATTCCCAGCACCCATATGGCAGCACACAACTGACTGTAACTCCAGTTCCAGGGGATATAATGCCCTCTTCTGGATTCTGCATGCACTGCATGCACATGACACAAAGACATACTTGCAGGCAAATCACTTGTACACATAAAATAAGGTGTTTTTTAGAGGCCTGTCTAGACTTTGGGGCCTGTGTGGTTCCACCCAGTGCAGAGACAGGCCCACTGTCTGGGGGTCACGCTTGCACGAGCTTAGCTCCCTAAGCAGGAGATCTGGGTCATAGCAGCCTTGTCTGTCCACTGCTTCTAAACTCTGAGAGAAGTGTGACTGCAAATGAAGCCCCAGGTCCCAGGAGGCCTCCATCCTTATTCAAAGCCCCACAGTTCTGCACTTCTTGTGAGTGGAACTTTGATGTGACTCTACCTCTTCTTCGCTCGGGCTATCCTGAGCAGGGGCACAGCAAGCAGTTTTGCTGAGCATGGTTCACATTGCCACCTCCCGTTACCTCTCTTCCTATGCCTCTGGGAAAAGTGACAGAAAAGGCACGAAATAACACAGGGCTTGGGGGTGGGGTGCTGAGGATATTCCTATGTAAGGTTTACAAGCTTCTGAACATGCTCCGTGTTGTAACAGTTACAGTTAGGTGCTCTGTGGGGATCAGGATTCTGCTGGGTTTGGATGCCTGTAATCCATAGATGACATAATCCACACTCCTCAGACCTTGAGAAAGCACCCACTCCTTCAAGGAGTTCAGAGCTCAGTTAGCAAGTGCTTTATTTTGTTTCAGCTTGCATGCTAACTTATTCCCGACTCTCCACCAAAGCCAAAATTAGACTCCATTATATATACTTTTTTCTGAACGAGGGAATTTAGGAACCTGACATCCTTTGTTCTAGTGCTTCTTGTTGGCAACTGTCACCTGTCTGACAATTCTAACCAGTTTTTTTTTTTTTTAACCCAGTTTGTCACCCCATCATGGTCTTTTCCCACCAGGGCTTGGAGGACCTGTGGGCCAGTCTTAAGAGCCTCTGCTGAGATGGCCTGGCCTGGCAGCATTTCTCTGTATCCTCCATAGATCCTGGTCATGGAGCCAACCCCTTGAGGGACAGATGGACACCTTGATGGACAGATGCCACACTGTAAAAGTAGCACCCATGTAGAACCTATTCTCATTGTACGAAGCAAGCTCTTTATATTCGGCCCGCATGACAGTGTCCACCCATCTGGGCACTTTTGGGCTCGCTGGACTCTGAGGAAGGCTGCCTGATGGTAGTTTATGGTCTTTGACCATAACTCCAGGATAGAGTAGCTTGTGTGCTGACAGCCAGGGGAAAGGGGCCAGACTTCACTGGATCTTAAGAGCAAAGGCTGGAGGGGGGATACCAGTCCAGATATTGTCAGAAACAGTTGTTACAAACATGTGGAGCACAAGATCTTTTATTGGCCCACGTGATCTTGGTAGGACTCTCAGGAAGATGGCCCCCTTCCTTTCAGGGACTGTCTTAGGGAATTTAAGGATGCATTAAGGAATGAGTTGTCACTGTGAGTCAAGCCTGTTTTACATAGGACATTCCAGGTCATCCAGGGCTACATAGTGAGATCCTGTTTCATTACAACAACAAATGTAGGAGGGCAGGCTGCGGAGATGGCCTGGCAAACAAAGCACCTGCTTGCTGTCCAAGCCTGACACGCTGAGGTCAGTCCCCACATCCAAGCACAGGAGACAGGAAGCAGCTCCCACAGTTGTTCTTGGCCTCCACTTGCTGGCAGTAGCAGGTGTACATCTGCACTTACACACACTAATTAAAATTTTAAAGAAAAGCAGAATGTTTTAAATATCCCTTCTAACTTTATTCTTACAAAAATTGGTCATCAGGTGGTCAGAAGCAGAAGAGATACTAAAGGCAGGTGTGGGTGACAGAAAGAAACTGCCCTGAGATGGAGCTAGAAGGATAACCTAAAGAGACCATTGGCCTGGTGTGTGTCTTGCTGTCTTAAAACCCACTCAGAGTTGCAGAGATCGCTCAGAGATTAAGAGCACTGGCTGCTCTTCCAGAGGTCCTGAGTTCAATTCCCAGCAACCACATGGTGGCTCATAACCATCTATAATGAGATCTGGTCCCCTCTTCTGGTCTGCAGCATACATGCAAACAGAACCCAGTACACATAATAAATAAAAACTCAACCAACCAACCAACCAACCAACCACTCACTCAGCTTGCCTGAATGCCTAGATACCTGAGAAGCCAGTTCCTGGTTATTCTAGTTCATTTTGTAATGCTACTTGCAGATAAATTACAGTGTTTATCTTCCTATCTGGCTGATCCAGTTTTATATATTTATTTCAACTTTGTAATTTACCTAAAAAAAGTCTCTATTCATTTTTGGGTGGTATAGGAGATTGGCCTCTACTCCATTATGAAAATAATTTTACAAAATAAAAGATAGTGAGCATTACACTCAACCTCATTCCAAATTCTCTCAGGGTATTTACAGATACTTATGATATATCTTTATACAGTTGTGGTCAGTGTCTATATACTTATCTTAATCTTATTTTCTACTTTAATGAGAACACCTACTTGTCATAGTAGATCAATACAAAGCATTTCATCTTACTTATCTATCTTGAGCCTTTCCGACTTAATTGATTCTAATATCCATAGGAAGCACAGTTCATCTGTATCCATTCTGTCATGGTGGAGCATGTGTTTCATTTCCTCCTCAAAATGATACCCCACTTTTTTCAGTAACTGTGCCAAAACAAAGTTCATGAAGTGGATGCTACAAAGTGAGTCCTCCAACGTCATCCAGGGGGGCTTCCTGTTGTTCATTTGAATTTTGGAGACAAGGTATTGTGTAGCCAAAGATGACCTTGAACTACTGATCCTTCTGTCCACACTTCCTAAATTCTGGGATTACAGGCATGTCTCACCATTCCTGGCTTCCACCATATTTAATTAAAAAAAAAAAAAAGATTAGGGAGTTTGGAGAGATGGCTCAGAATTAGGACACCTTCATCAAGCCTGATGACCTTAGTTCAAACACAAGTAGAAAAAAGAAAAGATTAGGGAGCAGCAAGATGGTTTGGCAGGTAAGGGTGCTTGCTGTGCAAGCCTGATGGTGACTTCATGATGAAAGGAGATGATCTGAGTCCTGAAAATTATCCCCTGAGCTCCAAACAGGCATGTGCCTGCAGTCATACATCACGGACAACACCATGATAAATGTTTTAGGAAAAGATTAACCATCAGGAGATCACCTGAATCTCGCCTCACTCGTGGTTATCAAAGGGTGCTAACCTTTTCTGGTAGTAACCTTATCTGGACTAGAAAACTTTCCTTTGGCCCAACAAATAGGAAGCGCATCAAATCAGCACTTTAATGTGTTCAGTAACACAGACTCTTTTGCTATTTCTGATGCACACGGTTGTTGCTTAACGTGGTTCTGGAGCCTCAACAGCCTAAGTGTCAGATGATGAACATATGAAAACAGTAGCTAGGCTTTTGAATCGTCGTATTCTAACAAACTCCCTTCTAAAATACAGGGCTGGAGATGCAGCTCGGAGACATAGTTCTGGTGTAACTATGAAAACTCCGGTTTAATCACCAGCAATGCAAACTTACGGTAAGAACTTTTTCAAAGTTACCAGTGGGTTCCCAGTACAGTCTGCAGTCTCGGCTGCTCCAAACCCACCAGAGGGCGCTCGTTCTCCGTCGATTTAATCCCGCTTTCACTTTCAATGCACATCTACTTCCCAAGAACTTACTTAGCAGCCAGTCTCGGGGGCACGGGGTCATAGAGTACAGTGGTGAACTAGGCGTGATTCCTACGAGAGGTCCAAAGTGTAGCAAACACCGGCAACGAGAAGAAGGAAGAAGCGTCTGGGACCCAGACGCTGGTGAGCCGGGTAGTGGCTCCTAGCGCTGGAAGCTCTCAGCTCCTCCTGGGGTGACGACCGCCGCCCCAAGGCGCGGGGTCAGTCACAGCAGGGGCCTCCCCTAGCGGGCCTCCACGCCTCCGCTGGCGAGCGGTTCTCCTCACGCCTTTGCCCACATCCTGCAGCCCTGGCTCACTAATGCTCCCAGGCCAATTTGTCCTCCAGCCCCGGGACTGCCTAGAACTACCGTCAGTCACTGCCCGCGCGCGTTCTTTCCTGGCTTAAGCGCCGCGGGCTTCCCGTTCTGATTCTCGCGACAGTTCAGAAACCTCGCGTGAGACCCGCTTCCCGTCCCCGCCGGAGTCGAGTATCGTCCGCGTGCGGATCCCGTCCACCCCGTCGCAATCCCTCTGCCAGGAGGGCGCCTGTGCTGACTGAACGCTCCTCTGAGGAGGGCTCAGTCGAGATCAGGAGAGCGCAAGGAGGGTCACGCCTCCGTCCGCAGCGGTGAGCTGAGGCCGCCGCGGGCTCCGCGCGCACGCGCAGTCAGGGCCGACGGTGCCTCCTGGGCGGGGCCTGGCCAAACCCCGCCCCTTCCTTCCCCGCACACTGGTTTCTAGGTTCTCGGACTGCGGCTTCTGGAAGCTGTTACCGGGGCCGGCAGGGGCGGGACCTGCCTTTCTCAGGGTGGTGGGCGGTCCTCTGGGGATGCTTTGCTTCCTGCCCGAAGCCCAAAGTGCCACCGTGGCGTCGGTGGCAGTCTCCAGACTGAGCACTCCTGGCCCTGACTTAAATTTGTACCCTGTAATTCGGACCCCGAGAGACGCCCCACGGGGAGTCAGCCACCGGTCTCGCTGCGGCCGCTAGCCTGTTCCGACCTCTAATCACCAGGCTCCGCCGCTGGTTCAAGCACCTGCCCTATAGTGGGAGGGGAGGCGGCCAGATGCGGATGGCAGATGGAAACGCCAATAAACTAGTCTGCGCCCCAGTGGAGAGACTGGGGGGCACAGCTGCGAGCCGTCCTGGGTGGAAGCCTGCCTGCCCTGGGCCTGCTCTCCAGAAGCGCCCGTACTTAAACGTAAACTTTCTTAGCACCAGAGCCGTTTCTTCCTTCCCACGGCCGCTCTCAAGAACCAAATCGGATGAGACGGGTCCTGGGGGTCCAGCCAACAGTCTGGGCCCCCCCGCCATTCCCACCACCCTTGCTTCCCCGGCTTCGGCGTCCGGTTACGGCCGCTCTGAGCAGTCTTTGTGACTTTGGGCTAGGGTTGAAGTAAAAGGCCCAGGAGGGTCCCTGTGCGACTGGACACAATTATCATTCCCCAGGACCTGGGAAGAAGGCGGGCTCGACGTCTAGGGGCGGGGAGAAGGGGCGGAGGAGCTCCTCTTGGAATCTTCGTCTGTGGGCTGCGGACGATCCCCCAGCCGCCGACAGAAGCGGAGGTAGCCCGCGGATTTGGCTGGCCGTGTGTGTGACTCTTCTCTCCCCCTACCGGATTTTTTTAGGGTTGGAAATCAGCCGTTAAGAAGGGTCTAGTCCAAGGCACTAGGTGAGTCGCCCGGACGCCCCCATCATGACCATCACCCCTCCCTGAACTTTTTACTTCAGATGTAGTTTTATCCATCTGTGGGGCAAAGGTGCATCCAAGTTGGGTGCTTTAGGGGAGTGGTGCTGGTGTGTGGTGTGGGTGTGTGTACACGCGTGGGTGTTAGGGACCAGACCCCGGGCTTTATCACCCATTCTCTCTCTTCACTCCAGCTCGGTTACCAACTCGCATAAACCCCAGGGACTCACCAGGTCTCTTTGTTTGGGCTTCTGGTTGGTTCCCAGGTAGCAGGGGAAGGGGCAGTGTTCGCTGTTTGCGCCAGGAGCGGTGAGGCTGGTCTGGCAACGTTGGCTTTACTTGTGACCTGCAGACCTGGCTTCCCTCTCCCGGCAGGGTGCCACCCGCGCGCCGATGCCCCGAGGACTCAGAGGGCCCCCAGCTGATCATGCTGCACCTACTTTGGCGCTGCCGTTGCTACTACTATCATTGCTGGTGGTGTGGACCCTGCCCCCCGCTAGCGCGAGGCCGGTCGCAGGCCCAGATTACCTGCGGCGAGGCTGGCTGCAGCTGCTGGCCGAGGGCGAGGGCTGTGCTCCCTGTCGGCCAGAAGAGTGCGCTGCGCCGCGGGGCTGCCTAGCAGGCCGGGTGCGGGATGCCTGCGGCTGCTGCTGGGAATGCGCCAACCTGGAGGGCCAGCTCTGCGACCTGGACCCCGGCGCTAACTTCTACGGGCGCTGCGGCGAGCAGCTGGAGTGCAGGCTGGACGCGGGCGGTGATCTGAGCCGAGGAGAGGTGCCGGAGCCGCTGTGTGCCTGCCGCTCGCAGCGCCCGCTGTGTGGTTCCGACGGCCGCACCTACGCGCAGATCTGCCGCCTGCAGGAGGCCAGCCGCGCTGTGCCCGACGCTAACCTCACTGTGGTGCATCCAGGGCCCTGCGAATCGGGTATGCACGCCCGGGGGCTTCCTAAAGGCCCTGCGCCCCGTCTGGGAAAGCATTGGTCTATATAATCAGCAGAGTGAAAACAAAACAACACTGACAGCCTCAAAGGTTGCCAACTGAAAGGCAGGTAGAGATCTGTTGGCGGGTCTGGGCTCCTAAACCAGCCCTCGGGAGGAACAGGCACATAGCTAATAGCTGATCAAAGCTGAAAAGACCCCCAACACTTTGCCTATCCTGCTGGTGCTCAGGCTGTGGGGGACGGGTGTCTGTTAACAGATGCAGCCTGTTAACTCTGGCTCCTGCCTTTCCTTCTTCTCTTGCATTTAGGGATTAGCGAAGGGAAGAGGGCTTCTTGCTTCTCTCGCCCCTCATCCCCTGGGCTGGGGTTGGGGGATGTTCAAGCCTGAGGTTTTCCTTGGCAGCCCTCACTTCCTAATGGAGCCTGGCTGGGCTGGGGTTGCAGTGAAAACAAACGTGCCAGCGGGGGGGGGGGGGTCCCAACAGTTTTCCGCGGTGCTGCAAGGTGGTTTCAGGTTCCCCCGCCTCACAGCCAGTCCCACCTCCACCCACTCAGAGCCCAGATCCGTGTCACATTCTCACGACATTTGGAATGTGGCTGCTCTTCAAGCCCTTGGGAACTGGGCCTACTTAGAAAAGGGGGAAGGAGGTGTTGGTTACATGGCCCGCAGGAAAGGGGCCCTAGGGTGGAATGAGGACAGGGGAGCAGTCCGGGACAGAGTACGGTTGCCCAGCTAAGCTGGCTCTGTAGACATGTTTGTGCAATTTATGCACAAACATGTGCCTGTGTGTGCATCTCCACACTCGCTTTTGTGTCCTTGTGTGTATCTGCACCCACGTTTGTATGCGTTCCTGCTTGTAGCATGTTTTGTTTGCAGATGTCTGTTGCCCTGGCATGCTTTGTGTTCTGCCCCAAACACGTCCACATTATTTTATATTCCGTGTTCTTCCTGAGCTGGATGCAGCCTCCTGTTCTCAAGCTTTATACTTCCACCCTGCCCCAGAGCCCCAGATCGTGTCACAGCCTCACAATATTTGGAATGTGACTGGAAAGGATGTGATCTTTGGCTGCGAGGTGTTTGCCTACCCCATGGCCTCCATTGAGTGGAGGAAAGACGGCTTGGACATCCAGCTGCCAGGGGATGACCCCCATATCTCTGTGCAGGTAGGAAACGGAGCAGGGGCCAGCTCCCGGAAAACCTAGGGCTTCCCCAGTTGACCTTGCTGACAGAACATCCGGCTCCAGTTTAGGGGTGGACCTCAGAAGTTTGAGGTGACTGGCTGGCTGCAGATTCAGGCTCTGCGTCCTAGTGATGAGGGCACCTACCGCTGCCTTGCCCGGAATGCCCTGGGCCAAGTTGAAGCCTCTGCTACCTTGACAGTGCTCACACTAGGTAAGCCAGCCCTGAGCTCTGGGTGCCAGGAGGATGGGATGCACTGGGACCCTTGAATGCATATACGGAACAGTTTGTGTGGGGACATTGCACACACACATACACACAGCTTTCCCACACAGAGCTGTGTTTGCGTCAGTGCCTCTCCCCTGATCCTTTTCCTTTATCACATATGTTTGCAGACCAGTTGAACGCCACAGGAGTCTCCCAGCTGCAGTCACTGAGTTTGACTCCTGAGGAGGAGGCAGAAAGTGAAGAGAGTGAGGATTACTACTAGGCCCAGATCTCGGTGTGTGGGTGTGGCATAGCATTCCACCCCTGCTGTTGAGAAGGTCTGGAGACGGCTGGAAAGGGTGAGCAGCAGGGTCCTGTCATGGATTGCTTAATGCTCATTGTAGCCTCGGTTTACCTTTTCCTCAAAACTCATCTTCCACCTCACCATGTTCCTAGGGACACTTAACCCTAGGGTTAGGGGTTAGAGTAACCCCAGTCCTTTCTGAGGTAGAGGTGAGCAGTAGAACGGATTTAGTTCAGTGCAGTGAGAGGGGTGGGGCGGCCCCATGTCCTACACCGCTCTAGGGGACAAAACCCACCTAGCATAGACTAGACACCGTGGGCACCAATAAAAATTATAAACAAACCGAGCCACACTCTTCGGGCAGTTCTTACAGATGTACACGTGGAGACCAGACCCAGCAGGCTGGCTTCCAGTGATTGCAAGCCTGTGCTGTGAGAGAAGGCTCTCAACTCGGCCTATGCTGCCCTCTCCTGTCCTCAGTGAGGGGCCTAGAGCAACCAAGTTGGAGGGAGGACCCCCCCAGCCCTATTCCCTCTATCTCCCAGTCCTTACTGTCTCTCCCACCCGACCCCAAAGTCATAGTAACCCAGTTGTGAGCGGTCTCTTCTGATCTGAGGTCCTCCACAAAGGCACTCCTTGGCCTAGCTCCCTCCGCATATTCTCCGTACCTAGCCCGGGGACACTGAGGAGTTTATGACATTGTTTAAGGGCAGGGTGGAGTTAGTCATCGGCCCAAGATGCTGTGTGTGGAAAGCGACAACCTCCTACGCGCCCGGGCTCCGCCCGTAGCTGGCGCCACCGCGGGGAGGGACGGCTCTTGGCTCAGCTTCTGAGTTTGGGTTGTGGGACCCAATGCAAGCCGCCGGGCCCCCTGGGCGGAGGCGTGGCCGGGCGCCCCATCCTCCGGCCTGGCCACCCGTCCTACGTTGAGCGCACCGCATCTCTCCAACTGCCTCTGGCTGGCGGCGGTCACTTTTCCAATACCGTCCTGACCGCGGTCCCCGGTAGCCACGAGTTGTTGGGCCCCGGAGGAAGCGGGAGAGTGGGAGGGTCTGGGCCGAGCCCGGAAGGGGCGTCCTGCTGTGAGACCCCCAGAAGTGAATCACTCGGGCTTCCCCACCTTCGAGAGGGAAGCTGGGCCTGGGTCCCGGCGTCCACCGCCACAACCTGCTCTTTGCTCCGCGGGGGTCCAGGTGCCCCGTGGCTGGCCTGGCCCCTCTCAGCCACCTGCGGCGCGCAGGCTGCGGGGGAGAGCGGCCTGCTGGCTCTCCGGGGGGTAGCCTCCTTCCCTGACCCCTCAGCTCCTCCCCGTCGCCTGGAGGGTTCGGGCCCGGCGGCGGGGAGAGGAAGGACGCTCAGCCGCCCACCGCCCGTACCCTCCCCGCACCCCGCCTCTGCTGCGGCGGACGGGTTTAATAACGTCGCTGGAAAGTGACACGCGATTTATTATTAAAGTAATGCGGGCGCGGGGACGGGAAAGGTTTAATAAACGCGCTGAGATGCCTAGGATTATTCACCGCAAATAAATGAGAGCGCGGGCGGTGTTTTAATAAATAATTTCCCGCCGCTCCCGGGGGAGGAGAGGGGGAGGACGGGGGAGCGAGCGGCTGCGGCACTCCCGGTTCCTCATCCTCACGGGCTTCAAAGCCGATTGCACTGGACGGCTCACGGCCGAGGTGTGCGCTTCCTGGAGAGCCGAACCAGAGAGGCGCAGGCCGGCGGTGGGAGACGCCCTGGACACCACCACCGCGCCCTGCGTCCCCCTCTGGGACCTTAAGTTGTTTGCAGAAGGCGTAGCAAATGGGTTCCTTTTGCTCCCACCTGGAGGCTGGGAGTCAGGGAGGGAGAACAGGGGGCTCCCCCAAACTTGTAGTCCTGACCTCCGACCCTCAGGGTGGGCTGTTCTCTCCCTCTTGGCTGACCTGGCTGCATTTCTCTTCCATTCAGGGATGGGAGAAAACCAAGGGGGACTGTGTGTACAGGTGTGTGTGTGGTGTCTGTGCTAAAGGCTGCGGCTCTGTCACCGTCTTTGGAGCGGTGGTAACTGGAACGTTGCTTAAGGCTCCAGCACTCTCTCCTTCGCGCTGGTCGGAATCGAGGATCTGGCCTTAAGGCGGGTCACACGCGCTGGAGGACCGACCCCTGTGGACCGACCCCTGCAGGAGGCTGGTCCGAGGACTGGAGTTACCCGGAGACCCCAGGGGCAGTCCCCGCCCATCCAATAGAAGCCTGCAGGCTTGAGAAGAGAGGGGGAACTTGATTTTGAAGAGGCCAAAATTACAGGCGGATGGTGATGGGGCCTGAGTCTGTACACCTACCACCAAGAATGGTGCCTTTAGTGGGGAAAAGCGACCTCTCTGGCAATTCTTATTAATACAGGAGCTTGGGAGAGGCTGCCATCTAGTGGACATGTCCGGTAGTGGCAGCTGGGCCTAGGTTAGGGGCCCTGAGAGGTTTGGGTGGGGGAGGAGGGCAGGTGAGGGAGGAGGGTGGGTGGGAAGATCCCCAAGAGAGGGCTATAAAGATGGCTCAGCGGTTAAGAGCATTCATTGCTCTTCCGGATTTTTTATTATTATTTTTACAAATAAAAAATAAATAAATGCTACATAATAGAGACTTTTAGAGAAGAGGTGATTTATTAGGGGTGTGGTGGAGCATGCCTTTAATCCCGGGCCTGGTTCCAAGAGCCTGGAAGTGGGCATCAGGTCACCAAAACTGGAGTCACAGATGTTTTGTGAGGTGCCATGTGGGTGCTGATTCAAACACAGGTCCTCTGGAAGAGCAGCCAACCCCATTCCTTCTTAAGAAGAGAAGCTATGGATGTCCATCTGTGGTAACAAGTGTTTATACAAATCAAAGCTTACTTCTTCTCAAGGTAAAGTACCTTCAAGAAAGGGTCCCGGGCAGGACCCCCGTGGGCAGTGTAAGGGTCACTTAGTGTAGATGATAATAAGGGGACAGATCAGGAGGGGACACTTGGGCAGAGATGTGGCGGTTGAATCAAGAAGAGCCTGAGGGAAGAAATGAGGCCAGGTGCAGAGATGGAGTTAAATTAGGGGAGCAGCCAGATGCTCCGGTGTCAGGGATACAGCAGTGTTGAGCAGAGCCTGGGAAGCAGCTCAGACAAATCACCCTCTCCTCCTCCCAGTGACTCCTCTCCCCTGGAGAGGCCCTCTCCCCCAGCCCTCTGAGGCCCTTTCTGTGTTAGGCTGGGTTCCAGATGTGCTGGGGGCAGAAGAGGTGAGCTTTATGGCTTCGGGGCTTGGCCTAGCTTAGCTGACTCACCGGTGGGTAAGGTGGGGCCGGTGCTCAACCCAGTGTTCCATGAAACACTGTCCCAACTCCTGGGTCATTTTCTATCATGCTGTCATTACAGTTCTGGTTTAAACTCAGCCCAGGGGACTCAGAGGAGGGTGGGGCCTGGGTCTCAAAGAGAACGTAATCCCCATGAGAAGCGCACACTCAGGGCTGAACTGGGGAGCTCCTTCTTCCCTCTTCTCTTTGGCCACAAGGATGCTGTTAAGGCCCAGAGTCTTCAGGTGCTCCCTGAGTGTCTGGAAACAGACATGTCCCCTTTCTTCCCACCTGCCTTTGCTGAGTTTCTGTCTTCTCACTGGTCACCTTTTCTGAAGTCCTCCCTCTTCCTAGAGTTGAGGTCTTCGGGGGTAGGGGAGGGATGAGGGGATTAGGTTAAGGTCTCACTATGGAGCCTTGGTTGTCCTGGAACTTACTGTGTAGACCAGACTGGCCTTGACTCTTCAGGGTCTGCCCACTTCTGTCCCCTAAGGATTACAGCTAGGTGCCACCACACCTACACCGAGCTGTAGGCTTTTCCCTCAAAGGTCAGGAGGGGTTACAGATGCAGGCAGGATTTATTTTTGACATTTTTTTCCCTGCCATCCAGGCAACTGAAGTCTCCTTAGACAGAGTGGATAGTTCTAAAAGACAAGCTTTAGGTTAGGTGTGCCCCACAGTCAAATCTCATTCCAGCCATTGAGTGTGGAGCACACCGGGAGGCAGGATAGACCTCAAGGAGCTTAAACACCCAGAGTCTTCTAGGAGGAAAGAAAGAACCCCTAAGAGAAATGGTGAGGGGCTGAGGGAAGGGATGGACCTTGCATGGATGGTGGCTGAGGACTCTAGGGACAATGGTTTCCTGTCTCTCATCTGTTCCTGGTCCTAGGGGAGACGGCCCCACAGTTCTCCTTGGCTGAACTGGCCTGTCGGCGAGCCAGGTTCTAAGTGGGGTTTCTCTAGACCTTGTGCGCCTTCTCACCATGCGCACTAGCATTAGAGGGGCTGAATGTCGGGTGGTAGCAGGGACCTCTAAGGTCATCAGTTCTGAAGGGTAGAGATAGGTCCTAGCAGTGGAGCTAGGGGCTCTAAGGAAGAGCTGAGAGTCAGTTCTGCTCCTTTTTCAGTTCAGGCCTTGGGCCAGCTACTTCCTTCCTTCCTTCCTTCCTTCCTTCCTTCCTTCCTTCCTTCCTTCCGTTTTTTTTCCTTAAACCATTGAGGGTATGAGATTCCATGGAGCTGGGGTTACAGTCAGCTGTGAGCCTCCACGTGGGTGCTGGGAAGAGAAGTCAGGTCAGGTCCTCTGGAAGAGCAGCAAGCATTCCTAATGGCTGAGCCATCTCCCCAGCCTCCAGGGCCAGTCCCTTCACCTTCCTTCTTCTATACCATCTTCTGCAAGATAAGGATAACAGGTCACAGTCACTAGAGTCCCTACAAGGGACATACTTAGAGCAAAACATGTGTTCCACAAATGGTCATAACCGTATCAAGATTATTTCTGGGCCTGTGATTGGCTGAAAAAGGGCAGGGTGCCCAGTGCAGGATCTCCTTTGAAGTACAATGCAACTTTGTGCCAGCCTGGAGGAGGCCTTCAGAAGAAGGGGCGGGGCTGAGACGGGATGGAGGTGCACAGGGACATGACATCCAAAGAGCTTTGCAGTGTTGCCCCTATCCCAGCCCTCTACAGGGAGCCCCTGTCAGAACTCAGGGCTCTAGCTCTGTCTTGTGGGGAGGGGCATCCCCCAAACTCACCTCCATCCATCTCTTTTATCTGGGCTGCTGAAGGGCCGGGGCTCCAATGGGGCCTCTGATGGGGAACAGATACAGACCGGGCGGAAGCTGCCAGAACTGCACTGAGCTGAGGACAGGGCCAGGGGTCAGTGAAGACAGATAAAGCTCAGAGCAGCTGGGGGCTCAGGGGATCCTTGAGGAGGCCTAGCAGGGACTGAGGGCTGGCTGCCTCCTGGGAGGAGGCAGGGCCGGAAGCCTCTGATGAGGGCCAGTAGTCATCAAGGGCTTCAGATGGTGAGACAAGGACTTTGATGGCTGTTTGGGAGGAGGGGAGGGATCAGGTCCCCTCCTGAAGAAAGGGTGCAGGAAAGCCCGGGTGCCCACCTCCTGGAGAAGGTGAGACTTGAGCTGGGCCGGCCTTCCAGGGGCAGGCCTGGGGCAGGGTTCTGGGGCCGCCTTACCTTGAAGGCAGAGATGGGAAAAGGGTTGGTAAGTGAGTCTGTGATTTTTTAGTTCCTGTTTTAATTAACTTTGAAGGGCTTGGGGCCTCCCTGAACACCAGGGCAGGGAGCAGAGAGGACGTTCATTTTCCTCTTCTCCCTTTTAAAGACATTTTTATTAAATCACTTTGTTTTCATTCTGGCTTGAACATGGGGCGTTTAAATGGAAAAGTAATTATTTCACCTTGTTTGCTTATGGAGAGAGGAGATCGGGGAAAGAGAGGGCAGCCAGCAAGAGAGAGGAAGAGGCTGCGGTTTTGGACTGGCACCGCACACACGTGTACATGCCTGCCGCACACAGGCGCTCACACAACCACGCTCACATGCCCACACCCACACACTCTCCTCCGCTGACACACCTTACCCCCAGCAAAGGTACCTCAGCGCTTGCAAATCTTCCTCCACATTATTCTGAGGCGACACACACCTTCACAACCTTTGTGCAGTTGTCCCGGTTGGTTTTCTGTCCCCATCCTCACTCTCTGTCTCTGTCTCAGTGTCTCTGTCTGTCTGTCTGACCCTGTCTCGCTGTCTCTCTCTTCTTGCGCTATCGAGTTTATTGAGTTACATTTACTACACGTACTCCTGGGTTCAGACACACAACTGCACACTCTTTCTGAAATACACTTCCTGAATAGGACCCTTGAGGGACAGACTTGTGTGAGGGGAGAAGGCAGAGGAGTATTCCGGGGCCCCCAAACTACCCAGGCTCCTCCAGACACCTGGGCTCAGCTTCTGGAATGACGGCTTTGAGGCCTCAATTTTATGATTCTGTAGTCTTTGGCAGAGTCCTTCCTATGCATGCTGTCCACCCTGGTGACTGAGGCAGGGCAAGAGGAGGCCCTACAGGTTTCCAGGCTCAATGGACTCTCTCCAGGACCCTTGTTTCAACCCAGCATGCTCCTTGGCTAGCACTGCACCGGCACCGGAGGGGTTAAAACTTCGGTAGCCCCCCCCAACCTCAACCCTGCTGGTACAGGGAAGGCCGGGTTCGCAGGAGCCATACCTGTACTTTGTCTTCATCTGTCACCCCTTCTGACAGTCAGATACATCTTGTGGGGGGCAGGGGGGGCGGGGGAGCAATAATTAACCTCTCCCGCCTCAGCCCCCAAATGCTGCTGCTTGTGTGCGGGTTATAGCAGGGTCTGCGGGCTGCTGCCGAGCGAGGGAGGGAGGAGATGGAGGGGCGAGGGAGAACGCAGAGCAGCCGGCACACAGGAAAGGCCCTGACTCCTTTATTGCCAGGCCAACCGCTACCCTCCTCTTCCTTGCTGATCCTGGAGAATCAGGGCAGATGGGAGAGGACAGGGAAAGTGCAGCTCTCAAGAAGATTGGGGAAAGTGAGTGCCCAGAACCCCCCACCCCAACTCTCCCTTCGAGGCCCCTGCTGAAGAGGGCAGGGGGGGGTCACTGTGTGCCAGGGGAGAGGGTTACTGTGTGCCCCTGGAAAGAGGCTTGCATTGGCCTTGTGTGGAGGAGCTTGGAGACGCCCTGCGGGCAGAGCGTGTTGATGGCAAGGGACCAGAGCTTGTGTTAAGGACCAGCATTTCTTCCAGGCAGTGATGGGGGAAGTGTGGATAACGGAGACTCCAGATTTAGGTCTTAACACAAAGGACCCTACAAAAGCAAACCAAGTCCCTAGAAGGTGGCTGGAACTGCAGAAGGAAGAGGACAGGTTTGTCATGGCCAGATCTCAGAAGAGACAGATGGGACCGGAAGTGCAGCGTGTTCTCAGCCTCTGGGGGAAGCTGGTCTGCTGGGGAGGGTGGTAAGGAGCCGTGCCCCTGTTGCCACTGTGACCTGGGGAGGTGTACAGAGCCAGGGCCCTGCCCCTGTGCAGCCCGAAGGCCACACTGGCTTCCCCCACTCTCTGAGAGCTTGTTAGTCAGATCTGTCTTCTGAATGGTGTTTGAGAAAGGAATACAACAGGCCTGTGGTACAGCCTCTTCCATGAGTTAGGTTCTCGGGGTTCTAATTCTGGTTTGGCCATTAGCTAAGTCTGTGACAGGAAATAGCTCACTTCACCTCTCTGGACATCAGCTTCTCACTTATCAAGGGAGGTGGGGGCGCTGGTGAGCTACGCGCTTTAGATACTGCTCATAGAGATGTCCTGTAATCACCCCAAGACACAGACCAACCGGAGCTTGGTGGTGCTTTGCTCATCTAGGCTCCCCCAAGCATCCCTGGGCTTCAAATCGTCTGTAAAATTCGATATGTTCGGGAAGGAGCCAGAGGCCAGGGCAACCCAACAGAAAGAGCTGACTCTATACAATCTTTTTGAAAGAGAAAGAAAGCAGCCCAGGTGCTGGGAAATGGCACTGTGTAACTGGAAGTCAGCACTGGAAAAGACAGTGGAAAAAGCAAGGAGGCTCTGGCTTAGGGAGGCAGCCTTGAAAGAGAAAGTACAAGAAACCCCAGAGAGGCTGCAGGAGACTGCTGCCGAGAGCTGAGCCTCGGTGAAAGGAGCTGACAGCCCTGTCAGAGTCGCCTCAGTTGAGCCCCATGCTCTCTGATGGTCTCCCCAGGGGAGAAGCCCCTGTGGGTCAAGAGGCTGGCTGCCCTGGACGCCCCCCCCCCCCCAGCACCTACACACAGCCTCTCTCTGAAGCAGCTCCTTACTGGCTATTATTTCCTTCACCTGAAGAGGAGTCTTGAAAGCTTGGGGAGAGGAATAGAGAGGACTTAAAGCTACCTGAGGTGGGGCTTTCTCTGCTGGGCTGGGTCACCTCAGGAGCCTGATGCCTAGGCCTGAGCTAGTCTTCTGGGCCACTACGGAGAGGTAGGATTTCTCCTGGCAGCTGGAGTCTGGAAATCAGGATACACCAGGGGCGTGGAGACAAAGCTGGGCTTTTGTGGAGAACCAGAACTCAGGAAGGGAAGGCAGTGGCGGCGCTACTTTCATTTGTGGAATAGACTTTGCATATCTCCTACCTTAGGCCTCCCTCTTTCTCCTAGTCTCCTGCTCTGTGAGAACAAGTCTTAGGTTTGAGCCTCATCTTTGGGTTCTCCTTCAACAGAAAATGACTTCTTAGTCTGTATATATATATATATATATATATATATATGTGTGTGTGTGTGTGTGTGTGTGTGTGTGTGTGTGTATGTATATAGAATTATATATAATTGTTGTTTGGTTGGTGGTGTTTTAAAAAATTTGTGTTTGTTTGTTTGTTTGTTTGTTTGTTTGAGACAGCATTTCTCTGTGTAACCCTGGCTGTCCTGGAACTCATTCTGTAGACCAGGCTGGCCTCGAACTCACAGAGATCCTCCTGCCTCTGCTTTCACCTTATTGTCCTTTATGTTAAAAATGAAATCTATGAGCACATGCCCACTATGGTTCAAAAGTGTGCGTAGAAACAGTAGCTTGCGCCTTATGTCACTGCTGTCCATGGTTCAGAGTGTGTTCTCCTGGCCTCTAATTTACACACGCACGTGCGCGCACTCACACAGATACCTCATTTCATCTTGCTGTACTTCGTGTGGCACCCTAACTAGGACATGATCCCAGTTTACTTATGGACCTTTGGATTGTTTCCAAGTGGTACAGATAATGCCACTATGGCATCCTTAGCATGTTATTTAGTGCAAGAATAAATATCTCTGTGGGTCTGTTTTCTAGAGGTGGCATTAGTGGGCCCAGAGTCTTGCAAAACAAAACAAAACACAACTTGAGAGAGGAGCTGGGGGTTTAGCAGGGTTGGTGTTTTCCTAGCGAGAGCAGGGCCCTTGCGTCGGAAGAAAACAAGGACTGAATCCAGGGTCTGCTTGCTAGGCAAACACCATCATTGAGATAACTCCCTAACTCCTCTCTCAAGTTTTATCTTGTTTTTCAAGACAAGGTTTCTCTGTACAGCCTTGACTGTACTAGCATTCTCTCTGTAGTCCAGGCTGGCCTCCATTTCAAAGATCCGCCTGCCTCTGCCTCCCGAGTTCTGGGATAAAAGGCACAGGCCACCATACATGGCTCTCTCCAAAGTTTTAAACACATCTTTTTTTTTCTGAATATATTTTATTTGCTCTTTGACAATTTCAAGCCTGTGCACAATGTACCTGGAACACACGTTTTGAAGCAAGCACTCACGGACAGCCCCTCAGCTACCTGTTGGTGAGTCTGGAGAAGCACTAATGGCGAGGAGTTCATTACCCTCCTTTCCTCCCACTCTGCTTCCTTGCTTGGTTCAGCATCGGCCTGCAAATGCTGTTACTCAGGCCCCATACTCGTGGCAGTCTTTTCAGAAAGAGATTTATTTATTCGTTTTACTTTGTCTGCATGTGTTTGTGCCTGAGTGTGTGTCTGTGTATCACATGCATGCAGAGGCCCCTTGAAGGCCAGTAGAGGGCATTGGGTCCCCTTGAACTGGAATTACAGGTGGCTGTGAGCCTCCTAATTGAGTCCTGGGATCTGAAACCCAGGCCCTCTGCAAGAACAGTAAGTACTCTTACCCTCTGAGCCATCTCATCAAATCTCCCTAGCCCCCCTTAAAACATTTACTTAAACTGGGCAGTGGTGGCGCACAGCTTTAATGCCAGCACTCCAGGGGCAGAGGCAGGCAGATCTCTGAGTTCAAGCTCGGCCTGATCTACAGAGGTATTCCAGGACAGCCAGGGCTACACAGAGAAACATTGTTTCCAAAAGCCAAATACCAAAAGCCAGACCAAAACTATTTATTTAATATTCTCTCTCTCTCTCTCTCCCTCTCTCTCTCTCATGTCTGTGTGTGCGTATGTGTTTGCATATGTGTTTATAAGCATGTGTATGTCATGGCACACAGGTGGAGGTCAGAGGTCACTTTGCAGGAGTAGGTTCTCACCTTCTACCATGTGGGTTTCAGGCATCAAACTCAGATTATCAGCCTTGTGGCTAAGCACCTTTAACCACTAGTGGCTTGGTGTTTCTGAACTCGGCTAGAAAGTGTCCTTAGAGAGAGGCCTGAAAGGGCACCGCACCTTCCATACATGCTCTCTCCTGCTCACCAGCTTTGTCCCCTATTCCAAAGCTAGTCTATGTCCTAGCTAGTCTCAGCCTGCCTTTGACCCTGCTCCAGGGGTGGCGTCTTGAGCAGCATCCTTTTGTAGGAGGGGCTTCCCGATTGGCTCTAATTTGACTGTTGACTGTCCCCTGCACGCCACACCAACTCTAAGCAG
Source organism: Meriones unguiculatus (assembly GCF_030254825.1). NCBI lineage: Eukaryota > Metazoa > Chordata > Mammalia > Rodentia > Muridae > Meriones > Meriones unguiculatus. The sequence goes on from NC_083349.1 coordinate 59,565,977, forward strand.
TGTCAGAAACCATCAAAACCCAGGAACACCCAATCTGTGCTCAAGGGGTGGGGGTGCAGAAATGTAGACCCATGCAATGTCATAAAAAACTGGCCCTCAAGTGCCTCCCAGACACACCCTGGGGAGATCATTTCAGGGAGTATTCAGGGAGTCCCTGGCCTGAGATTCCTGTTCTTCCCCCAAGCTGCCCCCACTTGCCTGAGTCATTAGGACAAGACTCTGGAGTTCTCTATCCAGCCCAAGGGCACGTGAAGCCTCTCCACTCCTTTCCTGGCATTCCTTCTCTCACTCGGAGGTTGCCAAATGGATAGTGAGTTTGGATGGGTCTTGGTGGGCAAACTCCAAACAGAGGGGGAGGCATCCTGGCCCCCCGCCAGCATTCTGTCCACAGTAATTTGGCAGCAAAGCACCAGCTGCATATATCTGCACATCTGTTTATGCCTCTGGCTTGTTATTTATTCTCTGCCTTTCACGGGCAGCAGAGCCAGAACGCACCTCCACTCTTCCCAAGTTAGATTAACTGGGAAAGAAGGCTGGGACACTCGCTCAAGACAATCACTGAGACTCGGCTCGTGGAAGGGTACGCCTCCCCCAGCAGCTGCTGCCGCTTTTCACAGACACAGAAGAGAGGGGAGGAGAGGGTGGGAACTAGTGTAAGAAGAAGGGGGAGGAAGAGAGGGCCGTAGAGTTACAGCCTCAGACATGCTGGGAGTGGCCAGGCAGCCTGGGCCTACGCCCCACTGGAGGCAGAATTGTCTAGCCTTTTGAAGAACAGTCACCCGAACCCTCTTTCTTGCTCAGCGTTTGAACACTGATTTCCATGTGCGTGTTCTCGGGAGGCTGGGAAGATTCCCATGTGGAAATGCAGCTTTCAGCTGGGGGAGCTTGGCTAACTGTGTTTGAGGGATTTCTGGGGTGAAGAATTAAGGTGCCAGGCTCTGTCCCTGGGATTAGGGGTGAGAACTGAGAAGAGGGGGGAAAACGAGGAGGGGGGTAATGGGAAAGAGAAGAGAAAGAAAAGAGACTGTTAGCAAATGGGAAAAAAAAGTATGTGTGTTTTGTTTTCCAGAGATGAGCCGCCAGTAACGCTGTCCTTGGTCCTGACAAAGGCCTATAAATAAACAGGGACACCAACCTATGTGACACACCCCACCTCCACCCCACTCCCAAACTCCCTTCGGTTCCCTTTGAAGGTGGCTGAGTGGTTCTGGGCTGAAGCTGCATCTGATGGGTAGTCACTCGCAAATTGGACTTCTCTCTTGCACCATCTCCCTTTTCTGCCTTTCTCCAGAGCAGCTCCCTGTTCAATCAGTGTTCTATGCGGAAGGCACACTGGTGTGGGCTCAGAAGCCACCTGGACAGAGCCCCTGGAGAAAGAGGAGGGTTTCCTGGGTCCCAGAAGACTTTTGGCCTGGAGAGTGGGGATGGGGCTCTATGGTGGGAGTGCTCGTCCAGTCCACTAAAAGCAACATGGTCCACACACCTTTCGCCACAGCACTGGGTGTCAGGGGGCTGAGCCGGTGGTGGGCAAAAGCGGGCAGTCTATGAGTTCCAGGCCAGCCTGGTCTACAAAGTGAACTCTAGGCTGCTTAGTGAGACCCTGTCTCAACAAACAAAAACCAACCAAACATTACAAATTTGTTTTCTCTGGCTTGTCCTCCCGTTCTTTTGTATACATCAAACAACAGTGTTCGGGTTTTAGTTCAGTGGTAGAGTGCTTGCCTAGGAACCTCAAGACACACTGGGTTCAGCTCCAGCGCTAGTCCTGGGGTGGGCATGTTGAACCGAAAACCAAGAGCAGGTCTGGAGAGATGGCTCAGTGGTTAAGAGAACATTCCGTTCTTCCAGATGACCTGAGTTCGGTTCCCAGTACCCAAGTCAAGCACCTGTAACTCTCTCTCCAGGACAGATGAGTCCCTCTTTTGGACTTCACTAGTACCCACACACAAGTACACATACTCACATGTGAACACAGAGAGAGGGGGGCCATACACATAACTAAAAATAAATCTTTAAAATAAAAACAAATACAATGGCAGCAGCAAAAGAAACTCAACGGCAACATTATTTTGTGTCCTTTAAAAATTATATGTGCACTTGAACAAGACTGAACAAGGACAACACCAGCTGACATTTTAATGAGGAGGGGGGGATCTTACAAGGCCCCACACCTAGATTAAGAGCTGTAGAGAGAGGAAATCTGTCTTCCTCAGGGATGAGCCAACCCATAGGTTATCAAATCCCACATGGTCAGCTATAAACATACATAGGAGCAGCACTGGCTGTACTCAGCAGGCTGTATTTATACACACACACACACACACACACACACACACACACATTTGTAAGTACATGTGTGTAACAAAGAAGAGGTGAGTTTAGGGAGTGTGGGGAAATGGAGGAGTTGGAGAGGGGAGAGAGGTGGAAATGATGTAAATACAGTGCTCATGTGTGAAATTCTCAAAAAAAATCCATATGAAGAAATACAATCTAATGATAAAAATTATATATATATAATTATATATATAAACTAATGATAAAAATTAAGCCAAGTAAACAAATTTGCTATGTAATAATTTTACATGAATGTATAAACATGACAAAAAAGAAGAAAAAAATTAGATGTAATGAGCTATTCCCTGGCAGGCCTTGTGCAGATGGGGGTTTAATCAGCAAGAGTCTAAGCACTTGGGCATTCCAGCTAATTCAATTCCCATCCATTCATTAGGGGAAATATTCATCATCCAGAGATTACAGCAGGGCCAAAACTCTGAATGGATTCTAAAGAGCTGTCAGAGGAGCAGTAGCTGTAGCAGCCAGGAGGGGCACCTATTGACATGGCCGTGCCTACGCCTATGGGTCTACTAGGTCACCTGAGAACTTCCGTTGGCATAGGTCAGCATCAGGCACTGGGGGAAAGAGGTAAAACCAAGGCCTTTGAGAGGCCCTATTTAAAGAGAAGCTCTTGTTCTGAAAACCCTCTAGCCTGATTTTGGGAGGCGGGGGAGACATTGCTCACATGCTCTAAACTATTTGCAATGGCTCATGAGTGATTTCAAGCAAGAGGCAAACAATTCCTTTCTCATGAAGGGACCACGGGAGCATAACTCACCCCAGTCCTGGCAGGAAATGGAAAGTAGGATTTGGGGATAGAAGTAAGACCGTGGGACACCATTATCTCAGTGTGTGTGTGTGTGTGTGTGTGTGTGTGTGTGTGTGTATGTGTGTGCATGTTGGGTATATGTGCATGTATGTGTGTGCACCAGGTAAATCTGAGAGGAGGGGACAGTAAAGTTCTTCTCCATGGCCAGACTTTCCCAGATAGGTGAGCTCGCTCTTTGATACCAGGGGATATTTCTTCCTTTGAAAACGATAGACATTATTTCCCTGTGCATAGTCCTGTCCATGTCCCCACTTGAAGTTTGGAAATTTGGTTTGTTCATGATCTCTGGCTTTCCTGATGCTACCTTCTCCTATCCACTTCCCTCTCGTTCTGGCAGTGGTGGTGTAGGGGTCTGGCCTTACGTGGCTCAGTCTTGTCCAAGGGTATATTTGAACCAAAAGCCAGGCATTCACAGCGCTAGCCTTTGCCCTCAAAGTCCACAGCACTCCTGTCCTTGGACTTTAATCCTAGACTGATCCGGAGAGCTCATGGGTCACACTTTCAAAGGAAAAGGCAGTGCCTTGGAGGCATATCGTAGAATTTAGGCACCCTCAGCTCCATGTCTGTAGACAGGAATCAGAGAGGAGCAAGAGACAGAACAGGAAGCTACTGGACTATTGGGGATGGCTAGATCCAGGGTGGAAACGAAAACTGGCCTGACACAGTGACAGTAGTTACCTGTACTCTCTCTGCACTTGGATGCTGGTTGCATTAATTACTTGTCTCATTGTTGTGATAAGACACAAGAGGCGAACTCAGGGGCTGGAAGGATGGCTCAGTGGTTGGAAATGTCTACCACTCCTGCAGAGGACCTGAGTTCAGTTCCTAGCACCCACGTTGGGCAGCTCACAACTGACAGTAACTTGAGATCCAACCCCCTCTGGACCCTGAGGGAACTTCCTGTGTGCACGTGCCCACACACGTCCACTTGGAAGCTAACTTAAGGAAGAAGGGCTTGTTTGGGATCACATTCTAAGGGTACTCACTGTTAGGTGGGAAGGTCGTGCTGGCAAGAATTTGAGGAGAGTGGTCACACTGTGCTGTGTTTGCAGTCAAGACACAGAGGGATGGGTTCGGGTGGATACCTAAGTTTCTATTCATCTGGAGACGGGCCGGTAGATTGGCAGCTCCGGTACCTTCCACAGCTGGGGTAAATCTTCCCACTTCAATTAACCTAATCTAGGTAGTCCCACACAGGTGTTCTCAGGGACTAACCTAATCTACATAATCTCATAAGACACACCCAGACTGTCTCCTCCTGAGTCGAGATCTGCTGACAGTGTTAAACACCGTGGTGAAGCCTGCCTTGGTTGCCACCAAATAGCAGGAATGTGGCTGGTGGCCTCATTTCAAACCTTCCTTCCCCACTCATTAGCTCTGGAACCTGCTTAGTCCTGGAATCTCTTTTATGTCTGATTCCATTTTCCTAGTTTGGTTTTCCTCTCTCTCTTTCTTTTATTCTTTCTTTCTCTCCCCGCCCCCCAGAGGGTTTCTCTGTGTAGCTTTGGCTATCCTGTAACTTTCTCTGTAGACCAGCTGGCTTCAAACTCATAGAGATCTGCCTGCCTCTGCCTCCCCAGTGCTGATATTAAAGGCATGCACCACCACTGCCTGACCCATTTTCCTAGTTTCTAAATAGAGACGTAACAGTCAATCTGAGATTCAGGACAGATATGTGTTACAAAAGATAGCATGGTCATGGGCGTTCTGTAACCGATGCCCTGGCTCCTTCCTTAGATGGTGGGCCTCACAGGGCAGAACCCACACATAGAGATGAAATATCAGCCAATGAGACAGCAAATACACACTTCATATTGTAAGGCTGGGGATGTGGTTTTGGTGTAGAGTGTTTGCCTAGTATATGTAAAGTCTTGGGTTCAATCCCCAGCACCGCCAAAAAAAAACTATTAAAATACTAACAATATCTTCTCAAAGAGTTGACTTACTCAGTTTTTGGCTGAGTCAGTCTGAAATGTGTAAGGCAGAGAGAGAGTAAAGATCAGGGACAAGATAGAATTTCCTGGGCACTGACAAAGCTATTGTAACACAAACAGCCAGGCTGGCAATCTAGCATGGAAGAGCCATGGTAGATACACCTGTTCTTTAGAGTTTCCTTAATGAAGAAGAGCCCAGACCATTTTAAGAGCTCATTGGAATGGGCCAGACCCATGGCAAACAGGCTCTCCAGTTTAAAGTCAACTGAGTAGGGGCTTAGATTACATCTTCAAATCCCGTTACAGAGGACATAGATTAGCGTATGTTGAATAACTAGGAATTGTCTGTAAGCTACAGAATGCCTCTGCCCTCCTGTGTTTACCTCGAAGCTTGGCTTGGTCTTGGTTGACACTGAAACAGAACAACAGCCCACCAGGGGACATTTTGTGTGACCGTCGACAGACTAGACTGACTTGGAGAAAGTTCCTGCTACACAACCATCATTCCAGTGCAGGTCACTCCCGCCTAGCTGCCAGGAGTGCTACCCCCTGAGGAGCTGAGGTGCCTCTCGGGGAGTAGAGGCTAGGGAAGGCTCGGTCTTTGCTTCCTTTGGTCAGAAACTGGGGTGTCTTGTTAGGGCTCCTAGAGTTGGTGGACATGGAGAGGACCTTGAAATTAACCAACACTTTGAGGACCCCTTGCTCTGGCTGTTGGGGTCACCAGAGTCAGGGTGATAGCAGCAGGTGATAAGAATGGCCTCAGTGACCAGGGAGGCTTCAGGAGGCCATTACCCAGCAGAAGCTGGGAACTGACAGGGTAATTATTAGCTTCTAATTGCAGGGCAAACTCAGGCCGGGATCCTCCTCTCCCAAGCAGAGGGCATTACTATTTGCATAACAATTAATTACTTTGGGAGCTACAGAATTTAATTACCCACTAGTCCGCAGGAGCCAATAATTAAATTACTCTCAGAAACAGGGTATTTATTTCCCAGTTAGCTGAGCAGGTAGCTCCTACCTTGGGGAGTGTGCCTGGGTGATGACCCCTGGCCTGACGGTAGGACCTTGGCTTGAGGGGCAGAGAGCAACAACATCAGTGCCCAGCAGATGGCTGCCCAAGCATACAGTTAGATGTCCTCTGGAAGCCCAAGACCATATGGCACCATGAACCTGCTGCAACCGACCACGGGCAGTCACGTGGGTAAGGAAAAGGAGAACTAAAGAGATCCTCAGGCTCCTTTTCCCATAGTAGTTTCACTTAATGTCTTGTGAAATGTGTAAAGATGTCTTTTTTAGGACAACATGCCCTGGGCCTCTATGATTCTGAGCCCAGCTGGAATCACATCATTGCTGACACCTCTCTGGGGTGGGGTTTGCACTGAGGCATGCTTAGAACAAGTCTGGGTTTTAGAGCGGCCGGAGGAGTGTGTTTGGACAGCATTTGCTCATAGAATTTAAAAAAAGCAAAAACAAAAACCTTCGAGCCAGTGTGGTGTGGTGGCAAAAGTCCGTAATCCCAGCACTCAGGGAGGCAGAGGCAGGCGGATCTCTGTTAAAATGGAATATGTTGCTGAGTGCAACAAGAGCTGGTAAAAGGCTCCGAGCTCAGATGGCTTCTGGAGGCTTCCTGATTGAAGATGGCCCATGGAGCTGGACTGCATTGTCTCTAGTCCGTGTTTCTCTTTTCATGGTAATGATGATGATGATGATAATAATAATAATAATAATAATAAGTTAACTGAGAGGCACAGAGGTGAGAAGTCGCTGGGGGGATCGGAAGCTATCAGGAAGTGTTTGGATTGGCTTGCTCTCCAGTGACCAGGACCTCTTATCCCCTCAGCCTAAGAAAACTCAGAAGCCAAGTTCATCTAGGTCCCACATGCACAGCTCTTTCCTCGGCCCCTCAGACGCCTCTTCTACCTCATCCATTATCACTGGCCTCCTGAGAGTTAAGCTCAAGGAGCCAGGAAGCAGCTGGAGTGAGACACCCTTCACCTCCATACTAGAGTCCTCGGCCTGGGTGCTGGGGACCCCAGTGTTGGAGGTGACTTACTGTTCCCCCTCTGGGCTAGGGGAGCCAGTGTCATAGCCTGTGGTCCCTTTCTGAGTAAAGACGGAGAGCAGGGCTCACTTCCTTGGTCTTTCCCTTCATCCCGGTGAAGGGCTCAGGCAGGTCCTTAACTTCAAAGAGCCACTGTCTTCTTCTGTGTAGTTTTGGAGGTGACCGTCAAGCTCCTGCTGTGTGCAGGTTCAGAGCCCCACCACCCCACTGTCCTGCTGTGAGCTTTGGGTGTAGGAACTCTCAACCAATATCAGCTCCCAGTGCCTTGGAACATGCCTTCCTTTGAGCCTCAAGCTGAACTCCTGTCCCCTACCTCAGGCAGGAGCTTGTGGCTGCTTCTAATGAAGTTCTCTCTGACTCGGTCTGAGCACCCACCACTTGAGGAAGGGAGCTGCGGCCGGCCGCCGGCCCTCAGCCCAGGCTGCTGACAGCGGCAATCCATCTCCATCACAGTAATGGCGTCCCCATTAATCGGCCATAAACTAATAAAGCAAGCACTTTCCACCCCTCATTCCCCCCCCAACTTCATTAAGTCTTTAGTACATTAATATGTCTTACTTAGTGTCAGCTAAGCCTCTTTCTCTGTTTGGGGTGGAGCCTGATAGGGTGGGCACCTCACCCGGTGGGTGGGGGACATGACCCATCCCCTGGCCTGGGCAGAGGGGCTGCTGACTCAGGGCCACCCACTCCTCCTCACCCTTTCCTACTCCAACTGCTGCCCCTTGGCAGCACATGGTTGCCTTCAGAAAGGAGAGAGGGCAGGAGGAATAGAGAACCTGGGGCAAGCGGGGTGGGCAGAAAACAGGAAAGGTTCAGAACAGGAAGAAGGCCGGAAGAGGGAAGAAGAAAGGGAGGCAGGAAGAAAGAGGAGGACATGGGATGGGGGAGGAGCCGCACACCTCCAAATTAAATTTGTGATTCAGGCATCAGATGGGCCGACAGCCAGAGATTAATTCGAATGATCGAGTTATAAAGAGCGGGAGGCCTGGGTAATCAATCTTGCAGCTGTCAGGCTGACAGGCAGGAGTATTAACCTGGCGAGACGGCAATGTACAGAGAACTGTATTTCATTCGCCCCAACCGCGTCCCTGACCACCTCTGGCCCATCTCTAAATAATAATAATTGTGGCTGTTAACGATGACAGAGACGGGGAAGCCTTCCCTCCTGGAGCTCCCTTCCTTTGCTTGGTTTGACCCTCCCAGGAAGTAGAGCAGATCATAGCTTTTGGCTCCCCTTTGAAGGAGGAGCCTCAAAGGCGACCTTCAGGTGGGTCAGAAACGGGGCTGGGAAGACCCTCTGGGATAAAAGAACATCCTAGATCCCTTTCACCTCTTGGGAGGTGTTGACCCCACTCAGCACCTTTCCTGTTAGCTCTGGTCGAGGAAACTGGGGGTCCAGAAGGTCCCCGCCAATCTTCTGGGTGCTAGCCCTTCTGATCATGGATCCAGGCTCTGGGTAGTGTAGCTGGGGCCCCATCCCTGGCACAAGCCCCTGGGTTGCAGCCCTGTTCTTCCTGGCAAGCCACCTCCTCCCTCCACCTCACTCTGCTTCAGCCTGACAGTTTCAGCCCACACCTGGGGGTGGGGTGGGGGCCCCCCTGCAGAGACTTGTGGAAACACCAACCCTAGGGCAAAGAAGGGCTGGGGTGGGGTGGGGGTGCCATGCCTTGAAGTTGACACCTCTCTCAGCTCCAGCTAATTTTCACATCCTTCAAAGCTGATGTCTCTTTCTCCTAGCTCCAGGGAAAGGAAGAGGGAGTGAGAAGGAGGGAGAGAGGAAGGGAGGTTGGGAGGGAAAGAGAGAAGGTGAGGGAAGAGAGAACTTGTGTACATGCTTGGGAGTGAGCCAGGGCCTGGTCAGCTGTCTGAAATGGTTGGCTATAGGTATATGTGTTGGGGTGAGGGAGGGCGGGAGGGGGAAGGTGGGATTAGAACGGAGATGAGCTGATATGAGCCCTTCCCTCCTCAGTAAGAACCGGGCACAGGGCTCGTTGAGAGAGTCCTGGTCCCTGTAATGGTCTAACAATGCTATGTATACATTTTTACAAATTGAATGTAATAGTTACTTTGTTTCGAAACAAACTAGCCTTGGACTCATAGCCTAACGCTGCTGTGGTTGCTGGGCTTACAGACGTGTGCCACTGTGTCAGGCCCCAACAATGCTATTTATTCAATTGCTGTCATTATTATTACTACTCTAGAAATCACCACCTCCCCACAGACAGCAATTGTGTAACAATAACACCAACTGGAGGTTTTCCAAGGGCCAGAGTCCAGTTAAGGGGCGTGCTGCATTACTATTACTAGGTTAGCCTTCTCAAAATGCCCTATGAAGCTCATTCTATTTTTATCCCCATCTTAGAGATGAAAATCTCAGGTTCTGAAAGGCTCGGAAGCCTGCTGCAGGGAGGTCCACAGTCAGAAAACAGCGAAGCCAAACTGTGTGCTCCCCCACTGGGGCCCAAGATAACTTACTCTTCCTGGGGGACCCCCTCATTCACCTAGGTGCCACCAGAGTTCCTTGATGGTTGACTCTTCTCCACCTGAGGTTATTCAGGCATCTGCTCACTCTTCCAGGCACAGTGGGTGGGTAGGGGGGTGCTTCTGTTTGTGTAGAGGGTGGGCCAGCATCAAAGAACACTTATCCTGGGCAAAGAAAAGGATGGGGGCCGTGCCTGGGGAGACTCCCCAGTGCCTAGCCCTAGAGTAAGCCCAGGGAGTAGCATTTGACCCCTGCTCAGGCCTTGGCATCCTGGGAAAGGAGAGAGCGCTACAAAAAGGCAAGTGCCTACATCGCCCACCCCCTCCAGGATGGAGCAGTTGGAGGGATGCCATTGTTTGTGGGTCAGGGCTCAGCTGGCTCCGGATGTGGACAAGCCTGGAGAGAAAGCTCTGGTTCCACCCCTGACCCCCTGCTGGGGCTGTCCTGGAGGAGGAGCTGGAGAAGTTGGCTTTGTCAGGTGATGGCTGTTGGAGGCTGGAGCCCAGCCAGCCTCTCTCCCTGTCTCCCCAGGGCTCCTTTCAAGTGGCTTCTTCCAGGACTGGCTGGCCTGGGGAAGGCAAGCGGGAATGGAGAGCCTTTTTCCAAGCAAGGGTTCAAGGGTCTCCTTTCCTGGGCCTGTCCGCCTTGCTCAGGGCAGGCTCTGATTCTCCCTTGTCAGTCTTAGTGTTTACTCCTTAGCTGGGGCCATAGCCAACCAAGAGGCCCAAGTTCCTGGAGACTGGATATGGATCACCAGGCTGATTGAGGTGGCTCTGGGTCTAAGGCAGAGACAGAGGAAGACCTCACCACTGAGAGTCCTCTAGGGCGTTATGGTGTTTTGGGTTGCTTGGGGCAGTGCTGTGGGTCAGGTGGACTCAAACCCAGGGCCTAGCTCATGTCACATAAATTATCTACTAATGAGCTACAACCTCAGCGCCAGCGTCAAGGCTTCCTTTCTTTTTTAAAAATCTAATTGATTTAATCTTTAGTTTTGATTGTGTGTATGGGGGAGCAGGGTGGGTGGTTAGGTGGGTATGTGAGTGCAGGTACCCGCTGAGGCTAGAGTAGTTGGAGTTACACTGAGCCGCCTGACGCGGGTACTGGGAACCGAACTTGGGTTCTGTGGAAGAGCAGTGTGTACTTCTAACCACGGAGCTGTCCCTCCAATGCCATATTCGTTATTTATTTTACTCACTTATTTTTGTTTTGTTTTGTTTGAGGCTGGGTCTCTCTGCCTAGCCCTGGCTATACTGGAACTCGCTATGTAGACCAGGCTGACCTTGAAATCACAAAGATCCACTTGCCTTTGCCTTCTGAGTGCTGGAATCAAAGGTGTGCCCCTCCACAGCTGGCTTGTGTGTGTGTGTGTGTGTGTGTGTGAATGTGTGAATGTACACAGGCACCTTTGTGGCATTCAGACAACAATTGGCAGGTTGTAGGAATCAGCTCTCTCCTTTCACCTGTATATGGGTCCCGTAACTCAGGTTGTCAGGCTTGGTGGCAAGTGTCCTGACCCCTAAACCACCTCTACCAGGCCCCAATCTTGAGGTTTGATTGACACAGCTTGGGGTGTTCACTGGCATGACTGCCTTGTTTACTCTTTGCTGGCCATCAGCCTCCTCCTTCACTCTACGGTCCTGTGGTTTCTAGTGTTCTCTGCCCCATCAAGGCTGATTCGGATGATGGAGCTGGCGGCACAGGCCTTCAACTCTTCTTTCCCTGGAGGCAGAGACAGTAAGATCACAAGGCCAAGGCAAAAGTGAACTACGTAGTGAGTTCAAAGCCAGCTAGGGCAGCTTAGCAAGATCTTGTCTCAAAATAAAGGGCTGAAAGGGCTATAGCACAGGGTGGAGCACTTTCTCAGCATGCGTATGGCCCCAGTACTGACCTGCAGCCCTGAAAAGGAAGTTTGATGTGGAATCAGATTTCAGTGATTGTCCTCATACGGTGTCTGTACCTTGACGTCTAGGTGAGGGGTAATATTCCATTATTTCTACCTCTTCTTTCTTAGGACATAGGAGAGGGGAGGTGTGTGTGTGTGTGTGTGTGTTTGGTTTTTGTTTTAGACAGAGTCTCACTCTGTAGCCCTGGCTGGCTTTGAATTCATACAGATCCACCCATCTCTGCCTCAAGGGGAAATCTTTAAGATAAACCACAGAAAGCACTACTTCTCTTGTCATGGGAGACGTAGGTAAAGTGCCTGAGGGACAAATGTGAGGAACTGAGTTAGGAAACCCAGAACGGACATTTAAAAACCAGATGCAGGTCTAGTGTAGAGACTTGGGAGACACAGGCGGGTGGATCTCTGTGCGTCTGAGGCTAGCCTGGTCTTCAGTGAGTTCCAGGGCAAAGAAAAGCCAGTTGTGTCCCTTTGCAGCCTCAGTCCTCAAACTGGAAAGAGGAGACAGGCAGGTCCTTGGAGCTCACTGACCAGCCAGTCTGGATGAATTGGGGTGCTCCGGGTTCAGGGACGGGTCCCGTCTTAGGAATCCCCAGGCAAGCTGGCTGATAACTAGGTGTATTAGTGAGCTCTGGGTTCATCAGGCAACTCAGCCTTGGTTAAAAAAAAAAAAAAAAGTGGAGCGAGCACTTGAGCAAGACCTCCAACATCAACCACACACACAACCATATCCATGTGAACACAGATACACACACACATATGCAAACAAACAAAAAGCCGTTGTCTCGAAAAATAAAGCAGAGGGCAATTGCAGAAGACACTGACTGTTGACTGCTGGTCTCTGCAAGTTCATGTGCACAAGTTCATGTGCGCCTGTGTGCTCAGGTACACACACCCGCATGAACACGCACATGCACCACACCCATTGCTGGTTATCTCTGTGTGACTCAGTTTCTTTGTCTGAAAATTGGGAGAACGACACTTACTTCCTTGGGCTGAGGCGACGATTGTATGAGGCGGTAGAAAGGGCCTGGGTGCTGAATAAATGTTGGAAATGCTCAGCAAGGTTAGGCAAAGCCTGGAGTATCCAGAGGGTGTGGGCTCGGGGAGACGCTCTCACCTCTCTCCACTGTGTTTTCTCTCTTCTCAGCTCTCGCGTCCTACACTCCGGGGCAAGCCCAGGCAGAGGCCTCCAACTTGAACACTCTCCGCTCTGAAGTGCTCTTGGAGCAGCAGCACATCCGTGAGCTGGACGTGGGTGTGCTTCGGGGATGAGTGTGCTCTCCATCTCTGTTCTGAAAGAGGAACTATTTGGATATCAGCCAGGCTGTGGAGTGTGTGTGTGTGTGTGTGTGTGTGTGTGTGTGTAGTCAGTGGCTGGCACCAAAATACTTGCTGATTAATCTTTGTCTTCGGCATGCCCAACTCTGGTCCCTGGGAAGCTCCAGGACCCGAGCTGGTGTCCAATGGGCCTGAGGGGGGCAAAATCAGGCCCAGGAAGATGGATTTCCCTGTCCCCTCAGCTTGTGCCCAGCAGGGAAGGGGGGAAAGGCTGTTTCATTATGTTTAATGGGATTATTGGGGGGGGGACAGTAGTCATGGGGCATTAGCTGCTAATTGGGTCCATAATAAAGTTAATAAAGCTATTATGCTCTTTGCCATTAAGTATAATTAAGGGGGTGCTCTGTGATGAGGAGGGGGTGTTGGCTGGGAGTGGGCACAAGGCTCTTGCTGGCAGGAAGGTGCTAGAAGAGAAGCAAGTGATGGGGAAGCTGGCTAGCATGGCAGATCCGCGATCCGTGTAGGCTTCCAGAGCCACCCCGCTGGGGTCCCTGAGATCTGGAGTGGGTGAGGCTGACAGGAGCAAGTGATGGCAAAGCTGGCTGCCATAGCAGAGCTGGGATCCAGAGCCACCCCTGGCTGGGGTCCCTGGTACGTCTGAGATCTGGAGTGGGTGAGGCTGACAGGAGGAAGGTGCCTACTGTGTGCTGCCTGCACAAGTCCAGAGGGGAGGTTATTACCTCCAGCCCAACACCCTTCTGTGAAGAAACTCAGGACAGGGAGGAAATAATATTTCTAAGGACAAAGGGCAGACAAAACATGGCTCTGGCTTGTGTTTGTAGGGTGAGCTGCCTCAGTTTCCCTTTCTGTTACATGAGAGCCATGCTATGGCTGAAGGACTCTCCGGAGGCTCTGTGATGAAAGAAAACAAGGCGACTAGCTAGAACTGGTCTCTGTCCTGCCAGCTTTTGCTCACGTCGCTGTGTGATGGCACGGGGAATGCTGGGAACCCTCAGGTGTGCCATGACACGCAGAGACCCTTTCAGCCAGTCAGTCCATGCCACTGAACTGGTGACGATTTTTCTGGAGTTTTAGAGATTACATTTATATATTTGCACACAGAAAAATATGTGTTTTTCTTCCTTCATCCCTAAGATAGGATGGCACTTTTTATATGATTCATAATTTACTCTTTTTGCTTTTATTTGTCTTTGCGGTCTTTTCAAGGGAGCCTCTGTAGGCCCCCTCTAGGCTTTGGCCACTCAGTATTCTGTTTGTTTTTGGTTTGAGACAAGATCTCGATATGCATCCCAGTCTAGCCTTGAACTCAAGATCCTCCTGCTATATTACAAGCTTGCACCATACCAGGCTTCTGGATGCTTGGTGTTCTATAGGAGAGATGTAATGTACTGCCATTTATTTAAAGCAATTACCTAGTGATAAGCACATAGGCTGCTCTAGAATTTTCCCGTTTGGACATCAGATCATTCTTTGGTTTGTTTTGGTTTGGTTTTTGTTCTGAGGCAAGGTTTCTCTGTGTTGCCAGGGCTGTCCCAGAACTCACTCTGTAGACCAGGCTGACCTAGAAGTCACAAAGATCTGCCTACCTCTTCCTCCCAAGTGCAGGGAGTAAAGGCGTGTGTGGCTATTGCATAGCTATGTCAAATCAATCTTGCAGTCTCTTTGGTGTATTTCTGCAAGCTAGGAAACCAAACACTTGAGTTGAAGGGTATGTGCAGTTTATTTTTTGTATACATAATAAGTGTGTTTTTGAAGGCAAACCTCATAAAGTACAAAGGGGTATAACAACTGTAGAACTTTATTTGCATCTACTCTCTGCCATCAGTTCCTCTTCCCCCCGGCCACCACTGCTAGTTCTGGTAGGATTTACTTTTTCAGAGATATTTCAGGGCTAAGGATGTGGCTGCGTTGGTAGAGTGCTTGCCTAGCATTCATGGTGCTCTGGGTTCCATCCCCAGCCCCACACACATGGTGGCTCATGTCTACAAGCCTGTGTTCAGGAAGATCAGAAGTCCCAGGGCATCTTTGGCTACATAGAAAATATAGTGAATTTGGAGACAGCTTGGGATAAATGAGAGGGGGAAAAAAAGCACAAAAGCAGAGCAGGAGGGATGGCACAGTGCTTAATAGAACTGGATGTTTTTTCCAAATGATCCAGGATTCATGGTGGCTCTCAACCCTCTGTAACTCCAGTTCCAGAGTATTGGATGCCTTCCTCTGTCCTCCGTGAGCATTGCATGCAAATAGTGCATAGACATACAGGCAGACAAAGCACCCCACACATACTGTTATGGACCATAATGTAAAAAGTAAATATCATATATATATATATATATATATATATATATATATATATAAAGTTTTTTCCCACCCCCAGAAGGGTGGTATCCTGATTTCTGTTCTGTATCTTTTTTTTAATCTACATTTTTCTGTTTTCATATCTTTTTAAAAATTTATTGACTCAGTTACTTTTATGGGTGTGCATGAATGCATGAGCTTATGCACACCACATTTCCGCAGGAGCTTGTGGTGGCCACAGGAGGCGCCAGATTCTTTGGAGCTAGAGATACAGCCAGTCTGATATGGGTGCTGGGCGCTAGACTTGGGCCATCTGTAAGAGCAGTGAGTGCTCTTAACCTCCAAGCCATTGCTTTAGCATAGTGGTTCTCAACCTCCCTAAAGCTTTGACCCTCCAATACAGTTCCTCATGTTGTGCTGAACCCTAACCATAAACTTATTTCATTTCTGCTTTATAACTGTAGTTTTGGTACTGTTATGAATCATAATGTAAATATCTAATACAGGATATCTGATATGAGACTCCCTGTTAAGGTTATTTTTATAAAACTGTGTTAGTTTCTCTCTTAACCTGGCTATCACACAAATAACCGAGACTCTTTTGTATTTGTTTGATAATAAGCTTCACAGCACAATAACTGAGCAGTTGTTAACTCTATTCTTGAAACCTTCTAAGCTAAGATGGTTTCCTCCCAGAGTACATCTCAGAGTACTTGAGCATTGTAGCTTTCCTGCTCCAGCTCCTTCTCTTGATGTCTCTTGGACCTCTCCCATGGCTGAATCCCCTATTTCCTACTTTAACTCTGCCTACCCTGGCTGGAAGAAAGTCTAGCCCTATTCTCTCCCCTATCAGTGATTGTAAACTGCTTTATTGACATATTAGGGGACAATTGGGGAGCAGTGTTTACACAACATCGAGACAGGAGATTATCAGAACAAGGACTGCAACCAGAATGGGGGGTATAGAAGTCAGCATTTGAATTACACAATAACCTTATGCCTACAACTCCCAAAGGGGCCATGACCCACAGGTTGAGAACCACCTGTCCTCATCACTAGAAGATCATTCTATGTGAAAATACATTCTCTCTCTCTCTCTCTCTCTCTCTCTCTCTCTCTCTCTCTCACTCTGATACAGACAGGATTTCTCTGTGTATCTTTGGCTGTCCTAGAACTCACTCTGTTGACCAGGATGGCCTCCAACTCATAAAGATTGGACTGCCTCTGCCTCCCAGAGTGCTGGGATTAAAGGTGTGCTCCACCACACCTGGCTATGTGCTGTTCTCTTGAACGGCTGCAGAGTGTTCTATCCTAGGCTGTTTTGTCAGGCCTATCACATAGCTGGACTCCTAGGTTGTTTCCAGTCCTGAGCCCTTACAACGCTGCAATAAATACTTACACAAATTCCTAGAACTGCAGTTTTCAGGTCAAACAATAAGTTCATTGAAATTTTTGGATAAATATTTCCAGGATTCATGTTAGATTGAGGATTGTGAGTCAGGCATAGTGGTGCACACATTTTGTTCCAGCACTTGGGAAGAAGAGGAGCATGGATCTCTGAGTTTGACAGCCATGGCTACACAGAGAAACCCTGTCTTGAACAGCAAGCAAACGATAAAGTAAAAATTAAAGAAAAGATGATTATATGATTATGCCAGGAGTTAGGTGTGTGGCTCAAAGGTAGGGCATGTGATTTAGCTTGTGTGAAGTCCTGGTTTCAGCCTCTAGAATGAGAGACAGAGATCATGAGCCAATGTGCTCTTCTTTCAGGCCTCTGATGGAATTGCTGCCAGAGTTCTGTGTAAGGGCCTGTTCCTTCACAGCTCCAGAGATACTGGAGTCTCAAGAAAGGCACACCAGCAAGAGTGAAACTGGGTGTGTTCGTGGGGGAGGGGGGTGTCGAGTTGGGGATGGTGGGGCAGGAGGGGAATGCATCAGGGAAGGCCACGGGGTAAACAAAGTTGTCAGAGGGGAGGGAGAGTTACATTTGGGGTCAAGGGTTAATGCGGATGGAGCTACTGGGACAAGCTGAGCAAAGCAAACAAAACAAGTTGGAGGAGGGGAGCAGAGAGGAGCTGTTCGTCTGCTGGGGAACCCGAGTGCCTCCAGCCAGGCCTGGGCACTGCTGCATCAAGGCACAAGCTCTGAGATTCTGAGGATCCTGCGGCCCAGTGTTGGGACCTGTGCAAAGGGGGCAACTTTCTGCTGGCCAAGGCCTCCCCACCCCGGGCTGGCAGGGCGGGTCTGCCGGTAGACCTGCTCTATACAGTTCCGGGGCCCCTGGGGTAATCCCCCTGTAGCCGGTCTGAAGGCTTTGTGAGGAATTAGAGTGGCTGCCCCGGAGCTTTGAGAGCATTCCTGGGCATTAGGCCTCTGTTCCAGCCAAGCCTCACCCACACCCACTGAGCCCCCGGGGCTTCCATGCGCAGGGGCTCATGGCCTAATTACAGGTGTCCATGTCAGGGTCAGTGGCAGGGTTAATTTGGGACTTGTCCCGGGGTGGTCAGGGCTCATTAATGGAGCCCAAGGAGTCCAGGGGATCAGCCAACCAAGCAGGGGATTAGAGACGCAGGAGTGTTGTGGAGGAGGCTGGGTTCATCAGGCCAGGAAGTTGAGACCAGCCTCAGGTATGCTCGCGCACTGGTCAGAGACACAAGAAGCATCACGTTCGCCCAGGCAGGCACACTATTGCTTCACAAAGATAGTCTTGGGAGAGATGACCCAGCAGGAAGCTTGCCAGCCTTTTCAGCCCCAACAGGCTTCTGTGCTTGCTCAGCCCCTACTCCTGTCCCCTCAGGCTCCAAGCCAGGCCTGTGATGACCCTCTCTTTTCCAGCCCCTTTCCAACTCCAGCCCTGGGGTTCTAAAACAATGGTTTGTCAGCACAGTAGCTCCCAGTGGTCTCTAGGGCTGATTTCCGGAGAGGGGTGGTATGTCCTCATTTCCTGCAGTCCAACCTGGACCAGAGGGACCCTGAGCCCAACTGTCAGCCCAGCTCTCCGAAGAATTCCCACATCCATGCTGGGGTTGAGGGGAGACAAGGCCACACTGCCCAGAGGTCACCAAGGAGGAGGGGGAGGAGGATGAAGAAGCTGACGGGAGCCAGGACAAGGAGGGGCAGGGAGAAATCACTTAACCCCAAAGCCACCATTCATCTTTGGAACTCGGGCACTGATGGGTCCCAGCTGGAGCTGGCTGAGGACCCAGAGGCCCAAGTGTGGGAATTTGGGGAGGGGGCCTCCCAGGGCTTCCTGGGTCAGCTGGGAGGTGAGCACTGGGAACCTCCTTCCTCAGCCTGCCCAAACTGCCATCCCTTCCCGGGTTTGTGGAGACAGGAAGGTCACCCTGGCTGACTCTGCTGCCTACAGGGAACATTTCCTAGCATTGGGTTAGCCCTCAGCCTCCGAGCTGACTGCCTGAAGCTATTTCACTTCTAGCCTGTGGCAAAAGCTTGGAGGTGGGGGAGGGGCAGAGAGTTGAGGAGGGGGGACAGAGGGGGAGCTAAGGAACCCAAGCTTTAAGGGTGGAAGAGCCCTGTTCCTAAGAATGACTTCTGTTTTCGATGTTCCCTTCCCTAGGCACAGCCTTAACTAACATTTACAAGTGACTGTAGGAACGAAGTGACCCTGTTACAAAAGGAGCCACTGCTCCACCCCATGGTGGAGGTCCTGTCCCTCATCAGGACCAGGCTGCCACCTGTTGTCACTTCTCTTCTGCTCTCAGGCGCCTAACATTCCCTCCTCATTCTTCTAGCCTATGCCATCCCAAGGACCCGCACACACACATAGTCCAGGTCTATAATTGAATATAAAGGCCCAGAAGCTAATGCAAACGACAGCATTAATCACCAGGAACCTGGCAGCCTCCTGCCGTATATCTTTCTCACACATAAAATAGCTCATGTTAATCACTGCTGCTGATTTACTGTCTTCTCCACCTTGTACATAAATTATTCACCATTGCCAGGCTGCTTGGAGAAATCCTGAAATGATGACTTCTGTCCTCCCATCTCCGACCCTGAGGCCTCCCAGTCCACCCATCTGCCCAAGTTCACTGGCCAAGGAAAGAATCAGGGCAAGGGGACTACAGATGGAGTGTGTGTGTGTGTGTGTGTGTGTGTGTATTCCGTCCTCTCAGGGCACCTACAGGAAATGGGGGGGTGTTTTTAGAAACTTCCCAGCTGTGGACAAGAAGTGAAGGCAGAATGGAGGGGTACTCCTGGGTGCCTCCTGGGTTTTCTAAGGCTCTGGCAAGTAGAGCAAGGGGAGCCTTTTCCTGCAGCTTTCTCCCCTCCACCTGCCAATCAAACCGAGCTCTTGACAGCCATGTGTCCTGGAAAGGGGATATGAGCACGCTCCTGCAGTTTGGAAAGCTGCACACATGCATCCTCCACTGAGCGCTCCTGCCCTGCGCTAGGGTACTGATTGCTCTCTCCACCTAAGTTAGCCCTGGGGAAGGCTCCAAGGGCCTCAGAAGATGGCGGCAGTAGTTATGGCAGTGTCCACCAGATGGCAGTCCTAATGACAGAAGCCGGAGAGAAGAAGCTGGTGGCAGGGGTGTCCTGGGTGAGGTTCCACTGTGGGACTGGAGAGATGGGAAGCTGGTGGAGGTGGAATCTTACTGAAGGGACAGCTCCTAGCATCAGAGGACAGAGCACATCTCACACATCAAAACATGGTGGCGGCGTCATCAGATGTGATCGATTCAGACATATGCCCGGAAAGTCTGCGTTGATAGTGGAACCAAGGAGTCGTTCGGCCAGCCTAACTCTCGGGTAGAACACCCAACCAGCTTGTCTGGGCTCTGCTCAGGATCAGCTCCATGGCCTCCCAGGTCTTCTCACTTGGTCTGGAGACCCCCGAGGCAGCCACCATGTGAATGACTAGGGTGATGGTTAGTGGCGCCCAGCAAGGACAGTAAATAGCTCAGAATCTGGAGCATCAATTGTCCTATATGACATGGCAGAACCCATGAATAGCCAGCCAGATTCTGGATCTTTGTCCCCCCAAAGGCCCATTCCTCCATCCCTTCCCTGATTGGAGAACGGTGAGCTTCCCAAAGAGCCCAAAAGGCCGTTGGGTTCAGGAGGCTTGTTGTTTCAACTTGAGATTGCCAGAGGGGCGAGGCCTGACACTTGGGTGGCATTATTTTCTACCTTCTACAGAGGCTAGGGCTAGCACTACGGTTTAATGACATGTAGAGCATTGCATGGCTACCTGCAAAGCTTTCTTCCCCCAAGATGCGTGACTTTGGTCATTTATGCACTGGGAACTTGGAGTATGTTGCTGGCTCTGAAGAAGTCAGGAGACCTCCTATAGCCCAGCTGCCTCAGGGTCCTGGTAAAACATCTCAACTTTACATTCTGTTGGTCTTCCACTCCTGGGCACCCATTCTCTAAGCTCCTCCCAAGCTCTCTAAATACAGTAACCGAGTTATGGAGCGTTCCCTTGACTCCTAGCAGGGCTTTGGGGTCTTGATGACCTCATCCCAGTCAGGATGTTTTCTCCTGCTCTCAGGCAACTTGAAGTCAAGATCAAATTGTCATCCCTTCAGTGAGGACCAACGTTCCTCCAGGTATGATTTCTACACTTACTTCAACACTATTACATTTGAGACTGTGGATTTGGGGCTCCAGGGAGAGTAAACGAGTTTGAGTTTGAGCACAAAGAGCCACAGAACCAGGCTAAAGCCTCCTTAGGGCTACTGTAGCTTGCAGAGGGCAGCCCAGAGCTGTGACCGGAAGCTTTTGATCCTGGCTTCAGAGGGTGGAATTTCTACAGCAGCTGCCCTGATCCTGGGCACCTGGTTGACCTCCCTGGCCTTTCATGGAAGGTGCCTTCTTCTCTGCCAGCCCCTGGCCTTTCCATACCAACTTGTCTGGCTGCCCAGCCCTGCTGTCTTCATGTCTTTCTTCACATTTGTTTCAAGGCTGCCTCAGCCCAACTTGTTTATCCTTCAGGGGGTCCGAGTGTGTATTTCAGCCCCAATTACGCTCTGACCACAGCCACCACAGATACCAAAACAAACGTCCTGGGCGTCAGAGGTGGGGGAGGCTCAGACAGGCTGGTGCCAGGGGGCCTGATAAAGGGGGATCCGCTTGGGCTTGGAGGTGATGAGAGCTGGTCCTACTGATGGGGCCCTAGGGATTAGAGGCTCGTGGGTAATTGGTCTCCTTGGCTGGCCACAGAGGAGAGAGTGTCTTGGTCTCAGTGATTCCTTCACTGTTTCCAGTGTCCCTGTGGTCTCATCTAACAGAAGCTTAGGAGAGTGGTGACTTGGAAAAGCTTTCCTATCTAGTTGCTAGCTCAGTCTGGCCCCACTTCTATAGAACAAAAAGTTTGACTCCTGAACTCAGGCCAGCCCACAGAGACCATTTACCCCTTCTCAGACTGCACTCTGTGTCTGGGGGAAAGAAGCGTGAGGAAGCACCCCTTCCCACTTTGCCCACTTTGCCAGGGCTCTGCTCAGAGCTCCAGAGGTCCCAGGCACATAGCCAGATCGTCTGGAGCCCAGAGCTGTGGATGCTTGTGGGCCCTGCAAATGCACCTGAATGTGGGCTCCCTTCCCCAGACACCCCCTCACTCTTTTCTGTGCTCCATCCTTTGGCTAGGGAACTTCCACAGTTGGGTGGAGCCACAGGTCCAAGGTGGGAGGGAGGGAGTCCTCATTAGGAGGGTGCTCCAGTCTTCTCGGCTTTGGTCTCCTGCATGCCACCACGAAGGACCTGAGTAGAGTTTCTGGGGCTCAGGCATCTGAGAACCAGGAAGAGACTCTGACTCCATTAGAGATTCTTCCAGGGCATCAGGGATTTCAGCCACCCCCTGGCTGGGCTGTGTCCCAGGCGGGAGGCACCCTCCCGGCTTCCTCCTGCCCTCTAGGTTCTCATCCAGCACTTGCATTTAGCCCACTCTAGGCTTCCCCTCCATCCTGGAAAGGCCTCCTGAGCCTGACTGCCCACTGGCCTGTCGGTCTGATAGGACACACCTGGGGACATCTTGAAGGAGAGTCGGGACCAGGGAGCTGGCTCAGTGGGTAAAGTGCTTGGTGTGCAAACATGGGAACCCGAGCTTGGGTCCACAGTGCCCACACAGGAAGCCCTTTGTGGCAGCAGGGGTGTTTATAGGGGAGACAAGGACAGAGGCGCTTGCCGGGCAGCAAGCCTGGTCAAAGCGATGAACTCTGGGTTCAGTGACAGCCTGTATCTCAAAAAATGAGCTGAAGGGTGATTACGGATGACACCTGGTATTGACCTGTGCCCTAGCACACACATGTAACACACACAAACACACTCTGTCAGTGAAGCGGGGCAGGGAGAGTGGTCTGGGACAGGGAGGAACCACCAGGAGCTCGTGAGAGGGAATATAGATGCATGTGTGTGCACGTCAGAGACCGCTGTGTTTGTCAGGGACCATGTGCACGCCCATGAGGGAACTAAGTTGACCATGTGTGCCAGTGAGAGTGCACATGGCTCTTTGGGTGAACAAGCAGATGCGCTGGTGCAACTGTGGGGAGTGTGAGGGCTCAGTGATGTAACTGAGGGTGCTTGGGTGTGAGTGTGAAAACATGGGTGCAATGGGGGATTGCTCTCTGTGTTCTTAGAAGGAGGCTCTCAGAATGTCTAGAGGGCTTGCAATAGGGAGAGCAGTGGTGAGGACCAAGAACAGACGCATGCTGGGAAACGCTTTATAGTGTGTCTGTCCCCGAGAAGGCCGATGAGCTCTCGGCCTCTGCTGCTGTTCCTTCCCCCACCCCACCAGAACGTGCGGGTGTCCCCACCAGGTTCTGGCATGGAGTGGTCTCTAGAACCACGGCTCACACAGCAGAGCTTGGGGTTCCGGGCTCAGTGTGGCGGGCTGGGGACAGAGAGAGCGATCAGGTGTTTCCTTGCGCACCTGCTCACTTCAGCTCCATGGCTGATCTTGATCCAGAGACTGTCCGCAAGCTTGCGTCGGCCTCTCTGCACCCCCTTGCCCTGCTCAAGATTCTAGGAGAATCTCCTTCACTGCCCGGGATACACTGAGTTCTGATGCCCGTCAAGGGGCCCAGCAGCCTATTCCCCAAGACGCCCGGTTTCAGGCCCCTCTCACTGTCCCTGCCCCTCCTCTGATGTTCTTGGCACCATTAGTGTTCAGAAACCCTCTCCTCCACGCAGGTGGAGTTCTTAGCTCTCAACAGGAGCCTCCCCTCCCCACACCCGGGGAAAGCCGAAAACACACCTGCTGAGGACATAGCCCTGGGCTATGATCTGTGAAAAAGTTCCCAAAGATCCACTGTGCAGCCAAGTTAGGAAAGCCCTGCTAGGGTTTCCCAAACTTTCCTGCAGAGATGGTGACCTGGGATGCTTGTTAAACACACAGTTCCTCCCTTCTCTGGGCAGGTCTAACAGTGGGTCTCAGATGTTTGCTATTTTTATTTTATTTGTGTGTATGGGTGTGTGCATGTGTGCGTATGTGTATCTAAGTATGTGGGTATGTGTGTATGTATGTATGTATGGGATGTGTGTATATGTATGTGTGTACGTGTGTATGTATGTGTGTTTATTGTGTGTGTGTGTGTGCATATATGTACGGAAGCACATGAAGACGCAGCTGTGAGCAAGCACAATGTACATATGGAAGCAGAAACAACCCCTGGTGTTGGTCCTTAGGCACATTCTACCCCAGTATCACTTCTTGTCTCTCATTTGGTACAGCTTCACCAAGCAGCCTCAGTTGGTGGCCAGAAGCTTCCAAGGATTTCTCCTCCTTCCACCCTAGCACATCCTGCCTTTCATGTGCCATTTGGGGATGAAGTCAGGTCTTTACACTTGTAAGGCAAGTACTCTACTGGCTGAGCCATTTTCCCAGCCCCAGGAATTTGCATTTTCAATTAATAGCCCCATGACTCCATTTCACACACACACACACACACACACACACACACACACACACACTGCCAGGGAGCCCTGGAGACATAGCACACAGACATTACACCACATGCACACACACTCAAAGTCTAGGAGTTCTGAGACAGGAGCCTAAGATGGTAAGAAGTTTGATCCAGCCAGGGTGTAACAGATTGGAGAAAGCAGCAGCTAGAAAAACCATGACAAAGAGCCTGTACTCAGTGCTAGCAAGGGCAGTGAGAAGCCATTGAAGGGTTCAAGGCAAATATTTTAGAAAGGTTATTCAGTGGCTATGTGGGAGTTGGATGGAAAAATCAGATACTAGCCAGGAGGCTGTGGCTATGGTCTGGGGAAAATATGGTAGCCAGGCGAAGGAGGCAAAACAAAGAAATTAGGAACCAGGGGGTATGGGCGGAGGGGGAATGTTATAGGCGCTTTCCAGATGACCCCTGGTTAACTGATGACGCCTCACTGGTAGAAAGGGGGTGCTCCACCCTTCCCTCATGTTTGGCCATAGGTCTCTGTGGGATTAAGGGCCAGGAAGCAGCCTGGAATGTGCTATGGAGTTTATGTCATAGAACAGTGGTTCTCAACCTCCCTAATGGGGTGACCCTTTAACACAATCTCTCATGTTGTGGTGACCTCCAACCATAACATCATTTCGTTGCTACTCCATAACTGTAATTTTGGTACTGTTATGAATTGTACTGTGGATATCTGATATTTAGGATATCTGATACATGATTCCCAAAGAAGTCTTGATCCACAGGTTGAGAAACGCTGTCTTGAAGGGTCCTGTCCTACCTTTGGGATGATTTCCTGCTGGCAGCTACAAAGATGGAGACTGCTCTGTCTTCACTCTCCACTTTCTCCGGCTCTTGCCTTAACAAGGTCTGGCTGCAAGAAACGCTGGGTTTGAGAAGCATCTTCTCCGTGGACCCTATCTAGCTTGTGATGAACCCTGAGTACCAGCCACAGACCTCCAGGCATCTCCTGGATTTCCCCTCAGCAGGCTGTTCCATCCCACCCTCGACCCAGATGACCTTTCTCCATGAGCTCTGACTTCCTCTCTAGCCATTCCCTCCAAGGTCACTTAGCCCGTTTTCTTCCTTGGGGACTTCATGTCTGTCCGCTTGCCCCAGCTGCTGGTTCAGCATCCTCTGACTCTGTTGGTCCTCCAGAGGCTCCAGACGGATCCATCCTTTCTTTTAAATGTACCTCCTTTCATGAGGCAAGTGTGCAGCAAAGCAGGAGTTCACCAAGTCTAGGGGGCCAGCCTCATCTAGACGTCACCAGCACCGCCTTCAGTGTCTGGGGAGAGCTAGTCACGTGTTAGTCACCCACTAAAGGCCTCACCGAATTGTCTCGGCGTGTGTACACCACATCGCCAAGAGAGGTGGATTCTCCTACTTTTCCTATTTTAAAAAGGAAGAAACGGGCAAAGATGCTAAACAAGCTGTCAAAGTCACTGCATTAGGAAATGAGGTCGGAGCCTGGTTCACAGGACTCCCAGAGAGTGTGCCTTCTTGCCACTGAATTACTGTGCCTTTCACAACTTTCAGTATGGACTCAAGGTCTTAATTAAGTCCTGTACCTGAGACAACATCCCAGGATTTGTCAGGCTCCTGCCCAGAAACCCCCAGGGTTTTAGCCTACAGGGGAGAGTTAAGCATCAAGGGTCAAAAGGACTAGGATTGAGTCCCACTCTGCCTATCAGCATCTGAGTGAATTTTATCACAAGTCTTTATCTCTTGGAACCTCAATTTTCTCATCTGTGAAATGGGCATGGCACCAGAATCTACTTCTTATGAGATTCAAAGAACAAGGGAAGAGATGAACAGGGCAGAATTTTAACACTTGGGCCTACTGTCATTCAATAGTTGTTGTGAACTCCTCAGAGTGAGGCCAGGAGCTGTGGTCATGGCTACAAGCTTAGACTTGCCCCTGAGATGACGAGCAAATAAACAACAATGAAACAAGCCAGTGCTGCCCACAGTCAGCTTTCCACTCTGCTCGCCATTAGCCCTCTTGTGATCTGTCTGCAGCCCTGCCTTGTGCCCCAGCCATCTTCTCTTCCCTCTGTCTGTAAGATGAGGGACCCTGGCTCCTCAATTTTAACCTTCTAGTGGTGAGGTGTAGGGAAGTTCTTGTGACCGTCTTGTGTCAAAATAGGATTGTTACTGAAAAGGGGCCATTTTCTTCCTGTAACAGGTAAAACCTTGGTGTCTTGAGTGGCAAGTCCTTGTTAAGAAATACAGGTGGGGGGGTGGGACTGGGAAGAGAGAAGGGAGGGGGCTGCGATCGGGATGCAAAGTGAATAAATAAATAAACTAAAGAGAAAAAGAATTTTAAAAATTAAAAAAAGGAAGAAATACAGATGAGGGCTGGGTGAAATGGCACACACTTTAGTCCCAGTACTAGAGAGGCAGAGGCAGGTGGATTGCTGTGAATTCAAGGCCAGCCTGGTGTCCATGGTGAGTTCCAGAACAGCCAGGACTACATAGTACGACCCTGTCTTGAAAACCAAACAACAACAAAAAAGTACAGATGAGCCAGGCAATGGTGGTGCACGCCTTTAACCCCAGCACTAGAGAGACAGAGGCGAACAAATCTCTGAATTTGAGGCCAGCCTGGTCTACATAGCCAGTTCCAGGATATCCAGGGCTACACAGTGAAACTCAGTCTCAAAAAACCAAAAAATAAATGAAGAAGAAGAAGAGGAAGAGGAAGAGAAGAAAGAGAATGAAGATGAAGACATTAGGAGGAGAAGTAGGAGGAGAAAATAATAATCATCATTATTATTTGCTGTGATTTGCTCTTTTAGTCCTAGAATAACAGTGAGGTTTGGATCTTTTCCGCATCAAGACCTGGAGCTCTACATCATAAGTGGATATATACCAGATACTCCCCAGTAGGGGGTGCCATTGCCTATTCAGCCCTTCTAGCCAGGAGATCATGGACTAATTCTTCATTGTGGTGAACAGCGCGCCGGCAGGTGGGGAGACATGGCATCTATTTCAGCTAATAGATTCCTAGAATTTGGTTGCTGGGAGGAAGAAGGACATTGTTAAGGTTAAGAGACACGGCTTGGGTCTAGCGAGATGGCTCGGCAGTTAAGAACGCTGTGGGACTCCTCCAGGTCGAGTTCCTAGCACCCACGTGGAAGTTCACAGACGTCTGTAGCCTCCGTCCCAAGGGATCAGGCGCCCTCTGCTGGCATCCGTGAGCACTGCACACATGTGGTTCATAGACTTATATGCAGACAAAACACTCATACACACACACACACACACACACACACACACGCACACACAATTTAGTTAGTTAGTTAGTTAGTTAGTTAGTTAGTTAGTTAGTAGTTAGTTAGTTAGTTAGTTAGTTAGTTAGTTAGTAGAAAATGACACCCAGGGCCATGCAGAGAAACCCTGTATCAAAAAAACAATTTTAAAAAGGGGCCAAAGCAACTTTCAAGAAGCCTGATCTTGTTCAGTGCTTCCAGGAAACAGCAAGACAAGCCACTCCGCAATCTTCCATACCAGATTCGGTCTGTAGTCTGAGTTTTTGCAAAGCTCTTGGATCAAATAGGAACAAACTTGAGGTTTTTAAAATCAGTGTTTCTGATCATGATTATATTTCCCTTATGGAGAGTTTTCTTTTAAGTTTATTGGATATTTTGTACTTCTGTTACCTGTCCATATATTTGCCCATTTTTCTATGGATATTTCTAATTTGGTGGGTGAGGGTGTTGGGAGTTGAATCAAGCCCTAATACATTCGAGGCAAGTGTCCTACCTCTGAGCTACGTTTACCGAGACAGGTCTTGAGCCACAGTTTATACCGGCCTTGAACTTGTGATCCTCAGCCTCCCTGTTCCCAGGATTGCAATTGTGACCATCACGCCAAGTTTAAAATCTTTTTCTGGCTGGTGTGTTGGAATTCTCAGATCTGGAAATTGACGTTTGTTATACTTTAGCTGCGTATCTGTCAATGTCATTCATGATCTTTCCAGACGTGACAGTTTTAAATTTAGATGTAGGATATTTTCCCCTGTTTTCTTTTCAGGCGTCTATGGTTACTATCTTATTTTAAAAGCATCTTCCCTAATCTGAAGTTAGTCAACTTTCACTTACATTTTCTTCTGCTATTTTTAGAGCCGTCTATTTATCTTTCCCAGAATCTACTTTATGAATAGCGTGAGATCAAAATAATCCATTTGTAATGTTCCAAGGTCTCCCTCTAGGTACACAGCCTACTCTGGATGCACATGACCACACTGCCCAGATACAGCCCCCACAGACTGCATGTGTATGTGTCATGTGTATTTGTGCCCAGAGGCACACCTGCAACACCAGTCCTCACACGTAGAGGCGTGGGCTCATGCCTGCACACAGTCATTCAAGGTGACGTTGCTATGTCAGTGGTGAGGCATTTGCTTTCATCACTTAGGGTGCCAGCATTTGTAAGCCCTGGCAGGTGTCAGCGAGATGAAGGGAAAGTATACTGTGGCAAAGGAGTGACTCAAGGGGGCTAGCGGGGCATTGATATGTTTAGCATACTAGCTGATGCTCCTCTTCAGTATGAAGATGACCCTAGGCAAAGAGTGGCAGGTGCTTTCCCCAGAGGCTCCTGAGAGCCCATGCCTGTGTGAACCTGGCATAAGAGACACCTCTTCTATGTAACATATGTCCTGTTATATGAAGGCTTTGTTTCCTGAGCCCCACCCCCAACAAAAATGTCAGCCCATTGGCAGCAGAGAGATGGAGACTCGGTCCTCCCCATTTAGGTCTCTCTTACACCCAACACAAAGCCGGCAACCTTGGATGCCTGTGTGCAGATCTGTGTGCACACTTCCGTGTGCCAGGACGGGTGCTGCTGGATGTGCCTCCCGGAAGGCACATGCGTGACACATGTTGAGCGTATGCACATGTGCAGCCTGTGGGCCTCTGTCTAGACAGTGTGGTCAGGTGCATGCAGGGCACCACACCTATATCTATGGGCACAGGGACACTCTTGTCCTCCCCAGATCTTCTGTGCAGTTTTCCACCTGGACTCCCTTGGGTCAGGGAATTATTGTTTTCACATCTAGGAGTATTTACTAATGGAAACAAAGCCAGGACGTTACAAATTACACTGTGATTTCTCCTTGGAAGGCTTTATTTTTTCCTCCCTGGCCTTCTCTCTTCTCCTCACCTCTGTATATCTCACACAGCTTCTCTTCCCCTTTGGGAGGATGCTCAGGCTTTGCTGACATGGCCATTTGGGCCATTAACTGCCTCTTAATGAGTGACTGCCTTCATGGCCCCTCCTCCACCCAACTGGGAAGGATCAATTAGCTGTTGCTGCTCACGTGCGTGGGCACATGCACACACACACAGCATATGTATTTATGACCCTGCACATATGTGCATATAATGAACACACGCATCCTCTCTTATTAATTTCATTAATTCATCAACTCACTTATTCTGGGGATGAAGTCTAGGGCCTTGCACATGCTAGGCAAGTGCTCTGTCCCTAAGTTACACTCCTCCATCCCATCATCTTCTGTGATGGACCAAGGATCCCTACCCATATACTCTGAAAGTCCCACCCTGCTCATCAAGGACACACCCATATGCTCACCTCAGATTCCTGTAGTTCCCAACTTCCATTTCCAATGAATGAGCTGACTCCTCCATAGAGCCAAGCTCAGAGCAGGAAGATGATGTATCCAACACCTGTCCGTCAGAAGACCAGCTAGGAAGTGCTGCGTCAGCCAAGAAAGAGAGATGGACTGTCCCAGGAGTGCCCACTCTGGCTGTGATTGGAGTTGAGGGCCTTCCAAGGCAGCAAGTTTAGTTTAAGGTGTACAGACATGACCCTAGAGAGAATAGTGACTGGGGGCCTCTCTGCTGTGTGCAAAGGAGAGTGTGGTTAGGCATCCTGTCTCTCAAGTCGTCTTGTACCTGCAACTGAAGGGTCCCTCCTCTCACTCCCATAAACCTTTTCTCGTCTTTCTTACTTCCAGCAAGTCCTGGCCTCAGAGTCCACCATCCCTGCCTAACCCCTTCTTGGCCAGACAGGAAGAAGCACTGCACTAAGCACGCTCTTCCAGAGTGTCCCCTGAGGCCTGGGGCAGGCAAGTCCCAGTGGAGCCTTGTCTCTGCTCCTGACGTGTCCCACAGATGCCGTGAAGACAAGGTGGTTTAAGAACCAGACCTTTGGTCTGTGACACACAGGATCCATCATGACCTGCCTGGGCTCCTGGGTCCCAGTTCCCCAACACAACTAAGGTTAGCAAAGTCTACAAGCAAAAGGGAAAGCCTACAAGAATCTCAGCAGCTGAGATTTGGCAAATCCTGTCTAAGGCCCTGGCCCTGCCAGGGGTTGGCTCTTGTTCCCAGGATGTGTTTAAGAGGGGAGTTGAGGCTAAGTCTCTGGGACTCTTCTGCAAAGTTTCATGGGAAGGGTTACAGTGCGGGACTTTCCAGAGCCTCTCAGCCCCAGAGCTCCAGCTAGAAATAGTACTCTCCTGCTTCCTTGTTGGAGGCATTTTGAAGGCTGGCATGGGCCTGCCTGCCTCACCTTCTGAGGGTACACTGGGAGTCCATCCCTTGGCCAACCAGTCCCCAGGCTCCACCCTCTGTCAGCAGAGTTCTGGCTAGCAAGCCCTCTCCTAGGCTTGAGCTTCCAAAAGGATTGTCCTTCTCCAGCTCAGCCTTCAGCCAACCTTAAAAAGCATGGATTAGTCAGTGCTGGCTCTAGAGGAGATAGTGCCTCTTAGTAGGGCCATTGTGAGGGCATCATGGGATAAAGGGTGCCAGGGGCCAACAGAGGACATCAGAAGCGGGAGGACATGGGTTAGAATCCTAACTTCCTCACTTTCAGGGCCATCCCGTTTTCAGAGGAACTGGGTTTGATTCCCAGCACATGGCAAAAAGAGGTTTCTTTGCTGTTGCCATCTCAGTGTGACCCAGGACAGCCTCAAAACTACTATGAGGCTGATCCTCCTATCTGTACCTCCTGAATATTGGAATTACAGGCTTCCCCACACATCTGGTTTTATGCGGTGCTGGGGACCAAACCCAGGGCCTCACGCATTCTAAGCCAGCTCTCTAGCTGAGCATCCTTCTCATCCAGAGGTTTGTTCATTAATACACGAGGAGAATAAACCTTTGCTGCAAGAATTAGAAGCCATGCACACTGTCTTAATGTGATTTGCTTGTGTGTGCATTGACTGTTTTTGGAAGAGCATAGATACAAAGAAAAGGCTAGCTACTCTCAGGGCTTTGGGTATACCTGTGTGCTACAGCTTAGGCTGGATTCGAGCAAAGCCCAAAGAGGAACCCACAATCAAAATCAAAACAAAAGCAACAGGATCCCAGGAGAAAGAAGGGAGCCTTGTGCTTCTTACTCCTTGACTCTTGTACCACTTTTTTTCTTTTATTATTGCCAGACGGGAAGTACATTTTATATTTATTGAACGAGGGAAGGAAAGAAGAAAGGGTGAACTAACAACTCAGTAGCTGAGCCTCATCTGAGTGAACAAACAGTAGTCCTAATTGTTGTCTGTTAAAAGCCAAACGATCGCTCCTTCCCGGCATTGTGTCTAGGTGTGAAGTGGTTTGTGAATAAATCACTGTATAATTGCTGCTTACGATTAACATCTAGGTAATGATGTCTGTCTGTGCACGATTATATAAGTGAGTGAGCCGGTCCTGAACATCGGGAGGAACATCTCCTGAAGGGTGGTTATGCAAATATTGCTGGGTGCTGGTGCAGGCCGTAGACCCTAGCCAGGCTGCGTGGGTCTGAGTGCTGAGCCTGTTGCTCACTGTAGATGTGATCTTGACTAATTTATTTGATCTTGCTGGGCTTTTAGTCTTTCTGTCTTTGAGGTCAAGATTCACTGCTCCAAAGCATTGTTGGTTAGAGCGAGCTGTGTCATGTGAAACTCTTAGAATGGCCCCTGACACATCAGGAGCATTCAACTGCTGGTTATTTGCGTCTGTGTACAGACACTGATGTTTCTCCTCCTTGGAGAAGGCGGGCCCCCATTTTACCCTTCATGCAGGTAGATGGGGTAGCAGAGTGGATCTGCTTGGGCTTTACAGACTGTTTGAAGACATCTTCTAGAAGAAGAGACAGGTCATGCTGGGGAGCCTGGAACCCAGAGCCTCCTCCTCCTCACAGGGAGTCCCAAGCAAAACAAGGTGATTCACACGAGTTCGCTTCCTTCCTAGGCATTTAGGACAATCTTGGGGATGGCAGTGCCTGCCTAGTTCCTGAGGGTCACCAGTATAAATGCTGAGCCAAGACGAAGCCACTGGATGCGGGGGACAGGAGAAACAGGTCATTGTTACAATTCACGCTGCAGAAGGGAGCAGGGTTCTTCAAGCTAAGGCCAGTGAGAAGGATCAGTTCAGTGTCTCCACTGAAGGTACTCCAGGAATACCAGTGTGACCTCACCCATCCCACACCCAGCATTTCCTGTCTGGTTCTGGTGGGATAGTTATTCCCATCCATCCTGACTCTGGGAGGCACCTTCGAGAGCGGCTGGGCTGCCAAGCAGGTG
The DNA here is from genome assembly GCF_030254825.1 of Meriones unguiculatus. NCBI lineage: Eukaryota > Metazoa > Chordata > Mammalia > Rodentia > Muridae > Meriones > Meriones unguiculatus. Next base: position 59,598,554 of record NC_083349.1, read on the forward strand.
GAGCAGGTTTGGGAGAAGATGGGAAGGTCCCTGAGCTGGGGGAGGGACTTGGAAGCAGCCCCCAGCTAGGCAGGAGATGTGGGGATAAATCCTTCCTATTTGGAGATGCAGAAACTAAGAGGAATGCTGCTTCCCTGTGGCTTGCTCAGGTAGACACAGCCCAGACCTACCTGTCCAGGAATGGCGCTGCCTCCAGTGGGTGGGGCCCATCTACACCAATCATGAATCAAGAAAATGTCCCACGGACATACCCACAGGCCAATCTGATGGAGGCAGTTTTTCAGCTGGGGTTCCCTTTTTCCACGTGACTCCAGTTTGCGTCAGGTTGACAGAAAGAAAGAAAGAAAGAAAGAAAGAAAGAAAGAAAGAAAGAAAGAAAGAAAGAAAGAAAGAAAGAAAGAGAGAGAGAGAGAGAGAGAGAAAGAGAGAAAGAAGGGAGGGAGGGAGGAAGGAAGGAAGGAAAGAAAGAAAGAAAGAAAGAAAGAAAGAAAGAAAGAAAGAAAGAAAGAAGTAAGGAAGGAAGGAAGGAAAGAAAGAGAGAAGGAAAGAAAGCAAAAGAGCTAAGCAGCACAGACCTACTCAGTGTAAATGTTTAAAAGCAGCTCATCTTCGGCACTTAGGAACCTCACATCCCTTCTAGACACAACGCCAAACTCCAGGGTGACCCAATTTTAACTTGTCATATTGTAGGTTACTTTTGTCTATTTTAATGCTTTGTGTAAGTGAAAAACCTTCATGCCCAGCCTCTATGACTCATCTGTAGCTCTGAAATTAATTTGTGTTATTTAGATTTGCTTAAACAATATTCACATACACACACTTATAAACATTTATACCCACCAACCGGAGCACTGCAAGAACAAAAGCCCAAAAACCAAACAAAAAATCACACCCCCAGAAGGTCTAATACATACACCTCTGTCACAAGTACACCTAGTCACATTGCTTACGTACGGGCGTATGAAACACACTCAGCTTCTCACACAAACGGTCCCACTCCTTGCATGCACACAGTGTGCACACACGTGTAGATCTACATACTCTTAAGCGTGGCCTCATATGCTCAGTGGTCCTCACGCATATAGGTATGCCTCACTCATGACCCCGGTTACGTGGTATGTGTCCCTGTGTGTGTGCAAATGCTTACACCTCTGCACACACGTTTATACACACACATGCAGCTTCTCGCTCACACACAAACACATCATACCTGCTTCCATTTCCACCCACAAACGCCCACTCTCATGCCGTACTCCCAGCCTCCTGCACCAGCATGCGCCCCTCTTTCCCTAGCTGGCGCTCCCAGATTCTCCGACTCCGGCTCTGGACAGATAAAATCAACAGCTCAACAGTGTCCTCAGAGCAAAGCCGCACTCTGTTGAGAAACCCGAGCCCTTATTGGAGGGCTACAAGTGCTGTGTCTGGGGCTGGGGGAGAGGGAGGTGGAGGGGTGGTCTCCCAGGGCGCCTGTGGCCGTCGGGCTGTTTCCATTATAAAGACGATGAAAGGGCAGCACAGGGAAAGCATGGCCGTGAGTACATAAAGCTGCCACCTCTGACCCTTGAAGACCAGAGCACATCCCAGAATGAATACTCATTAAGAAGAGGAACTTGGGCTCAACCCAAGGTCTCCAGTACCCGAGGCCTTGGGCCAGACTCCCAAGGGATGTGAGGGATATAAGAACCCCTGCTAAGGGTGGGAACATGTAAAGGAAGCAGGTTGAGTAGGGATTGTGGGAAGAAGGGCCACCAGGGAGAGGGACAAAAGTGGGGGAGGGGTGGGGTCCTCTTTGGGTCCTCTCTCAGCAGCTCTTTGGGTCTCTTCACTGTGAGGAAAGCACACATCCTCTCCTGGCGCCTTAGTCTTGCTTTGCTTGCTTTACTGACCACCAGCAACTATAGGCAAACAGGAATTAGCAAAAACAACAAAACGGGAGAAACGGCAAAGCCACCAGGTCCTGCAAAGTCTGGGGAGAGACTGACTCTGGCTTTGCTGCAGGAATGAGTCTTGCTGTACCTGAGACCTGTGAGTCTCTCCAAAGCCCTTCTCTGGGGGACCTGTCCATCTCAGCACCAGATAGCCCAGTAAAGCTCAGCAGTGACTGACAGAGAAAGCAGAGAATAAGGAACTGGGCAAGAACGAGAGCAGCATTTTGGAAGCCCACCACCCAGCTTGGCCGAGGTTCGAACCTCAGCCAGCAACACACATGTGGGGCTGGCCCAGCTCTGAAGCCTGACATGATGGCACCCTTTTCAAGGTGTCCCCTTTCTCTGCAACTGACTTCTGGGTGACCTCTCCCAGGGTTGACAGTCACTTCCTTCTAAAGCCATCTTGGCTCTTGATTGCTCATCTGGTCCAGTTCCCTGGAAAAGAAAGCACTTGGGCTAGAGAGATGGTTCAGTAGTTAACACTTGCTGTTCTGGCCACAGACCTGGGTTGGTTCCTAGCTCCCACGTGGTGACGCACAGGGATGCGTGTGGTGCACATACAATTGTGCAGGCAAGTTGACCCGTGGTGACACATGCCTTTAACCCCAGCACTCACTGCAGAGGCAGGCAGATCTGTGAGTTCAAGGCCAGCCTGGTCTACAGAGTGAGTTGCAAGACACCCAGAGTAACGCAGAGAAATCTTGTTTCAGCTCCCCCTCCTAACAAACAAACAAACAAACAAGTAACAAAAACCACGCAGGCAAAACACTCATGCACATAAGCGTTAAGAACACGGTTGCTCTTCCAGAGGAGCAGGGTTCATCCTAGCACACAGCAGATAGCTGCCACCTGTCACTCCAGCACCAAGGATATCTGACGACCCCTTCTGGCCACTAAGTAGGCCATAAAAAGTCTCATCTCTGCTAATTAAAATGAAAATGCCAGTTCCACAATAATGAAATATAACAAGACGCACAAAGTCTTCATCAAAAGATAAAGAGAAACAGGTCACCACATCTGTCCCTGAATAGGGAAGAAGAATAGAAGGGTTCAGGGAAGCACCCATGTCTCTGCGTGCTGGCAGATTTGGGGCAGGAACTCCAGTGTTGCCGAAGGCTCCAATAGCTAGAGGAAGCCTAGCGAAAGGGCTGCTGCGGTGCTGGTCTGTCCAGCGAGGAGTGGCCTGCAGCCAAGGGGCCGGGGTCAGGCCTGCACAAAGCCTACCTTCCCTCATCATCCTGGTCTTTGTCCCTGAGGGGAAAAGCTGAGTTCCCCCCCCCCCCCCGCAGGGGAGGGGCGCTTAGGCAGCTGAGGTCTGTGTGTCAGCACAGGATTCTTGGTCTGTACCAAAAGCTCCCTCTTGGCCAAGTCTCTCTTGTCTCGTCAGCTGAGATGAAGGGGAAAGGCGGGTGGGCTCAACTTTAAAGCCAGCTTCAGACGAGGATGACACGGGCATCAAGAAAACCAAACCCCATTTTCTGCTTCCTCTCTTAGAGGTCCCTCAGCCCCAGCTCAAAACATAAGCAGTTTTTGTTGTTGTGTTTTCTGGAAAGTTTCTCTGGGACAGACATTAGCCCGCGAGCTTTATGTGAATTAACTTTTCAGTAGCTCTATATGAAAGCACAGTGTTACCCACACTTTACAGGTGAGCAAATTGAGGTCCAAAGAGGTTGCTAAGTTACTGGCCCAAGGGTACCAGTTTTTTAAAGTAGGTTGGGATTAAAAGCCAACCATCCTGGCTAGGATAGCCAGCAGGTATCTTAGTCTCGTTAAGGGACAGAAAAGCCAGGTTCAGAGGCCAGATCAGAAGTTGGGGTGGGGCGGAGAACCGTAGCTTGCTGCTCAGGATCTCAGCATCAAGCCCCCTCTTTTGCCCCTGATCCCTTCCACAGGCAACACCAAGCCAAAAGGCAGACATCTTGACAGCATTCTCCTTTACCCATCTTATTGACCCTCTGTCTTTGCGACAACAAAAAGCCCACACATCCAAGACACCAACTGTTTGTATCAATCATTTCTCATCCTTTCATCCTTAATCAAAGTTGATACTTGGGCTTTGGGCTGGGGATTTAGCTCAGTGGCACAGTGCTTGCCTAGTATACACAAGGCTTTGACTCTCAGCATTGTGGAAATAAATAAAACCGGCACAGGCCTTTTCTGATGTGTGCTTGTTGTGTGGTTAGTTAAGAATGCACTGTTTCCTGGCTGGGGCTGTAGATAAGTTACAGAGGACTTGCTCAGCGTGCACATGGCCCTGGGTCTGGTCCCAGCACCATGTAAAATGGGCAGAGCGCTGAGTGCCTATAACATCAGAACTTTGGAAATGAAGGGAGAAGGATCCAAAGTTCAAGATCATCCTCCTCCACATAGCAGGCTGGATGACGTCATAGGATAAATAAAACTGTCTTAAAATAGTATATATGTGAAGATTATATAGATATTGTGTATATATATATATATATAGTCTGTATGTGCTTCGGATTGAACCTATAGCCTTGTACATTAACACTAAGCTCAACTCTGAGGCCAGGCTGATGAGGCTTAAAGTTTTTGCATTGCATTGTGTTTAGCCATGCTTCCTACTTGCCTCCCCGGAGTTCTTATTCTTCTTTGAAAAAAATTTTAACTGCACTTTACTTACTAATCTGTGTGCGTATGACAGGCACAGGGAGATGAGAGGAAAACTTTCAGGAGTGGGTCCTCTCCTTCTACCACATGGGTCCCAGGACCGAACCCCAGACATCAGCCTTGGCAGCAGGCACTCTAGCTGCTGCATCATCTCAGCAGCCCCACGCTATCATTTTCACGGCTGTGTAGTAGTCCTTCTCGCCGATGTCCCTCGAAGGCCTCAACACTTCCCTAGTGCTTGCTGGGTAGCTGGGTCACTTCCAGGGCTGAGCTATGATGATCAGTGCTGCTGTTGTATGAATTACTTTTTTATTTCCTTAGGATATGGTTCCAAAAGTGGGATTATATAATCAAGGGATATGAATGGCCTCATGGTTTTCTTACATAACTCGGGGAGGATGGGGCAGATTCAGCAGCAGTATCAAGGAAGAATGCTCCCTTTCCCTGAGCAGACTAAACAGATGGTTTGTTCCTAAGGCAAACAAACCCCTTTGGGAAGAGACACATGGAGACTGAGAGGAGGTTGCCTCCTCGTCCCCACCTGCTCTGGAGTGGTTCTCTGTCACCCCCTCATCTGTATGGGAGACTGGCTGTGTTCTAGTTTTTCTGGGTTTGCTTTGTTTTGGTCTTTTATTTATTTATTTATTTATTTATTTATTTATTTATTATTATTTTTGAGACAAGGTTTCTCTGTGTAGCCTTGGCTGTCCTGGAGCTCACTGTAGACCAGGCTGGCTTCGAACTCATACAGAACAGCCTGGCTATCTTCTGATTTCTTAAGCATCCCTTTGTGTAGTGTTCATTACATGGCAGGTATTGCGCTGAGCACGTTATAAATGTTAACTAGTTTCCCTTCTATATCAAGTTCAACCTGCAGCTTGTTTTACTGTCATACCCGCTCGAAAGGGGAGCAAACTGGGGAGTTTACTGGCTGTCACATGGCTAGGAGGCTGCCAATGTGGAGCATCTCGAGCACTCTATTAGCATCCTCTGGGCGGTATTTCCCTGACCGGGGAGGACAGGCCTTCTGCTGGGAGCATTTTCTCTTCCCAGTCCTGCCTTGGTCCCAACAGCCTCCATCCCAAGAAGGGAAATCTAAAGCTTCTTTAAATTTAGATTTAAAACACTGGACCTCTCTGATAGTTGGCTTTCTCCTCTGTCAAATGATAGATTAAGAGATGAGGGGGTCGGGGAGATGGCTCAGCATCAAGAGCACTTGCTGCTCTTGCTCAGGACTGGAGATCAGTTTCTTAGCTCCCTGTGGTGAATCATTGCTGTAACTCTAAGCTATGGTGAAAATCCAGAGTCTTGGGTGTCAGACATTGCACTCACCTTCCAGTTCCTTCTTATCCTGTGTACTCACCCCTGCCGCTGGGCTAAGCACTTTGACATGTTCTTATCTTTCTCTAGATTTATTTCTATTTTATGTGTATGAGTGTATGCCTGTATGCACACCACATGTGTCCCTGAGGCCCACAGAGCTCAGAAGAGGGGATCAGAGCCTCTGGAGCTGCAATTACTGCAAACGCTCTTGATGCTGAGCCATCTCTCCAGTCCTTTCATCTCTTTATCTTTACCATGATTTCACAAGAGTCAACTGACATTTCGCTGGACAGAGGGAACTCAATCGCCCATTATGTGTCTTTGGTCTTTCCGTTCAGGCTTGGCTCCTTTCTGGGCCCTGGGGCTCCATTCTTTACCTTAGTCCATTTCTCTTTGTCCTCATCAGTTTTTCTAACTCTCACAAATATGAAGACAAAATCATTTAGTTCAGCTTCCGTTGCTTTTCCTGGCCAAAATCAGCTCGGCTTTATCAGGACTATGATCACCATACAAAGCATTAACTTTGCCTTTTACTTTCTGGAACTGAGGGCCACTCCTTTAGAGAGGTCCAAATAGCTCCCTTCTTTACCATCTCAATGTCTACACCCCTTTGGGACCTGCCTACTGGGTTCCTTCCTTCTACCAGAGGATCTTCAGTTAGTTTACCAAAGCAGTTGAAGGATAGGTTCTAATTCCAACAAAGAGACCACACCCCTCAGCTCAGTTTTGTGCTTCCTATTTCTTCAGGTCCTGTGGAATGGCTGACTCATAGCTCAGGTGCCTCCTGGGGAGTGGCTTTTCCCAATCCCCACACACAACTGTGCAAACTGCAAACCCCTGAACACACGTTACGTTATGCATTCCCACTGTGGAGAGAAGCCTCCCTCCTCATCGCTAGCAAACTCTGGAGGTTTTGCTGAGAGCATCAGCTTCAGAAACCATGATCGGGGGCTGGAGAGATGGCTCAGAGGTTAAGAGCCACCTTAACCTGCTCTTTCAGAAGATCCAGGTTTGACTCCCAGCACCCACATGGCAGCTCATAAGTGTCTGTAACTCCAAGATCTGATACCCTCACACAGACATACATGCAGGCAAAACACCAATGCACATAAAATGAAAATAAAGAAGTCCTAAAAAATAAAAGGAAAAAGAAAGAAACTGTGATTGGCAAGTTGAGAAGCTGCAAGTTTGAGCACCCTTTTGTATGTACATCTGTGTGGTCACATGCATATTGAATACATGCTTTGGGGGGGTGACAATGTACAGATGCACATTTGCATGGGCTGGGGATGATAGAGCGCATGCCTAGAGTGTACACCCTTAGCACCACAAAAATATCTGTATATTTATTTAAAGTAAAAAAAAATGCAGAGTTTATTATCTGCTTTTGGGAGTGAAGCATTCGCCTCATCTTCTAAGTATGTGTTTGTGCACCCACATGGAACTTGAACAAAAGGCTGCTTAGGAAGGTTTTCTAAACCTGGAGCATCAAGACAAGACTTGGAAGAAGAACTAGACCGGCGAGGCGGAGTGGAAAGAGAAACACAAAAGAGAATCGGGCCTGATGTTTCATAACTAAGAGGAAGGCAAGCCAGAAACCCTCGCAGATTCCGACGGCGTGCAGCACCCAGCAAACCCTGCTGTGGTGCAGGACAAGGATGGCAGGTGGGAACTGGGAAGAAGATGCCGAGTGGTGGGATCTAGCCCCAATCTCAAGAGCCAGGGATTGGAGGACCTGGGTCCCAGGTGGTCCCACCAATTCTATGACGTGTCTGGACGGAGGAGAGTTTGACATTGGCAGTTTGGGCTCCAGGAAGCTCATGGCTTTCTTGCCAGTATCTCTTACCTTTTGCCTCATTATCTTTTTGCTCTCAGAAACTGCTCCAAGGCTTCCAAAGTCTGGAAGTTTCGCTGACTTCAGAGGGATGCATGGAAGGAGTGGTGAGCTGTGGTGTGTGTGTTGAGGGGTAGTTTTTGCTGAGGCTGCAGCTCTCAGTCCTTTCTAGTTCCTTGTTGCAGAGGTCCTCAGGCAGGGAAGGTCTGTTAATTGAAGGCCAAGAAGAATGAGGGGTCAGATTAATGACCAGCCTGCACCAGGGCAGCGAATGAGGCAGGAGCCCCCCTTGGCCTTGGAGAATGGCAGATGTCCTCTCTGTATCTTGTCTCTGCAGCCTCAGCCACATCCTCTCCATGGAACTCTACAGAGCAGAGGATTTTAGGGCGTCAAGGAAGACTTCCAGTATGACGGAGGGCTTTCTACGTTTAGTCTCAAAGACTCCAGCACCTGTGGGGATGACAAATGTTTTGCATAAACATCAGTGCAATAACGAGAAAGATGGTAACGCTGACATATACACGCAATGGAGCAGGAAGCTCTTAGCACTTCCGTTTTCCAATGGTTCTGAAAATGGCTTGATGCTGTGGTTCTTCAACAGATCAGACAAGCAATGGCCAGAGTTGCTCACTGATCCGCTCACATTTGCACCTGTGAAAAGCAGTGGCTGGGATTCCAACTCCTGCCTCTGTAACTTCAATTCTGGGATCCCTCAAAAGAGGATTAAAAAACAAACAAACAAAAAACCCAAGATTGTGCTATTGGCCACTTTACAATAAAGCTCATGAGTGATGTCTGGAGAATTTTAGGGGAGGCAATAGTATGAACTGGCTTTGTGGAGCAGCAGGGTTTTTTGTTTGTTTGTTTGTTTGTTGTGGACGTGGAATTGTGAGAGCTTCCCATCCAAAGAATGGAGAGGAAAAGTGTGAGTGTTCATATAAAGTATACCCTGGCTAATGGACACCGACTGGGGGCCAGTACTCTGAGGGGCAAAAAAGTAAGTTAAGGACCTTGAATGGAAGGATGAAGGCTTTGGTTTTCCCTTCTGTGGGTTGCACAGGTTATGAGATGCGATTACCAAAGCAAGAAAGGTTTGTCCTGCTGACCTTTCGGAGAGGAAAGATGTGCATTTGAGGCAGTGTGGACTAGGGGAAGAGGATGGAGTGCCAGCTAGGACTGAAGGGTATAGAAATAGAAGACACAGAGGCAGCCTCTCTCTTTCAAGAGGCTTCCTCCTGGAAGGCAGGATCAAGAGATCAAGCATACTGCATCAAGAGACCCGGAGAGGCAAATACCCAGGTAACCAGGGAGAGAGAACAGGTCCTCCAAGGCCCTGGTCCGAGGCAGTAATGGTATGGACCCTAGTGAGCAGGTCTGGATCTTCGGGCTGCACCTCATTGAGAGGTTATTAATCGCGAGTTTGTCTGGTGTCAGAGCGCAGACATAAACTGCATTAGCATTACCCCATAATCTTATTTAGTAAATGCTCATGCCGTTCAGTCTCCTGTAATTGCATTGGGAAGATGCAATATTTATGAAAGGGGAGAAAGGGATGTCACTGCTTATCTGAGCTCTGCAGTAAAAATCCCAGGAAACGCTACATGGACTAAGGAGTCCTGGCCAGGAGCTTGCCAGCCTGGGCCGCTGGTGTCTTGTGGGCTCTGAGTGGCCCTGCCGGCCTGCTGCCACCCCAGAGCTTTCTTCTCAACATTCCTAGAACCTTAGGTAGCAGTTTGGGGTGCAGGAAGAGGCAGAAGCCATTTTTCCACATTGCCCCACAAAGCTTTCAGATGTGTCAAGTTTTCTTTTGGGCACATGGTCCAGATTTCTTTCTCCCTACAGGTAAATGTACCCCAGAGCTGAACAGGGAAGGGAGAGGAGGATTTTAACTTTGTTGTAATAACGTGGGGACAGAGCAGAACTGAGAGGGGTGGCCCATAGCGGATGGGAAAGGTGAGAGCAGGTAGGAAGCCCGGGGTCTGCCTGCAGAACAGCTTTGGCCACTAGAATGATCTTCCAAGCTTACTGCAGCCCAGCCCCCGCCCCTCCCTAGGGTGGTAGCCATCTCCCACTCTGCTAGAATTCCCTCCGAACTTCCTAGGACACTTCTCAAAGACCATATTCCCCTGTCTCCTGTCTCTACAGTAAGTTGTATCCATTTCACCTGAATGTGCTTCTCTCTGCTGCTCTGGAGCGGGGGTCACTAGCGAGGGTGGGTGGTGGGTGGGAGGAGGAGTTCTCTTGCTAGTACCTAGAGCACTTATGGGTGCTGGTGGAGGACACACTGGGCTGTGGGTGACACACAGGCATTTGAAGTTTAGGAGCAGGACAGACTCACAGACCACATACGCTCCGCCCCTGCTGTGTTAGGCCACCTAAAATAGCAGGAATTACTTCTCAATCACATGGGTGCGGCAGGGTGGGCCGGGGTGGGGAGTCCCTCTCTGCCCCCTTTGTTTAGAGAACTGTGTGATCCCAACCTCAGAGTGGTTAGCACAAAAATAGCCCCACACAGAGGATGCGCCCGTCAGGAAAGAGCTGAGCATCTCAAACAAGCAAGCAGATAAGTGGGGCGGCGAGATTTCCTGCCTCTGCTTAAGAATATGAGGAGTAAAAAGAGGTGGAGAAAGCGGCTTCACTGTCAGTTGCCGGATGGTGAGGGTTAGGGAGAGGTGCTTACGGAAGTCTGGGCTGATACAGTCAGAGGCATTCTGGGACTCGGGGCTGTGCCTCGGCACCAGCTTCTTGTGTTGGGCTAGTGTGGAGCCTCCTTCTCCATGGGGAGCCCAAAGCGCCTGACTACCTACAGTTCCCGGGGTCTCAGAACCCTCTGTGCCCTCTTCTACCTCTCCTAGGACCCTAAGACGCCTCTCAAAGGAACACACAGACCCCGCGCAGCGAGCCGACCGCTGAGCACTGAGCCCGCCCCTCCGCAGGCTCGCACAGGCCGTCCTCGTGAGGGTACTCCGCTGGCCCGGCCGGTCCTGCGTCTCCTCCCTAGATCCTGCAGACCAGGCCGGGACAGCCGAGCCCGGGACAGAAGAAAGCCCCGGAGAAGGGTGCGCGCAGGACGGCTGAGCCCCCCACCCCGCCCGCGCCAGCTCCCTGGCCGCCGCAGACCCATTAATCACAGGGCCGCCGCCGTCCAGTTGGGGATCCGGGGCGCCCAGCGCCGCCGCACGCGGCCGGTGGGACAATGGGATTCTTTCCGGGGGGAGAGGCCGCCTCGGGCCGGGGCTCAGGCGGCGGCACCTCCTTCCCTCGATCGGTCCCTCGGTACCCGCCGAGCGCCTGCGGCGGCCGGGGACGGGTGGCGCGCGGGTGGCGAGGCTGGCCGGCCTAATTCAATTAGCTGGGCGGCCGCCGCCTCCGGCCCCGGGGCCCGCGGGGCTCCGGCTCCCCGCAGCTGCTCTTTGTGCCGGGAGCCCATGCATATGGATTGGGTCCCTCCCTCTCCGCTCCCCGACCCCACTGCTGGCACCTGCGGCTGGCCCGGCCCTCCTCGGCCCTCCTCGGCCCTCCTCCTCCTCCCCCTGCCACTGCCGAGCGACCTTGGCCTTCCCGGAGAAAGTTGGGAAAGTGATAACCGCACGCGCGTCGGTTCGGCGCCGCCGTTAGTGAATGAAGTCGCGGGGGAAGGGTGGGGTGTGGGCGGTTCGGTCTCTTTCCCAGTCTCGGCCCGATGGTCTCTGCGGAGCTGGGGTACCTGCAGGTCTGCCCGCCGGGCTGAGGCCGTGCCTGCCGTCCCTCCCGCGTGCCCAGGCGTACCCACGCAGCGCCCCGCGCAAGGCCGTGTGTGTGTGTGTGTGTGTGTGTGTGTGTGTGTGTGTGTGTTTCGTTCTGCTCCGACCTGAAGGGTGCAGCTGAGTGCATCTGCGGGCACCCGCGTTCGGGCCGAAGGAACACGGGTCTGTGGACCCAGCGCTGGGGACGCTGAGGCAGGAGAATTCTGCGAGTTAGAGACCCTGTCTCAAAAGCAGAAGCCGAAATCTTCGTGAGCGTCGGGGGATGTTCACACCGGAAGGGGTGAGAGCAGGCCTGCGTGTGGCTGCGTGTGGGAGGGCCAGCCTGAAGCTCGGAGAGCTTTGGGTCCGATCTGCGTGCACACTTCAGTTGCCTGCGCGGCCAGACGCTGCGTGGGACACTTACCCGCCCCCACGCGCGCACACCCACTAACTCAGCAGGGGCCGAGTCTCCCGGGCTCCGTCGTCAGCCCTTCACCAAGCCTGGTTCTTTTCTGCTGGAGCAGGAGCTTGGAGCGCTAATTTCCAACCCAAACGCCCCTCAGCCCTTCTGCGGAGGCTGCTCCCCGATGCTGTTCCAGCCCTCAGCCCCCAGCCCCCAGCCCCCAGCCCCCAGCCCCCAGCCCCCAGCCTGCAGTGGGGCCCTGGCTAGCTCTCCCTGTTTTCCACTCCAAGCAAAGCCACCCAGCTCTGGAGTCGGCCAACGTGCGGACCGCGTGCAATCCGCGTCTGTGGACCACTAGACCTGCCCACACCGAGGTGTCTCAGACCTTCAGGGGCAACCTCAGGATCCCTAACTCCGTCTCTCTGGCACCTCCGGGAACTCTCCGGGGGAAGTCAGGTTTTCCCACATCTGCAAGTGTCCGTGCCCATGCGCTTTCCCCTCAACCTCTCAGCTCTCAGATGGGCTGAGGAAATGAGGAGTCTGTGTGCACAACAGGTCAGCGGTGTCGCCTGAAAACTCCGTGCCCTCCCGCTCCTTGCTGAGAAGTTTCACACTTGAGGTACACAGAGGAGGAAACCTGCTGCCTGCTCCTTGTGTTACAGGGGATAAATCGATTCCTAGAGGGTTGCTGGCCCTTGGAGGCTGTGCCAGCACCTGGCTGGTGCCCTCCAGGGATCTTTCCTCTTCCTCCACATCTCAGCCTGGGATCCAGATGTCTTCTGCTTCATGAATGCCACCCTGCAGACTTGCATGGGCAATAGAGGGGGTGCCAAGGACGGGGGGGGGGTGGCCCTGGATCCTAGGCTGAACTTCACCTCTGGGCTCAATGGGGCTAAGCTGAACTCCTGCCTGGGAGGCTATCCTGGGAGGCCAGAGCCAAGGGAGTCTGTCTTGCCCTGTGTAGTCCCAGACCACACACAACCCTGTCGTTTCTCGAGTTCTAACAGCCTGGGAAGAGAATTGGCATCAAGGATAGCGAATCCAAAGCATTTGCAGAGACTCTCTTAGGAAGAAGGAAGGCAAGAAACTTGAGTGTGACACCAAGGGTGAACGGGGCAGCAAGGAAGAACCTACTCTAAAAAACACCTACCTGCCCAGCTTTGATGGGCCTAGTGGAGAAAAGAAAATTGCCCTAATTTCAGGTGACAACTGACCTAGTGTGACCTAGTGAACATGGAGGAGTCTGCCTGTCCCCCCTTCCTTTTTCCCCCTGCCCATTCAAGGTCCCTCTTCTGATGGCAAAATGTGTGTCAGTCCTTAATATTGGGCAGGCTGTTAGTCTCTCATTTTAGGATTGGGTGGGGTCTCATGGGATTGGCCTGGAAACCCCCCCCCCAAAGCTGAGGAAGAATCATTGCATTCTGGCTGGAGCAGTCTGTCCTGCCCACCCTATCCTTTTCCAGTCTAGGGACTAGAGACTGTCAGCCACCCATGCCCACTAGGCTAGAGAGCCCTTCCAGGTGTCTCTAAGTCCCCAAATGACTGACAGCTCCTGTCTGCTGGAAGGATACCTTTCCTGGTTCCCTGCTTAAGGCAGAGGGGACCACTCTGACCACGACAGCCCTGCCATCTACGACACAGCGCTTTACACAAGCCTCTCAGCCACTTCTCTCTCTCCGCAGAACACCCCTTAGGCATGCCTCTTGTCTCTGTTCCCCTCTATGTCCACATGTGGCCTTTTCCCTGACAACTACGCCGGAAAGCAAGACCCCTCTCCCACAGACACCAGACTACACTGGCTCATTCACACACTGCTAGGACAGTGGTAGAGACAGACACACACCAGTTCTGTTCCAGTACCCACAGCACTGACATGCTCCCTGCCACACACCTCCTGAGGCTGCAGAGACAGCCCAGGGTCCCTCTTTCTCTTGCAAAGGTCTTGCCAACGCTTCACTTTTGGTACCATCCCAATACGACCCAGTGCCTGATCCATCACAGGCGATAAATATTCATGTAAGAAAACATTTTAAATTACCCCTTAAAGACATGCCCAGGACATCTGCACACCCTGTCCAGTCCTCGCTGTTATACTTTCACATCCAACTTTCCCACACAGTCCCATAAACACAGAGTAATTAAGTCACCACACATATCCCTAAGCTAAAGGACAACCCCTGGCCCTGGGGTCTCTCCCAGAGGAAGCTGTGTGAGATCCAAAGAGGACTCCCTCTGGGTACTCCCGCTTCTTTCCCTCCTCTCCCAGCCTCAGTTCCAGCTGCTCCCCTTTTAATTGGAGGTAAGAGGGAGATTGTATTGAGGGGCATGATTGCCAGGTGGCCTCAGGAGGGCTAGAGAGAAGGGTCTGAAACTCGCTCAGATAACATGCAAGGCAAGAGTCAAGTTTAGCACGGGGAAGTAAGTGCCTCATGACAAACTAGCACTGGAGCCCATCTGCCTTTTCCCAGCATTCAGTGCCTGGGTTTGCTCAGAGTAGATAGAAGTATGAGGGTTGGTGGGAAGGTTACTCCTGTGGTGGAGGGAACCTGGGCCATCTCAGCTCATCTGTAAGTCCTGCTCGCCCTTCCTCCTTCCTCTTCCTTAACAGGACTACCCTGTAAGGTAGGAGAACAGCTTCAGAAACACAGCTGCTGCATCAAACAAACACTGTTTCCTGTGGCAATGCTGCTGCTAGGAGAAGTAGGGGCCAGAGCTCGACAAAGCCACACCTTCTGGTCTCACCTTCCTAGACAGGGACTGAGCTGAGAGAAAAGCACCAGGCTTCCCCACCAGGCCAACACAGTGGACTCACAGTCCTTCATCCTTCCAGGGCTGGATAGGGATAAAAGCGAATCAGGAAACAGAAAGGTTGGGAGGGCAGGAGAAAGCCAAGGCGCTCCTGGATTTTGTTAGCCACACAATCTCAGTGAGTTGTTGTGACTTCTGCGTGGGCCAAGAAGGGTGCAGTGTCCTCTCAGATATCCTGGACAGGTGGTGCTAGACCTGAAGGGTTTAGGATGTGGGCCAGCAGGTGTCCGGAGCTGGGAGAGGTGGGGATAGGAAGGCTGTGAGACTAGGAAGTCACAGCACTGCTGGGAGAGGGAGGGTGAAGTGTGGGGAAGATCAGGTGGTTTCCTCAAGGGCCTCAGAGTGACGAAAGATGCTGCTTTGAAGATGTCTAAGGAAGACAGTTGTAACCGTGGCAGGCAGAACTGTGGTTAGATTAACAGGAGCAGGACCACTGGGCTCCAGCCTCAAGGATGCTCCAGAGCCTTCTGCCATAGTTTTCAACCTCAAATAGAAGTACTCCTGGGGTTGAGTTCCCCAAGCACTCCCCCTTCTGTCTGCAGAACTCTGAACAGATTTGTCTTTTAAAAATGGCACATAGGGGGCTGGAGAGTTGGCTTGGTGGCTGGGAGCACTTAGTGCTTTTGAGGAAGACCAGGATTCAGTTCTAAGACCTACATAACTCCAGTTCCAGGGAATCAGATGCCCTCTTCTGGCCTCTGGAGGTACCAGACACGGACATGGTACACATACACACATACAGGCAAAAACATTCATATACATACACTTAAATCAATAAATCTTAAAAAAATTAATGATATGTAATTCACATTTCATACTTTAAAGTGCACGATTGAGAATATTCATGAAGTTTTGCAGTCACCACTACCTGATTCTAGCAAGTTTTAGTCATTCCAAAAGGAAACTCTGTGCTCAGTGACAGTCCCTTTCCCTCTTCTCCTCATGTCAGTAACCACAAAGCCACCTCTGTCCCGTGGAGTTCTGGATCTCGGCCACTTTACATAAGCGATCTATATTTTATGTGTCCTTCTGTGCCTGGCTTATTTCACTTAGCAGGGTACTTCAAGGCTCATCTTTGTTGTGGTGTGAGCCAGCACTTACTTCCCCCTTCCGGTGGGTGGATGTTCTGCTTTGTGGGCATCTCCCTTTCTGTTCATCTGCTCAATGCTTGAAGTAAAATGGTACGCACTTTCCAGCCGTAAAGAACATCACTGCAATGGACATTCAAGCAGCTTTATTTGGTGTAACTATCAAGCCACACCCACCCGCTTCTTGGGGTCTTAAATGGGTGTGAGTTGTGGTATCTGACACATAGTTGCTTCTCAGTTAACAATCCTGCTGCTTTCTCTCTAGATCTCCCAGGATAAAAGGAAGGCAGAGCTCATTCAGCCTCAGACAACTTTCCAAGTCAGTTATGGAACCGAACCTTGTGGGTCAAGGGATGGCATCTGGATTGGCTGAGTGAGGAGCAAAGACCGGGCTTTGTTTGTGTTCACTACCAGCTAGCTGCCAGCTTCTAAGGGATGGCATCGGGTTTCTATAGTTACCCGTGATAGTGGCCTCTGACTTACCCTTCTTTGTTTGTTGTGTGACACCCCCCCCCCCCCAGAGACTGTAAGGCCTCTGAGGTCAGGTCGCTTTGCCCTGCCCAGAAAGTGCCAGGTACATTTTAAGCACAGAAATATTTGTCGAGTAAGTCTCCATTAATTTACTAGTCATTTAAGATGAGCATATTTTATTTGTTGGGGCTGAGCTGGGAGGGGGCGGATTACACATGTAAGACATTTCCTGTCTCTGAGGACGGCTGTTCAAGTGAAGGTGACAGACAGATGCGGCCAAAGCAAAGAGATTACGGTGAGACTTGGTGGGCACAGAGTGCCTCCACAAGCTAGCGCTCTCCCAGTTAGAGACCCTCCAGAAGGCCGAGCATGGAAGGACCTGAAACAGAGCAGGAGATGTAACCCATGCTTTCCTTTCCAGAACTTGGCTGCTAGGAGGGGACAGACCTTTCCATGCTGGAGAGGGCGAAGAGAGGAAGCAGAAGAAGGGAGTTTCCTTCTTTTATCAGGCTCTCAGCCAGTCAGCCACAGGCATCACTTTGAAAAAGGCCTAAATTTGTCGTGGACACACTTCCCTGAACCTAGTCCCACCAGCCCCAGCCTCCACAGCCTGAAGACCGGAGGCCTCCCCGCCCCCAAAAAAAAGATTCTAAAAGCAACGAAATCCCTCCTGTTCCTCGCAAGAGTTCAAAGCCTCCTTTGGAAAAGGCAGCCCTGGGCTAGCCGGGAGGTGGGAACCAATGCAAACCCAGCGGCGTGCATTCAGACTTCGTAGGAACGGCTTTTCAGAGCATCTGTCTATTCCAAACGAAAGGGGCACCTCGAGGAATGGGCATCCTGGCACAAGCTCCAAACCGACCCCTTGGCTTGTGCCTGGTTTTTAGGATGACTTCCCTTTCCTTAAAGTTCTGTAAAGAGACTGAGCTGGGATGGCTGCTAATTTTTATAACACTATATCGCCGGTTGTTCATAGGACCTGTTTTAAAGGGCAAGCCTGAACTCACCGCCCCGCCTGGGGCCTGGGCGCCATACCTGGGGAGTAGACTGTCTTCTACTTTCTAACAAGCTGGACTTGAAGTTGCAGTAAATCGCTCGGTTGAGTGACAGGTGTTTCCCAGCTCAGCCCTTAGGGAGATTCTCCAGTTGGGCAGGACACCTGTCCCCAGGGGCCTGGTGGGCTGGACTCCTTTGGCCCTGTTCAAAGTGAGGGGGTGGTTCCAGGCCCCTCTGGGAAAGGGCTCTGATTTCCCTCTCCTTGGGTCCGTGTGTCTGTCCGTCTCTGGGAATGGCTGCTTCCTGTTCTTTTCTTTCTCGTTTTAAACCTCTCGCTGTGTTTCTCATCCTTCCCCTTCGCTGGAACTACTCAGAGCCCTGCTCTCCGTCCCTCTGCCTCTGGCTCCGGCATCTGTCTGGGCTCCTGGCCTCCTTCTCCCCCTCCCTGCCCCTCCCCCGCGCTGTCATTCACCCCGCTCCTTTCCACGCACAGCCAATGGAGAGACCCGGCCGAAGCAGCTAGGCTCGCTCGCTCAGGGCTTTTTCGCCCGGTGATTGATGTCCCAGAGTCAACAGCGAGAGAGCGAGCAGCCGGAGAAGGAAAGGAGAAGCCCGAGGAGAGGGGAAGAATACAGCTCCCCTCTCTCCCTCCCCTCCCCCCTACTTTGGCCCTTCTGCGCACTTCGCCTCCAAGTCTCGGCGCAGCCTGGAGCCGCGGTTGCCTCGGCGCCCCCGCTCGCTGGCCGGCTAGTCGAGCGCGGCGAGCGCCCGGGCCCCCGCGCGGGGCCGGGGCCAGCATGGAGCACCTGGGGCCGCACCACCTCCACCCGGGCCACGCGGAGCCCATCAGCTTCGGCATCGACCAGATCCTCAACAGCCCGGACCAGGGCGGCTGCATGGGGCCCGCTTCGCGCCTGCAGGACGGAGAATACGGCCTGGGCTGCTTGGTCGGAGGCGCCTACGCTTACGGCGGCGGCGGGGGCTCGGCCGCGGGCGCGGGGGCCGGGGGCGCGGGAGCCTACGGCGCCGGGGGCCCGGGCGGGCCCGGCGGCCCGGCGGGCGGCGGAGCCTGCAGCATGGGCCCTCTGGCCGGCTCCTACAACGTGAACATGGCCTTGGCGGGCGGCGGCGGGCCGGGCGGCGGCGGCGGCGGCGGGGGCGGCGGGGGCGCGGGGCCGCTGAGCGCCGCGGGCGTGATCCGGGTGCCCGCGCACAGGCCGCTGGCCGGAGCGGTGGCCCACCCCCAGCCGCTGGCCACCGGCTTGCCCACCGTGCCCTCCGTGCCCGCGGTGCCGGGCGTCAACAACCTCACTGGCCTCACCTTCCCCTGGATGGAGAGTAACCGCAGATACACAAAGGACAGGTTCACAGGTGAGTCCGGCCCGGCCGCGCGCGGCCTCCGGGCTACCCTGCCCTGCTCGGCGGCTCCGCGAAGCTCTTTCCGAGCGCCGGGTCGCCTAGAGCCTCTCCGTGCCGCGCGCTCCCCAAGTTCAGCTGCCGGCAGGATTTCTACGTGCTTAGAATGGCTAAGGAAGAGTTCTTGCAGCCTGGGCTCTCTGTCTCTCTCCTAGGACCCCGTTTGTAGAAGCAAATCTTGGTCCCCTGCCAGGATCCGGGGCCCAGGCAGGTAGAGGGTAGAGGGTTGCAAATCCAGGACCACCTTCTGCCGACAGCTGAGGCGTGCAGGTCTGAGAAAGCGTGAGCGAACGTTTTTCTGTCCTGAGAGAACGTTTTTCTGTCCTGGCTGCAACCGGTCGAGAACCTCAGAATTGGACACAAGAAAAGGTTTTCCTAGCTCTAGTCCCCTAACATACACACACACACACACACACACACACACACACACACACACACACGCTGCTCTGAGCTCTGGTACAGGTCGCTGCAGGTCTGCAAAGGCCTCAAGCCTGAGCAAAGGAGCAGGAGCAGCCTTCTTCCCGGACCGCGGGGCTTCCTCAGGGTCAGGGGCAGCCCAGGGCTGGGCCATCTTCCTTACCACCCTCCGGATCCCTCCCGGGGGTCGGCTGGCTCTCTCATTTCTCTCTTGGTTCTCCAGCGAGTTGGCTGGGGAACCACTCGATGGCGGCCAGCTGCCATCTCCCTCTGCCTGCCCTCGCTCCCTCTGCGCTGGCTCCCTTGACTCTGTCCCGGCTCTGGGGCTCTGGCGGCTTCCATTCCTGTCCACTTCCCGACCGCTGCTCTTAGCTGCCCCTGGATCCTGAGACTGAACCCTCCCAGCTAGGGTTAGCAGGTTAGGGGCCCCAAATCCCGGACACCGCAGCTGTTTGTGCTTTAGAGAGGAGAGGTAGTAGGTTAGGCCTCTGCTTGTGGCTAGGACTCCCAGGCGAGCTCCATGCCTGAGCTGTGAAGTTTGCCTAGGTGTGTGTGTGTGTGTGTGTGTGTGTGTGGTGTTCATCAAGCCGGAAAGAACAGTCTACAGCTAGACCTGTCCAGGCCACCCAAAGTTACCCTAGGCCCCTGCTTCTGCTACAGACAGCATAGGAAGGAAGGCTGTCCCTGGAGGCCTTAACCAAACTTTGGGGAGAAAGGGGAAGGGGTTTCTGTGCTCACAGCAGAAAGGGGAAGGGGTCTCCAAGCTCACCATGGAACATGCAGGGAGGGTCGCTGGTCAGGGGCTCCAGTTGATGCAACACAAGTCCTCTAGCGAGGGAGCAGACAGGGCCTGGATCTCTCACTCCTATTCAGCCCAGGCTGATATTGAGGGCCTTTGCCGGAACACACATCAAGACGAGCCATGATTGTGTGTGTGTCTACTGTAAAAAAGCTATCCGGCCTACCCTGGGGAGTCACAGTCAACTGTAGTGTCGGGCCTGAAGGGGGGCCTGAGGGAGCGTGTGGTTGCTGTCCTGTGTTGCCCGGTCCCAGTGCTTGCCCGGGTGTGAGGAGCAAGCTGAAGTTTGTGGCTGTGTCTGCCGTGTGACTGTGGGGCTGTGACCGAGAGGGCACGGGGCCTGGAGGCTGGGACTGTGAGCACACTGGGCCCCTCGCTGTTTGAGTGAGCCGCTGAGGAGGCCGGGTGCTTAGCTGTCCCCAGCTGCGGGAGAGGGGAGGCAGAGGGACGGAGCCCCGGGCTAGGGAGGTTGCCGGAGTGGCGGCCTGGGGCGGCCACAGCCCGGCGGGCAGGAGGGAGCCCGCCGGTCCGGGGCTCGAGGTGGAGGGCGGCGGGAGGGTGGCTGCCTTGCTTTTAGGGGGTCTAGCCCCCGCCGCGCCGGGGCTCGCGGGGTGCCGGGCCTGGGACGCCTCCTGACGCTCTGCTGCTTGCCTCTGCCGTCTGTCTGTCTCCCGCTCCAGTGGCCCTCTCACCCTTCACTGTAACACGCCGTATAGGTCACCCCTATCAGAACCGGACGCCCCCTAAGAAGAAGAAGCCGCGCACGTCCTTCACGCGCCTGCAGATCTGCGAGCTGGAAAAGCGCTTCCACCGCCAGAAGTACCTGGCCTCGGCCGAGCGCGCCGCTCTGGCCAAGGCGCTCAAGATGACCGACGCGCAGGTCAAAACCTGGTTCCAGAACCGGAGGACGAAGTGGAGGTGAGCGGGCGGCCTTCCCGGGGTGCTCGGCCGCCGTGGACACGCGGCTCCCGCGGCCGCCCGGGCCCGCGCACAAAGGAGGGCCGCGCGCTGCTGGGCCGGGGCCGGCCGCCTGCCCCGAGCGGCGCGGGCTCCTGCTCCGCCGCGCTCCGCCGCCGGCGGCTCCCGAGGGCCTTGGGGTCCCCAGGCCGCCTGCGCCGCGCGGGGCCCGCCGGGCCCCGAGGTCTCAGCGCCGCAGCCGGACCCCGCAGGGCGCCTGGGCCCGGCGCCCGCCGCCCGCGCTCGCTGCTCCCTCCCCGGCGTCCCCCCCAGGGGAAAATCGATGTGCGCCGGCTGCGGCGGGGGTTCTCGGGTCCCGCTGAGAGGGGGATCAATGAGGAGCAGATGGGTGCGCCTGAGAGAGACGCGGCCCCTTCTGCCAGCCCCCGACGGCGGCCCCGCCGCCTCGGTAGACCTCGGCCTGCCCGGCTCCGCTCGCCTTTCCCCAGTCCCGCGAACCTTGGGCGGCCACAGCCCGAGCCCCCCAGCCCTGCCCATGCCCACGCTCCGCCAGGGCGCACCTTCCGCACCCCGGGCCTCCCACACAGCTCGCCCCCACTCTGGCTCGCCCTCTGCTCCCGGGAGTCCCAGAGCTCAGCCCCCGGGGAGGCGCGCGGCGAGCGTCTGAGTGACCTCGGCGGCGCCGCGCCGGGCGGGCCTGGGGCGGGAGGAAGGAATTGGAGTTTCCTCTTTTTCTGAACGAAGGCGAGGAATCTGCCCGAGATTCCGCCTTCGAGGCCACAAAGGAAGCCTGGGCCCTCGGCGTCGCTGCCCCCCACCAACATTCCTGCGGCCGGGGAAGGGGTGGGGAGCGCGGCCCCAGCCGTCGGGAAGGAAAGCTAGCGAGAGGGGGAGCTGGGGGAGCCGGGGAGGGCGGCTGGGGCTCCCCAAGCCTGGGGAAGGGGGAGGGGGTGCGCAGAAAGCCCTCCGCAAGCGAGGGGAGAAAACTGACACAAAGGAGCGGGGCAAAGAGGCTCCGTTTTAGAAGAAAACAGGCAACGAAAATATTTTTCAAGGTGGGGCAAGCGGGTGAGGGAGAGAGGCAGCGGCCGAAGCCTGTGTGGAAAGGAAGGCAGCGTATTCTTTAAAACGTGATTTTTCACTTCGAGCAAATTCCCCTCATTCAGAGGAAACGAGGGGGCGAAGGGGAAAACGCGGGGAACGACAGAGCCCGAAGGGAAACATTCGGGCAGCCTAAAATTCAGGAGGGACGGGAGGTGGGAGCCAGAGAGACCACGCAAAGTCAGGGAGGCGCTGGGCGAGCAGGCCGGCGTCCGCCCCGCCTCGGGGAGAGCCGCGAGCTGCAGGCGGCTTCATCGATCGCCTACAAATTGCTTCTGGAGGCCCCGGGGACTCCCATTAGGTCTGTCCACCTTAGAGACAGACGTTTGATCTCAGTTGACAGGGCGGAGGGGCGGCATTAAATGGAATAAGTGACTCATCGCCTCTCAAGACCGCCTGGGAGGAAGCTGGTGGGTGAGGGGGGGAGCCTAGGGGCACGAGATTGGCACAAGAGGTCTGAGGCCTGGTCCGGGCTGGCGGGCAAAGGCCGGGGATAGCTCCTGGTCTTGGGATAGACCGGCTTCTCCGTGGCGGGCCGGCCAGAGTGCGGGCGCCATGCGTTCCTGGGGAGGCGCCGCAGTTTAGGCCCGTTTGGGCCTTTTCTCTGCTTCTCTGGGATGCTTAGGCTCCAGTTTGGGAGCTTCCAATTTTAGGTCAGAGTAGAGAGTAGAGAGTGCATTAAAGGGGCCACCTAGGAGCTGAGGAGTGCGCCAGGGGCGCGCTCCCGGGAGCCTGCGCAGGCGCGCGGGAGGAGGGCTAGAGTCTCGGCTGGTAACAGCTTGTTCCCAACGCAGGCGACAGACCGCGGAGGAGCGTGAGGCCGAGAGGCAGCAGGCGAACCGCATCCTTTTGCAGCTGCAGCAGGAGGCCTTCCAGAAGAGTCTGGCGCAGCCGCTGCCTGCAGACCCACTGTGCGTGCACAACTCGTCGCTCTTTGCCCTGCAGAACCTGCAGCCGTGGTCTGACGACTCCACCAAAATCACCAGCGTCACGTCGGTGGCTTCGGCCTGCGAGTGAGCCTGCGCCTCCACGCAGTGGGACACAAGCCCCGTCGGGAGCTCCCCGGAGAGGCAGGACTCTCCTCACCCGCTCTGGCTGCGCAGGAAGGGCCCCGGGCTTCCCTGGCAAGGCTCCCGGGCACCGCCTTTACACACTCGCGGACGCTGGTCTGTCTTCGGTGGAAGAGGGCTGGAGGCAGAGACCTCTTTCCCAGAAGCCTGTGTTAATCCTGCCCCACGCCGGAACTGTTCAGAATCCTCCGTTTCCCTCTATTTCGTTGTGTTCTGATTATAACATGGGACAGAGAGACCCAAGGGAGGTGGGCCTAGGCGGGCTCCTGAGATCCCCCAGGCTGTGCTACAGCTGGAAGTGTCTCTATCCCTCTCCTCACACACCCAGAGCCCCGCACAGAGGCGATGCCTGGCTTCACCCCAGAGCCACACAGAGGAGCCTGCCGCAGAGCGTCACTCTCACACACAGGACCGTAGCAATGATCCCCGCTGTCAGGCGTAGGCCAGGGGTGATGCAGACTCACTCAAACACAAGGCCCTGGTCACACTGTGACACACTAGCCCTCCGATGGGGGCGGGGGGGGGCCACAACACAGCCCAGCAGCGCCCAGGTATGCGGAGACAGGCTTTCACACAAATCCAGCCCATTTCTCCAGATCCTGTTTGGGGAGGGGGGTTAAGTTATGCACTTATAAGGTGTTTTCCGTGTAACCATTTTATAAAGTGCTTGTGTAATTTATGTGAAAAAGAATAAAACCCTCCGGGCGGGAGTGGGGGCCCTCTGCTCCTTGCCGAGCCCAGCATTTTGCAGCTACTTGGGTTTGGTACAAGCTGAAGCTTCAGAAACACACCTAGTACCTGAACTTGGGAGATTCTGGGTGGGCAGGATTATCAGGCTCTGTAGAGAGAGGGAAAAAGAACTGACTGATGGGGAGAAGGTGAAGCCGAGGGGAGCCAGGCAGTCCTGGGATTGCCAGAGTTTGAGAGCATGACACAGGGGTCTTTGGGATGAGAGAGAGAGAGAGAGAGAGAGAGAGAGAGAGAGAGAGACTGCTGTTTGGTGTAACTTTACCCTTTTTTTTTTCCTGATTGTACACGGTTCGTGTTAATGTGTGTGAAAGTAGGTATTTAGTTTTCCTTTGTGAATTTTGCGTTTGCGGTAAATGCGTGTTTCCAGTTGTGCATCATCTCTAATTGTATAGGTGTAATTGTGTGTGGGGAGTAGCCACGTTTGCCATGTTTTAACTGCACAGTGTGTGCTTGTGCATGATAGTTTACAGTTGTGGGAAGTGTGGGTCATTGTGGGAGGCTGTCCCTGCTGTCAGAGCACATGGCTGTGGGAGGGTAGACTCAGCTGAGGCCGGGTGATGTGTGTGCGCGCGTGTCGATGGGATCCTGGGTGTGTGTGTGTACAGCGGGGTGATCCGAACCTGTGAGGAGTTTGGGGGCTCTATTCCCTTCCCAGCAAGCTGCAGAGGCCAGGACACAGAGTAGAAAATTACAGCCGAATGTTCTTCCCTAGTACTTTACCTGGACCCTCAGGACTGGCCTGGACGGTCAAAAACACACAAAAGCAACTTTCCAGGGACCTCTGGAGCCCTCAGACTCCTCCAGAGCAGTGGTCACAACTCCTCAGCTCTAATTCCTGAACCACCAGACCAGCTGCAAAACAAGAAGAGACTGATTCGGGGCTGGTGGTGGTGGGTCTGGAGAACTCGCTAGGAATGAAACTGAGTAGGAGCTGGGGAGCCATGTCTTTGGAGAATTGTGTAGGTGGGAAGTTGGTGTGGTCAAAGCCACTGTCGGCAGTCACCGGAAGGTCGTAAGACAGGGACAAAGAGCATTGCAGCCACCCCAGAAAGCCCACTGAAAAACAGGCTGGGGCAGAGCGTTGGACTTCCACTCCCTCATCCAAGAAACCTGAGCCCAGGAGTCCTGGCAGGCTGGCTTGAGCAAGCTCTGCCTTAGACCCGGGAAAGGGCCAGCGGTCATCGCGAAGAGCTCTCTGTGGAGCGGTCATTCAAAGCCACAGCACCGAGCACCAAGCAAAATCCAGAAGCAACCTCTCAGAGCCCTGGGAGCTTTCTAACCTGCTCAGGGCTGGCTGCCCCAGGTTCGCCGCGGGGGGCCGGAGCTGTACGATCGCCACTTTGTCTCTCCCGGGTTTCAACTCCTCTGAAAAGTCCCCCTATGCCCGAGCTGTGCCTTCTGATATCCCGGACAATTTAGTGTCTGGAGGACCCCTGTGTTTCCTGGCGCTCCGTCCAACTGAGGATCTCAAGTCGAGGTCCCAGGGCTCAAACACTAAAGTCCCAAACTGGCTCCAAAGCCACTTCTAACCTTCTCCTGCACAGACAGAAAGCAGCGAAGGTGGGCACCTTCCCCCATGCCAGTTCCTCCTCCGTCTTCAGAGCTTTGCCCTGGCACTCCTAATTGGGCCAGCAGACGCGAAAAGCCCCGCTGCTCTCCCATTCTGCTAAGTGTGTCTGGGACCTGAACGGCGCTTGTCCTAGGTTCATAGCGCGGTGGCCCACTGAGCCGTCTACACTGCCTGCCCGCACCTGGGCTCAGAATTTCGCTCTCTCCGGGGACTGCTTGGGGATTCCCTGGCCCGGGCGAGGCCTCCCAGGGGTACCAGACTCCAGGAAGAGCTGGGATCCTTGGCACTGAGAAGCGGGGCTGGACTTTTCCCTCTCTGCCTGCAATTCGTTGGGCCCGAATCTCGGCGAATCCCCAGAATCCCGCTTGGACCGAGGGCTCCGGGAGAGGGCTGTAACCACTGAGAAGGCAGGGGCCTGGCCAGGCCTGCACAGAGCTGCAGCAGCTTACCTCTGTGGTGGGACTCATGCCTGGAAGGAGGGACTGTGAGGGATGAGGCCAAACGCTGCAAGAAAAAAATAAACTCAAAACTCGCTGTTTTCGATAACATCTGCCGGAGTCTCTCCGGTTCAGATTTAAAATAATAATAATAATAATAACAATGAAAAAAATCATCTGAATAATTGTGTGTCGAAGGGTTGAGAAAGGAAACAATTAGCAAACCTGTCTGGGCAGAAAGCCCTACTTCCTTCTTTGGCTTGAGTGAGCCTGTGGCACTGACCGAATCCCCAGCGTGGGGCCCGGGGCAGCAGCTCAGACTTTGTGCCCAGCCGGCCGGGTGGTAGAGGTTTGTGTGGACGGTAGCCTGTGGTCCCTGGAACCCAGGCAGGGCCCCCAAGTTGAGTGTGCAGTGGGTGAAAAGCTGCCCCACCCTGCTAACTGTGAGAGAGGCTTTGTGTGGCCAGGTCTGTTTGGGGGGCTGCGCAGGCATACCCTTGTGGATGAGTTTTGCTGGCCTCTGGTGCCTCCGGTGGGGTTGCCGGAATGAAGGGCGCCCTGACTTAGATGAGTGTCCCTTGGTGGCTAAGCGGCCTGCGGATGACAGCACAGGTCAGCGGGTCTCAACCTTCCACGACCCTTTAAAACAGTTCCCCATGTTGTGGTGACCCTCAACCATAAAGTTGTTTTCGTTGCTACTTCGTCGCTGTCATTTTGCTCCCTCCTGTCACGACTCTAATGTAAATATCTGTGTCTGCAGAAGGCGACCCCCGTGAAGGGGTAGTTCAGCAGATGCCCACAGGCTGAGGGCCGCTGGTAGGTGGGAGGCTCCTGGGGCACTTGAGCAGGTGTCTCCCACTAGGCGGTGGCACAAGAGCTGGGAGGTAGGCCCCTGGGTCCCCCACCCCGGACTTTGCTCCCATTTTTGTATACTTCACAAGCCTCTCCTCTTAGGTTTTACCTCTCCCCCCAGTCGCTCCCATCACCTCTCCAGCCTGGCTGAGCGGTGCCCTGATCTAGTCTCCTAAAAGCCCTCACCTCACCGTTGCGCGGCTCTGGGTTCCTGGCTGAGGGGATTCTGACGGAACAGGCCGAGGGCAGGCTGGAGCCAGGACGGGTTTTCCAATTAGCCCGGAGAAAACCGGGTGACCTGGACAGGCGGTGTGGGTGGGGGATGGGTGTCAGGTGAGTGCAGAGAACTAGGGGTGTAAACGTACCCGAGCCCCCAGCCCCTACCCCACCCCCGCACTCCTGTACACAGCCCACAGCATCCTGGGAGTGCAGTCTTGCCAAGAGGAGCCAGGCACACACAGAGCGCACACCTCACTGCCGGGGCTTGCGGTTCCCCGCTCGCAAGCCCACGCCTGTCACTGCCCAGCTAGCTCCACAGCAACTACCTCGGGGCTCTCCAGTCCTCCCCTACTCCCGCTGGCCACAGAGAGGAGGGTCCAGTTCTGCCGGAGGCTCCCCCATCGCGGGCTTCGCCTTCCCGGCGGCTCTAGCAGGGATGAGACCCCAAGGTCCCGTGGCTGGGCTTGAGGACGCCAGGTTGCCCTGAATTCCAGCAGAAGACCCCAGCAAAGCCCTGACCTGACAGTGACCTCTAGCACCTGCGAAGCCCCAAATGCAGCCTCCGGTGTGAGAGGGTGGAAGGATTTGGGAATAAGCACAGGTGGGGGAAAAAAAAAGTCCCAGCCCTC
This sequence comes from Meriones unguiculatus, assembly GCF_030254825.1. Lineage (NCBI taxonomy): Eukaryota > Metazoa > Chordata > Mammalia > Rodentia > Muridae > Meriones > Meriones unguiculatus. The sequence continues at coordinate 59,625,933 of NC_083349.1, forward strand.
AGAAAGGAAGGCTGTCGTGGGAGCTGCCCCTCCGGTTTGCAGCCCTGGCGTCTGAGACCCTACATTTCTTCCGGTGCCTGGCGGGGAGGAGCCTGGCGGCCCTGGGCCTTTAAACAGGAACCAGACTTGTGCTTACTCGCGAAAACTCGGGACAAGCGGGTTCCGGGCGCCCTCTAGGGGTCACATGGAGAGAGGCGCTTGGAGTTAAGCTTGAGCGGAGTCACAGAGGGCTGGAGCGGCTGCTTCTGGATCAGGCCCAAAAAATAAAAACAAATATAGCACTAAAATACTAAAAAATAGTATTACAGAGAGCGTGCAGTGTGCCAGGTACTGAGCTAGACCATAAAAATACCATTCGTTCCTAAACACCGAGGTATGAGACCGATGTTTGTATCCTTCCTTTACACACAGAGAAGTCCGACAGCGTCGCCTGAGAGCAGTTGGTTGGTAGGCAAGGGCGCCAGCGTCCAGAGTCAGCCTAATCCCGGAGCTAGGGCTTTCGGGCGGGATGGTCAAGTGCAGGGTGCGGTGAACTGGGGGGCTGAGGAGGAGCCAGCTTTGGGTCTGGGCTTGTCTTTGGAAGGCCTACCCAGCAGGGAAGTGAGCTGGGCATTTGCCTTCTAGAGGTCTGGAAAGCTCACCTTCAGCGCTATCCAGTCTGCTGTACACACACACCCCACATACACACACATATATGCACACATGCACACACTCTCATACATACACACACACCACATATAAACACAGACACACATATACACACACTCATACACACACCACATACACATGTACACATATACACACAAGTACGCATGCCTTCAGCCTGTAGGCTCCACCCTGTCAGGCCTGAGACCCCACCTCCTCCTCTTCCCACACCCTTCCGGCTTTTCCCAGCTGGCTTTGACTCTTTCCAGGGGCCCCCAGGACTGGAACAAGGCTCCATCTTCCACACTCCTTCCTCTACTGCTGTCTCTGGGTTGCACACATGGGAGGATCAAACCGGCAGAAAGTTAAAAATAGAAGCAAATGAATCATGCTTTATTAGACAAAAGAGCAGAGAACCAGGAAGGAAAATCCTTCCCATTCCATCTGCTCAGGCAAAGCCTGCGGTGGGTGAGGCTGCTCTGGGCTCAGGGTGGAGGGCGCTGGTGTGAACACAGGGGTGAGCATGGGAGGCAGGGGAGTTAGGGGTGTTCATGGTATATTATTATTATTATTATTATTATTATTATTTGACTTTTTGATACAGGGTCTCGCTATGTAGCTCTGGCTGTTCTGGCCAGCCTCAAAATCACAGAGATCTGCCTGCTTCTGCCTCCCCAGTGCTGGGATTAGAGGCGTGAGCCACCACACCCCGAGGTAACGCAGTAGTGAGTAAGGTCCAGTCAAAGTATGAATGGAGAGTTAGGCCTCCTTGCCTTCTCCGCCTTTGCCCCTTTCTGAGGGAGGCAGAGGAGCTGCAGCGGGGCAGGCGTCCTTAGGGATCTCCTTATTGTACAGGATAAGGTCGTTCACTTGCTCACGAACAGTCCCTGACAGTGCCTAGACCTCGGCGTGCGCAGGAACCACCAGGAAGCGTGTGAAATACAGACTCAGCAGATTGGGGTGGGGGATAGGGCAGCGCGCAGGACCTGGCGGACTACCTAGTGCCGCCGCTGGCCTGCGTCCAGGGGAGGGACTTCCGCCGCTGAGTTCTCATTCTGGCTCTCAAGCTGGCCTGCCAAATTTGGTCTCCAGGTTTGTTTTACTTGCTCGGGTTCTCCCCTACACTCGCTTTTATTTGAGGAGATGGAGAGAGGGACAGAGCCCATGCTCTTTCTGGTGGGACGTTTTCAAATGTGCTCTCCCCGTTCTCTGCGGGACTCCTCCGGTCCAGGCCCCCTTTCTTGCACCTGCTCCCCTCCCAAAGCCCTCTTTGACTCCCAGGCAGCAGTTGAAGCGTCTCTGGATATCAGCCTGCTCCTTGAGCCCATCCTCTCTGCTGTCTAACCTCGGGCAAGTTAATTATGTTTTAGGAGCTTGCAATTTCCTTGTGTATATTATAGGGCCAACCCATCTCCGGATTACCAAGGGGATTAAGGAGATAACTCAGGTAAAGAGTGTTGGCTCTTTGCAGGCACTCCAGGAATGGCTCTGAGTGCCCCAGGGTGGAGAGACCCAGGCTTTCCACTCTTGGGGGCAGGGTGGGAGTTTGCTCCTCCCACTCCCTCCCGCCCTCATTTCCAGGCCCTTGCCTTCTGGGGAGAGAATGCTTTCTGGCTGGAAGCTTTGCTCCCTAATACTCAAAAGGTTGCATTAGTTAGGTGCCCCGACACTAGTCGCCTCATTCACAGCATCTGAGAGTGTTGGAAGTCGTGTGCGTGGTACGATCTAGCAGAGACCCAGAAGGGGCGTGGTGAACCTAAGAGAAGTGGCTCTTCCTTAGCCAAGAGCCTGGATCCAGCCCTAGGGGGTTCCCAGTGGCCTTCCAGCAGGGGCAGAACTGCTGTGAGGCAGTGCCTGCATACTCTACCTCCTCAGGAGCCCACAAGCTCCCACTGCTGCTGTGCCCCCTCGGGATGGCCTGAGTCTGCTCATGCTACACGCCTGTACCTTTACCTCTGTGTTTCTGCTAAGATTCCTTGTTTATGGGCCCCACGTGGAAATAAGAGCAGCTTTCGCGGCACCAGTAGAGCAGGTGGGGTGGTCGCTCTTAACTGCACAGATACCCCCCCCCCCCAGGCCAGTCCCGAAGGTCCACAGAGAAGTGCTTAGGAGCCATCCCTTCTCTCCTTTCCCTTGCTGTCAACAGAGAACCCCTCCCCGAACCCCTGCCCCCAGCCTGGCTGCCCTAGCTCCAGGCTGTCCTGCTTTGTAAATGGGAAGTTTCCTATCCACAGGCGCGGGCTTCTCTTTCCAATCACAGGTTCAAAGGCAAGCTCTTCCCTGTGTAGCTTGGTTGGCACAGAGGCAGTGTGGTTACTCTGCTCAGGGATGAACAGGGAGAAAGGAAAGGGAAGCGCCTGCCTGCTTGCGTCAAAGAAGCGCCAAGTAAACGCTGTTTGACATTTCCAAGCCCCTGGGACTCCAGCAGCCTAGGCTTCAAGGCAGAGTGGCCTCTTCATCCCTGCTTAATGTGGAGGTGGGAATGAGCACCAAGGTGACCCATGGCCTTCAGCTTGGGGAAAGAGCCCCCCCCCCCCCCCGCAACCCGAAACCGTTTCCAGCTTTTTACTCTGGGGTAGTTTCTACTGATCCTCCACCAAGCAGCCCACCGGCCTTCTCCTAACAGAGACACAGGGCTCTGCTCAGCATCTGCTTGCAAAGAGGGGCCTGCGCTGGGGTGGAGATGGGGTGGCTGTGCCCCCGAGAAAGCACTGGCCATGGAAGATTTTTCTTTCTAATTCGGGCTGCCTTTGCCTTCACTGTCCCCTGGACACTGTCATGGTTCTGAAGTCAGGATGAACGGGGAAGGATCCAAAAGCACTTGTCACAGGCTGTCAGACCACAGAGAGTAGGTACCCCTGGGAGACACCCACGTCAGACAGAAACACACAAGGGGGTGAGAAATGGGCAGCCTGCCTCCTCCATCTTATTTCTCCATGACTGGGAGAAGAAACATAAGCTGGCTCTTGAGAGAGGAGGACCCTTGCACCTCCCCTGAATCGTCTGCTCTGAGAGTATCAAGAGACAAGGCAGCCCTGTGCCTTGAAGCTGACTCATCAGTCCCGTGAGCCTCTGCTCTGTCAAAACGAGGATGTCCAGGGCAGATGTAGTGAGACACTGACCACTGCCACAGCTGGATAATTGCATCAAACCTGGTCCTTTCAGCCACAGCCCTGAGCCCTGAGCTCTGCTCCCAACCCTCTGGGCTCTGCTGCATTTCAGGGTGCCGCCTGAGAGCAGCCTCCTTTCTCTTTCAGCTGGCAGGACGGTAGATAGACTGACTGCAAAGGTGGTCCTAGGGCTCCCATGGCACCTCACAGGGTACCTGGCCCTTCCGGGTTCATCCTGGGCTGGCTGCAGTCAGAACTATGATGCAGATAGTTGTGACACTTGTAGCCACGCATTCCCGAGGCTCTCACAAACTCTTGTGAGTTTGCCTGGCAGAGACTCCAGCTCAAGGCTCCGGTCTCCTGACCTTGCACAGGACACCAAGACACAGCCAGATGCCAATCTGGTTCCTCACCAGCAGAAAGGTAAGCCTTGGGGACCAAGGGGGCAGGGGCCTTTGGGTCAGCCTTCACCCTGCTATGGAAAGTGCAGGAGCCTAGGCTTCCAGTGGAGAACGTGGAGGGAGGAGCTCAGGTGTAGTCAATTACCCTTGAGAAGAAAATAATGACCTCAGCGGCTCCTTCATGCCCGCTCCCCCAACCCTGACCCCGAACCCTGGGTCACTGGGCTGCCTCCTGCTGCCCCGCTTTCCTCTGCAGCAGAATCCAGGAAGAGGAAACATTCCGACCCGACTCCCCTTCCTCAGAGAGCGCGCACTGTCTCTGCCTTGCTGTCTTTGGAGGTAGGAAGGGTGGGGTGGCTGAGTCCTCCAAATTTCTGGGTCACAAGTGTGACAGCTGTCAGCACTGCTGTCCTGAGAAACAGGCCTTCGCACCGCTCCTGAGAGGGACCTTCAGGTGAGACTGAAGTGTGGCTTTCACCTTGACTGTGGGGTCATTGGCTCGGGAGTACATTGGGAGGCTCTTGACACTGCCTGGTGAAGAAGTCAGCGGCAGAGTGAACTCTCTCCTTGGCTAATCCAGCATCCTTCCAAAGAACTCCCATTACTTCTTCATCTTTAGTTTGCTTACTAAGACCCTTTGGCCTGTGAGAGTGGCTGATTGATGGACTGATGGATGGGTGGTGGGGGCACACACCTTTAATCCCAGCACTCAGGAGGCAGAGGCAGGCAGATCTCTGTGAGTTCGAGGCCAGCCTGGTCTACAGAAGGAGTTCCAAGACAGGCAGAATTACACAGAGAAATCCTTCTGAGAGAGAGAGAGGTCAGTGTCATACAGCATACTCTGTCTATCCCAAAGAGACTTTATGCTTTTCTTTCTACTTCATTGTCCCCAAATCCCTCATCTACAAAACAACATTCTACTAAGGCATGTTTTATCAATTCTGTCACAGCCTTGACCAAAGTGCTTTTGAAAGTTTTTAGGAGGGAAACATCTGGGATTCTTTCTAAGGACATTATGACTGGGTAGTCCATGACGAATGAATACAGGATAAATCCCTGATGCTCCTATCTTTACAGGCTCTTTGGGCTCCTGACATTACAACTTTAAGCTTCTGGAGGCCCCTCTTACATCCGTACTCCCGTTTCTAAGGCTTTGCTTTCCCCAGCCAGCATCTTAACTTGATAGGACTGTGGTTTGTTTAGCGCAGCTCAGAGACTGTGGGGGACACAGCTTTGGGACCAGCTTTGGTTTGTGCCAGCCCTCATAATATATGATAAGATAAATTTCAGTGTTGGTTTGAGCTGGGAATTCTAGCTTGTTCTTCACTTTCTGTAAAATGCATTCTAGTAGCCATCCCGCCCATAGTCTCCCAAAGCCTTTTTCTCAAAGAACACGTTGTTTTAGGTGACCAGGGCCAACGATTTAATTAATTGGTTTATATCATATGGCACAGGCTACTGGATATTCATGGATTCGAGAATTCCTGAATGCTCAAAACTCTATAGCCCTAACCAAGCCAAATAATTCATTCTCCTGGCTCTCTGATAATCTTGGCCTACCATCATCCAGTACAATTTAGATACTGCTCAATATTCTTGGCAGTAAGTTCAGATCTAACATTGGCTACCCTAAAGATGAGGAAGTAATGGGAGTTCTTTGGAAGGATGCTGGATTAGCCAAGGACTGTGTGCAACTGCCAAAGAGCCAGTGTGCAGAAAGAGGGGCATGGCAGCCAAGGTTATCCGGGGAGGAGTGTGGTGCCTCTGCCACTGACTACTCAGTGCCACGTACCCTAGGCAATCAACCCCACTGTGCCCCACTTTGGATTTTTTTTCAGCCATTCTTCTGTCTTCGAGTCATCCTGGGGGGGGGGGGGATGACAATAATCAACCAGCTAGACTTGAGTGGCCGTCTGTTGTTGACCAGGCCTTTGCTTTTGTGGCAGGTGAACTTCTGCCCCTTTCCCTTCAAGATACACACACACAAGTGAGCTGTGTGTGGCTTCAAACCCAGCACTCTGGGGGTCAGAGGCAGGTGGATCTACAGAGCTTGGTCTACAGAGTGAGCTCCAGGACATCCAAGGGACACACAGAGAAACCCTGTCTCAAAAAAACCAAAACAAACAAACAAACAAAACACAAAACCGTGAAGATGATACACATGCAATCCAGTCAAATAAGAAGTTCAGATGGGTGAGGAAGGACACACAGAGAGGAGAGAGAGACAGAGAGACAGAGAGAAAGGAGAGAGAGACAGAGAGAAAGGAGAGAGAGACAGAGAGAAAGGAGAGAGAGACAGAGAGAGAGAGAGAGAGAGAGAGAGAGAGAGAGAGAAAGAGAGCTTCTAATTATAATCAGGAACCTCCTGGATTTCCCTTTCTTCTCCGTACAGCTTAGACCCCTCAGCAACCATAATCTGACCTTTGTCTGACCCATGGTAATCTAATCTTGGACTCTCATAGGCACCTCATCAGGCCATAGTGCACTGCTGGAGAAACCCACAGAGTAGCAGGGAAGATAAATTCCTGGTTCCAGCCTTTGCTGAATCACACCCAGGCTTGTGAACAATCTGTGAAATATCATGCTTTCCTCTGAAAATCAAGAAGTTTTAAAATTAATTTATTTTTTTCTCTTTATGTGCATTTCATGTTTGGCCTACACATATGTCGGTAAGAGGATGTCAAATCCAGCAGAACTGGAGTTACAGGTGAGCTACTCCATGGGTCCTGGGAATGGAACCCCAGGTCCTCAGCAGCCCGTGCTCTTAGCTGCTGAGCCATCTCTCCAGCCCCAAGAATCTTTTTATATGTGGCTAAAGTTAAGAACATTTAATAACGTCTCATATCCAGTCCATGCTCCAACCATCCCCCAAATGCATTTCTGCAAGGCAACTATGATTGTTCTGCCTTGGCTGTCCTGGACTCTCTTTGTAGACCAGGCTGGTCTCGAACTCACAGAGACCCACCTGTCTCTGCCTCCCGAGTGCTGGGGTCACAGGCTCCACTACCGCCTGGCTAAACCTCTTATTTTTTATGGTATTAAATAAACTCTTTTCAGAGCTCCCTACCTGAACAAAATCAAGCTGTGTGTGTGTTGACGTGTGTGTGTTGACATGTGTGCAAATGTGACACGTTAGTGCACATAGAGGTGAGGAAACTCTTGCTTATTGTTTTTCAGGTGATGTCTACCTTGGGCTTTTTGTTTGTTTTATTTTAAGACAAAATTTCAGGCTAGAGAGATGGCTCATAGGTTAAGAACACTCTCTGCTCTTCCAAAGGTCCTGAGTTCAGTTCCCAGCAACCACATGGTGGCTCAGAACCATCGATAGTGAGATCTGGTGTGCAATATCTTTTTTAAAAAAGACAAAATTTCTTTTTATTTTTTGTTGCTGTTGTTATGGACTCTAGTTCATACTGTCTTTTCAGAACATGGAATTGGCATTCTTGAAAGCCTGTTCTTTTTTCAAGACAGGGATTCTGTAGTCCTGTCTGTCCTGAAACTCAATTTGTAGTCCTGGCCAGCCTTGAACTCACATATATCTGCCTCCCAAGCAATGAAATTAAAGGCAGGCACCATCAGAAACTTTTTGACGGAAACTTTTCCTAGTTAAGAATTCTCTAAGCAGAACAGGGGAGGCCCATGAGCCTCAGGGGTCTGGATGCTGGGATTAGTGGGGTGACATCACTCCTAGCCTTTCCCAGGCTCTGGGGAGGGAACTCCAGTCCTGTCATGTGCACTCTGGGAGGCAGAGGCAGGTGGATCACGGTGAGTTTGAGGGTAGCCTGGTCTACAAAGTGAGTCCAGGACAGCCAAGACAACACAGAGAAACCCTGCCTCAAAAAGAAAGAAAGAAAGAGAGAGAAGAGAGAGAAAGAGAGAGAGAGAGGAAAAAGGAAAGGAAAAAGGAAAGGAAAGGAAAGGAAAGGAAAGGAAAGGAAAGGAAAGGAAAGGAAAGGAAAGGAAAGGAAAGGAAAGGAAAGGAAAGGACTCCTGCTCCAGACACACCGCTAGGGAGCACATGGAGTCACTGGTGTGTAAGGGGGCAGGACAGGGCGTGTGCTCCTACAGGGAGGAGATGCGTACATTTGCATTTCCACAGACATTTCCTAGAAACACACCCAGAAATAGCAGCGCTGGTTGGTCGTCCAGAGCACAAGGGGCTGCTGTGCTAGTTAGGAATTTTTTGTCTCCTTGACATAAGCTAGAGTCTGGCAACCTGTGGGGCTTTTCCTTTCATAACCACTAACGTGGGAGGGCCCAGCCTGCTGTGGGTGGTGCCACCTCTGGGCAGGTGGTCCTGGGTTCCGTTAAAAAGTAAGCTGGGGGGTTCGTGGAGAGCAATGCGGTAGGTAAGCAACCTTCCTCATGGTCTCTGCTTCAGTTCCTGTTTCCAAGTTTCCTGCCTTGAGTTCCTGCCTGGACTTCCCTTCATGGTGGACCGTGAGGTGTAAGACGCAATGAATGCTTTCCTCCCCACGGGACTTTTGGTCATATGCTGTTTGTGACAGCAACAGAAAGCAGAGTGTGACAGATGCCTAAGACGGGGGGGGGGGCCCTCACTGGGTACTATTTTAAACTGTATCAACTCCAAGTTGTGTGAGAATATAACTTATCTGGAGTAGGGGGGGAAGAGGAAAAGAAAGGAGGAGAAGGAGGTGGAGGAGGAAAGAATGCAGGTATTTGAACCCCAGAACGTGGACTGTCATTCCAGCCCTGTCACCTCCCCGTGTGTGGACATGACCCGGTTATTAAGACTCTTTGCTACTCAATTTCTTCACCTGTAAAAACAGACAGTTAAGAAGCTTCCCAGAGCCTTGAAAGTGTGGCAAGGGGGAAGCGCCTGGGCTTTTGCTGGGGCTGCCACCATTACTACCCCCTTTGCACAGATGAAGAGAAGCTTCCGACAGAGAGACACTAAGGTCCCATATGAAGCCCCACAACAGGCATGTCCCGGGAGACAGAGAGCAGCAGTGTGTTCCCTGACCCTGCTAATGCTGGTCAGGATCAAGGCCCCTCTGGGGCTCCCCTGCTGAGGAGTGTTATCCTCCCCATGTCAGTGGCCACACCTATGGGAAGAACCAGAACCAGCATCCTGTGGGCACATAACTCTCTGGCTGCCTCCTCTCTGTGTGTTTTACTAATGAGGAAATGTCGGTGTGCATAGCCATGGTTTCTGAGGGAAGTGTCTGTGACTTCCAGGCTCGTGGCGTTTGGAGACCTTCTCCATAGGAAAGTGACAATGTGGCTGCTTCATGACAGGAGATCTTAGGTCACCAAGGCTGTGATGAGCCCGTGTGCCAGGAGTACACCCCCACTCATCATTTATTCATCTAAGTTACATTTGTTCTGCCCCTTTCTCTTCCAGGGATGTAAAGGGAAGCAGATTGGAAAGGCTTTTCTGCACCCACTCCAGATGATGGAGAGCAATGTTCACCCAGCACCGAGATGCTCCAACGGTAATGGCAATGCCCACTTCCCGACTGCAGCCGTATCTCTGGGCACAGAAACCAGCATCTGAACACAGTGCGCGAGACCATCCCCCACAGCAGATGCCTGGGAAAGTTACAGACTATCGGATGTACTGATCAGGGTCAAGAGTAGCAAGCGCTAGTGTGCAAACTGGGCAGAGGACCCGCAGCCCCGGGTCCTCCTGGCCTCTGCCAGGGCTTGAGTTTAGGGCACATCTGAGGGTTGAAGGAGGAATGTATGAACCAGTGAAGTGTTGTGAAGTGGGTGCGCGTGGCTGAGGAGGACGTCCAAGTTCAGGGCCTGCCATCACTTTAAACTGCCACAAGAGGGCGCCCGTGCCCTGTCATCGGCTACTCCAGGGCCTTTCCCCGGCAGCAGCAAAACACTGTTTTCTCCACTGGGGGCAGATTGTTTGCACTCAAGAAAATGGTTACAAAACAAAACGCAAACAAAACAAAACAAAACAAAATACCCCCGATGTCGAATCCGGGCAATCCCTGCCAAATCCAATATGGTCCCAGAGCAGAGCATACACGGCTCCTGACAGCCTGACTCTGGTGTTTTACAGTACGGATTTCCCCTCTAAACTCACCCCCTCAGGACCGTCCAGTGAGGGAAGCCGTTAGCAGACCTCTCTAGCCAGTTCCTCTGTCGAGGTCTGCCCCTCAGGCATCTGTGCCCATCTCAGCCCCTGGCCCAGAGAAGCAGCTTTCTGGACCCCAGAGGGACCTGGTCCTCCATCGCTTGGGCACTGGTTCTGTCAGCGCCCATTATAGCAAAGAGAATGGACAGACGTTGTGGCAAAGGTGCCCCACAGGATCTGCGCTGTTTCCCAGTCAAACAAGGATGAGATGAGTGTGTGCACTCGTGTACGTGTGTGTTAAGCTGGGTGGTAGTGCACACCTTTAATCCCAGAACTCGGGAGGCAGAGGCAGGTGAAGGCCAGCCTGGTCTGCAAAGACAGCTCCAGGACAGCCAGGGCTACACAGGAAAACCCTTCCTTGAAACAAAACAAAACAAAAAATTAAAAATAAATAAGTTTAGAAGTAAGCTACAAAGTCTGCTTTGTAGCACTCTCTCTTTCTTTCTTCCTTTTTATTTTTCAAGACAGGGTTTCTCTGTGTAGCTCTGGCTGTCCTGGAACTCTATCTGTAGACCAGGCTGGTCTCAAACTCAGAGATCTGCCTTGCTCCTGCTGGGATTATGCACCATCATGCCCTGGGTCTTTCTATCTTCACTTCCCAAGGGCTACAAGAGTGCTCCTCTTTACATTCATGTGCATCTTCATTTTCCTTGGTCAATTATTCAGACATTTTTATTTGTCAATCTCATTAAAGAATGAAGGGTTACTTATGCCTCTCTTTTAAGGATTAGTTGTCCTGTTGTTTTGAGGGAGTTTTGTTTTGTTTTGTTTCTGTCTGGCCTCAAACTCACAGAGATCCTCCTGCCTCTGCTTCCTAAGTATAGGTACAAAAGCATGGGAGACCACACCCATCTCCGTTTGTTGTATTTTGATTGGTTTTTTCTTTGCTAAACAGTGAATGCTTTCTTGCATCCTGTTTCCTGGGTGTCTGCTGCTTTACCTTCTTCTGGCCCCAAGCGCTTACTACCGGTTGCTCCATTTCTTTGTGGTTATTTTATGTTTTGTTTGAGATGGGCAATCACTCTACCTCCGGAACTCACTATGCACGCCTGGCCGGCCTAGAGCTCTCAGCAATCCTCCTCTCTTAGCCTAAGTGCTGGGAATACAGGTGTGAGCCCCCACACCAACTGCCCTGTTTCTTTATTACTTTCTGATAAATATGCTTGAAATTGTAAATTTTCCTGTGAGTCATGTTTCAATTCTGACATTAAATCTTTTTGCTGTCTAAATTAATTACTTCCTCTTTTTTTAAAAAAAAATTTATTTAATTTTTATTTTATGTGCATTAAGGTAAAGGTGTCAGATCCATTACAGACAGTTGTGAGCTGCCATGTGGTTGCTGGGAATTGAATCTGGGTCCTTTGGAAGAGCAGTCGGCACTCTTAACCACTGAGCCATCTCTCCAGCCCCTAATTACTTCCTCTTTAAACAAAGAGTTATTTGGTTTTGTTTTGTTTTACTGTCTTGTTTCTTATATGCTCGTTTGTTTGCTTGAAACAGTCTCACTGTAGCGCAGGCTAGCTTGGACCTTCTCCGTAGCCTTCCAAATACTGGAATTACAGGTGTGACCCACAGTGCCCAGTATTACTTCACTTTGTAGGTGACTCTCAAAGCTGTCACTTGGCTAGTACTTTCCTGTTTGATTTCCTGTGGCCTTAAAACTAGGTGTTTGTTTGTTTGTTTTTTGACAGGGTTTCTCTCTATGTAGCCCTGGTTGTCCTGGAACTTGCTCTGTAGAGCAGGCTAGCCTCAAGATCCGCCTGCCTCTGCCTCCCAAGCACTGTGCTTAAAAGCACATACCACCACACCTAGCTTTTTAGAACGACTTGTTTAAATCTGTGTGTGCGGGCCTGGAGAGATGGCTCAGAAGTTAAGAACACTGGAGGTTCTGAGTTCAATTCCCAGCAACCACATGGTGGCTCACAACCATCTACAGTGAGATATGGCCCCTCTTCTGGTGTGCAGACAGAACATTGTATAAATGATAAATAAATAAATCTTTAAAAAAACCACATTTAAATCCGTGTGTGCACTGGCACATGTGTGGAGGGCGGTGGACAGTCGGGTTGGTCTCGCCTCCGCCTTGTTGAGACAGGGTTGTGTGCAGCTCCTGTGCCAGGCTGGCTGCCTCGGACCTCACCGCAGGAGCACTGAGGTCACACAAGCATGCTGCCATGCCCTGTGCACCTGGGTTCTGAGGGTCCCAACTCAGGGCCTCACGGTACAAGGCAAGCAACATATATATATATTTTTTAAAATTTATTTATAAATATTTATATTTAAGAGCTGGTGAGATGGCTCAGCAGTTAAGAACACTTCTTGCTCTTGCAAAGGACCTGAGTTCAGCTCTCAGCATCTACACGGAAGCTCACGACTGCTTGTAACTCCAGCTCTTGGGAATCCAATAACCTCTTCTGTCTTCCAAGGGCACCCTATACATGTGGTACACAGATGCACATGTGCTTTCGCGTGTGCACGCATGCTCACACACACACACACACACACACACACAAGAATAAAATAGATCTTCATGTGGCTTTTAATTTTTTCATTTATTCATTTTTATTCTATGTTTGCGCGTTTTGTCTGGAGACATGTATGTGTGCCACGTGCATGCTTGCTGTCTTTGGGGGTCACATGAAGCCAGAGGAGCTCCTGGGACCGGAGTTGAACCTTGGGTCTGCTGAAAGAACAGCAGGCGCTCTTACCTTTCCAGCCCCCCAGATGAAAGAACTCTTTTAAAATGTTGTTTATCTGGGGACTGGAGAGATGGCGCAGTGGTTAATAGCACTGGCTGACTTCCAGAGGACCCAGGCTTGATTCCCAGCACCTATGTGGTGGCTCACAACAATCTGTAACTCCAGTCCCAGGCAAGATGACTCCCTCTTCTGGCCTCCAAGGGCATCAGAGGCATACATGCAAGCATACATGTACACAGGCATGTACACAGGCATGCAGGCAGGCAAAACACACACACACACCAAGAAAAAGAAGGAGCAATGTCAACGTCTCTCTTATTTATTTCTTGTACATGTATGTACATGTTTGTATGTGAAGGCCAATACATATATGCATGTTTGTATGTGAGGCCCCAAGTACCACAAAGTGCATGTGGAGGTCAGAGGTCAAATCCGCGTGGGATTTACATGGCTCCAGGGATCTGAGCTCATGCTGTTAGGCTCACACTTTTACACACTTTTAGGGTTTCTATGGCTATGATGAAACCACTTGGGGAGGGGAGGGTTTATCTTAGCTTACAGTTCCACATCCCAGTTGTCACCTAGGAAAGTCAGGGCAGGACCTCAAGCAGGGAGGCACCTAAAGGCAGGAACTAAGGCAGAGGCCACACAGGAACGCTGCTCGCTGGCTTGCTCCCCGTGGCCTGCTTGGCCTGCTCTCTCAGGCCACCCAGGACCACCTGCCCTAGTGGTGCTGTCCACACGAGCCAGAGCGTAACAGGCAACCAGTCATCAATCAAGAAAGTGCTCTGCAGGGCTGGAAAGATGGTCCAGTGGCTGAGACCATGCATGTGTTAGCATGTGTCAGGTGGACATAAAACCAGCCAGCACGCCTGTTGAGCCATCTCTCTGACCTAATGGTACTGAGTCTCTGAGGTTCATCTGAACTTCATGTGTATACTTACCTGCTCACCTGTAACTCAGATCCAGGTGACCCAACACCCTTTTCTGCACCCCTGGCCACATGTGCTCACATGCAGTACTGCACACACATACACACAGATATGAACAATTTAGAATAGCAGGGCATGATGACATACCTTCAATCCCAGCCCTTGGGAGGCAGTAACAGGCTGATCTCTATGAGTTCGAGGCCAGCCTAATCTACATAATGAGACCCTGTATTAAAAAATAATAATAATAAGGCTTTAAAAATACAAGTAAATAAACATTCTTTTGAAAAAGACTCTAACTACTATTACTGATTTATCTGTTCCCCACCCCCAAATTTTGTCAGGTGTGATTTATGCTTTTTAAGTCTATACCAGTACTTTGTAATCTTTGTGTCTCCTTAAATCTATCTCTTTGGATTTTGTTTTGTTTTATCAATATACTATTTCCTTCATCCTCTCTGATCTCCTTCCCCTTTGATTAGGATTTTGGTTTGTCATCTTCTTGGAGGACACTGTGTAGCCAAGTTTGCCTCAAACTTAAGCGTTGGCATCTGGAAGACAACCCTTCCTCAGCCTCCAGGATGCCCGCTTACAATGCAAGTCTCCACATGCAGGTGCGAGCCTCTGCCTGCTGGTGTGAACCTCTGCTTGCTGGTGTGAAGCTCTGCTTGCTGGTGTGAAGCTCTGCTTGCAGGTGTGAGCCTCTACTTACAGGTGCGAGCCTTTGCCTGCTGGTATGAAGCTCTGCTTGCAGGTGTGAAGCTCCATTTGCAGGTGCGAGCCTCTGCTTGTGGGTGTGAACCTCTCACTGGCTTTTTCTTCCTTTTTATTTTCAGACTTTATGTCTTTTAAAAGTGATAAAACATTTCAACTCCATGATTACTTATGTTTAATGTGAGATTCTGTGTCTCTTGATTTACAAGTTTAATCACATCTTTCCCCACATTTATTTAATTTCTGTCACATGGTGAGACTTCTATGAACCACCTTTTTTCATATTTCCTACCTACTAGATGAGGGTTTTTTTTGTTTTGTTTTGTTTTTTACTTCTTTCAATACTTTGGATAAATTTTTCTTTTGCTAGTTTGAAAATTGTTCATTTTATTATCCATTCTTATGTATATTATCCCTTTTTATGTTTATCTTTTTTGGTTTTTTATCTTTTATTTTTATTTTTGAGACAGGGTTTTACTGTAGCCCTGGCTGACCTGGAAATCACTATGCAGACCTGGCTGGCCCTGAAGTCTCAGAGTGCTGGGAATAAAGCTGTGCCTCATCATGGCTGTCTTCTTTCTAATTCTGACCATGCCAGCATCTTGACACCTCCTCCTTGCCCTGATTCTACTCCCATTTACACACTCACTCTGTCACTTCGTGTCTTCCGGATGTCAATGCTTAATGATGTGCGTTAGTCAGTTTCATTGTGGTGATGAAGCACCTGGCGAGGACAGCTTAACACAGGAAAGAAAGATCGCTTTTGATTCTGTTTTCCATACATCATGGAAAGATAGCCCAGAGCAGTTCACACCATGAGGGGGAGGAAGCCCAGAACAGCCA
The DNA here is from genome assembly GCF_030254825.1 of Meriones unguiculatus. Taxonomy (NCBI): domain Eukaryota; kingdom Metazoa; phylum Chordata; class Mammalia; order Rodentia; family Muridae; genus Meriones; species Meriones unguiculatus. The sequence goes on from NC_083349.1 coordinate 59,641,389, forward strand.
TAACAGGAAGGGGCAGGGCAGGGACAGCCCCCGAGGCCCCCGGGAGCTGCCTCTCCTCACCTGGCCCCTCACTCACCACCGATGGTATACTCAACATCTGAATCCAATAGACTGAACTACCAACTGGTCGCGGGGCTGGAGAGATGGCTTGTGAGGCACGTGGACGGTGCCACCAGGGGAACAGGGATGGAACTGGTGAGGTGAGCACGTTCAAACCCCGGAAAGCTCGAACCCAAGCCGAGCAGGGGTAAGAACCGCCCTCTCCCGTCCTGAGCCTGTGTGCTATGGTGACCCCTGCCCTCCAGGCAGTCACAGGTCATCACGTAGGTAGCCAACAGTTGGATACAAATAGCCCATCGCTAGTCATCACCAATGAAGTGCATTCACCCCCAAAACCCCCTCCCAAGCCCCGAGGTTCATATAGTACTTGTTCACCATGGAATAACCACATAGAAGCTGTTTCACCAAAAATCGTATGTTTCACTGGGCTGCAACACTTGAGGGGCTGAAGACATTCAGCACTGGACCCTTGGACGGAGCTCCCGATGGTCTGGTCCAGAGCCTACTTGTGTCCTCACCCACCGCATTGGCTGTCCAACCGCTCTGCTGTAATCACCGGAAGAGCTGTAACACTCGTCAGAGAAGGCCTTCGCCCCAGGGATTCTGCAGACTCCACCTGTTCCAACCCCCCCCCCCCATCTTTCCCTTCTTGGTATGCAGTGGAGCCTGGACACCCCGAGGGAGCAACAGGAAGTGGAGCCACAATGGCTCGGTGGTTAAGAGAAGAGCCCGGGGATTGTTTCCCAGCACCCAGGTCATGCAGCTCCTAACTGCTTGTAACTTCAGCTCCAGGAAATCAGACCCCTCCTCTGGCGCCCGCACACAGGAGTTACACATATATCCCCTCAGGATCATACGAGTAAGGCAAAAATAAACAAATCGTTTTTAGAAATGTAGCGCTTACGGCAGCGTTGCAAATCTTTAATCCCAGCACTTGGGAGGCAGAGACAAGAGACTCGCTGAGCTCACAGCCAGGAGAAACCCTGTCTCGAAAAACCCGAAACAAAACTAAGCAAAAATTAGTTCTCTTGATCTTGAGGTGTGCTTCATTGACCTTCCAGATGGTTTCATCCCAATCAATCAAATTGATAAGAGTCTTCGTAGATGCTGAGGACATGACCAAAGACAGGAAGCTAATGAGGCAAGCGCTAAGGCTGGCTGTCACAGTGTTGGGATGTTTTTGTAAGGGTTCTTTCCAATGTGTGTGTCTGTGTGTGAGGATTCCATTGAGCACAGGTGCCAGCAGAGGCCAGAGGAGGAGGCCCGGCCCACTAGAGTCACAGGAAGTTGTGGGCTGCCTGATGTGGGTGGTGGGAACCAAACCCAGGCCCTCTGGAAGGGCGTTAAATGCTCTCAACCACCCCGAGTCTCTCCATCCCTGAGCGTTTCTGTCTTTGTTTTTAGAGACTGATGTCTTGGGGCGGGCGAGGCGGCTTGGCCTTGAGAGCTTGCTGCTCTGGCAGAACACCTGGGTTGGTTTCCCAGGAACCAGCAGCTCACAGCTGTTTGCTCTCTAGTTCCCGAGGCTCCAGTGCCCTCTCAGGCCTCTGCAGGTGCTGCGTCCATGTGGTGCACACGTGTACATGCAGACAAAACACACAAACACAGAAAATAAAAATAAATAAGTCTTAAGGGGGAAAAGGCTAACAATTCTTGCTAACACTCATCCAAAGTGTTTTTCTGAGGCTCTGGGCAGCAAATGATTCAAGCCTCCGACATTGGGATGCACACAAACACACTCAAGCACGTTCATGCACACTCGTGTGTGCAAGCACACACACACACACACACACACACACACACATGCACTGGTGAGCAAACAGGGAGCCCTTCTTACTCCTGGGCTGGGTATGGAGGCTGGTGTTTGTTTGTTTGTTTGTTTGTTTGTTTTTGTTTTTCTAATTAGCTTGTATCCTCCAGAAGCTTTTAGAGTCTTTTGCCTCTCACTGTATTAAATTATACCATAGTCTGTGCAGATCTTATTATTTGCTTCTTCGTCTGGTTGATATCCTGGAACATTGCACTTTCTCACCACTGGGAAATGCTGTAATTTACTGGATTGTTTTTCACTAGAAGTTGCACCTGAGATGCTAAGCAAGCACTCAGCCGCCCTCTCAGCCCAGGAACCGTGTGTGTGTGTGTGTGTGTGTGTGTGTGTGAACCATGTGTGTAATGTGTGGTGTGTACATTCATGAATCGGTGTGCGCAAACGCCACAGCACTTGTGGAAGTCAGAGGACAAGGCTGGATGTTGGGCCTCACATTCTGCTTTTTTCATATTTGTGTGTGTGTACGCGTGTGTGCGGGTGCAGGACATAGATCTGCCTGGCCCTGCCTCCCTAGCGCTGGTATTAAAGGCGTGTCCCCATGCCCCCCCAGCTGCAGTAAGCATTCTTACTTGCTAAACTGTCTCTCCAGGCCCCCTTTCCCCCTTTTGGAAATGATGTCTCTTTGTTTTGTTCTGCCCTGCAGCCAAGATGGCAGCCTAGGAGCATCAGGGGACCCCTGTCTCCACCCCTCTTCCCCCTGGAGGAACACTGGGACTACATCCTTCTTGTCACAGCTTTGATGCTCACCACTGAGCCATCTCCCTTGCCCTTGTATTTATATTCCAGCTCTCGTGTAGCCCAGGCTGGTTTTGACCTCACTGTGTAGCTGAGGGCAGCCTTGAACTCCTTATCTTTCCACTTCCACCTCCCACGGGCTGGGATGACAAGCATACAGCACTGCGCCCTGCTGTGGCGGTTCTTTTGCAGATGGTGTACGTGGGAGGGCTCGGGGGGTATATGCACATGAGTGCCGAGCCCACAGAGGCATTGCGAGCCTTCTGACGTGGATGCCGAGACTTGAACTCAGGTCCTCTGCCAGAGCAGTATGTACTCTTAACCACTGAGCCATCTCTCCAGCCCCTGATCATTCTTTTATTCATTTTTTTCCCTCAAATATTTCCTTCCAGATTTTTTTCCCCTCTCCTCTTCGGGGACTTCTAGTTTAGACACACATCTTCCATACTTATTAACTTCACCCTTATATTTTTCATTTCTTTATTCCTTCCTGGGAGGGTCCATCAATCTTATCTTGCAGTTTATGAATTCATTCTTTGTCTGAACCTATTTTTCCGCTCAACTTATATATTGAATTCCTTGTTTCAGCCACTCTGTCTCTCAAGCTCTGTAATTTCCTCAGACATTCTCACTTCTCTTTCAAATTTGTAATAATCTCCATTATCTCTGCGAGGATTTTTATTAGGATTATTTTAAATTTTTGTCCTCTCCGCTCCATTAATTCTGCTTTCTCTCGAATACTTGTTCATCTTCAGGGTCCCCCTTCCCCGGGGATTGGATGACTCAGGTGTTCTCTGTTTCTTTCTGAGCTTGTAGTGTCATCACTCCTGTGGCTGGTGCTGTATACCAGAGACCTAGGTGAGCCTTTATGCCTGCCACCACACCCCAGCACCCCTCTTACCGGGTTCTCTAAGCAGGAGGGCCTGTGCCTATGGATGAGCCTGGGACATTTCAAACTGGGTTCTATTGCTCCTGAAATGCCATCCCCAAGGCCAACCTCTCCCTCTGGAGGAAGGGATTTGCAGGAGGAAATACGTAGCAGTGAACTAGAGGAAGCCCGGGTCCCTGAGGTTTCTGCTCTGTGCCACCATGGGCAGCCTAGACTACATTTCCCAGAATACTCTGGTTTAGAGCTAGAGTCTAAGGAATTTTGCTCATGAATTGGAAGTAAGTAAAGCAAATCTCAAAGTCACTGGGGTCAAAGCTGCAAGAAACCAGTATAGGCTCAGTGGTTAGAGCACTTGCTCTAGAGAACCCCAATACATATGGTGTTCCACAACCACCTGTAACTGTAGTTCTGGGGAGTCGGACCTCCCTGACACACACAGTACAAGTATACATGCAGGCCAAACACTGACACATAAAAATAAAAATAAAACAAATAAATCTAATAAGTAAAATAACATCTTGGAAAAAAAAATAAGACCTATGCAAAGGAACCAGAGACTTACGATCCATTTTTACTTTTCTTCCCATTCTGTCTGTGTGTCCTTCCTCCTCCCCTGTCGCCTGCCTCGATTGCCAGCAGGGACCCCCAGACCCATGGCTAAAGAGCATGTGAGAACTTATGCACACAGTGGCAACAGCTTCTATACAAGAAGAGGCAACACATCCTACAGGTCACAGCGCTTCTGCGTCAGGCCTCCCATGACTGCACTCCAGGAAGCGAGGTCATTTTTGAGCTTCTTGGTTTCTGAATAGAGTCCCCTGTCTCAGCTCATGGCCCACAGTGCTTTCAGAGGGCCCAGGGTGGTTTTCCCATGACCTTCCATACTCATTAGCCTGCTGTTGGTATAATGTTCTTTTGGAATGTATACAATTTATCCTTGTTCATTCAAATGCTGATTCTCTACCCCACCATATGGTTTTGAAAGGATCAGACTAACTTTGTAACCTATATTTCTTCTAAAGCCTATAGTTTTGAGTTTTAGGTCCAGGTTAAGCTAAAGCCTCTTAGTACCTTTCCAGAGAACGGAGGAATGTGACCCTATCTGTGAGGACAGATATAAAAAAGCGAGGAAGCAATGACCTTCACTCAGCAGAAAGAATGACCAGACCCTTGTCTTCGAGATAGTGTTTCTTAGCAACCAACCCAGATGGCCTCAGTCCTTCTTCTGTGTAGCTCCTGACCTCCAGCCAAAAGCCCACAGCCCTGATCTTCAAGGATGAGCTAACCACCCCCACCTTCAATTGCAGCTGCATCCACACTTGGCAGGACTGGCCAAGCTTGAATACCTAAGACTAACCAATTATCTCACTTTATAGCTTCCTCATCCAATCCTAAATTGTCAAAACGGCAACTTCAAAATCCCCACACTTTGTCTTTTAAAAACCCAAGGCCTTTGTCTCCCGGTGCCAGTCTTTGCTGACCGGCAGGGGTGACCCCATTGCGCAATGGTTAAAATAAACCTCTTTCGATTTTGCAACAATGAGATCTGGTCTCCTGAGTTCTCTTCATCGCTTCTAAAAATTAGGCTCATGCTGGGCCTAACAGTTTCAATCCGGACATTGCACTGTTATGCTTAGTCTAAGCATCACCTGTCTCAAGTTTTTGTAAACATGTCACCATTTGTTCTCTATATTGTCAATTAAACAACCAGCCCCAGTGCTGTGCAATGGAAAGAATAGGGTAGGACATCCTGGTTGGGAGGAGAGAGAGAGAGAGATAGAGAGATAGAGAGAGAGATAGAGAGAGAGATAGAGAGAGAGAGAAAGAGAGAGAGAGAGAGAGAGAGAGAGAGAGAGAGAACAGGAGGAGAGAGAACAGAGAGAACAGGGAATCCATAAGAGAGGTCTTGGAACCATGTGGAGAGATGGACTTGACCTGAGATATGACTAAAAGCAAGTATAATGGGTGAAATCTGAATGGTAGGAAACTGTGGACTTGGAGGTTCAGGATGGAGTAACTATTGCCCAGCATTGTGCTCTAGGTTAATTAAATAAATCCTAGTCTCTGTGAGGTGATTTGGGTTTACAGCTGGTTTAGGACTAACTGCCAGTTAACTAAGATAATCCACAACAGCCTTCCTTCTTCGCCTCCTCCAACAATTGTGAGAAGTCTAGTTCATGGTCTCATGGGTTTATTCCGGGACAACCTTCTTTCCTGGAATCCTTCTTTCCTGACTGAGCCGCAGTAGATGCAGTCCCTGAGGACTCTCAAGAACAGTGTCTGTACCAAACCTGGCCCCTCAGGACCCTCACATGAGGAAAGAAAGTACATTTTTCAACCATTTCACACATTGCTCTCCATTCTGGCTTTGCTGGAGCAGAGCCGCCTCCCCTGGGTCAGGGCAGGGTAGAGACCCCCCCCATTGTGACACATTTGTATGTTGCCTTCTCACAGGACCTTGGCGTGTAGCTTGGGTGACTCTCTGCTCCCATCACAGAAGTCCTGTTCACCTGGCTGAACCCTGCCTACCCTGTGGTTTCTCCTGACTTCAAGATGTCTCCGTCCAGTGTTATAAAAGCATTACACAACACCCGTACTTAGGAAGTGACCAGTCCACGACTGTGTCTCCTCTTTCTTGTTCTCCCTGTAACACAGATCTCCACTGGCCATTCTTAGAGCCTGGAGGGCAATGATGCAAGAGTTCTAGAGGAGGGCTCAGTGGAGAAACCTCAGGAGCCGCAGGAGGAGGGTGGTATCCAAACAGGACTAGTAGTGGGAGGGAAAGGACCCAGGACCCTAGAAAATACCCAAGCCAGCATCATTTAGTAGACTCCCAGCTTTAGCGCCCCTCTCACCCGAAAGGGGAAAAGCTCTTGCTTTCACTTTCTCCAAGGCTTCCTCTTCTGTCTTTTCCAGGAGTTCAATTCTTTGTCCACCCCGGGAAAGGACCACCTTGATCCTCCAGCTGACCACCAGCACTCCTGTTACATAAACCTCTTCCAGACACAGTAGACTGATTAACGGTCACCCTCTGTTAGGAGTGTGATTAATCTTGAGGGCTCTGTTAATCCGCTGATGGACCCATACTTTATTTTAAACATTTTTTTCATTTAGTGTGTGTGTGTGTGTGTGTGTGTGTGTGTGTTCGCACATATTCTTGGAAGTTAGAGGACCACTTTCACCTATTGGATCTCTCCTTTCACCTGTGGGCCCAGGACCCAATGTACACTGTCAGGGTGAACTGCAAGTACTTCTGCGTTCTGGTGAGGCAAATCTCACGGACTCCGGGAACGTAATTTAACAAACTACGGGAAAGGACGGAAACTTAGGAGGTGATACTCAGGTGAAGAGGACTTATCCTTCCCAGCTGACAGAATCTTGCTCCCTCTCCTTTCTCTCTCTGCTTCCTGGCCGCAATAGGTAAGCCGTGCTGCCTTACCACAGGTCCCCAAATGACATCCTGCCTCAGCCCAGTCATCAGCAAGGTGCCGGCCAGAGACTCTGAGGCAAAATAAATTATTCGTGGTTTTTGCGTCATTCCTACCTTTCCTACCCCTCCCTCCCCTGCCTCCAGGGTTTCTTTGTGTAGCCCTGGAACTTGCTCTGTAGGCCAGGTTGGTCTCAGACTCAGAGATCCACCTGCCACTGCCTCCCAAGTTCTGGGAGTAAAGGTACGTGTCACCACTGCCCGGCTGATTATTCATGTTTCATAGTGGTTTCCATTCACATGCACTTTATTAAAGTACTTCGCCGACTAACACAAAAGGCTATTTTGAACAAAATGGATTGTACTAGAAGCCCAGAAAGCCAAAGCCTGAAAGCGAAAGAACAGTGCTAAAAAGCTCGCACTGGCACATGTGGCCAGGCTTGCACTGTTGAACGACGCCCTCCCTCCATTGCTGCCTCTCCAGAGTCCGCCCTTCAGGACTCAGAGCCTCGGAAGGATGTGGCCTGGTGCGCAGAGGTGGTGGGGGCCCCCCTGAACTCAGACGTTTTTCTCGTTAGAGAGCATCCCTCTTCGTCACTAGATGTATTTAGTGTGGTGGGAAGCGAAGGATATACGTGTTCGCCGTGGTGCTCTGAAGGTCAGAGGACAACTTAGGAGAGTCTGTTCTCTCCTTCCACCATGAGGGCCCTGGGATTGAACTCACCAACCTGCTTTTCTCACTTAAAAAAAAAAGAGAGATTGGAGAGATGGCTCAGAGGTTAAGAGCATTGTCTGCTCTTCCAAAGGTCCTGAGTTCAATTCCCAGCAACCACATGGTGGCTCACAACCACAAATAGTGGGAACTGGTGCCCTCTTCTGGCACACAGGTGTACATGCAGATAGAACACTCAAACATAAAATAAATAAATCTTAAAAAAAAAAGTCAGAACAACTACAGGATGGAAGACAATGTTTTGCTTTTTGTTCTGTGTTTTGGCTTTTCTTGGTACTCATTCAGCACAGGCTCTGTCTTGCCTCCTCTACCTCACTGCTGCAGGCCAGCTACAAGCCAACCCCCTGCTCTGTCAGCCTGTTGGCCCCTCCTCTGCACTCACCTTCTCAGCAGACAGAACTCTTTGGACATTCTGGTGGCTTTCTGTCATTTTTCTTTGAGGTGCATCTAGAATTTTTTTTTCAGCTGCTCAGTGGATAGGGAGGGCACAAATGAGACATGGGGGAGATTTCAGAGCAAAAACCCTAGTTGATGACTGTGTTCCCGGATGGGAGCCCCTAAAAGCACAGCCTTCTACCCTGTGACTTGAAGTCTCCCCTGCCCCAGCTTCCTTCCGTGGACACCACTTTCTGGTTTCGCTCCTTGCAAGCAGCGATTTCTCCTCCCAGTTTCCTACATGAATGTGTCTTGTACCTCAAGAATGGCCAGGGTGGGGGTGGAGTGGCCTCCGGGAGGGCCCACCTTTCTTTTTTTTGCTGTTCTCTGTCCCCTGCTGCAGGAAAGCCCTTCTGGCTTCAGGCCACTAAGCAATGCAGCTCAGCCCTGGTAGCCCTCAGTGCTTCCTGTCTTCTCGCCCAGCTAGCTACTCCCAACCTGCTGTCCTTCGGCTTCTGTCCTGCAGAGTAGGTGGACATGGAGACATGGTCTAAGCGGAGAAGCCTTGCGCTCCTCCTCTCCACCTCACGACCTAGGCTGGCTGAGGCTGGTTCTACTTCTCCATTCCCCGCCTAGGGTTAGTCCCTCACCCACTTAGCCTAAACCCCAGCCCCTGCTTCCCCAGACCGTCTTCCTTTCTTCGTGTTGAATCCTGCCTGTGGGAGACCTCTCTCCCTCCCCTCCCCACCGGAAGGTGTTCCATTACACGGCAAAGTGCAGTTTAAGTAGCTGTAAGGAAATGTGACAGAAAGTCTGTCAAGAGTTCAGCCAGACTTGCCAAAACTTGGTGTAACTTTTGGATGCCGTCAGTTGTGCCTCCTGAGGAAACCTGAGCTGATGGAGGCTGGAGGAGTCAGGACGGGAGAGGTAAGAAGCCGGAAGCGTTGTGGAGGAGGGGCGGACAGGGTTCAGCATCACCCAGGCTCTGTCAGGAGACGTAGCTTAGTAGGGAGAGTGCCTGCCTAATGTGTGTGAAGCCTGGACTCAAAAGTTCAGGCTCCGTATTAATAAGTGGGGTGTGGCTCGCGTGCTTGTAATCCCAGCACTTGGGAGGTATAGGCAGGAGGATCAGAACTTCAAGGTCATCATTGGCTTTGCAGCCAGCTTGAGACCGGCGTGGCATACATTAGTCCCTGCCCCAAACAAAACACTCAACAGGCTCAAACAGGAAGCATCAGAAATGACCCCACCAGGTCCCACAGCCTTTCTGAGCACCTCCCAGCTTCCCTCCTGGCCCAGGCCCAGGCAGGGCTGGGTCTGTTTTCCTTCCACACCCTACCCCCATGAGCACTGTACCTGCCAGGGTGTGCCAGCCTTGCCCAAGCCAGCCTCCAGCCCCGACATGATCCCTCTGGTCTGAGCAGGCTTCAGTTAGGAGCCTGGAAGCTTCCTGAGCAGGTAAGAGGTGACAGTAAACAAGTGGCTGAGTGAGTCACCGGCCCTCCCTGGCCAGAGCCCATCCTGTGGCTCCTCTGCCAGTCCATCTCTGAAGAACCAGCCTGTGCTGTCTCCCCCAGCAGACGCTGTCCTGGGGCCAAGGCCTGTCCGGGCTCCTCTGCCACCATCACTGCCTGTGTCATTGGAGATGTCAACTAAGCAACGACTTACAGGCTGTTGTAACCCTCCAAACCTCGTGCTGCTGCTGTGTTCACCTTAAACGGCCTGGGCTTCTTTCCTTCCTTCCCCTTTTCTAGGACATGTGTACACACACACACACACATACACACACACACACACACACTACAAAACTCACACCACACACACACACACCACACACACTGCCTTCTCTGTCTGGCTTCCCAGAGCAGCTGCCCTGTTGCTTTGCCTCTGACTCCCTTCCAGCTGCACACTCATCTCATTTTCATGGTAAATCATAGCCATCTTTTTTTTCTTTTTTCTTTTTTTTTTTCAGCAGACTTATAAAAGGTAGAAGAGGAGGGAGTTTCTCAGCCCTGTTCAGGGACAGCAGGATATGGAAGTGCCTTTTTTTTTTTTTTTTTGTAAGATTTCCTTGCATGTCAATTTTTAGAAATTCACCGGGGAACTAGGGTGAATTCCTTTCACTTGTGGCCAGAGCTCTCTCTGACTCACCTCAGAAAGAGGAGTGGGGTAAAGGGCGTGGCGGGAAAATGCAGTAGGAAGTCAACTCTCACTTCCCCGGCTGTGGCTGCAGGCTGAGAAGTCTGAGTCTCAGTGCTCTGTGGCCTTCTGAGCTCCAGTGACTTCATCAGCAAAATGAGGCTATAAATAGCAGCTAAGTCTAGAAGTTGAAAGGAGCCGGCTCCATTTTGCAAGCGTCGTAATAATGGTTGATTCAGGCAAGAAGCATCCATGAATGCTAAAGCTACTGGGCAGGAGTTTGCTGAGAAGGACAATCTCCAGGCATTTCCCTTCAGCCCACTCATTAATTTCAAAGGAGGGAAAAAAGTCATTTTTACGATGGGTAGATCTGGCAGGAACTATGGAGAGCCAATGATGAACGTTAACATGACCAGTAAGGGGTATAACTGGTACCCCGAGCTTCACGGATGCTTGGGGCAGGTGGGGCCTCCCCAACCTGGCATCCCCAACTCTAATCATGAGGAAGCTGGCAGGCAGCTAGACTCCAAGTGTTGGCACTATGAAAGCTCGTCCTCTAACTGAAGAAAGCAAAGATGTGACAAGCAATCACAAAACAAAACCCACGCTCTGAATTCTGGCTCAGGAAAAGAAGAGGAAGAAGAAGGAGGAGAAGGAGGAGGAGAAGGAGGAGGAGGAGGAGGAGGAGGAGGAGGAGGAGGAGGAGGAGGGGGAGGAGGAGGAAGAGAAGAAGAAGAAGAAGAAGAAGAAGAAGAAGAAGAAGAAGAAGAAGAAGAAGAAGAAGAAGAAGAAGAAGAAGAAGAAGAAGCACTCTAAAAGACAGTCCTGGATCAAAAAAATCTGAATTCAGATCCTATGTTAAACAATGGTAGAACACCAGTGGCGTTTCCTTAATAGAGTGTCTTTAAAGTGTGAAAGAAAGCCAGGAGCGGAGATACACCCCTGGAACCCAGCACTGGAGAGGCAGAAGCCACAGGATTTCTGTGAGTTCAAGGCCAGCCTAGTCTCCATGGTGAGTTCCAGTCCAGCCAGAGCTATATGGAGAGACCCCCATCTCAACCTCTCTCACCATGAAACAACAACAAAGGCATAAAGGGGGCCAGCGAGATGGCTCAGAGGGTAAAGACACTTGCTCCAAAAACCTGGTGACCTGAGTTCGGTGCATGGAATTCACATAAGGTGGAAGGAGAGAATCAGTTGCCCACAGTGGTCCTCTTTCCTCCAAATGCATGTTGTGGCACGCATAGCCATACACACATCATGCGTGCATTCACACACTTATAACAGTGCGTTTCTAGACTCTCGACCGAAGTGGGAGAGAGTGACCTCGCTCCTGAGAGCTATGTGCTATGGTTCTCAGTGATGAAGAGTCATGCTGTCTGAAACCCATCCTTAAAGGGTTCACACACTGGCTGAGAACAGTGGTGCATGCACGCCTCTGGTCCCAGCACTCGGGAGGCAGAGGTAGGGGATCTCTGAGTTCGAGGCCAGCCTGGTCTACAGAATGAGTTCCAGGACAGCCAGGGTTACACAGAGAAACCCTGGAGAGAGAGAGAGAGAGAGAGAGAGAGAGAGAGAGAGAGAGAGAGAGGACATCTCTATACTTCTGTGTTAGTGCACACAACTGTGGCAAAAAGTTAGTTCTGTGAAAAAGAAACTTGGAGTTTCTTCATCATCTTATCTTTACATTTTGTTTTAAATTTTTTATATGCTTAGGTGTTTTGCCCGCATGTATATCTGTACACCCCTTACATGCCTGGTGGCCTCCAGGGCATCGGAGCCCCTGGACCTGCAGTTAATGGTGGTTGCGAGCCAACATATGGGTGTTTGGAACTGAGCCCAAGTCCTCCAGGAGAGCAGCCAGCGCTCCTAACGGCTGTGCCATCTGTCCAGCCTGTTATGTACGTACCATCCTTAAGCAGAAATAACTACATTTGTCTCTTTACTTAGGTGGGCACACCTATCGTGGTGCTTCATGTGTGGAGGTCAGAGGACAGGTCCCAGCTTCCCAGACCTTAGCAGACACCAGGCCCCCCATTTGCAGAACAGGGGATCCAAGGACAGGTTGAATGCCCACAGCCACTCAGTAAGACAGGGGTCCCCGGCCTCTCTTCCCTCTGTGGGCCTCAAGCGTCGGGCTCCACTCTTCTCCAAATCTTGCTGTCCAGAGCTGAGACAGAGGGGGATAGGAAGTGGGAGTGGCAGGGAAGGGAGACAGGACTTCTGTCCTCACTCCCAAGAATTGCCTTTTGAAAGGCTGGACAGATTTGTCCACAGGCATCGGGCGGCCGATGCGATGCTAACGTTTGCCAACAGCACGACACTGACAGAGTGGCAGGAATGCTTGCTCGCTGGGCTTGCCTTGCCGCCGCTGGGGCCTGAGCTCTGGGAGAGGGATCTACACACAGCCACCAGCAGCCCGCAGCCTGCTGAAGCCAGCCCAAGTGTCAACACCCTGACAGGGAGAAGTGCTAAAATGCATTATTCGACAATGTCTGACCTGACTTGTTTGAGTGACAGCAGGAGCTGTGAAGTAATCCCCGTGTCTCCCCTCGTCTAGGTTTTGAAGGCTAGGCTAGCCTGCAGGCCTCTGACCTTGACCACCCTTCTGTTACTGTTAGCATTTAACAAAACTTTGCTTAAGACTCAGGGGGATGACAGAATTCAACACAGAGAGGAGCTTTTATCATTGCTTCTGGGAGGGCTGGTTTTAAGACCCTCTGTGAGGCGGAACCTGCTCAGCTTGAAATCTGCCAGGCCTAAAGCCTGGGCTGTTGTTAGTTCTCCAGTGCAGGCCACCGCCTCCAGTCACTGCCCTCCTGTGGACCCAGTTTCCTCTGTGTGTTATGGAGGCCAGCCTGGCGGGGAGGGGAAGAGTTCTCCACCATGCTTGAAGAGCTCTTTTCAGGCCAGGCAGTGGTGGCAGTGGCGGTGGTGATGCTCCCTTTAATCCCAGGACAGGCAATTAGATCTCTGTGAATCTGAGGCCAGCCCTGTCTGCATAGTGAGTTCCAGAACAGCCGTGGGTACACAGAGAAACCCTGCCTCAAAAATAAAACAATAAAAATAAAATTTAAAATAAAATCACTTTGCAGAGTGGAAATGGCTCCCGAGAGCCAGCTGGCTGAGGCCAAGCAGGGCAAATCATAGCGAGAGCCCTTGGCTGCTGGTAGAATGACCTGCAGGCCTCCAGGAGCTGATCAGAGGACCACAGGGGACCATGGAGATATCCCCTGACAGAGTCCTGTCACACCTGAGGCCTTGAAGGGGATGATGCACGCTGGTACAGCCAGTAGGTCCCTCCCCCGACAACCTGCTCAGTCTTCCATGAGAGTGCAGCCCCTCATCACAGCCTCCTCCAACCCTTGGCTGTGAAGCTCCGCCCCAAGGAGGATTCTTGAGTCAGGCCAGGCTGGGGGCTCCTTAACTTGGAATTTCCATACAGGGACTGAGAACAGAGGCCCTTCTTCTCTCTAAGTGTGGAGATACTATGGTGTTTTCAGTCTTCCCCCATTCCCCACACAAACAGGCAAGGTCCACGCAGACAAGGAACAGAGGCCAGAACCTTTGCTTCTGGATTCGCTTCTCCCTGAAGCCTTCACGGTTCATCTCAGCTTCGTGAGCTAAGTTGTTTCCGCTTTCCCCTTCAGTCTGTTTGCGTGTTTCCCCTTCTGGACGTGAGTGAACACTCAGCCTTAGGAAGCTAACGCATGAGCTGAGACCTGCTGTATTAATCCTTGTCTACCTATATCTGCCTCTCGATAACCTTTTTATATCTGTTTCTCTGTCGCGCGCGCACACGTGCACACACACACACACACACTAAGAGGTGGGGAGACTTGGGGAGAGCTCAGTGGCTGAAAAACCTCACTGCACACACGTGAAGATAGGAGTTCAGATCCCCTTCACCCATGTAAACTCTGGCTGGGTGTGGTTACATACCTGTAACCCCAGCACGCAGAAGGTGGGCACCAGGGCCCTCTGCAGCGAGCTGGCACGGTGGACTAGCCCAGCGGCCAAGCTTTGGGCTCAAGTGGGTGACCCTGCTTCAGCCTATAAGGTAGGGGGGGATCGAGGAAGATAGCCAAGGTCAACCTCTGGCCTCAGCACATGCACGTCTACCCACACCCATGTGAGCATGCATACCCACATTTGTTCATACCATACACACACATACATACATATATACACACACATAATATATACACACATACATACATACACACATAATAAACACATACATATATACATACATGCGCACATACATACACACATAATACATACATACACATACATAGATATATACATACATACATATATGCATACATATACATACATACATATATACGTACATACATACACACATAATACATGCTCGCATACATACACACATACATATATACATACACATACATACACACATACACACATACGTATGTACACACACATACATGCATACACACATACATACACACAAATATATAGATACACATACATACACACACATACTCACATACATATATACATTCACACATACATACATACATGCAAATATATAAACAACCCGTGGCCAAAAGAACTAAGTGATAGAATGAAAAGAAAAAAGTTGGTCATGCCTGGTGGTGCACATTTGTAATCTGAGGCACTTTGGAGGCTGAGGCAGGAGGATCACATGGTCTCAGGCCCACTTGGGCTACAAGGTGAGAGGGAAAGAGAAGGAGGAAGCTGGAGAAGAGGAGGCAAGCGCTGCGCTGCTGTCAACAGGAGAGGAGAAGCATGGGTAAATGGAGACACAGGCAGCCCAATTCCATGGCCTCCTGCCCTTCCTGCCACATTCTCTGTTGCTTTCAGTGCACCCTGACTTAGGATTTTGTGGGGATGAGTGACAGAAATGTGCCCAGGCTAACCAGTGGAATGGCAGTCCGCATGGCGTGGGGGGAGGGCAGACTGACAGGTGCACAGGCAGATCAAAGGCTCAGAGCGGGGAGGGGGGATACAGCAGGAGGCCCATTCGCTGTGCTTCTCTACAATGGAAATGTGACTGGCACCGGCGAATGATGCCAAAGGAAGTCAGGGGCCGGAACAGTGGTGCAGTGGTTAAGAGCACTGGCTGTCCTTCTAGAGGACTGGAGTTCAATCCGCGGCTTCCTCAAGGTGGCTAAAACCACTGAGAGCTCCAGTTCCAAGGGACCCACGCCCTCTTCTGCCCTCCTGGGACATTGCATGCATGTGGTACACACATAGACCCAGGCAAAACGCACACAAAATAATAAAAATGAAAAAGAGAGTCAGAGGCTGGGAATGCAGCTCTGTTGGCAGAGTTTGCCGAATACACATGAGGTCCTAGGTTTGACCCCAAGCACAGCCTGGCTGCACACACTTGGAATCTCAGCATTCCAGAGGTAGAAGCCGGAGGGCCAGAAATTCAAAGTCATCTTTGGCTGCTCAGAAAGGTCAAGGCCAACATGGGCTAGAACCCCTGCCGTAGAGAAGTCAGAATTTAAAACAAATATAAAGAAAAGCAGGGCCAGTGAGATGCCTCAGTGGGTCCAGGTGCTTGCTATCAAGCCTGAGGGCCGGAGTTTGAGCCCTGGGACCAAGCAGTGGAAGAGCTGACTTCTATAAGTTGTCCTCTGACCTCCATATGCACATACCATGGCACACCAAAGTGGACAAATACACATACACACACACACAAATACATACACATACACACACACATACATACCTTTATACATACATAGAAATAAATATATACACACATGTGCACACACACAATCACATGCTCACTCACACATGTTTGAAATGTGAACAGTACAGCATGTGTGAGTGCCTCACACACCCAGAGCAGCCCTTTTCACTACCCCTTTCTAGTTGAGCACTGATGCCTCCTGAAGTGTGGAAGGGACACTTTAGCTGGAGCGCGTGCCTGCCTCGGGCATCTCGAGTCTCTCGTCCAGTCCGAGGTCCTGACCTCCTGCTTGCCTCTGGGATTGGTGGGCTGCTCCTGCTAAGACTTTAGGCTCCACAGGTGTGGGGGACACATGGCCGGATGGGGGCCACCTTCCAACAGTGAGATGCTCAGTAGCCCAGCAGCAGCCGGGGTGGCACTGGGGATGAACCCAGGGTGCAGGAAGGTGCTGTCCCAAGACAGACCTTTCCTGAAGGCCTGTCAGCAGCAGCAAATAGTCACCAGGAGCAAAGCTGCAGGGCCTGAAGGAAAAGAGGAAAGAGACAGTAAGAGTCAGGCAGGACCTTGGCTTAGCCAACCTTGGTGTCACCAGCAGAGAGCCACATGGGTGTGGATCCTTTCTGTTACCTGTGTCTCCAGAGGGACATGGTGAGAAGGGCTCTTCTCCTCTTGTTCATAAGCCAGTCTAAACACGGAAAAACTGCCGGGCAAACCGAGGGGATAACACCAGTGACGCTTAGTCATAACCATCAACGTGGCTGGATTGGAAACGGTGAAAAGCAGGTACCCTGCGAGGGATTTCCTGAGCAGATTGTCTAAAGTGGGAAGACCCAGCCTGAATGCGGCTGCACCTTCCAACGGCAACCCCGATAGTCAGAAGCATGGCCAGGGATGAACTCATGCCATTAGAGTTAGAGGCAGATGGATCTCTTTAGCTCGAGGCTAGCCTGATCTTCATACTGAGTTCCAGGACAGCCCGGGCTAAGCTGTGGAAAACAAGCTAACAACAACAATGAACAAATAGACAGAAATGGAGGACAGAAGCTTTGCTCTCACCTGCTTGTCTTCACTATTGCTGGCAAATACATCCACTCTGTTGCCGCTGCGTCCTTCAGTAATATCAGAACCAAGTGTCACAGCTGCCTGTGGAGCACACAGCTTTAACCCCAGCACTCGGGAGGCAGAGACAGGCAGATCTCTGAAGACCAGCTCCCAGCCTTCAGTACCAGACCGGGAATGCTGAGCACACGAGTGTCTCACCTGAGCAGCAAGCAGGTTCTCAGCCTCCAGAGTGGACAGCTCCATGGGACGATGCAGACCATGTGTTATATATAAGTCAACTGAATAAATTCCCTCTCAACAGAGCGATGGTTCTCAGCCTTCCTAACGCTTTGGCCCTTTCATACATTTCTTCATGTCATGGTGACCCCAAGCATAAAATCATTTCATTGTAAATTTGTTACTGTCACGAACCGTATTATAAATATCTGATACACAGGCTACCTGATATTTGACCCCAAAGGGGTGGAAACCCACAGCTTGAGAGCCATTGCTCTGGAGAACCAAGCTGATAACAGAATGAAAAACAAAGAAAGTCTGAGGAACGGTCTCAGGAAGACTAAGAAGATGAGGCCGCTTACTATCCTGTGGTGTCTAACCAAAGGTGCCGTGGCGTCCTAAAGAGAATCCAGAGACAGAAAAAGTATGTCAGTAGGAAAGTTAGCGACACTGGGACAAAGTGGGTAGCTTGGCTCCAGCGATGTTCTGCTACTGTTTGCTGAGCTGGGGACAAAGGAGTCAGATGCTGTAATGCTTCTATAGATAACTGTGCGAGAGCCATGTGAACTATGTTTGTAGCGTTTCTATAAAAATGGGTCCAGAGATACATATCTTCAATACCAAAACTCAGGAGGCAGAGGCAGGGAGATCTCTCTGATCTTGAGGCCAGCCTGGTCTACAGAAAGAGTTCCAGGACAGCCACAGCCACACCCTGACTTAAACAAACAAACAAAAACCAAGTAAAATGATAATAATAATAATGATGATGATGATAAAGCCAGGCATGGACATGGTGACACACGCCTTTAATCCCAGTGCTTGGGAGGCAGAGGCAGGCCAATCTCGGAGTTTAAGGCCAGCCTGGTCCACAGACTGAGTTCCAGGGGAGCCAGGGCTACACAGAGGAACCCTGTTTCCAAAAAAAAAAAAAAAAGTGGGTTGGTAAAGGGGAGAGATAAGGTACAGCATGGGGTGTGGAGAATACAATGAGGAACCACACAGGCACCCGCCTCTGGCACCCCCCACCCCCGCAAACAGCTTCCTTTACCTGTGGGCAGAAGACACTGTCTCCAGCTGACTTTCACTGACTTCACAGTGCATTCAGAGCTCTGGGGAAAATCTTGTTAAAGTGAAAATGTGGGCTGGCAGATCTGGATGGGCCTGGATTCTTCCGACCTGCTCCTCCTGCTGTTGCCGACGCTGCTCCCCGTCCACGCTCTGAGAAGCTGGCACACCACCTGGGGGAGGGGAAGATGCCGACAGCGGAATGCTGTGACCTGGAAGCTGCCCATCATCAGCTTTGGAGGCTGAGGATGCAACCTCCCTGGCAGCCCTGAGTGAGGAGAGCCAGGCAAGGCTCCCAGCCTTGTAGCGCAGGGCCAGTGCTTGTTGCTCCCATGAAAATCGTCACACTGGACCAATTCCACCCCCACCCCACCGAGCCTCATGCTGGAACATTTACACTCATGCTTCTGAATTGTTCTGGGTCCTGGACCACGACGTGACCACATGCAGGAGACTTACTGAAATGAAAAAGCCCCCGCTGACTTACAAGGAGTCCATTTCTAGGTACTTTGGTTTTGTGACACCATCCTAGGAGCCTGGGTTTCCTCACGTCCAGTATATAGCTGGGGATGACCACACAAAACCATTATTTAGTCAGTCAACAGAGCGATACAAGTAAGAAGCTTTGGGCTTCCAAGTGGACTGAAATGCTCAGCTCTCCAGGAGAACCTGGGCTTCCAAGAATTCCCTGTTTGAAGGTTATTATGTGCAGAAGAATCCAGATGTATAGAGGCTAGGGGCAAGGAGATGAGGCCTGTGTCTCACCGCCATCTCCTACGGCAAATTCCTCTTCGTTGCCATTCCTCCCTCATATCCTTCCCTGGCCTGAGTTCATGGAAGGGAGACAAAATCCCCACACCCCATAGCCACCTCCTTTTCCACAGAGCTTCCTGAAGGTGACCACTGGGGTCCCCAGCTCCTCTCCTCCTACATGAAGATGAAGATAGACTTTTATCCTGGCCATGGGGGTTCCACAAAGCCTCAACCACAACCACCAGTTGTCCTGAGAGGGACAAGGGTCTAAGCAGCCCCAGCTCACGTCAGGCTGAACTTCTACAGACACAGCCATGTGTAATCACTGGAGTTGAAAGACAAAGTCAGAGCTTTTTGTTTGTTTTCATAGAAGATGGGGAAAGAAAAAGGTGGCTAGGCCCTTGGCTTCTCCCAGGTCAGAGGCACTGCTAATCTGGTCAAAAGAGGCGCCATCACCCTCGGAACTATGATTCAGTCCATTTCCCCCAACTCTCTTCCAGGTCCAAGGGGTTTTAGATATGGTCTGAGTTTGGGAGCTACTTGGGACTCACAGCTGTTTGAAAACACAGCCAGACAGCAGTGTCAGGTGAAGTTGGGCGATGTCACTCCTCTGTTGTACAATGAATGGACGTGGTCCCCTTTTGCTAGATCCCCGGTCACCAGGGCCATCACTATGGTCCTTGTGCCTTCCGGTCCTCAGCCTACGTCAGTGGCCATTCATCTTCATCCTCCCGGAAGGAATTATTTGAATCATCCTCCTTCAGCTGTGGGAAACAGTGAACCAGGCTAGATGCCACTGACTCAATGGAGTAGCCTGGTGTGCTTCCCTGAGGGCCTTGGGGTATCTGAATGATGGAATCTGAACCTGGCCCACTGGCCCTGCCTGGAGCTCCCCAAGCGCCCCCTAGTGTTACTGCTAAGTTTAAAAAAAAAACGTATCTTTTCTCTCAGCGTAGATTAGAAAAAGTGAGGTGAGAGCAGAGCTAGAGTGGGCCTCCTAGAACTTGCTGATGGGAATTACCATAAGCCTATACTAACGACTGGCCCTGACTAACCGCTGAATAAACAGTCATGAGGCAGGTACTATTACCCACCCCCGCTTTAAGAAAAGGAACCTGAGACACAGAGAGGTTGAGTCATTTTCCACAAGGTCACTACGGGAGGATTCAAACCCAGTTAGTTTGGTTGCAGAGTCTATGTTCCTAATAACGACAATAATAAAATGGAGAGTTATCTACTACTGTATTGTCAGGGAGAATAGATGCCTATCCTGGGAAGCTTTTGAATTTGGGGGCTTCTTTGTTATAGCAGCTTGGATATACCTTTGTGTACCCCATTTCTGCCACCAGCGAGATCAACCACGCATCCTAACTCCAGACCCTGACTGTGAAGCCCTCTGAGGCCAGGAGCTAAGCAAGCAGCCTCCTGAAGAGACTTCTGAGGAGCGGAACGTTCCTAGCTGGGCCTGCTTGTTTCCTGTTTGGGTTGTATAGTTTTTGAAGCCACAAAGCGCTGGATAGTGATGGCAGTGGCGGTGGTGGTGCACACCGTTAATCCCAGCATTTGGGAGGCAAAGGCAGGGGGATCTCTGTGAGTTTGGGTCCAGCCTGGTCTACAGAGCAAGTTTCAGGGCAGCCAGGGCTACACAGAGAAACCCTGTCTCAAAAACAAACAAACAAAAAACAAAAGCCAGAAAGTCTCCATCCTAGTTGGCTCACCAGCCATCGAAACACCCTTGCACCACCAAGACTGCCTCTGTCCCTGTCCTGTCCTCCATTGTGTGGGCACAAAACCTCCTCCCCATTCCAGGTCACACTCGCTTCAACCCAGTGAGAACATGGTCCTTCCCTGCTTCCCTGAAGGACAGTGTTCTGGGTTAAGTTCTCATTCCAACAGTTTCCTCCATAGCCATCAGGTCACTTTCTCTTATGAGCTCAATGGGCTGAGGAAAAAAGGAGGCCCTGAGGGCTGAGGCACCCACACGTGAGCATAGAGAGATGAAGGCACAAATCTGCCAACCTGAATTCCCAGCACCCCGCGTGTGGCATGTGGATCTTCTTGAGTGATAACCAGACTGACGCTGAATTGTGCTTTCTGCAAAGCACCCGATGGGGCCATCAGCTTGTTTGACCCTCAGTGCCTGCTTCTGAGAAATGAATCTGAGGCTCAGAGAGAAAAGCTGGGTGGCTGCAGACTTAAACCAGGCTCGGGGTCACAGGAGCAGAGTAGATTTCCTCACACACAAGCCACGCTGAGGAAGGAGGAGAGAGGTTGGATCTCAGCCCACTGCTGTGCGGAAGAAATGGGAAAGTGTCTGGCCATGGTGGGCTCACCTGCAATCCAGCACTCAGGGGGGCAGAGGCAGGAGGATCACTGTGAGTTGGAGGCCAGCCTGGTCTACAAAGCGAGTCCAGGACAGCCCGGGCTACACAGAGAAACCCTATCTCGAAAAAGCAAGCAAGGAAACAAAAAAAAAAAAAAAAAAAGGAAAGCAGGAGTTTATAAAAGGCATCACTAGGAATGCCAAGCAGGGGTGAGCTTCCCAAGAAAAGACCAAGAATAAATTAAAAGGAATGTATTTCACACAACCACACAGAAAATCTTACAGGCTAAAAACAAGGCAAAACTAGTTACCACTGATCCTAAGAAAATAAACATGAGTGATGAAAAGTTAACAGAGTAAAGAGAGCTTTTGTAGACACCTGCAAGGAACCTGCAAAGTTTTCAGTCTCTCAGACCTGCAGAGAAAGAGCTGACTCCTCAGCCGCACCTTGAAAACGGACCAGCCACTGTTGGCCAAGCTACAAAATCAATGGCTCAGCTGTAGTATAGTGATGTATCAAATTCCTCCCGAAGATCAATAAATTGAATGCCTTATAAAAAATAATCTTTAAAAATTGGCAGAGAGGCTGTGTGGTGTTAAATTCTGGAACTAGGGAGGCAGAGCAGGTGGATCTCTGTGAGTTCAAGGCCAGCCTCATCTACATAGAATCCCCAGCCAGAAACGGCTATATTGAGAGCCATTGACTCAGGGATGGAAGATAAATTGGAAAAAGGGGCCGGAGGTTATACATGCCCATGATTCCAGCCCTCAGGAAATAGAGGCAAGGGCCTCTGAGCTCCAGGCCAGCCAGGGCTACACAGAGCGACCCCGTCCAAAGGAAACCACAAACAGAATGGAATTGGGACGTGGGTACAGACAGAACCAGTCTCCACACCAGGGACACTGGCAGTGTTGTTCCCAGTGGCCTCCTTCCGGGGCTCTGCAGTTGGGTCCTGGAATCCAAATTTTCTGCAGCTCAGATTAGCACGTGGCTGGGCCTGCCAGCTGCCTCGCTGCCTGCTGCCCCTCCAGGGAAGGAAGGGGGACATGGTGCGTCCTGGTTCTAGGGCACTGACTCCAAAGACACCAGGATGTCCACCCATGGACATGCAGGAAGGTCCCAAGAGGGTGGAGGAAACACTGGAGGGAGGACAGAGGGTCCTCTCCTTGTTTTCCCTGCCTCAGGCCGGAGGCTTGGGATTCTTATCTCTGGCCGAGAGGATGCCCAACAGAATGTCTTACTCCGATCTTTACCTGTGGGGCTCAGCTCTGAACAAAGTGAACGGAGCCCAAGAGACCTGGACCAGAACTCCGGGACCTGTACACAGACATGAAACACCAAACGCCTATTAAAGGCTGTCATGGATCTTAAGTCACAGAATGACTTAAGAAGCTCAGTGAAGCTTGGAAGCTCAGTGCCCCTCCTGTCACACACATGCGACTACAGGCCCTAGGCAAAGGACGAAGACCCAGCATGACCTAGTGGACTGCTTCATCCAGCACCTGCCCCAGCCATCCCGCCCACCCTGGGGCCCTTGAATCCTCTAACGCCCAGGCCTCTGCAGAGCAGAGGGGACAGATCTCAGTGTGGGGATCATGGAGAGTGCAGCTGTGCAGGACATTGAATAGATAGTGGCAGTCTGGGCCACTGTGGGAGAGTGTGTGGTATAAGGGTCACTGAATACACACACACACACACACGACAACAAACTTGTGTATATTCATGCTGTACGTTATGATGTGTGGGGAGAAATGTCCCACCTTGTCGGAAAAGAGGAGGCGTGGTCGATGCAAGTTTAGTGCAGAGCTCTGGGACGTCGGTTTTGTGTGTGAATTCGAGAAACCTTGAAGCCTTTTCTTTCTGTCTGGAAAAGGTCCTCCTCCGTGAAATTAGAGATGTGTACGACTGAGACCACAGGGCAAGGCAGATCTGAAAATTCACAGCCTCGCGGCGCGGCGACCCAAGCAGTGTCAAGTCACGACCAGCAGAGGGCGCTCTTGCCTAATCTTTCTAGGGCGAAGGCGGGACCCAGGATCCAGAGTTCAGGGGGGTCTTTGTTACTAGGGTGGGGTGGCTGCAGAAAGAGGGAGTCTAGGAGTAGGGATGGTTAGGGACCAGGATTTGGGCGCTCAACCACAGAAGGGACTTGCCTTTTCCCACAGCCCAAGAAGGATCTAGCCTTTGTTGTTCTGTGTTTTTGTTGTTGCTGCTTTGCTCTCCAAACGCCGAGGCTCGGGGTGGACTCCACTGCCCAGTCCTGAAAGTGTGTCTCCCGCTTCTGCGGGCTACAAGCGGAGGCCCGCAGCGGGATCTAGTTACACCTTGCTGCGGCGCCTCCTGAGGTGCCAGGAAGGGGCAGTGGCAGAGCCGCGGCCGCACGGGCTCTGAGGTTCCGGGAGCGGGTGAAGGACGCTCGGTGCTGAGTGTCGCCACGGATGCCGCTAGGTGGCACTCAAAGCCTGCGTCATGGAGGAGCGCGGGCTTTTAAGGGGCCGGCTGGAGCGACTTGGAAACCCTAGAGGAACAGGACCCACAGGAGAGGGGCGAGGGGGCGCGAGGCAGAGCCCAGAGCCCCAGCGTGCCCCCGGGACTGCGATGGAGGACCCCCGCTCTCAGTCTGCCGAGACCACCCGCCTCTCGGGGTTTATGAATTCCACCCTAAGGCCCCTGGCAAAGGAATTCTTCGGAATCTGAATTTGAAAGGGAAAAACTGAGCACACCGTTTTGCTTGCGGCGGACTCTGGCCTGCGGCCCCCTCTGCTCTGAGCTCACAGGCCCCAGCCTGCTACTCTCTGAAGCTGGGGAAGAGGACCTCTCCCATCACGGGGTTCCCTTCTTTGCACTTCCTTTGGATGTCATCAGTGTTCCCCACCCCAAGTAAGACTGTTCCAAGCTTAGAACCGAGCATGAACCCGCGCTTCCCACGGAGAGGAAAGAGACCCTAACTGTCTAGTCCCTTGAGGGCATTGGCAGAAGCTGGCCATCTCTGCCTTTCCAGAGTCTAGCCCGGAGCCGCGGCGGCTGGCCCCACCCCTCCAGGCAGCCTGTAATTGGAGAGGCCCTGTCTGCTAGGTCGCGTGACTCCTCTTCAGCCTTTCCCATCTTCTGAGGCCCGCCCCAAAGGGCCCCCATCCCTTCCCACTCCTTTCTCTGTGATTGCAGGTGGACTCCGGGAAAGAAGCCCCTCATAGACAAAGTGGCCCTGTGGCCAGCGGGGCCAGCATTGACCACACATAAACCCACCTAGGAGATCCAAGTCGGCTCTAAAAAGTCTCTGGCCTCACAGGGTTACGGTGACAGGGGCTCTTCAAGGGGAACAGGACTCCTCCGCTTCTCCTCCGGAAGCAGAGTGGTGGGAACAGTGAATTCTCATGAAAAAGTAAGATGAAAGCGGCCTGGGACAGGCGCTTCCACGGTGGGTCAAGCCCGGCTCTGGGATGCCAGCGGCAACCCCTGAGCTCCGGGGAGGGCAAGGTGTTGAGCCTGAAAAGTCTGTGGTTCTCGGGACTGAAGGTCCTTTCCTCCTGGAACCTGCTTCCCGCAGAGAGCCAGACGCAGGAGCGTGGACCCCAGCCTCTGCCCAGCAGGTGGCCTAGGACGCAAGGAATCCAGGGAGGAAGAAGTGAGCGGTCTCGGCTCTCGGTGTCCCCACGGTGTCCCACCGCCTCGCAGGATTCCCAGCCCTCGGGGTAATGGAGCCCAGGAACATCCCCGCCCCTCCCTCGAGGCCGGAGGTACTAGTGCCGCTTGATCAGGCCTCATTTCCTGCGAAAATGGAAACATATCCAGGGTCCTTAATAAAGTGAATGACGAGGCTTCGGGTGTAATTGGGCTTCTGTTTGGGTGGCTATTTCCTTAAACTGACAGTGGAAAAAACTTTTAAAAACCCACGGCACCCAGCTGTAACTGTGCGACTATTAGAGGTAGGGGGCGTGCCCGGCGTGGGGGCACAGACCCCAGCTCTGGTGGAGCAGAGGCAGGTATACAGATCTCTGTGAGTTCGAGGACAGCCAGGGCTACACAGTGAGTCGCTGTCTTTAAAAGAGAAGGAAGTACTGGGTGGATTATCCTGATCTTGTTTGATCTACCGTCTAGGAAATGGACACAAAACGCTTACCCAGAGCAAGGGATCCAGGAGGTCGGAGCCTCACAGCAGCTATGGCAGCAAGCCTCAGCTCTGCGACCTCCAGCCTCGTGTCCTAGCCTGAGGCTCGCCCTACCTCTGCCAGAGGCTCACCAGAGAGCTTTATTTATACGCTGGGATGGGGGGGGGGCTCTCCCTTCTCCCGGAGGAAGAGCGTCCTAGATGGGCAGGCGAGGGGCGGCCTGGTTGTGAGGCCCCCAGACTGCTCCCCGGAGCCTGCGCGCTGGCTGCAGATTTCCACGTAGAATCCAATTTTTCCCGTGACTATCTAGTTAAACTCTTTAACAACAGCTACATAATTAGAATTTGGATTCCCATTAATTTTCCCTGGGCCTCGAACCATTTGCAGCTCACACTGGTAATTAATGCGATACATCACTAACTTTAGCCAGCGCTGGCCGGCCCGGCTCAGGTCGCTCGACCCGCCCCCGACGCCCCCGCGCGGAGCCCCGACTCCGGAGCCGGCTTCCGCGGTGGGGGCCGGGGGGCTCCCTCCAGAGCCGAGCGCCCCGGCCCGCGCACCCAAAGCCTTCTTTCCAGGAAATTTCACAATTAAAAATATTTATCGGGAGCAGATTTACGTTTCTGGGTTTCCAGTCTCGGGGCGTCTGGGTAGGCTATTAAGAGTAATTAGCATCTTTTGCGCTCGCAGATTTACTTCGCTCATTGCCACATAACTCATCCCTAAAAGCCGGCGCCGCGAACGCAGGCTCTGCCCGGAGAGGCAGCGGCCGCCGGCTCCGCTCCGCGCCCCGCTCGCCCGGCGCCGCGCGGCCTTCCGGGCTCCCCGGCGGGACAGACGCGCGGGGCGAGGACCAGAAGGCTCCCGCTCCGGGGACCGGTGGCGTTACAGCGACCTCAGCCCAGGAGGGGAAGGCCCAGGCGAGGCTCCGCTGGTCCCGGCCCGGACGGTAGGCGGGCCTCTGGGCAAAGCGTGCGTGTGCAAGGGCGAGCGGGCATCGCTGTGGGCACGCGAGCGTGGGCGCCAGTTCACACGGCCGCTGCTGCCGGGACCAGTCCCTCCCAGCACGCAGGGTGCGAGCGGAAAACCGCTTGACCCTCGCTCCCCGCCCCGCCCGACTTCTCTCCAGCCCAGCAGCGCCCGGGACGGTTAGTCTAACGGCCGATCCTAGGCCACCTGAGTGAAGGCACCGGGTCTGGGGCCTCCCTTCCCCTTTCCCAGAGCCAGCCTCAGCCAGCCAGCCCACCCGAAACACCGGCGCAGGCGCGTCAGGCCTGGGAGGTACCGGAGTGACACCTCCGGCCACTGCTTAGTGGATGCCGCCTCCTAAAGACCAGAAGGTAGCGTAGAAGGCGCAGGCCTGGCCTCGCCACTGGAGAGAGGCCGCGGGAGCCCCTGGGGGCAGCCGGAGGTGTTGGGGCCGATGGGTGGGGAAGGAAGGAGATGAGTCCCCGGAAGGGGACAAGATGGCGATAGAAGGCTAAGGGCGAGGACAGTGGCTGTGGCTCCCGCCGGGCACCCACCCACCCTGGGTTCGTTATTAACGCGCTGGGAAGTGTGCAAGCCGCCCAACTTTCTTCTCTTTAATGAGCCTAGAAGAAGAGGCTGCCCTGGAGGGGTTTGCTCATTAAAGATGTAGCTGGAGGAATATTGTCTCATTAATTATCTGGTTTTAATTACACTCCTACCCTTTGAATCTGGAGATGGGAAAAGTTGATTTGATGGCACCGCCCCCTTTAGCTTAAAGAGTCAAGCCCAGGGAAGGGGCCAGGAGGGGGTGCAGGGACCGTGTGCGCGCCCAGGAGTGTGTGGGAGATTGTCCTAGATCTGTCTGGTGAGAATCTGGCCCATGGGGGCTCTGTGTGTGTGTGTGTGTGTGGAAAATGTGCGTGTGTCTGAACGGGTGTGAGTGACCACGTGTGCCTTCGAGGCTGTGTGGACCTGACTTGGATGTGTGTGTGTATGTGTTCCCATCCTGTGTGTGGTTCTGTGTGCGCTGGGGTGTGCCTGCGAGTGGCTGAGTGTGTCTACAGACAGGCCCGAGGTCGGGTGTCTACAGGAACAAGACTGGGTGGTTGTGTCTGTACATCTAAGACAGGGGCTTCCTGCCCACGAGTTCCAGGGCGGGTGTCTGCATGTTTCTGGGACTCTGCTGCGTATGCATGGGTGGTGTGGGGGGCGTCTGTGACTGCCCCGCTCCGTGAGGTCTGCTGCTCCAAGGACGTTGCTTATTTTCCCAGGGTGCTTGGGGCTGGGGTGCCACCTGGAAATCACGGTCCTTTAGGGGAAGGGTGCTTGGGGGGGGGTGTTCCTCCCCGCCTTGTCCCTTGTCAGGCTGGTGTGGCACTAGAGCGGGGGCCGTTTTCCCTTTAAATCGAGGACACTTTGACAGGGGACATTAAGGACCCGGCTGCTCAGGCTGAGCAGATCATAAAACCGGACAGGCAATTTCTGCTCCCGCCAAATAGCCGGGCAAACTCGTTCTGCATCTTTGGTTTTAATGCACTAAGCTGGCAGCTAAGCAGGGAGCGAGCAAAGGAGGGGGCGGGGAGCCCCCCCCACATACACCGGCGCTCACACCGGCGCTCACACAAGCACCCCTTCACACCCTGTGCCCTGTGCTCAGCCCTGACCCCCCCACTGGCAGAATTATCAACTAGAATTTGATTAATATGCAAATCGCAGGCAAACAGCTCCATATAATTCTTTCAGTGGAGAGTAATTAATCACCAGTTAAAGCAAATTAATACATATATCAATTTTGTCAGAAACATGCTTAGTTCAATCGCCCGTAAAATTGAAGTTTGAAGTATTAAGAGGCTCTGCAGAAACGCCAGGACTAAAACTTTCAAATTGATCCTATTTAGTAATCAATCAGGCTCTCCCCTCAGGTTAATCTGCCTAATTTTTCATCTCAAATCATACACTTTACTGACACGCCATCTAGCAAACAGTCGATAAAAAGTTAACAAAAATGATAACGACTCCAGCCACAGCCATTGTGCAGGGCGGTGGGCAGCAGGCGGCTTTGATTGCATTTCTAGGACGGTTGGGGATCTGGGTTTTTTTTCTTCCTGGGAGCTCCCCCAGACAGAAGCCTCCCTGTTCTGTGACTGTAGCCACTGGCGTTGGGCTCCCTTCAGCACCCAGACAGCCGGCCCCCTCTCCGCTCTTCCTGCCAGAATGTCAGGAAGCGGCCTGTCTGCTTGCAGGGACCTGTGCCCCTCCCCTCCCCTCGCTGGTGCTGTGTGTGGAAGCCTGGAGAGTGGTGACTTGTAAGTCTGTTTAACTTTGAGGGTGTAGCTGTTTGATTCTTTCCCCCTTTCCTTCACCACCCCCCTTTTGTTGGTCTTGCTGTTGTTTTGCTTTTCTGGAGACAAGGTTTTGCTATGTATCTCTCCTGAGCCTGAAACTCACTATTGAACCACTTCAAACTTGTGGCCATTCTCCAGCCTCTGCCTCTCAAGCGAGCGCCTGAGTGCAGGCACACACCAGCAGGCCTCCTGCCTGGTTAATTATCGCATGTGCTATTGGCTGCCTGAATCCGGATGGATGTGCTGTGTCATCTTCGGAGGCACTTTGTGTCCAGGAATCCTTGCCTGCATCCCCGGTGCCTGCCTTGTGCCTCTTCACTGTTTCTGGGGTGTGAGGTACTGTGCCCCTGGGGGTGCTCTGGCTGTGCGGCTGCTTGGCCCACTCTGCATACACACGCGGGAGCTCAGGCAGCTGGGCGCACAGGTCCCCTAACAGACACCAGGAGAGGCGAGAAGGACCCATAACGACCCAGAAGCTCAGCCTTGAACACTCTCAGCACAGGTGAAGGGTTGCCTCTCCCCACTGCGCCCCTAAGCTGCTCCTCTATAATGGGGAAGGGCACGGAAGAAGAGAAGGCAGAGGGAACTCTCAGCCACGGATTTCCCCACTACACAGTGCCTGGACCCCATGCTCCCGAGCCAGGCTCGGGAGGAGGAGTCAGGGAGCAGATACTGAGTCAGGACACCCCACCCCTGTTCGAGGGTGTCACATCTATACCCGAGGCAGTTGTAACCCATGAGGAACACCTTACACACGAGGTAACAAGGGATCTTCCCCAGCACCGAGAACTGGCAAGCCTCTCTACCCCCCCCCACTCTACTGCCACAGCCCGCTGCTCTGCCCCCTTCAGCACACCAGCGTCACTCTGTGTGGGTCCCAGAATACAAACAAGTGACCAGTTTTCTTTCCCTACTGAACCTACTGAACTCACAAACACTGGAAACACGCAGCTCTCACAGGGCAGCACGCATAAGCAGGTCTACAAACGCAGTCACGCATGCACAGCCCACAGTGCCCACACCAGATTCCAAATTCCACTTGTCTACACCCGCCCCCTGGCAGCTGCACCCCTCTACATGCAGACCCTGGCAGTTAGCATTCCTGCTCTCCCCGGCTTGGGCAGAGCTGAGTCTCCACAGGGAGAAGAGGAGGGAACCTGGGCCCTTGGAGACTTGAGGACTTGGGTTCAGCCTAGCAATCCAGTTGAATGGGGGAGGAGATAAGTAAGGAAACCTTCCAGGGTCAACAGGAACACCAGCCCCTTCCCTCTGTCCTCAGAAAGCAGAGCCCACCCTGGAGTGTTCGCCAGTGGCCTCAGCTGCCCTCCAAGGAGATCCACCCTGTGGAGGTTCCCTGGACACCATCGGCTCTCGCCCGGTGAGCTCCCTCCAGGCTGGTACCCTCCATCCTTTCCCCTCATCCTGTACATCTGCCTGAGCCATGTTGGCCCAGCAATTGAGAGCTGGGATTCTAGCTGCATGCACCTCAGTTTCACACCAACGCTCTTTCTCTTGGCTGTCTGCTCATACCAGCCCTGTCCAGGCCCTCACAGTGCCCACCCACAGGTCATGCCCACCCCAGCGCCAGCTTTACCCTCTTCCTCTCCTCAGCACAAAATTAGGCACACACAGCCGCATACACTAGTTCATGATGATTGGTTACACGGGCCATGGCGGCAGACACCCAGTAAACTGCCCCGCCCCCCCCCCCATTGCACATGCTCTGATTCCATCAATCAGCTGCACATGTTCAGCTGAACGCATTCGATGACACACTCAGAAATGCCCCCTCGCCGGTCTCAGTGCAGCTCGCCACACACACACACACACACACACGCCCTGGCACCAAGTGTCTCTCAGGATTGGCAGCGGTGGCAAAGAGTAGGACTAGCTGAGAGCCTGGGAGGGCAAAAACGGGGCTCCAAGAGAAACTGGAGGTGGGAAGCTCCTCCAGGGTCTTGCCCTCCCACCCCTACAACAAAGCCCAGGAGCCTCAGTTTTCTTCACTTCAGTCCTAAGATCCTTCTCTTTGGAAGGCCGCGTCTATGGCTACACCCTGGGGGCCAGGCTCCTAGGCCAGACCTGCACAGGAATATTCCAGAAGTGGCCCTGTTCTCAAACAGCTGCTTACCCCTACACCTCGGCCCCACTGGCTCCCTCAGCCAGCCCTACCCACCAACTCTCACCTCCCCGGGAGCTCATTATCGTAAGGGAGCAGCTGGCCCTACCCTAGCCCACTCCAGGTCCTGTCCCCTCCCATGCCAGCCTTGACCTCACCTGTATCTGCCTGTCCCCCTCACATCTTTGAGGTCCCCCTTTGGTCCCCTTCTAAATGTATGTCTGAGGATCAGCACAAAAGGTTTCCGGGGTCCCAAGAAAGAGGGGCTGTTGCGGGCTGCAGAAAACCCGGGTGTCCTTGGGTTCTCTGCCTCAGATCCAGCAGGGCTGGGAGAGTGGACTTCCCTGGACCGGTTAGCTCCAAAGGGTGGGGAGGAGGGGGTCCCCGCAGCGACCGGCAGGGGCGGAGGGGAGACGCGCGGCCCCAGCCCGTCCCTTTCAGGGGGGACTCATGCATCAAACTTCAATTTTCCGGACGATTGAATTAGTGATTTTTTTTCTCCTGAACTAAAATACACTTAAGTCTTTGGGATTAATTACCACGTTCTGGTCCCTCAGACTGGAGTATTACTTATCGGAGCCGCGTCTGACA
The DNA here is from genome assembly GCF_030254825.1 of Meriones unguiculatus. Taxonomy (NCBI): domain Eukaryota; kingdom Metazoa; phylum Chordata; class Mammalia; order Rodentia; family Muridae; genus Meriones; species Meriones unguiculatus. Next base: position 59,672,817 of record NC_083349.1, read on the forward strand.
CTGGCCCGACACCTCGTAAAATAAGGAACTGCGCCTCCCGGCCTCACCCGGCGCCGACCGCCAGGCCACCGCGCCGGGGAAGGCGGCACCGCAGGCGCAGAGCAGGCGGCCCCAGCCGCGCAGCTCGCCCCGGGCACGCGCGGAGGGGGTCCCGCCCACGGAGTGCCCGCGTCCCGGGCACTTAACCAGCCTCACCGAGGACCGGGACGCACCAGAGAGAGACAAAGCCTAACTGTCCTCCGTGGGTCGCAGGGGAGCGAGAGCGGGTCTGCCCAGGGCCGGGGTCTAGGCAGAGTCCGTACCTGGGCGAGGGCAGAGCCTTCATGAACTTCCCTCGGAGTAAACGAGGGGCACAAGGCCCGTGCCACCCGCAGACGCCAGGAGACCGACGCGCAAGGCCTGCGGCCGCTCCTGAGCCCACTCCTGAGCGCGGAAACAGCACGCAGCCCCACCGCGGCAGGCGCCCAGTGAGCGGCTCGGGTGCCACCTGCGGTTCCGGGCCCCCTGCATCACAGGTTCCGGGCCAGGCCCGGAACCAAGCCCATCCGAGCGCCCCTTAACCGCCGGCTGGAGCCCCGGCCTCTCTGAGACGAAGCCCCCTGGCCCGAACCCCACGACGAGCGGTTTCCCCGCTGTCTGCTGTTGAACCCCGCCTGCAGGGCTAGCACCAACCTGGGGTGCTTGGTCTGGCTGGTGCCAGGCCTGGAAACGGCACCCTGGCGCGCCCCAGGAGCACAGCGGGAGCGGGGCAGAAGCCGGGAACTCAGCGGAGCAGGGTGACCCCCCAGTGGCTCCCACACTCTCCCCAAAAGACGTTCACCAGAACCCCCGCCTCTAAGGCTCGCAGCAGGGGCTCGGCCCGAGGTCTCCGGTACACCCCCTGTCTCTCTCCCCCCTCCACGTGCTCACTCCTTCCTTCAACTGGACTTTAGCTCCCACACACAACGACTGGCTCCGGGCTCCGAAGGCCTGACCCTTAGGCCTCCTCCTCCAAGAAGCCGTCAACACCCTGGAGCCCTAAGCTGGGCCCCAGCCGTGTGCAAGCGCCGCTTCCCTCTCGGTCGGCAGGATTTCCTGGCGTCCGGGAAGGCTGCCGGGCCTGCAGCTTAGACTGGGAGCTTCTTGAGGGCAGCGACCAGATCCGCTCCATCTCCGCGTCCCTAGACACCTGCACACAATAACTGTGCCGACTCCACCTCCGCCTTTCTTTTATTAATCCTTCTCCTTCCGCCTTCCCTTCTTTCTTTCCCTCCTTCCTTCCTCCCTTGTTATTTTTTATTTCTTGGTTATATTCAATTGTCATGTTTTTCAGGCTCATTAAATCCATTTAGAGACAAAAGAATAAAAGGCAGAAGAGGAAGGGAGGGGGAGGGAGGGAGGGGGAGGGGAGGGGAGGAGGCCAGAGAAGCAAACAAATAACCCGCTTTAACTAGACGGGCGGATAAATGGCCCCGTTTCTCCTCAGCCCCGATGCGCCTGCTTAGCCGCGCGCCCCGCGGGCTCCGCAGCTCGGGTGGGCTCAGCCCCGGGGCCGCCGCCCCCAGCCCGAGGGGAGCCAGCGGGGCCCAGCCCGGGGCCGGGAGGCGCGGGGCGGCCGGAGGGGCCCGGGCCGCTTCATTGGGATTCATGGGCGTGTTGGGCGGGCGGCCCGGGGGCGCGGGGCGCGGGGCGGGGGCGGCGGGGGGGCGGCGAGCGCGGCGGGCGCAGATGCCCGGGTGACCGCCGCGCCGCGGTCCCCGCGCCGCCTTTGTGCCGGGGAGGCGCGCGCGGGGACCTAATCCATCAAATTGTCTACAAATTGTGAAGAAAATTCAAAAACCATATGGTCGCCAGCGCCGGCGCGCTCGGGGCTGCGGAGGGCCGCGGCCGCGCCCGCACCGGGAGCCGCGGGGGGCTGGGCCCGGCTATTGTCGCCTGTCAGCGGCCGCCCGGGCCCATTCGTCCCGGCCTTCATGGTCCGCGCTCCGAATTACAGACCCATCCATCCTAGGAGCGGGCGATTTATGTCGCCCGGGAGGACGGCCGCGCGGGCGGGCGCACGCCGCCGGCCGCCCCGCTCGCCCCGCCGGCTCCGCGGCCCCGGCCGCCCGCCCCGCCGCCTCTCCGCCCCGCTCCGCCGCAGCTCGGGGTGGCGGCCCCGGCCGCCCAGCCTCGCGGCGGCTCTCCGCGTCCTCCCGGCCCCTCTCCCCGTTTCTGGCTGCCTCTCGGCCTCCTCCTTGGACACGCACGTTCCTGACTCAGGCCCCGGGGCCCCGTCGCCTGCCCGAGACCAGATGCGCGTTTCTCACATCAATTTTTCGGAGAAAGGGAGCGCGGCGGCCCGGAGGCGGGACCCAACTCTGGTGACAGCGGCCACTCGCCAGCCCAGCGACAACAAAAGCCCGGAGAGAAACTAGAAACACACCCCCCACCCCCAGTTCAAAAAAAGTGAAAGCCTCCTGAGCCCCGACCCCAGCCGCCTGCCGCGTGCGGGAGCCCGGGGGTCCCGGGACACCCACAGGCCTCGGCTGCCAGCCGCCCTCTGGGCAGCCTTTGTAAACGTTACTAGAAATGTCCCGCAAGCCCCGGACGCCCAGGGCTCGCTTTCCCGGAAGCCCCCGGGGGCGATTCAGCGAGCCCTCGTTGCCTCCGGCCTTGGGCTCCTTCAACCGCTCTCCAAAACCAGGCGGAGGCCCTCGGGGCGTGCCCAGAACCTGGGTGTCTCCGGGCTCCGCCGAGGGGCACCTGCCCGCGTGCCCGCGGCTGGCAGGTGTCGAGGAAGCGCAGGTAGCCCGGCTGGGTCGGGGCACCGCGAGACCGCAGGGCAAGCCTCGGCGCCTTCCGCGCACGATCGGGTTCCCTGTCGCGGCCGCGAGCCTGGCTCTTTTACCCCGACCCGGCGAAGCCGGCTCCCCGCTCCATTAGTAGCCGCCGCGTGCTTCTGGGCCCGGGCGAAAGGCACCGCTTTCCTGCTGCCCCTCACTCCTAAGCCTGCCCCGAAACTCCCCCCAGATCTCCAAAGCTGACCGGACCCACAGAGGGCAACAAGGGGCAAGTTTGGATAGATCTGGCCCCTTCTCGCGGATGCGGTCGCGGCCCGTTCTAGTAAAATGGCAAAGACTTTATTTATCGGAGAAAGAGGCCTTGGGTACAGTCGGAGAAAGAGGGGGCAGGACAGGGACTGGAAAGGGGCACCCGGAACCCACCCTCCCCACAGGGCCGCCCTCGTAGGGCCGAGTTGGGACCGGAGAGGTGTCCTTGATAGACCCAGAGCTGCAGAGGAGGGGAGGGTGAGCGTTCGGGTCGCCCTTCTTTAGGTCTCTGTCACATGCAAAAATAAAATAATAATCATCATCATCTAAAAAGAGTAAAAAATAATTCTAGGGCTTTGGGTTCTGTTTTCCAGGGTTGGTTGGATATCCCCTCGTTTATTCCCTAAGAGCCAGACTCCAGCATTCAGTCCGAGAAAATGCAGGGAGGTTTGGAGAAATTTTAAAAATAGTGGATATCGGGAGACAGACACGCCATCGAAAACAGACTTCTCTCGCTGGGGAAAGAAAAGATCGATTTTGAAACTTGCAAGTCAAGGCCGGGCTACCTCCCCCCCCACACCTTCTCACGCAGGGGGGAATAAAAGGCAGAAGAAAATTAAAAGTCAACCGTAACAGGCCGAGGGAGGTGAGCGGACCAGTGCATTCGCCACATGCAGAGAAAAATTAAAACAGCTTCTAGACCCCAGGAGTTAGTGATCGCCGTTCATGAGTCCGCCTCACCGTCAGCCGACCCGGCAGCACCGGGGCTTTGAAACATGGAAATCTCTGAGATTCGAAAATAATAATAACAATAATAGTAATAACAAAAGAAAGAAAAAAAGATCAGGCTGCGGTGGGAGGGACCCACGATATAGGCTTAAATATTTATACAGAAGCCATACAGAATTGCACGGCGAGGGCTTCCGGGGCGGCGGAGGCCGCGGCTGGCGGCCGGCCCCGCCGGCCGGCCCGGATTTATTGCTTCGAGAGGGAGGAGGCGGCTGTCGGGGGCCGGGTCCGGCCCCGGGACGAGGGTGGAGGCGGGAGGTGCGGGGGAGGTCCCAGCTCCCCGCACGGTCCGGTCCGGGAGGCGGCGGGCGGGCGCGCGGGCTCGGGGCCGGGCGGCGGCTCAGTCGGCCACGTCGATCTCCTCGTCTTCCTCGTCCTCCGAGCAGTCCTGGCTGCTGGCCCGCTGGTCCGTGAGCGGGGAGGCCGGCGAGAGCTGCAAGGGCCCGCCGCCCGGGGCCTGCGGGGCGCCCGGCGGGAGCGCGGGGGAGCCCGGCCTAGACTTGGCCCTGCCGCAGCCGCCGCCGCCCGCGGCCTCCGAGTTCTGCTCCAGTTCGGCCAGGGCCACGATGTCCATCTGGCCGCTGGGGCCCAGTTTCTTGGCGGACTCCACGTCGGCCTTCATCTCCTCCAGGTCCCGCTTGAGCTTGGCGCGCCGGTTCTGGAACCAGGTGATGACCTGCGCGTTGGTGAGGCCCAGCTGCTGCGCGATCTGGTCGCGGTCCGCCGGCGACAGGTACTTCTGGTACAGGAAGCGCTTCTCCAGCTCGTAGATCTGGTGGTTGGTGAAGGCCGTGCGTGATTTTCGCCGCTTCTTCGGCGTCTGCCGCTGCCCAAAGATGGTCATCCCATCGCGGCCTGGAAAGAGACCACAGTGGACGCTCGCCGCACGGAGAGCGGGGACCCCACCCGGGCTCGCCCCCCACACCTCTGCCCCCGGCCCGGCCCGGCCCTCTCCACTCTCTCCACCAGAACCAACCGGGCCGTGGGGAGCCTCCTGTCTCCGGCCCCCTAGGAAGTCCCTAGGAAAAATCCGCTCTGCTCTCTGATCCCCAAGAGTTGGTCAGAAAGAGCTCAAGTCTCACAGAGCGCGGGAGGCCAAACAGAGACCCCCAGGGCGCGTGGTGAACTCGATTCCCCACCCCTTGCCGAGGGCCGGACTCCCTCTCCCCAAAGTTGCCACCGCAGGAGTCAGGCCGGGGGGCGGGCGTCCGGGCCCGTGGGAAGCCCAAGCAGCCGGCCGGACTTTGGGGTGGGGGGACCCCGGGAGGCGGGGGTGCTGAGGAAGCGGGGTCCTCAGTCCCCACCTTCGGAAGCCCCGGCCGGCCGGGCCGCGGGGGGCGAGGGGGCGCGGGGACCCGGGCGCCTACCTTCGGCGGCCTGCAGGACGCTGACCTCCAGCCCCTTGAAGGTCTTGCTGGCCAGCTCCTCCAGCGCGCAGAGCGGCGACGTCTGCGAGAGCAGCGCGCGGCCCGCCAGCGGCAGGCCGGCCGGCGCGTGCTTGTCGGCGGCGGCCAGCAGCTGCGCCGCCCCGCACAGCGAGTAGCCCCTCCGCACCGACGGCTTGCTCAGGATGTCCTCGATGCTGAAGGGCGTCAGCGGCTTGTTGGAGTTAGCGGGCGGCGGCAGGTGGTCCAGGGGGCTGCGCCGCCGCTCCTCCCCCGGCGCCGCCTTGCCGTCCTCCTTGGAAGTCATCTCGGCCTGGCTCGCTCGCTCGCTCGGGGGCCCGGCCGGGGCGGCTGGGGCTCCGGGCGCTGCCGGGGGCCGGCGGGCGGCGGGCGGCGTGCGGGCGGGCGGCGGGGCCGGCTAGCGCGGCGACCCGGGCCGGGCGGGCGGCGCGGGGCCCCGGGAGGAGAGCGCTGCGGCCGCCGCCGCCTGCAGCACGCCCGGGCCGGAGCCGGGGAGCGGCGCGCCGGGCTCCAGTTTCGCCGGCCCCGGTGCTATTTAAAGGTGTCAGGTGGCTCGGCCGCGGCGGCTCCTGGCCCGGGGTCCTGGCGGCGGTGGCCGGGAGAGCCGAGGCGAGGGCGCCGAGCCCGGACTGCGAGGGGAGGCGGAGAGACGGGGCAATTGACTATTGCTAACAAGTTCGCCTTGATCGAGGAGTAATCAATTATCTGCCCCGCACTTCTCCTCCTCTCTCCGCTCTCCCGTCTTTCTCCCCTCGCTCCTCTTTCTCTCTGTTCTCTCTCCCCCTGTCCTCTCTCTCTCCCTCCCTCCCTCCCTCTCTTCACTCCACTCCGCTCCCCCCGTCCCTCTCTACCTCTCCCTCGCCCTCTCTTTCACTCTCGGTTCGTCCAATGCAGGCGGCTCTAAGTTGGGAAGCTCATTAATTAGCGGGCCGGGGGTAGGAGGAGCCGCTGGAATTAGCCTAATGCGCCTGTCCGTCCCGGCTCTGCGGCCGCGCTCGGCCGAGAGGTTTGTAAATTACGTTACGGGCGCCTTTCTCGCTCCCGAGCCTGGGGTGATGGGAGAGCCACCGCCCCCGCCCCGGCCTGAGGGCAGCGCTCCGGGCCCCGCCGCCTCCCGCCCGCCCGGAGCTCTGAGGCTCCGGCGGCCGCGGCCGTGAAGCGGGGGACGGGCACCCGGAGCCCCAGCCGCGGAGCGCCGCGGCCGCCGCGCGGGCCAGGTAAGAGCCGGGGCCCGGGCGGCCCCGCCGCCGCCCAGCGTGGACTTTGGGGATCCCCAATCAGGACCCAGCGCCCCTGCTCGCAGACTCTCTGGTCCCCCAGCCGCGGCCCCGGGCAGGAGCCCGGGAAGGGAGAGCCCGGAGGCTGCCGGGGCTGGCCCCGGGGAGGCTGGAGCGGGTTCCCAGCGCAGGGTGGGCGACCCGGGACAGGGGTGGGGGGCCTGAGGGCTGGGGGAGGGGGGCGACTGGAGAGCTCAGTCTCCCCACCCGGGAGGCGGAGGGAGGAGCTGGCGGGGCAGCACGCCTCTCCCGGCCGAGCCCGAGGCGGGAGCCCTACCTCCTTCTGCAAGCTCGCCCCCTCTTGCCCTCCCGCAGGGGCCCGCCAGGGCCACCGCGCGCGCGTCCGCTGACGGGAGCCTGGCGGAAAGTCGGCCGGCTGTCCGGGTTCCCCGAGCGGGTCCCGGGCGTCCCCGCCGCCGTCTGCCCGGGCCAGGGCCGGGGCCCCGCCGCCCGCCCCGCCCCGCCGGGCCCAGGGCTGGAGCGCGCGGCGGGCCGGCTCCAGCTGTTCCGGATGCGGTGGGGGCCGGGGAGGGGCCGGGCCGCGGCTGGGCTGGGCTCTCGGAAACTCGCAGCGAGGCCGGAGAACCCGGCTGTGGAGCCCGGGGCCTGCACTCCCTGCACACAGGGCGGGCGTTCTGTGTGCGTCTTTATTTGAAAGTTGTTTGTGTGTGTGTGTGTGGATTTGTGCGTGGTTTCCGTGTTTTTGTTTTTTAACGTTTACGAACCTCTAGACGCACTGGAGGGCTTGAATCTCAGCGACGCCTTTCCTTTCCCTTGAGATTCGCCAGGGGCTGTGCTCTGGGATCCTCTTCTCTCTTGCTACTCCATCTGGTTTGTGTTGGGCCCTAATTTTCCACTTCTTCCCTTGGAAAGAGGACGAAAGGAAGAGGCTGTGGGGACCGGGAGGAGGAACTCCTCTCCCTCCGCTGGTGCTCACACCAGACCTGCTTTGTCTGCGAACTCCGGAGTGGTCGGTGTGGTCCAGGAGCTTGGGCCAGAGAAGAGTTTCAAAAGCAGCTGGAGGATTTGTGAACCAGGGCAGGGAGTGGGACAGAAAGAATGGGAGCCTCCCTATCGGAAGGGGGAGGAAAGGAGAGAGAGAGAGAAACTTAGTTTGGAGGGGCAGGAACAAGCTTTCTCTGTACATATTCTAGATTTCTTATCTCTATTTAACTGTTTGAGATCGTTTTAAACGTTTGTGAACCTCCCTTCCGCCCCCCAATATATACGTTTATGAACACTCTTTCCTTCCATCCTTTTTCCAAGAGAAGAAATGGAAAATTAGGGCCCAACACAAACTAGGTGGAGTAGGAAGAGAGAAGAGGCCCCAGAGCACAGCCCCTGCGTCCTATCTCGAGGGACGGAAAAGCGTAGCTGAGGTTCAGCTTGTAGCTCTCAGGAGTAAAGGGATGGGGTAGAGAAAAGGCTGTGTGCCTGGAGACTTTCTACTTCTTCCCCAGTCTTAGCCCTGCCTTGTCAGGAGGTGGGAGGTAGGTAGGGGGGTGCTCTGAGGCGGAAAGGGTGATGACAGAGGTCCAGGTTCTCTGAGAGCCAGGGATCCATCCCAGGTCCTGGTGTCCTGGAAACCAGGAGGAGATGCTAAGCTTAGTGACAGGAAGTCATTGTCTAGGGGCTGGGGAGAGGAACCTGAGGGAGAAAAGGCCGGGGAAGATTTCAAGGGGGCACAATATACCTCTACTCCTCCCCACGTCCTGCCCTCAGCCCTTGACTAAACCTTAAGGTTGAGCCCGGTGGCTGCTGTGGCTCCCAGTTTCTGAAGATGGGGCGGCGGAGTTGAGGATTTCTGAGAAACTGCCAGAGCTGGGGTGGAATGTGAACTGGGGAGCAGAGAGGCCCTGTTCTCTGGGATCTCTGTCCACCTCTTGTCAAGGGAGGACATTCCACAGTCATTTGCTGTTTTACCTCCCCTTCCCCAGCCTGCAGGTTTACTTCTTTGGCCTAATTGGTTGGCCTCTCGGCTGCTCTCGGAGCACAGCCTGTGTGAGGGTGGAGGGAACTGTGTGCCACCTGGCATTTCATTGTTTCAGCTCATTTTGCCCAGATCACTTGTCCAGGCCACCTTGAAACCTGTTCAATTGCCCCAGCCACCTTTTCCTCGGCCTGAAGGCCTACCCCATCCCCACCCCGACAGCCCCCAAGAAAATAGTATGTGGCAGCCTACATCTTCTAGAATCCTGGGAATCCACTGGCCTCTGGTGCCCTCCTGAAGAGCAATAGAGTACATCCTGGGTTGATGATAGGACCCCTTCCTCTACCCCCACCCCCGCCAGAGTTTTAGACCTTTGAGTACAGACGCCTCAGTCAGGGGACTCCAAGCAACCTGGATCTAGCCAAGGTTCGTAGCCATCAAATATGTCAGATGAGTTTCCATCCAGCAAATAAGGTCAAAGGGATGTACAGTGTGGAGGGGAATGGCTCTTCACCAGACCGTGCTCTCTCAGAGGAACAGAGAGGCCACAAGAATCACAATGGAGAGGAAGTTTCTGAAGCAAAAAGTTCAATGGGACGGAAGAGTGGTTGGAAGGAGCCCAGCCCTCGGAGTTCAGACCTGGGACCCTGTGCTAGGGTGATAGGGAGGTACCCATGCCCTAGTCAGGTGGCCCAGGGACTTTTAAGCTAGAGCTGGAGGCCACTAGACCCTGGAATCGCTACAGAGGAACACCTCCTGAAGAGGCTGTTGTCTCTGTATCCATGACCACGGAATCGTTGCTCACTGCTCGAAAGGCTAGATAGAGTCCATCCAGCCTTACTCCATCTCCCATGGAGGGGACTGTTGTGACAGAAATCTGCTTGCCTTCTAATTTAGGGAGCATCACAAACAAAGAGGCGGGCATGAGCACCCCATGAACTGTCACGGAGTTGTGTCCTAAGGGGGCCCCTCTAGACCCAAATAAAACAAGTTCTTTCCTAGCAAAGGTAAATAGTTCACTTACCTCATCCCTCAGGCTCCATCAGATCCAGCTCAGATTGTTTGGGTAGCCGCCCCCCCCCCCCCTTTCATGTTCCTGTAAGGACACCATCCACTCCTGAGTCAAAGGTTCTTCCAAGAAAACAGTCGGGGTGACAATGGATCCCTAGCTCAGAAGGCTTTTGTCCCATGAGGACTGCCATGCAGACCCTGAACTTCAGAGAGGCCTTCCGCTATAGAGGAGTCATCCATAGTCCCAGTGACCTGGTTGAGCTGGGATTACTCGTTTTGGGTTTTACATTCTGTCCTGGGCCACTGTCTATAATAACAAGAACAGTAACCATGACCAAAAATACCATAAAAGCCCTTAGCCTGGTTCCCAGCTAAGCTTTATTTCTTTGCTTCTTTCTTTCTTTCTTTCTTTCTTTCTTTCTTTCCAACTTTTTGAGGTAGTTATTACTAATATTTCTCATTTTACAATAAGGAAAATGGGAAACAGAGATGGCCAGGAGCCCATCTAAAGTCACACAGCCTGTCTGGAATTAATCAGGCTTGGAACACTATTGTTTCAATAAAGCACATTATTCTCTGACCTCTGTGACTCTTAGCCAGAGGTTTCCACCAGATTTCAGGAGTCTGAAGGCTCCAGACACTTTGTGTAAACTTTGTCTGCGAGCCTGAGTGGACGTATTTGTGTGTGTGTGTGTGTGTGTGTGTGTGTGTGTGTGTGTGTCTAATATTATATAACACAGTGGACTCTCAAAAGGGTTGGAGATCCAGAAAAGGCAAAGGGCAGAAAGAGGCCAGTGGGGGAAGGGAGGCAGGCCAATGGGGAATGGGAGGAAAGCTGCCTCCTCCCAGGCCTCCGAAGCAAGAAGCCAGCTGCTCCAAAATTCAGGCTGCGCTCCAAGCCTACTTCTGAACCTGCCCAGCTCTCTCCTTGCCAGGCCCAGCTCTCCTGACCTCTGCCTGTGGCAGTGGGGGCTGGGTTTATGTCCGGGCCAGGCCATTCTTTAGGAAGCACACAGGACTGCTTCCTCCCTTCTTTGGTGGAATGAATTCCTTTAGATCACTATGTCAAAACACTTCTGCCTCATGGATGGAGGGACTAAATGTCTTTTGGCAGTCCGAGGGAAGGACAGACACACCACGAAATGACAGTCAGGCTGGGATGGAAGAGTTCCCCAGGGATGATGAAGGCCTTCCTGATGCCCAGGCCCTGAAGCCCCCAGAACAGACCTCTCTTTTTGTTCCAAGCCTTTGCTCCCCTCATCCAGGGCCAGAATGGCCTCTGTCCCTCCTCTTCCTGGCAACTCTTTCCCTATGCTAGTGCCTAACACAGTACCTTGGGGAAATCCCCTGGGCCCTATCCAGCTCCTCAGCCGAACCCCTGGGAGTCACTGTCACATTGCCAGACATGTGACGGTTTGTCTGTCAACCCTTCTGCTTCTCTCTCCATCTGGTTGTGAACTTGAGGAGGATAGGAGTGCCATCTCTCTGTGTGCTCCCTGCCCCTGTGCCAGCCTGGCATGTACCAAGAGCTCCCCAGGCATTTGTTGAATAAGTAAACTAAACAGATAAGAGACAAAGAGAGCCAGGCAGAGAACTCACTCAGTCTTTGGCCCTGAGAGAGGGCCAAGGGCGCAGGAGAAGAAAGACCGTTGTTTTTGTCCGCTGCCCACAGGTGTGAGGTACCCGCTGCCCACACCTCCAGCACTCACAGAGGGTCACAGAGACGTCCTTCTTTAATGCTTTTGCAGAGGCTGGGAGTGCTGTTTGGAGAGGCTGGGATCTGGAGCCAGCTGCAGTCTGACTAATAACTGGACTTCATTTTGTTTTGTTTTGTTTCAAACAGGATCGATCCCCTGCCATATGATGGGTTCAGAAATGGAGAGGAAGAAAAGATGGAAGATTAGGCTGAAGCGAGGAGCAGACAGGGGGACAGAAAAATGTACCCACCACTCCCCCAAATTCTGGGGGGTCTGTGAAGAGGGTAAAAGAACCTGTGTGTCTATGAGGGGTCCCCTTGCTCTGTTCCAGGCAGAAGCTGGCATTGGTGTTGCACTTCGAAACACCAGAATCGTTTGGGTAGGTTAAGGGAAAACCACTGGAGGCAAGCAAAATGGACAGGCTGGAGGTGTCAGCCCAGAGCGGGACAGACACCTCTTTCTGCTGCCTGGGAAGTGAAAACGAAACCCTGGCCCCTGGCACACCCTGGAAGGTTATTGGGGTGGCGATTAGCCCTTGAGGGGAGGCGCTGAGGACCAGCACCCTGCACTTGAGGGGCCAACAATGCAGGTCCTCTTCCCCGCGCCATCTTCCAGCTTTTGACAGTCTCTTTATTTACTGCTAACGGCAGCCATGGCAGCCATGCACTCTCCGCGCCACCCAGGTCTCCCTGCCTTGGGGGGAGGGGGGGCTAGGCCTGCGCCTAGCGTCCTCGAAGCCTGGGCTACTAGGCCTGGTGGAAAGGGTGGGCGAGGAAGGAGGCCAGGGTACTCTGAGCCGGTATGCTCGCTCGGTATGCTGGGCTAGGGGGGTGCGGAAAAAGGCCTGAGTCAGGCTTCTCATAATAAACGGCACGTGAATAATTCAGCAGCCTGGGGGGATCATTGCATTAGCGCCTCGGCCACCCGTGCCTCCCTCGCGCGTGTGTGGAGCAGCGGCTCACCAACCAGCAAAAAGTAGAGACCTGGGTAGGGAGACCCTTGGCCCTCAGGTATCCAGGCGGAATCCGACCAACACCCCTGTCCTGAGTCTTGGAGTCCTCTGGTCAGAGGCCACCTTCTGAACAGCGCTGCTCCGCCTAAGGCCCTAGAGGACCCTCAGACCCTGGGCAAGGGAAGAGAGGCCCCGCTGGGGCAGGGTAGGAAAAGAGGATGCAAGTGAGAAAGCCTGGCGGCTGATGGGCCCTAAAGGAATGCGGCTAAGGAAACGGGACGGCAGGAGTTCCTCCAGAGCTGCGAGCCCGGCTCCCTCCAGGATGCTTTGAGTCGGGAGGATTTCTCTTGAGGTTGAAATGGGTTACAGGCGAAGCAACAGAGCTCTCCATGGGCTCAGCCTCCCCAAGCACCCTGGCCTAGGCACCGGCAGGTCCAATTTCGTTTCAGAGCCCAGCTGGCCCACCCTGTCCCTAGAAGGAACCGCTAGGCTGGGAGAGAAGGAACAGAGCAACCGCATCCTGAAGCCTAGTTTGTTTTGTCCTCCAGAATCTGCTCCCTTTGGCCTGGCCAGCTTTCTTCACGCCCTGGGCTCCTGGTCTGGAAGGCTGGAACCACCGAGTCCCACATCCACCCACGCCTCTGGCTCCTCCAGTCCCTGGATTTCTCCTGCCCAGGCCACGCACATCTTTCACTTTTGTGAGATCAACCCCTCCGGTTCGGTTCTTCAGCTCCTTTCTGCCCCAGTTTCTCTTAGTGAATCTTGGGCCAGGACTCTCTGGCTCCAGCAGGATCTTGAAGGAGCCCCGCACAGCCAGACACCGGTCAGGAGGCAGCTCACTCTGGCCGGCTGCGCCTCCCTCCCTCCTGCCTGACACACCATCCCTTTTCTCAGCACCCCCTTCTTGTTGATTTGAATTTGTTCTGAGGTATTTGGTCCTGGCTCCTGGGGAAGCCTGGACTTCCTGAGCGGCTGTGGCAGAGGGGTTCTCTCTAAGCCAAACATCTAAGCACTTCCCAGGGGCGGCGGGCAGTCCAGATATCCTCATAGACGAATAGCCACGGGTGACTCCTCCCCTGAAGACTGACCGCGTATGGCCGGCTCTGTGGCCTTAGGAAAGTCTTAAGGTCTCCGAGCCTTGGGAGCAGCGGGTTTGAAGGTTTACAGTGGGTGACGGGAGACTGGGCATTTTCTTTTGTTTAGGGGAGTGCACCTCCTCGCTCAAGCCTAAGCAGGAAGCAAGGTTGGAGAGAATGTGCCGATCAGAAGCGGCCATTTGTTTTAAGGAGTATTTTGGAAACAATTGGCAGCTGTTTCTCCTGTCTGTTCTGTACAGTTGATGGGTATCAGGTGTGTGAATCCTCTCCAGTACTTGTCATGGCTCCATTCGATGAAAGAAACCAGAGGTTAAGCTCTGGTTTGCTCCATAAGCGTTCTTTGAACCCGGATCCTGATCTGAGCTTCTCTTCTCTTTAAGCCCGGTCTACTTGTTTCTGACTAAGAAAGTTTTGAAAACCTCGGTTTTTTTCTTTTCTTTTCTTTTCTTTTCTTTTCTTTTCTTTTCTTTCCTTTCCTTTCCTTTCCTTTCCCCTTCCTTCCTTCCTTCCTTCCTTCCTTCCTTCCTTCTTTCTTTCTTTCTTTCTTTCTTTCTTTCTTTCTTTCTTTCTTTCTTTCTTTTTCCTTTTCAAGACAGAGTTTCTCTGTGAACCTTTGGCTGTCCTGAAACTCACTTTGTAGACCATGCTTACCTCTAACTCACAGATATCCACCTCTGGAGGAGTGCTGGGATCAAAGGCATGAACCAGCACCGCTGGGCCTTTTTTTGTTTTGTTTTGTTTTTTGTTTTTGTTTTTGTTTTGAGACCAGGTTTCTCTGTGTATTCCTCATGGTCCTGGAACTCACTCACCCTGTAAACCAGTTTGGCCCGGAACTCAAACCCTGCTTCGTCCTCTCGTGCTGGAATTAAAGGCGTGCACCACCGTGCCCAGATGAAAGCCTCATTTTGCAGTAAACGATTTTTGTGCCATCCAGGGAAGGATGGAAGTAAGACCCACGGTGGGACTTCCTGCAAGTTACAGGAGAAACACAGAGCGGTTAGGGATGGGGTAGGGAGGTAATGGCTTCCCGGCCAAGAAAGAAACCAAAAGAAACCATCGTCCATCAGAGACCAAGCGGATCCCTGAAACTGCGGAGGTGGGCTTGGCGGTAGGGAGGCAGAGTGGAGGCTGGAGACTGAGGCCCTCTGGGCGGGCAGCGGTGGGCTCCAGCGCGGCTCTCCCGGACAGGGTCCTGGCCCTGTGGTAGCCGGTACAGACCAAGCGTCCTGCGCCACAAGTCCCATTACATTGTATTTATGTTTCACTTTATTGTTTTTTTCCCCTCTCTTATTATGGTCTCACTCTGGGGGAGGCAAAGGATATAATATATTCATCTTTATTATACCAAATCTGTGTGAAGCATTTAATAAAACGCTGTTTCCCCACAGCCAGGGACATTAGGATGAGCCATTCTTAAGTTAATGCTCCTGGGCAGAGCGCGCCTGCGGCACAGCGCCTGCTGCTGGCGGTGGCGGGAAGCGCAGGTTAGCCTGCGCCCGGGGTGCCCTCTCTCTGGCGCGTGTCTGCGCGACTCTTGGGGCTCCGGCGGGGTGGAGGGAAAGGGGTTGTCCCAGAAGCGCGCAAAAGCACGCTAGGTTTCTAACCCTAAATTTACCAGAATGAAAAGAGAGGGGATTTCATCCCTGACCGTCTTGTCCAGGCTTTGGGGAGGACCAAGGCTGCCGAGGATGGAAGATCTTGAGGCCAGGGAGATAGGCAGGCCAGAGGGAAAGAAATCAGAAGGCTGCGGGAGGGAGTCCGACAACCTAGACCAAGCTGGGCCGCCAGGGAGCGGAGAGGGCGGCTCGAGGTTGAGGGGAGCCCAGACCACACACTCCAGGGTCTCACCTCCAGGCGCCAAGACTCCATCTGGTGCTTTATCTCTCTCTGTCTCTCTCTCTCTGTCTCTCTCTGTGTGTCTCTCTCTCTGTCTCTCTGTCTCTGTCTCTCTGTCTCTGTCTCTGTCTCTCTCTCTCTCTCTCTCTCTGCGTGTGTGTGTGTGTGTGTGTGTGTGTGTGTGTGTGTGTGTAAAACCTTAGGCTGTGTTGGGAGCTGTCCACTTGTTTGTTTGTTTTTGTCAGAGAAATCCTCTCCTCCCATCACGTGAATTCCCAGGAACACACTGGGAGCAGGCGTGTGTGTTGCACCCGCCCGTGGGTGGTTTGTTTCCTGAAGCAGGACCTCACTGTGTATCCTTGGCTGGCCTGGAACTTGCTCTGTACACCAGGCTGGCCTGGGAACCACAGAGCTCCACCTGCCTCTGTGGTGTCTCTTGTTCTTTCTGAGTGCTCGGAGGAAAGTCGTTCGCCACCGCGCCCGCCCACACCTAGTGTTTTTACCTGTTCTGGGGATCAGACTCGGGTCTTCATGCTTATAGAGTAAGCGCTTTGTCCACTGAGCCATCCACCCAGCTCCAGGAAAACTCTCTCTAAGTCCCATTGTACAGTGAGTCAACTGGCCCCAAAGGATCAAGTGGCTTGACTGAGGTGATCTGGCTAGAAAAGAAGAACAGCAGATAGCCTGGGGGCCTCTGTGTTTCTCACTCCCTCAGCCCTGAAGATCCTTGTTCTCACCACAGCCACCACATTCTCTAGAGTTTTCATGGCCTATAAACTTTACATTCTGCTTTCTACACACATGTGTGAAAAGTCCCCCCACCACAAGCGTGTGCATGCACGCATACACAC
Source organism: Meriones unguiculatus (assembly GCF_030254825.1). Classification (NCBI taxonomy): domain Eukaryota; kingdom Metazoa; phylum Chordata; class Mammalia; order Rodentia; family Muridae; genus Meriones; species Meriones unguiculatus. The sequence continues at coordinate 59,688,674 of NC_083349.1, forward strand.
ACACACACACACACACACACTGGGCACACTCAGGGAGGGAGAACCACCACCTGAGGGTTTCTGCTGCTCTGTGCCCTCTGGAGCTCACTGCTTGTGTGCTTGCATGGTCCAGATATGGGCTGCCTTCAGCATCTAGCGGCAATGCACCCAGGCAGCAGGTAACAAGATGACGCAGGCAAGATGACAGTGAGCCTGAGCAGGAGGAGCTTGCCGGAGCCCATGATGCCCCATCAGGGCTTCTAGCCCCTCTGTTCCCAATCTTCCTCTGCTCCCACACCCTATCTGTGTGAGCTCTTTTGGAGGCTGGAGGGACTTGAGGAGCCTGACAGCTCCCCTGCCTGGGTGAGGGGCACAGGGAGTAACTTGAGCTGACTTTGGGTTAGGCGAGGGAAAGTGAAGGAGACTTTTGATCCCCGTGTTGTGAAGACCCTTTGTTTTGTGCCTTCACCATCTCACCACCTCAGCCTTATCCCAGCTCCTCTGGGTGGTTCCAGGAGGTGAAAACATGGCCTGTGACCTGCTAAGAGGGGTCAGGGAGGCTGCACTCAGCTCACCCTATGAATATCTTTCCAATGTGTAAGCAGGGGAAGGAGCTGCCTTGTGTGGGAGTGAGGGTCTCCGGAAATCACAGTGTGCAAGCAGAGCTTAGAGGACAAAAATAATCTTGGGCTCATTACCACCATACCTATCAACATCATACAACATCTACCACCATCACATCATCAGCACAATCATCACACCATAATCACACCATCACCACAGTCATCACACCATCACCACATTCATCACACCATCACCACACCATCACCACAATCACCACACCATCGCAACACCATCACCACACCATTACCACCCCATCACCACACAATCACCACCACCATCACACCATCCCCACAATCATCACACAATCACCACACCATCATCACACCATCGTCACACCATCGTCGCACCATCACCACCATCATCGCACCACCACCACCACATCTACCACACCAACACCCCCACCCCACCCCCACCAATCTTGCCCATTCTGCCATCACTCACTTTGTGTCAAATGAGAGCTGAGCCCACATTGTCCCGTGTAAAGCACATAACTGTGTTAGCCACTTGCTCCCTTCCAGGTCCTCTAACAGTTACTGTGTAAAATGGGGAGCACGTTGGCTCACGTTGCTGCTGCACTGAGTTCTACAGGAGCTTGTCTCGTGTGTGTGTGTGTGTGTGTGTGTGTGTGTGATTTTTATCTCTCAAATTCCTTGTCAAGCAAGGAACTGGATGACACATGACAGGTGTGGAATAAATATATACTGGAATAAGAGAACATGAATGTACCAACATTTGAAAGCTGTCTGCCACCGGGCGGTGGTAGTGCACATGCTGTTGATCCCAGCACTTGGGAGGCAGAGGCAGACAGATCTCTGAGTTCAAGCCCAGCCTGGTCTCTAGAGTGAGCTCCAGGACAGCCACGGCTACACAGAGAAACTAGTGTCACAAACAAACAAACAAACAAACAAACGTATAAGCTGTCTGTCTAGCCAGCCTACTGTTTTGTAGACTGTCACCCACACAGCCTAAGCTGACTCCTGGGGGCCCATGCTGCCTCTGCAGGTGTATTGCTTCCCCCTTTTCCACAGCTGAGCTTGAAGGCAACTGGTGCTTTCGGGCCTCCGTCTACATTCTGTGTCAAGCTGTATGCCAGCTTGTGGGTAAAGCAGGAGCCAGCCCAGCTTCTACCTGGGAAGGAGGACCTGAGGACTCGAACTGCTCAGAGCTCTTGAGAGGCCATGCAGACGGAGCAAGGGTTTCTTGGGGATCAGAACCGGAAAGGCCCTAGAGCCAAGAGGTCTGAGCGGCGGATCTGGGTCTATGTTATCTCTGAAGAATGGGTAGGCTCGGGTGGTGGGAGGAAGAAACGAGAAACTCAGAGTGGCATGAGGAGGCAGTAAGCACCGACAGAGAGAATCGGGTTGGCCATGCGAGGCATGAGGGTTGCCAGGATAAAGTGACAGAGGGTAGGCGGGAAAGACACTGTGGAGTACCTTGACTGTCCAGGCCCGGAGCTAGAGACTAGAAAACAGAATCCAGAAATTGAGTAACCAGGGTCTGAAAATCCAAACCTAAGACGGAAAATTCAACATTCAGTCTTGTCCAAAGCTGTTGCTCCAGAGGATGGATCAGGTGATTCTTTGTTGGTGCTGGTTTTCTGTTTGGTTTGTTTTGAGATAGGTCTCCTCCAGCCTCAGACTTGCTGTGTAGGAGAAGATAACCTTGACCTCCTGATCCCTCTGCTTCAGACACCTCAGCATTGGGGTTACAGGTCTCTGCCACACCCAGTTTCGTGTGGTGCTGGGGATGAAACCTAGGGCCTCCAGCACACCAAGCAATCAAAATTATCTTCTGGCGCCCAGGAAGTTGAGGCCTTGTGCTAACTATGACCTCATCTCAGAAGAAAACCGAATCGAACACAAACTGGACTCTTCAAATTGGTTGGGACAGAAGATGGAGCCAAGACCCCAGGTTGTCTTGAAGCCTGACTCCCAGGACGAACATGACCTAGCCATCTGGGGTTCTCTAAATCGGAGGCTGAAGCCTGGGGAGGTGAACTCTTCCCTTCGCCCTCTGGTACAGGTGGGGTCTTAGCATCTAGCGACCCAGCTGGGCCGCGCTGCTGGAGGGTGGAGCGGCGGTGCCTTCGGTGGTGCCAGCAGAGCCAGCGTGTCGGCGTTGCTGCGCCGGCCTGCCTGGAAACACAAGCCTGCCAAGGAGCCGGAGCGCTGTGCCGCGTGGAGGGTGTCAGGGGTGGTATTGTCGGCACACAAATGCTCAACTTTATGTACTTTTAACTAGAGGTGTAACAGATGGCCCCGTTTCTGTCCAAGCCAGGGAGACTGGTGCCCATTCCGGCTGCAGCCAATCAATCGTGCCGCTCTGGGGGGAGCTACAAGCTGGGCTGGGAGGCCTGGAGCCAGCAGCCGCACAAGGCTGTCTGCTCGGGCTGCCTCCGCCAGCCGCTCATCCACAGGCCCGGAGGTAGGAGGGCAGGCAAGTGGAGCCCAGCCTGGAGCCTGGACAAGGCCTGTCAAGGAGGCAGGGCCTGAACCCATATACCAGGTTCCAAATGGCCAGCGGAGACAGTCAAGTCCCCAGCTGACCCCACTTGGTCCTCGCTCTCCTGAGGTTCCTCCTCAGCATCTAACCCCACAAATATCCAGCCTCGAGACACTCCAGAACCACAAATGTGCTGTGCCCTGCACTGTGGTCACCACGGGTTATTTGAGACTAGGTGCGGACAATTTCACCATTGGGACGAATAGTCATGGGGCTGTACAGGGCATTTAAAATACCCAAGAAAGCGAGAGAAAGAGAAACTAGGCCCCAATGGTTCCAGAGTTGGGAGAAACTCAGGTAACACATTATTTTATTTTTTAAGCATTATTTATATATTTATACTTTTAATATAATGCTTTATTGATTCTCTTAAGGCTTTCATACTGGCTTTTGTTTTGTTTTTTTGAGACAGGGTCTCATGTAGCCCAGGCTGGACTCCAACTCACTATGTAACTGAGAATGACCTTAAACTCCTGACCCTCCTGCCTTTTCCTCCCCGTTGCTGGGATTTCAGGTTCCTCACGATGACTGGCTGAAGTAGCTGATTCTCACATTAATATAGTCAATCGTCAAACAGGTAGTGGAACTTTCTACGAGCCAATTCCTTTCTTGAACATAAATAACGCATCATTTCTGTTCCTGAGTCCTTGCAGACAGGGGAGGCAGACAAATGCACAGGTTAATTGGAACAGTGAGATAGGATTCATAAATCTGCAGAAGGACTGCAGAAGCAAGACTGGGAACACTTCATCCCGAATGTGTGATCCAGAAAGGAGCCAGCAAGGACTGGCTCTGAGCTTCTGCGGGTAGGGGTTTCATGGAGAAGGGCACCTGATGGGTAAGAGATCGGTGCATAAAGACGGAATAAGAAACTGCGTGGCGGGGCAGTGGTGGCGCACGCCTTTAATTCTAGCACGTGGGAGGCAGAGGCAGGCCAATCTCTCTGAGTTTGAAGCCAGCCTGGTCTACAAAGCAAGTTCTAGGATGGACAGGGCTACACAGAGAAACCCTGTCTTTAACACACAGACACACACACACACACATACCGCCCCCCCCCAAAGAAACTACACGCTGGTAGTCAAGGTCTGGACAAATGTGAGGGGGGCAGGGATTTGGCATGTGGAAGGAGGAGCAGAGGGGGCATGAAGACTGGCAGTGGCAGGAGTGGGGACAATCCTGGCCTTCCGTCACAGCTTGACAGCCTGACCCGGCAAGACTCATGTCTTGGTTGTTCTGTTACCCTTGCTCTGCACCCTAGGGTCACAGGGAATGAGGAAGAGAAGAGGTGAGGGAGCACCATATAGGCTAGCCTAGTATTCAGGAGTGAACAGCAGACCGTTGGCCCCTAATCATGTCCCGTGGACTTCTGAGCCTTACACACTCGGCCTTCCCATACGCTCGGCCTTCCCATACCCTCCCGAAGAAGGGCACGAAGTCCAGTCACCAGGCAGAAAGCGTCAGCAGGCCAGGCAGGAGAATGGTGTGGGCAGGCAGCCGTTATTCTTGGCTATGGGGGGAGGGATAAGCCCAGACATGAGGATAGCAGCAGTCTGGGCAAGATGCAGGGGTCCATCCGAGTTCCAGCAAGAAAAACAGCAGCATTTGTAGCCAAGTCTCTAAGGGTTCTTATTGGAATTGGGTCTGGAAAGCATGCATGGACAGAGAGGTCTCCCAAAACTCCCCTAGTAAGGCCCAGGCACTCCACCGGACCTCTTTTCTTTTTTTTTTTTTTAACGTGTATCTCTCATTAATATTATTATCAATTGTTAATTAGTTAGTAATTGATGATATTAATTAAATATATAATCAATCAAGTAACAATTATTACTACTATTGTTGTGGGAGGAGAAGGAACGATCCTGTTTATGCTCTGAGTCAGACCCAAGAGTGTCCATGTTCGACTCAGCTCATTCTCTTACCTCGAGGTTAGTTAATTTCGCTATCCCCATTTTACATACAAGAACACAAAGGCTCAAGGAGGTTATGTCACCTGCTCTGCATTTAAGCCAGAAAGCAGTAAAGTCGGGATTCTCACTCAGGGCGGCCTCCAGAGCCCCAGCTCATAACTGCTTCTGACCCCCGTGCAGCAGCGCAGGCTTCCTGGGTTTTCTCATAATTCCTCATAACTGTGACTTGCATTTGACCAGCCGGCCTCTTCCAGTCTCTCTCTACATCACCTCTGCTAACTGCTCCAGTCTCTCAGTATTTCACAGTCCGAATTCCCAGGAGAGGGAATTGGACCGGCCCAGCTCATCTTTTAATGCCAGGCCACATGGTAAGCAGCTCCCCGGCTGAACAGAGCCCTGTGCACTCACAGCCTGGCAGCCTTGAGTGAGCTAAAGGTGAGTGCAACGCCTTCCTGAGGCAATGCAGGGTGCAGCAGAAGGATGAGGGCGCCTTGCTGGACAGAGAACTCCCAGGGAAGAACTAGCATGAATCCAGGGTGGAGGGGGATGGGGCGAGTCGCCATGGCTTACTGGGCCTGTGGAGTGCATGAGGACAGTACGAGGGAGGCTGAAAAGGTTGAGGCTTGAAGGTGGGTGAAGAACTGGATTGTAGTTCAGTGGGCGTCACAGGAAGTCCTTGAATAAGAGAGAGATGCGGAACCAGGGTGCTGTGGTGCACACCTGTGATCCGAGCACTCAGAGGCAGAGGCAGGTGGAAATCTGTGAGTCCGAGGCCAGCCTGGTCCACAGAAAGAGTCCAGGATAGCCAAGGCGACACAGAGAAACCCTGACTTGGAGAGAGAGAGAGAGAGAGAGAGAGAGAGAGAGAGAGAGAGAGAGGTGACTTTGTGTACCCATGACTTTCTGAGCCTTCTGAGAGCAGCCTTCCCAAAGCCCCGGGCAGTCCCACTTTATGCCATGTTTCGCTTCAACTGTGTGCTCTAATCTGGAATCATTATTCATACAGAGCATCCTCTTGCAAACGCATTCTGGTCTAGGCAGACACAGTGATGCACAGCTGTAGCTCCAGCAGTCAGGAGGCTGAAGCAGCGCTGAACGTTCTAGGACAGCCTGGACTACATAGTAAGTTCAGGTCAGACCAGGTTATATTTTGAGGGTATCTGGATGCCTCCAGATGCAGTGGTGTGTGCTTCTAGCACTTGGGACGCGGAAGCAGGGGGATGATAGTTCAAGGTCATCCTTGGCTATGTCATGGTTTTGAAACCAGCCTGAGCTACATGAGACCCTGTCTTAGCAGGAGAATTTACAATCTGGAAGCACTTTGGTCTACAGACTAAAGTATGTGCTCAGTCTGGCCCTGGGGCTCACGGCTGTTGCTATGGTAGGATCAGTGTGAGCGTGGCAAGAGAGGCAGCAAGAGGAAGAGCTGTGGTCGGGGAAAGGGTAGATCAGAAGGGCAGGAAGGACAGAACACAGAGCAGGCAGGCACAAGGGCCAGTGTAGACCTGCAGATGTGGTTCGGGGACTGACTAGGGGAGAAGGAAGAGGGAAAGCAGAGTCTACTAACTCCTAAGGGCTAGGCTTGACTGAAAGCATGGTGGATCTGAAATGGGGCTGGCTAGGGACGGGGAATGGAGGCGAAAGTTTTGGTTATGATAGTTAGAGATGTTTCCGGGACATCATAGATGCTTGGCAGGCAGTTGGGCATTCTAGACCAGGACTCGGAGCTGTCAGGTAGAGATTCTTCCAAGCACATGGCTAGTTATAACCAGGGACTTGGTTAGCATGCCAGAGAGGGCAGAATTAGATGAGAGCTGAGCCCAGTTTCTAGGAGGTTACTGTGAAAGGAAAGCAGACGAAAGGACAGAAGGAGGAAGGACAGAAGTCAGTGGAGATAGCAAAGAAATAACAGACAACTGAAGAGGATACTGGAGAGTTGAAGGCCCAGAGACCATACAAGTCTTCAGAGGGTAGTGTAGAGCTATTAGTGAGCAAAACATGGGATGGCCAGTGGGCTGGGGTTATCTGCAGGTGACAATGATAGGCCGCAGTACAGTGAGTGTTGAGTCACAGGTGGCAAAGAGCTAGAGGTGGGCAGGGTTGCTTAGTCACTCAAAAACTTTCTCCAGAGGCCTGGAGAGATGACTCAGGGGTTAAGAGTCCATACCGTCATTGCAAACCACCAGAATTTGGTTCTCTGTGGTCCACCTGTAAAGCTTTTGTTTTCTGTCTGATACGGATTGAGGACGAATTGAGGCCGCATGGAAAGGCTGTTTTATTTACCTGCTCCAGTGTACCCAGGAGGAAGAGTGGCAGAGTGAGGGGCAGCGTTGCATCAGGCTGGAGATTGGTAGGCAGGCTGGCAGGAGGCTGAAATGGTGATGAGGGCTGGGGCAGGAGGGAGGGAAGGCTGGGCAGAAGGGGAGATGGGCAGGGAGAAGACAAGGTGAGGGGAACCGAGGGAATGAGCAAGGTGAGAGGATAGTGGGTGGGGTTTATCGGAGAGGATTTCAGACCCTGGAATTCTGGGATCTCCAGGGCTGAGGGTAGTCATGCTGGTTTGTGGCTAGACAGAGGGTGAAAGGTTGCCCTCAAGACCTTCAGGACCTCAGCTACCCCAGAATGGGGACTGAGGAGGCTAGGGACACACTAAAGGATGCCACAGGGGTCACCCTGCTCTCAGCATTCCCTGTGACACTTAGGTTTTGAACTTTTAAATTCACACAAGTGGGAAAATCAAAACCCCTCAAAAAAGAAAAAGAAAAGGTAGGCAGTAGTGGTACACACCTTTAATCACAGGCAGTCCAGAGGCAGAGGCAGGCAGATCGCTGAGGTCTACAGAGCAAGTTACAGGACAGCCAAGCCTACACAGAGAAACCCTGTCTCAGAAAAAAAAAATCACACAAGTGTTATCTGTTCTTAATGCAAACAAACAAACAAACACGAGCTGGGCATGGTTGCACTAGCCTGTAATCCTGGCACTGGTGTGTGTGTGTTGAGGGGGGGAGGCAGGAGGCTCTCTCCAGGACAGTCAAGGCTACACAGAGAAAATCTGTCTTGAAAAACTAACCAACCGATCAACCAACCAACTGACAAACAAACAAATTGAGGGCCAGAATGATATTACTGTGGTTAAAAGAAGCACTCATTGCTCTTGCGTGGATTTGGGTTCAATTCCCAACATCCGCTTGGCAGCTCAACCATCCCATCCAGAGGATCCAACACCTTTGTCTGGCTTCCCTGGGTGACAGACACACACCACATGTATCCATGCAAGCAAAACACTTAACACACTTACAATAAAAATAAACAAACTGGTTGTGGTGGCTGGCACACGCCTTAATCCCAGCACTCAGGGAGGCAGATGAAGGTGGACCTGTGAGTTCTAGGACAGCCTGGTCTACATAGTGCATTCTGGTACAGCCGGGGCTACACTGTGAAACCCTGTCTTAAAAAAAACAAAGCAAAACAAACAAATAAAAACAACAATTAAAAAAAGAGAAAAATAAATAAGTCTTTTTAAAAAAGAACTATTTTTAAAGAATATTCAATAATTGAAATAAAACAAACTAAAATAATATATAATCCCATCTCTTGGAAATCACCAGTGGTGATGTGCTAATGAATTCTCTCCCAGATCATTTTTGTTTGCTTGTTTTTCTTTATTTTTGAGACAGGTCTCTTTTCCCTGTCCTGGAACTCACTATGTAGACCAGGCTGGCCTTGAATTCCTGCCTTGTCTTCCTAATGTTGGGATCAAAGGTCCGAGCCATCACTCCCATCTTTTCTCTCCCAGATCTTCATGTATATATAATCTGTATATTTTTTCTTAGCTTATAAACTACAGAAATTAGTTCCTCCCAGTTCGAAGGCTGTGAAATCCAAGGTCAAGGCTGTGCCTCATAGTGTGCCTTTTTCTACCATCATACGAACGAAGAGCTAAACATATGCCCTAAGAGCCAAAATAGGGAGCCACATTAAGTATACATAATAGTTTTAAAAATAAAAATGCAATGCTGGGGTCGTTTTAGATTTACAGCTCATAAAGATAATACAGGGATTGTTCTTGTCTGCCTTTCTCAGTCTCCCCCGCAGTTGGAATCTTACATTATCATGGTGCATTTGTCAGAGGAAACAGGCACTGGTCCACTGTTAACGACGGAACTCTAAGCTCTGCTTGCCTGCTGTGGGGTTTTCCAGATCCTTGTCTTCTTCCAGGATCCAGTCCAGGACACCGCATTGCACTTAGTAGACACACTGCTTTGCAACCTGCTTGCTCATTCAGCGTTATGCGGGGAACGCCGTTCAATGAGGCTAAGCATCCTTCCACACCATCGTTTAAGTGGCTGCACGGTATTCTGTGGACGACTGTAGCATTGCCAGTCCCTACTGTGGGAGAGGCTTGGGTTGTTTTCAATTTTTCATTCTCATAAACGAGACTGGGGTGAGCCCTTGAAGCCAGATTTTCTGGCCTCTCCTGGTTTGCACTCTTACAGTAATTCTTAAACCTGGCCTTATGGGGGTGAAGGAATATGCCCGGTGTGGCTGAATGCCACTTCATATACTGCTTTCCTCCTGCAGGGCTGTGCCACTTATTCTCATGCCAGCACCCCCAGATGCTTTTGTGTGTGCTGCTTCTGCTGTGTTGGGGATGGAACCCAGGCCCCTGAACATGTTGGACTTTATTTTCTAGTGTATGACAGAGAGGGCTGTGGACACACAGACCCTTGAGGGGGGCTGTCCTTCGAGGCTAGACCCACTTTTTGTAGCTTCAACTTTCCTCCTTGCCAAGGGCTACTCCTCCCCAGTGCAAGGAGCAGCCAGAGTGGGGGTTGGGTAGTAAGCTATGACTCTGGGCCCTTGGGATACCTCTTGAAGGCTGCAAAGGGGGCCAGGGCAGTTTCCTGGGCTTTGTTCTTTTGCCAGGATCTGAGCTCCTAGGGAGAGAAGGGGTGAGGAGAAGCTGTAAGGGGAGAGGGACCTTTCACGGTCCCCCCCCTACCCCATGAAAGCTGAGAAGCAGGAGGGCAGTTCCCCAAGGGGGGCAGTAGACAGATTGGGAGAAGCGTAACCTCCTGGAGACGCATGCTCTAGTTCAAGCAGGAGGCATTAAGGATGAAATATCTCCCGAGCAACAATTCATCTCTAACTGGGAGGAGCGGTACTCGCTGACATTTAGCTGTGATCAGGGGCCGCACACGCTTGTCTCTAGAAGACTAACAGGAGCATGGCCGCGTGTGTGCAAGCAACTGCGCCGAGTGTGCACACGTATGTGGCTCATGTCACAGAGTGTGAGCTGCTGTGTGCTGTTGTAGTGAGGTCGTGGCTGTGGATCTCCTACAGGAGATCTGGTGGAGGATGGGGTATAATGGGTTATGTGTGGCTGTTTGGAGGGCTTGTGTGCATGCTTAACAGAGCATGTGCAAGAATATTTGTGTGACTGAGGCTTCAAAAGCTATGTGAGTCTGTGTGTGATGCTGATGCACAATGGCAGTTGTGCAAGTGTGTGTGACAGGGTATTGTGTAACCTTGTATGGTGACCATGAGATAGAAGCTGAGGCTGGGCTTGGGCCGCCGGTGAATTGGGTATGAAAGATGGTGGGTAGGAAACTTAGCCCTTAGAGTAGGCTGAGGAAGCCCACGAGAAGCCTTTGTGAACTTAGATAGCCACCAGGGACTAGGGAGGAGGCTGGGTGGGCACAGTGCTTGCCTAGCACGCATGAAGCCCTGGGTTTGATCTCCCACCCCACATAAACCAAATACAGTGACTCATTTCTATAATGCTAGGATTAGGAGGTTGAGGCAGGAGCTTCAGGAAGTTAAAGATTATTCCCAGCTGCAGAGCAAGTTGGAGACCAGCCTGGTTTGCATGAAGTCCTGTCAGTAAAGATAGAGAAAGAAAGGAAAGAGAAAAAAAGAAAGAAAGAAAAGGACCACCTTGCCATGAAACCCTAACCACTGGAATGTCCTTTCAGACCTCTCTACACCCCCAAGGAGCTCCCCATGTAGGACCAGCCTGCAAAATGCCAGTTAGACCCCACTGTTTCTTTATAGTCTCTCTTCTTAAATTTTATTTTATGTACCTTGGTGTTTTGCCTGCATGTGTGAGGGAGTTGGATCCCCTGGAACAGGAGTTACAGACAGTTGTGAGCTACCCTGTGGGTGCTGGGAATTGAATCCGGGTCCTCTGGAAGAGCAGCCAGTGCTCTTAACTTATGGTCCCTCTTTCTAGCCCTCTTTACAGTCTCTTTACAGATCTTTATCATGAGACTTACAATTTCAGTGTCTCAATTTTGCACCAACAAAGTGCCATGGTGGTTAAGATTCCTTGTCTAGGTTTGTCTTGCAGGTGATAGTAACACCAGCTGCTAAGCCAGGGTCTAGGAGAGCAGGGTAGGGCCTTGCATGTATTTACTGGGTGGCTGAGTATTTGTTGAGCCAGACGGGACGCCTGTGCTTGGGTGTGAGCAAGGCAGACGTGTGACAGTGTGGACCTGAGCGTGAGTCTATGCATGTGCCAATGTGCATGCCTGGAGTGTAGCTGTCACCCCTCAGACTCACTGAGGTGAGTCACGGTGGGAGGAGTGGTTAGACGCGCTGGATGAAGGCGCAGCCAAGGCTTCTGTTCTTCCCCCTTCCACATGTCCTCTCACCTCATTTTTCCAGGCCTGGCTGGGCCCTGGCAATTGTTTCTCAGAGCTGGACTCAGAAGGAACTGCTGACCAAGCTGTCCAGACTCTGTCCCAGGGCCAGCTCCTGATAGTCTTCTGTCCAACCTGGCTTCAGATTTCCAATCCTATCTGATGATGCTTCGCTAGAACTCAGAGAGATGGACCTCAGAAGTTCGTCATCCTCAAGTATAAAGCAAGTTTGAGGTCAGCCTGGACCAACCTGAAAGCTGTGTGTGGTGGGTCATGTCTGAAATCCTAGTGCCAAAGAGGTAGAACCGAGGTTTCATTGCAGATTTGAGGCCAGCCTGGTTCACCTAGTGAATTCTGGACCAGGAAGAGTTACTTAGAGACATCCTGTTTCACCAAAGGGCAGCGTGTTGGAGAGATGGCTCAGCCGTTACTGGCCGCTCTTCCAGAGGACTTAGGGCTGGATTCTTAGTATGGTCATGGTGGATTGTAACTCCAGGCCTAGGGGAATCTAAGATCCTCTTCCAGCCTCTGCAGGCTCTGCACACCTGTGATACACAGGCATCCATTTAGACAGACACCCACACATAAAAAAACCAAAACAAATCTAAAAAAGGGGGGGGATGGATAGAGGGGGTAGACAGGAGCCATCAAAATGGCTCAACAGATAAGAGTGCTCGCTACCAAATGTGTGTCCATGCGCGTACACACACACGCACACGCACACGCACACACACACACACACACACACACATATCCAAAACATTTAGAAGCTGTTTTAAAAAAACCAGAAAGAGCCAGGTGGTGGTGGTACATGCCTTTAATCCCAGCACTACAGAGCACAGTTCTAGGACTGCCAGTACTATACAGAGAAACCCTGTCTAAAAGACAAAAACAAAGCAAAACAAAAAAGGAAACAGAGCAATAGAAGGACAGATGCATAGAAAGGCAGGGCAGGCTGGAGTTGGTGTGTGGAAGTTGGTAGAAAAGCAGAGAGAAAACTGAGCTAGAAAGAAATGGGTGGGAGAAAAAAAATGCTGTGGGCTGAACAAGTTCAGGGCAGAGCCACAGTCATGAGGTTGACGGAAGACTTACCATGTCCTTAGTGAGGGTGGGGAAGGACTGGAGAGGTCTGGAGTTCATCAGGGCCTCAGGTGGCCGACCACTCAGCCAACCCCATCTCAGCCCCTAAAATCTGGAGCTGCCCCTGAGGCCCACTTATGCTAGCACTGAGTGCTTGAGACAGGGATTTGCTTAGCTGGGGCTATATGCTGAGTCTCCTGAGGAGAGACCCTCTGCCTCAGAATAGTTGAGGGCCTGCAGGAAGGTCTGACAGGAGACACTCAAGCTGGCCTTGTCCATGTGTGACACTTCTCTGTTTCCTGCTCTGGATGAGAGAAGACCACGTTCTGCTCGATTGGAGCAGAGCCTGAGAGCTTGGTGTTCTCTTGTCGGCCCTTCCTGGCCTTCACTTTCACAGCTGAAGCTCAGACAGGGTTTCTCTGCGTAGCCCTGACTGTCTGGAACTCACTCTACAGACCAGGCTGGACATGAATTCACAAAGATCTGCCTGCTGAGATTAAAATTGTGCGCCCCCACTGCCCAGCCGGGACTTTAGTCTTTTGCCCTCCCTCTTCAGCTCCTAGACTTACCCCCATGCCTTTTGTGTTAGAAAGGGAAAGCTTGCTATTTGTTCGGGAATCTGACCTCTAGAGCAGACAACCCCAGCCTCCACCCTCCGCTCTTGGGTTCACAGAACTAGCCTGTACACACCGAGGCCAGGAGAGCTGGATCAACGCAGTCAGCTCTTGCAGAGGACGTTTGGTTCCCAGCATCCATGTCAGGTGGCTCACAACCACCTGTAACTCCAACTCCAGGTGAATCTGATGCCACTGGCTTCGTGTACACACTTACACATACACACACACTGTAAAATAAAATAAATGTTAATTTAAAAAGAAGGGCTGGAGAGATGGCTCAGCGGTTAAGAGCACTGGCTGCTCCTCCGGAGGACCTGAGTTCAATTCCCAGCATCCACATGGCAGCTTGCAACTGTGTGTAACTCCAGTTCCAGGGACCTTACACCATCACACAAACATACATGCAGGCAAAACACCAATGCACATAAAATAAAAATAAAGTTGAAAAAAAGAAAAAAAGAAACCCACCCAGCCAAAACAAAATAAGATGAAATGAAACAATAACCAAACAAACAAAAACAATTAAAAAAAAAAAACCCAAGAGATACTGGTTCTGTTTTGGACTCTCTGCTCCCAAGAGGATTAAGACAGGACCTTAGGTTCAGATAGGGATGGTAGGGCCAGATCTGCATTCCTCCTCATTACCCTCCCCCAACTGTCTAAGCTTCTTGTTTCCACATAAGACTGGAGCCAGTAGCAGGTAATGTCCCTGTCAGGGCATAGCTGGGCTCATCCATCATCTGCTAGAATCTTGCCCATTTCGCCCTCTTGGGATAAGCCTAAGCGTCTTTTCCTTTCGCTCAGTGACAACTTGATCAGACTGTATGCTCCTCACGGATAAGCAGCAAGTCTTGTTCATCTAGCGCCTCCGTGGGCCAGCTCAGTGCCCTGCAGTTGGCAGTCACTCAGCGAAAACTGCGAGGCATGAACGAGTGAGTGAAGGGGCCTGGGGATGTAGCTGAGGGTCATGAGTCCCCGGGTTGATCTTAAGCACGGTGTAAACTGAGCATGGTGTCCAGAGTCTCTAGTCCCAGCTTTTCATGGTAGAAGCAGGAGGATTATTCCTGACTACGTAGTGAATTGAAGGCCAGCCTCGACGGGCTACATGAGACTGTCTCAAAACAAAACAAAACAAAAAAGTGAAAAATGAGAGCTAATGGATCCTTGTTTTGGCAGAGGGCTAGGGCTGTTAACGAGTGTCTGTGGCCCTAAGGTCTACTATGAATGGTCGGAAGAATCTGCCTCCTTCCCTCCCACCCGGCCCTCTGAGTGTTTTCAGGGTTCATCTGGCCAGTGCTGGGTAGGATCTCTGTTAATGAGCCCTGGGCTCTATCTAAAGTTCAGCCATGTACACATAGCACTAGCCCACACTCCTTCTGTCCAGACAGGTCCATCTTGGGTAAAGTAGGACAGCAAATAGGGAAGGGATCTGATCTCAAAATCTATAAAATCCAGATGAGTAGCTCCCTTCTTCTTCTCTTCCTCCTCCTCTTCCCACCTTCCCCTCCCCTCTCCACCCCTCCCCTCCTCCTCCTTTTCCTTCTCATCCTTCTTTCATCCCTGGCTGTCAATTTTTTTTAATTATTTATTTTTTTATTTTATGTACATTGGTGTTTTTTCTGCATGTGTGAGTCAGATCCCCTGGACAATTATGAACTGCCATGTGGGTGCTGGAAATGGAACACAGCTCCTCTGCAACAGCAGCCAGTGCTCTTAACCACTGAGCCATCTCTCCAGACCCTGCCAATTTTATCTGAATGAAATCCAGACCCGTTCCCACAGGTTACAGGATCGGGTCAGGGATCTGAACCTAAGTCCTGCATACACCCTGGGATACACTTGGATGGCCTTCCTTCCCATGCAGAGAACCACGTGTGTGGCTGGAGGGGTAGACTGCTTGAAGAAGGCCCAGAAGCCTGTGCAGCCCAGATGGCAGGAGTGCAGGGGGGAGATGGTGACGCAGCCACTCCATTAACAAGAGTGGAGGAAGACACTCTTCCCAATTCAGACTCTACCATCTCATTGCCTATGGAGGATGCAGAGTCTAGCCAGAGTTCTTCTCTATGGTAAGCCTTCTAGAACAGAGCACTGCTCCCTAGCCCAGGCTATCGGCTTGGTGTCTGCCCCCACTACTTGTGTGCGTGATGGGATTACACACAGGTGCTAACACACCTGACTCTGGACAAAACACTCTTGTCAGTTTTTCTCCTTCCTCTATACTTCCTGAGTTCCCAGTTGTCTGCACTGGAAAGTCTTGCTGGAAAATACCATTTCTCAGCCTGCTCTGGGCTTGAGAGTTCCAAATTAGCCTTCAGAGACCACTATCCAAACCTTGCTTGGTTTGCTCAGCAAGAATCCAAGAAAGGATTTTGGGAGGATATTAGTCCCAGAAAGGGTAAGGCATTGCCAAGCTCCTTGGCCTAGCCAAGCCAACCCCCGTAACTGACTGCAGAGTTGAGGCAAAGGTCTCTTAAGTAATGTTAGCCTGAGATCTATAAGCTACCATGCCCAAGCAGGTAGGAGCCCAGAATCCGAAGAGTCAGATAGGACAATGGGAACTTGATCTGAGCTATGATGATTGAATGAGGAAGGTGCTGGGGAAACAAGGCATACAAGGGATTATTGTAATAATTTTTTTTTGTGTGTGTGATGCATGTGAGAAGGCCAGTATCTAGTTTTCCCCAATTGTTCTTCACTTATTTCTTTTGGTATTTTACAAGACAGGGTCTCTCTGTGTAGTCCTGACAGTCCTGGAACTTCCTCTATAGACCAGGCTGGCCTTGAACACAGAAATGTCCCTGCCTCTGCCACCAGAGTGCTGGGATTGAAGGTGTGTGCTGCCATGCCCAGCTCCACTGAAATTTTTTTAAAATTTGACTTTTTCTTTATTTTTATCCTGAGTGCCCGGGATCAAAGGCATGCACCACCACCACCCGGCTTTACTTTTATTTTTATTTTATATTAGTGTTTTTTCCCACTTACTGCATGCCTGGTGCCCTCAGAGGCCAGAAAAGGGTGTCTGATTCCCTGGAACTGGCCTTACAGACAGCTGTGAGCCACCATATCGGTGCTGGAACTCAAACATGGGTCCTCTGGGAGAGCAATCGGCACTCTTCACCGTTGGGCTAACTGTCCAGCTCCTGCTGTTATTTTTTAATTTCACGTGTGTGTGTGTGTGTGTGTGTGTGTGTGTGTGTGTGTGTGTTTGAGTGTGTACATGTGAGTGTAAGTCCCTGCAGAGATCAAAGATGTCAGATTCCTCTAAGGCTGGAATTACAGGCGATCGTAATCTGTTTTGTTTTGTTTTGTTTTCAAGACAGGGTTTCTCTGTGTAGCCCTGGCTGTCCTGGAACTCGCTTTGTAGACCAGGCTCAAAGATCCACCTGCCTCTGCCTCCCAAGTGTCCTGCCACACCACTGCAGGGCAATCACCAGCTATCTAAGTCAGTGAGTGCTGGGAATTGAACGCAGATCCCCTGCAGTAGCAATGTGTGCTCTTAGCCGCTGAGCCCTCTCCCCAGCCCCTCTGCTAAATTTTTTGAGACAAGATCTCCCACTAGACCATTTTTGGCTAGACAGGCTGCCATCAAGCCATCTGGGACCAGCCTGTCTCCACGCTGCCCCCACCAGCCATGCCCTGGGTTAATATAGAGTCTGGGCATCCAAACCGAGGCTCTCAAGCTTGCACAGAAAGTGCTTTAGCCAGGAAACCAGTCTTCATCCCCAAGAGATTATTTTGACCAGGAAATTAAGGATATATTCTGAGATTTCTAGACAGAAGGAGAGTTGGGTAGAGAGCTAGTATTGTCTCCTTACAATTGGTAATATTAATATTGGTAGTATTGTCTCCTTACAATACCAAGATGGTGGAGCTATTGGAACCTATATTATTTATTATTATGGGATAGTAAAAATGGCTGTTATGGTGCGGTTGAAATTGAAGCTCTTAGACTGATTATGGTAATAGCAGAAATGGGGTGATGAGTGGTCGTTGTAAATGAGTGTTGCCATGGTGATAAAGGGAGTAAGTGGTGTTGGCTATTGTCATGGTGAGGGGCATGGCGACATAAAATCTCAGAGTAACAGAAACGATCATTTCTGAAGTTGAGGGAGCGTCAGTGGGTGATCCTGACAATAATTATAGTTACAAATGAAGGCAGCTGTGAGGTGGCTGTGGCAGAGACGCTGACATGCTTTTCAGGTGTGTCGGAAATGGATTGTGTCAGTAAATGTAAGTTCTTTGTGTGGTATTCTTCTTCCTTTAACCCCATCAGTGTATCCTTTAGGTGAGCTCCAGAGGAACACACGGTGGCCCCGTGGCCCCCTGAGCCTGTTGCTTCTATGATCACACATGATCTTTCCTGGTCTTCGTGTTCGGATTAAAGGCAAAGGGGAAATGAGAATAGCCGTGTTCCAGCCTTTTAGCCTTCATCTTTCTGGGGGTCTACCCACTTCCTGAGATAGTCCTGCCCCAGGGTCCAATACAGGAAGCTAGCTTAGAAGCCAGAGCTTCTCTGTGTGCCAAGCATCTGGTTAGAAATGGGATAACTCTGCCAAAAGGCCCTCCTTGCAGCAGTAGGAGCAGTGGTTACTGTAGCTGCTACTCTCAACTCAGGACTAGTCCTCAATCCCTAATTGGTTTTCAGCCTCCAGCAATTCCCTTAGATCTGTGCTGGCCAATCCTGCCACTACTAGCCAAATGTGGCTCCTGAGCGCTGGAAATGACTGCTCCAACTGAGATATTAGTTTGAAGACTTAGCATGACAGAAAAGGCATAAACAATCTCCTTAATAATTTTGTATGTTGCTCACATGCTGAAATGTTGTGTAAATATTGAGTTAAGTAAATACATTATTCAAATCAAACTCACCTGCTCGTTTTCTCTTTTATTTTTCATGTGTCTCCTGGAAAAATGTAAATGCTGTATGTGGTCCATGGGGGCATTGTACAGTGTTGCCTTTGCTTACCTGCTTTTCCTTTGCCCAGGGATGATATAGAAGAAATGGAGCAAATTCTAAAGCAACGGTGTTTTAAGCACGTGAGAAGTTTGTTTCTGTCTTCCATAAAGAAGAGGTGTGTGCAGAGGCAAATACAGCAGCCACACCCCAGAGTCAGGCCCCAGGGGCCTTATTCGCTATTATCTACTGTCCTCATCGTAACTTCTATCTTGAGGTCTAAGATGGCTGTTCCAGCTCCCTACCCATTTTATACCCATGAGAACTGAGCCATGGCTGGTTTGATGGTTCCATGGGTAAAGGTGCTTACTAACAAGACGAATGCCTTGAGGTCCATTTCTGGGTCCTATATAGTAGAAGGAGGGAACCAACTATCCCAAATTGTCTTCTGACCCCCACCCCACACACTCCATAGCATGTGTTATATTTATAAATAAACAAATAAATAAATGGAATAATTAATCAAAATAAAAACAACCCAGAAAATATTCACTACTTCTGCCTACATCTCCTTAGCCAGGATCTAATGACTGAGACACATCTAGCTGCAAGGGAGTCTAGGAAATGGAGCCATAAACTGGATGGCCATTGTCTAGCTGATGCTTGAGAATTTTAATCACTCCAGGAAACAAAGGAGAGTAAATATTGGGAAACAACAGCACTCTCCATGACACCCAAAGAAGGGTTGTTACCCAAGGTTCATCTCTCCCCTGGGTCTGAGATGCTGGAGCTGACAGCAGAAGAATGGAGAGACAGTCTCCAAGCATAGCATGCTTCTCTTAGAATGACTTCTTTTTTGATGTATTCTGTTTGTTTGCTTGTTTTGTTTTTTGAGACAGAATTTCTCTGTGTAGCCCTGGGTTTCCTGGAATTCCTTCTGTAGACCGGGTTGGCCTTGAACTCACAAGGAGTCTGCCTTACTCTGCCATCTGCTATAGGCAGTATTCCAGTCACCTTCAAGTCTGTTGCCCTGCCCCACTTTTGAAACAGAATTTCTCTATGTAGCCCTGGCTATCTTTGAACTTGCTATGTAGACCAGGCTAGCCTTGAACTCACAGAGATCCCCCTGTCTCTGCCTCCCTAGTGCTGGAATTAAAGGCATGCGCCACCATGGCCAGCTTCTGCCTGCTGCCCTTTTGTGTGCCAAATAAACGATTTTCCTATTGAAAGGGGATGGGCTTATGTCTCAGTTGGCCAAGTGAACAGGTCTTTAACAATCAAAGTTCTTTTGCTGGGACACTGAGCATGCTTCCAATATTTTTGAATTTATATTCCAAGTCTTCGCCACTCACCACGTGGCACAGAACAATAGCTTCAAGCATCTGTTAGGCAGACTCTGGCCAGTAGATGCTGCTTGCTTGCCTGCTGTCCTTCCACCTATAACTTTCTCCACCTCTATCAGGTGTGCAGAACTAGCAGGGACCCTGGGAGACCCAAATGACAGGAAAGACTACACTTCAAGGAATGTATCACTGGGGAATCAGAAACAAAACAAAACCTCACAAAGACCATTGTCCAAATACCCCCAGAGTGGATGGTGGCCGGGTCAGCTGCCTTGCTATTCTCATTGCTCCATCAGGTCTTCACAACAAAAAGACTGAGAAAAGTAAACTTGGCCTATGAATATAGACTTACACCCATCCTGCTCACGAACGTATTCCTTATCTGTGCATAAAGCAAGCGTGAGGAGCATTTGTTGAATGGAGGGATGAATGAGTGGGCCTCGATGTTAGATTCTGAATGGAGCGGTGAGGTGGGGCATTTGGGAGATTACCTGGGTTTGTAGTAGGGGCTCACAGAAGCCCCCCAGTCCTACCTAAGTGGGTCCATCCCCCATTCCTTCTCAGGGGTCTAAGACTCTGGACTTACCCTCCTGTCCTCCCTACCACCTTCTCCTCCACTGACCAGTGGTTGAAACTCAGGGCAAGCTGCTTATGGAGAACAGGACATGCTGGCAGCGAGGTGGGGTAAGTGTGGGCATCTCTGAAGAGGTGACCTTTAGCCTGGGCTCCCTGCTCCGGCAGGCCCTTTGTTCTTCCCTGGGTTGGTGCCTGCTTCAGTAGTGCCTTCCCTTTCAGCCTGGGTCAGATAAGGCTTTAGGAGGGTCACAATCAGCTTTAGGAGAAGGCCCGGCCTAGTAGAGGGGCCCATACCCTAGACTTCCCCCTCTCCCATACATCTTGGTGTCAAACACATTTTATTTCCTCACGTCTGGGGACCCAGGGGCTTCCCCTTCAGGATTACTTCCTCCTCCGGTTTGTTTTCCAGCTGGAGACTCCAGGAGCCCCTCTGCAGGGGGCGGCTCCTCCTCTGTGGCCCACCGGCTTCAAAGGGCAGTGGAATGCCAGCTGGGAGACTGCCGGCCTGGGAGGAGGGGGCATTACCAGCCAAGGTGCCGGGGCTTTAGATGGGGTCTCCCAATCATTTTCAAGCTGGCCCCTCTCCATAGTGACTGGAAAGCTCTATCTATGGAGGGAAGGAGACTTCAAAAGTCAGAAATAAGGGACTCTCTGCAACCCCCTCCCCCAAGGCTCAGAGGGGGCCAGGAAATGCCCTTCCATGATGGATTAGGTGCCTAAGAGCCATGGCAAGCTCAAGGATAGGGAGACCTTCTCCCTTTTCATGGGGCTCGGATTTCACGATTTTGGGAGGGAGGAGGGGGTGAAATAATTAGTAATTTGTGATTAAGTCTTTTCATGGATATTTTGTTTCTTTGTTCTGTGATGTCGCCTGGAGCCATTTAAAAAATGACTTAATGACAAAAAGAAAATAATTGCTCTTTGTAACTAATGACTGTGTCAGAACTTAGAAATCACCAAAGCTTCAGAAAGTAGAAACCAAGACAAGTCCTAGATGGGGTGCTGCTTTCCAAGGAATCCGATCAGCGATTGGAAAAGTGGCCCAGGATCCATTTGCAGCCCACGGCGCCCTGTGGCCAGCCAGCACTCCTATACCTGCCTTCAGTCTTGGATCGCTGGCCTCCAGTCTGTTAGGGGCCTCTGGCCCTGAGTGGCAGGGAATGGTCAGATTGCCCAAGGCCACCTAAGGGTCTCATCTTGGCCTAATCTTGGGATTGCTCACTCTTCCTCTTGAGAAAGACCACCGTACCCAGCACGTGTGCTGGTAAGGAAACTTCTCCTTGTCCACAGCCTCACAGGACCTCACCGTTGTCCTGGGTTTCAAGATTCTTCCTTTAAAACATGCTGAATTGTCTAATAAGACTGAGGAAGCTTGGGCATGTAGGATCATACTTGTGATCTGAACACTCAGGAGGACTGAGGCCTGTCTGGTTTACACAGTGAATTCGAGGCCTACAGCGTAAGATCGTGTCCCCCGGAAACAAAGGTGTTCAATGTGAGATAGCTCCACAGACTTTTCTAGATCGTTGGCTGGAGAGCTCGTTGCTGCTGTTTGCCAGCCTCCTGCCTCTCTGCCCTCCAGGGTAGATAGAGTCCAGCTGACTAACCTACAGCTTCACCTTGGGCCTCCAGCAAGGAGCTACCAATGCCCCAAGGACTCAGTGCAGCTTCCACCTCCTGCCGCACCTCTGCAGCCTCTGGGGACCGGGCAGGAGATGGGGAATTGCTCACGCAGCAGATTCCACTCCTGTTCCCTCGCTCTGATTTCTCCCAGGGGGGAACGCTGGGGGGGGGGGGAACCCGTTAACTTGTGCCTTCTATTTGGTTTTCCTCTGGTTATTGTTTAAAATGCAGAGATTATGAGGTCAAACTCTCCCAGCCAATATTTTTCTAATGAAAAATGTAGTAAGGCACGATTGAGTAATCTAATCTATAAGTTAAGCGCTCCACACAGCAGCGATTTTCACCGACAGAACTTCAATAAATCTTGTTTTGAGAAAAATGATATGAGGCTGATGTTCTATTTTTGTCAATTTGAATGGACTCCCCTGCCCCCAGTCCCCAGAAACACTGCATTGCACCCAGCCAATCTCTCCTTCCATCCCCCGGTGCTGGCAAGATGAAGGGGAACAAGAATGATGGGCTCTGAGCTTGAGTTCTGATCCAGCTCTGCTCCGGAGGGTCAGGGGCCAGAAGCGTGTGCCCCAAGTGGGCCTGGTCTCTGCAGCTTTCGTCCTGAGCAGGGGAATCAGTGAAGGATTTAGCTCTTCTTGTCTGCTTACCTAGCTGTGGGTCAGGACGGCCAGACAAGCCCTCTCCCCTAGCTGTCCCTAGGTGGGGTAAAGAACAAGAACAGGCAGCAGACCTCCAAGCTCCCCTCAACCCCCAACAAGCCACTGATAAATTTGGCAGGAAAGGCCTCACCTCAGACAGAATTACGTAAATCCACCCTTAAAACTGCTGCTTCCCTGTTGTCTAACTCAGAACACAACTAACTTAAACACAGAGGAGGCAGAATATGGTGAAAATTGAACCTCAACAAAGGCTGTGTGTGTGTATGTGTGTGTGTGTGTGTGGCAAGACTCTTACGTAGATACATAAAGCATAAGACCCTCATGGGTAATGACTGCCAAGCCTGAAATACAGAATGGTGGGTCTTTCAAGCCTAGGTCACATGCTGGAGGGCAGCGTGTCTGAAGACACTAGAGATACTATAAAGGCAGCCGGAAAGGATTAAGACCCTCATCAGAGGGAAATCAACTACAGGGGCTTTGGAGATGAGGCCTTCCCGGCCCTCCCATCCAACGGCAAGCCACTGAAGCCATTGGCAGGCAGAAATGCTCAAATGCTCCAGAGAGGCCGAGGGGAGCGGACAGTGGGGGTGATGCGCTGTGTGTGTGGCAGCTTTGTGGTTTGAAGAGCTGAGGCTGCCTCAGTGCAAAGCAAGCATGGAAAACCAAGGAAGGGGGTACCTTGACTTCTTGAGGTCCAGGAGAGCTGAAGCTAGAGGAAGGGGGCTGCAGGTAGGCCACAGAGTGCAAGATGTAGGTCTGACACTGCCAATTGTCTGACTTCAAGTCAGCTCTGTTTGCTTGCTAGCACAGTGAGTAGGTCAGCAGAGAAGACATCTGTGTTCAGGTGCTGACGAAAACACTGCATTGACAAGCTGTGATAGGCTTGTGACTGTGTCCTGTTGGGAAGCAGACCTGGGCACGGTGCTCAGGGCCCCGTTCTTTCTCTAGTTGTCAAGTCAAACTGGGTGGTAGGTGGGGCTGAGCACTTGTCTGTGGCCTGCATCCAAGGTCTGGCTTAGAGAGTTCTATTTTTTTTTTAATTTAATTTAATTTGTTTGTTTGTTTTTATTTTGTTTTTAGAGACAAGGTTTCTCTGTGTAGCCCTAGCTGTCCTCGTGGAAGCTTTGTAAACCAGGCTGGCCTTGAACTCACAGAGATCTGCCTGCCTCTGTCTCCCAGAGTGCTGCCTGCCTCTGTCACTTAAAGGTGAGTGCCACCACTTCCCAGCTAAAGATTTCTTACTTCCTATAAGGAAATACGGAATTTGCACAGTCCTGTGTCTGTCCAAGTATACCAGTGTCTACAACAGTGAAAATGTCCTTGGAAAATGCTCTCTATGCATGGAGGTGAACAGTCAGGACAAGGGCCCAGGAGATGAGAAGAGGCCCTGTGACAGAAGTTCTTGATGGGAGAGGGAAAGAGTTAGAGAAAGGCCAGAACTCCTAGGGAGTGCCGGGATGCCAAGGGTGTGTCCTTCCTTTCTCAGGTGTCACCATGGGGCTCAGTCTGAGAATGGGAAGGAATGGGCTTTTAAACGCCACACATCAAGCCAGGCAATGGTGGCACACACCTTTGATCCCAACACTTGGAGGCAGAAGCAGGCAGATCTTTGAATTTGAGGCCAGCCTGGTCTACAGAGTGGATTCCAGGACAGTGAGTTACGAAGAGAAACCCTGTCTTAAAAAACCAAAAAGACAAAAACAAAAACAAAAACAGAAAAACCTCTACACATTGAACATTGGTTCCCGGGCTGGAGAGTTGGCTCCGTGGTTAAGAGCACTGGCTGTTTGATTCCCAGCACCCACATGGTGGCTCACGGCCATCAGTAACTCCAGTTCTAGAGCCCCTGACTCCCTCTTCTGGACTCTGAGGACAACGGCATGAAGGTGGTACACAGACATACACACACACACGCAAAACACATACATGAAAAATAAATAAATAATAAAATTCTTCTAAAGATTTATTTTATGTGTACGGGTGTACACCTGCACACCAGAAGAGGGCGTCAGATCTCAGTACAGATGGTTGTGAGCCACTATGTGGTTGCCAGGAATTGAACTCAGGACCTCTGGAAGAGCAGACAGTGTTCTTAACCACTGAGCCATCGCTCCAATTCCCAAACAAACATCCAACAAACAAACATCCACAAACAAACATCTGCTCCAAGTCACCTTGAATTTTCTGATCCCATTTTCCACCCTCTACCATTTACTACACACCACTCTTCCCAGAAATGGTACCAAGAGCCAAAGGAAATCTGGGAGGTGGTAGGGTTGGCTAAGGCCTGGATGTTCCAGCAGCCTCAAAAATCCTGCAAGCCACTTCCCAAGGAAAATGAGAAGTGAGAGGGAACGAGACAATGACCTCATGAAAGAGGAGGGCGAGAGAATGAGTGCAAAGGCCAGAGTCCTCTTGAACCCCTCTCCTGCCTGGTGTGGGAGGCAGACCCAGGAGGCTCTAGCTAGAGCTAAAGGAATCTATCCCAAGGAGACTTGGAGGGTTTCAGTGGCTTGGCCTGGATTCTTCTGTCCCTAAAGAGACCCTCTGTCTGTGCGGTGTAACAACTGGGACACCTGCAGTAGATGTCTCCAGAAACGGGTGGAGGGCAGAGCTTTGCAGATCTCCAGGGAACCATCCACATCCGCTACAAGTTAGGTTTTCACGGAGCCTTTAGTCACTGAGGAATATTTTCAGGACATGTTTAAAAATATATAGTGTGTACAATAATCCCGTTTAAAGGTGGGTTTGGTGGTATGGGCCTATAACCCTGGCACTTGTGGCAGGCTTGAGTTCAAGGCCAGCATGCATACATAGAGAGATTTGGTTTTTAAAAATCTGGGGCAGGGTAGATGGCTCAGCATTCAAGAGCAGTGGTCATTCTCCAGAGAACCTGAGTTCAATGCCCAGCACCCTCAGGGCAGCTTACAGTCATCTGTAACTCCAGTTCGGGGCTATCTGACTCCTCCTTGGGCACCAGGCATGCATGTGGCCCACAGACATACCCATAACATCCAGGAAAATAAAATAAAAATAAGGAAATATTTTTTAAAAATCATGTATGGAGCAAAAATAAACGCACACATTAAAAAAAAAAAAAAAAAGAAAGAAAGAAAAAGAAAAAAAAGACAAGCCAGTGGTGGAGCACACCTTTAATCCCAGCACTTGGGAGGCAGAGGCAGGTGGATCTCTGTGAGTTCAAGGCCAGCCTGGTCTACAGCGTGATTCCAGTGCAGCCAGAGCGATACACAGAGAGACCCTGTCTCAAAAGAAGAAGAAGAAGAAGAAGAAGAAGAAGAAGAAGAAGAAGAAGAAGAAGAAGAAGAAGAAGATGAACAAATTATAGGCTGTGACTGTTTGAGCTGTGTGTGGTTTTCTTTATTTTTAAATTTTTATTTGCTCAACATTTCTTAAAGATATATTCATTTATTTATTTATTTTGGTTTTTTGAGACAGGGCTTCTCTGCGTAACAGTTCTGGCTATTCTGGAACTCATTTTGTAAATCAGGCTGGCCTTAACTCGCAGAGATCTACCTGCCTCTGCCTCCCGAGTGCTGGGATTAAAGGTGTGCTGTACCAGGCCCAGCTTAAAGAATTTTTGTAAATCATTCTGTGTGTATGTGTGCTGATGCCTGTGGAGGCCAGAGCGGTCGGGTTCCCACTGGGGCTGGAGCTACAAGCAGCTGTGAGCCATCAGAGGTGGATGCAGGAACCGAACTCGGACCCTCCGCCTGAGTAGTATGCACTGTTTGCCACAGAGCCATCCCTCCAGCACTTCGTTTGTTTGTTTAGTGTGTGCATGTCTATGCTACACACATATGTACATCACAGAAAAACTTATAGGGCAATGGTTCTTTCCTACCATAAAGGAAATAGCCAGGGATCTAACTCAAGTTATCAGCCCTGGTGGCCAGTGCCTTTACTCATAGAGCCATCTTGGCAATTTATTTCTGAGACAGAATCTCTCTATGTTGCCCATGCTAGCTCTAAGTCATGTTCCTTCTCCTGCCTCAACTTCCAGCCACTGAGATTACCAGAGAGATCCACCTTGTCCAGGTTCATTATAGTTTCCTTTTATTCCTCTAGCTCTCAAAATTTCCACCACTAACTTTTATATTTAGAATTAAGAAATTACGAA
The DNA here is from genome assembly GCF_030254825.1 of Meriones unguiculatus. NCBI lineage: Eukaryota > Metazoa > Chordata > Mammalia > Rodentia > Muridae > Meriones > Meriones unguiculatus. Next base: position 59,715,269 of record NC_083349.1, read on the forward strand.
AATAAGAAGAGAATTTGGGGGGCGAGGTGATACCTCAGAAATAAACTAGAACTTATACAGACTCCAGGCCCATAAGCCTATGACCCAGGCTGCTTTGGTGATCTTTGTCTGGCCCGTGGGGGAGGGGAAACCAGCAGCTGGGAGTCAGCTGTGTAGAGAGACAGTCCGTGTCCAATGGGAGGTGGGGCTCATTTCTGAGCTGGATGGGAGCCAGGCTTAGGGATGGAAATCGGTGTTCACTGCTGCTCCCTACCTTCTGTCCCTAAGGGGCCAGAGACCCAGAGTCAGACTCTGCTCAAAGGATGTCTACCTTCTGCCTAGTCTCAGGCTCTGTGTGCAGATGCCGGAGAGGAGTAAAGGTCTGGATTCCCTGCCTGCGAGGCCCATTCAGGAGTAGAAAGTAACTGACCCAAGCTGGCACCGTGCCACACAGGGTCAGGCTAAGGATTTGGACCAAAACGTCTCTGTTAAACCTAGCTGAGGTTTAGTGAAAACCCAGTTACAAAATTCTTGCCTACCTTCAATGATTCAGGTACTTTAAAGCAGAGGAGGAAAAAAATGAAACACACATTAAAAAAAAAAAAAAAAAAAAAAAAAAGGCTTTTAAACTATTTGTGAGCACATGTTGAACTTTATTTCAATCTTGCTGCAAGTGAAGAAACCTAGGAGAGGCTTGGCCAAGATTATCCCTGGGGAGAGGTATCTTCGGGGATCAGTGCTGATGTGGACAAAAAAAAAGGACCGAAGTCTCCTTCAAACACTTGCCTTAGAACAGCCGGGGAACTGGGTTCTCAGAAGAAATAGAAATCTGAACCCCATCAGAAGCTTGTCAGAGAACTGCTTCCAAGCTGTTGTCAAGGAGACAGTTCCGAGGCCGAGAGATGACTCAGTTGGTGATGAGCTCACCTTGCAAACAGCAGTACCTGAGTCAGATCCTCACCTACACCGGGAGTCCAGCTGTGTGGCTTGTGCTTGTAATTTTAACTCTGGGAGGCTGTGACAGGCAGAGCCCTGAGGCTTGCCGCCAGCCTGGCTTCTGCAGCACTGGAGCCTGAACTCGGGGCTTTGCACATGCTGGGCACACTCTGCTAGCTGACCTATGCCCCTAGCCTTCTCCCCTTTGTCTTCAGCTTAAGTTCTGTCTTGGCTCCTGCTCCAGGGTGGCAACTCAGGCATGAAGCAACTGGTACACAAATTCCAGGGTCACCTATATCCAGGCCTGTGCTGGGCACCAAAAGGAGAGCAAATCAGGGGGCAGAAAATACAGGTTGCGTATCTCTGTGCAAGTATCTAGCCAGGCCAGTGCCTCCAAAAGTTCCCTCATAGCCGGGCCTGTGGCACATGCCTGTAATCCCAGCACAGGGGAGGCAGAGGCCAGCTTGGTCTACAAGGTGAGTCCAGGACAGCCTAGGCTACACAGAGAAACCTCGTCTTGCTAAATCAGAAAAAAAAAAAAAAAAAAAAAGTCCCTCATATTGGAGACAGAAAGGCAGCCTCTAGTTTGGAGCTATTATCTGCTTGGGGGACATGGCCTTTAGCAGAAAGACAGGTGATTTGGGAGACAATGCTGAGTTACTCTGAATCTCACAGGGAGAGTTTTTGCTTGTCCATTCTCTCTCTCTTTCACTAGAACTTGGGCTCAAAAAGATGAATAGTCTGATGTCTTGAATCACACACCTTCTTGCAGCTCTCTCTTTTTGAGACAGGATCTCATGAAGCTCAGGCTGCCTCAGACTTACTCTGAAGTCAAGGATAGCTTTGAATGCCTAGCCCTCTGGCCTCTACCTCCCAGGAGTTCGGATTTCAGGTCTTTTTCTGTTTATTTGTTTTGGCATTTCAGACAGGGTTCTGATTGGTGGGCCTAGAACCCACAATCCTCCTGCTTCAGGTCCCTGAGTTGGGACTGAAGACACACACCACTATTCCATAGCTTCATCACCAGTTCTTTCTTGGAATATTTTATTATATAGTTAGTGTCCTCCTTAATTGTTTAAAAATGATTGTGAACATTACTGGCATGATGGCACATTCATGTAATCCCAACAGTTGCCCACCCACAATCCCCAGAGTATCTTGAGTTCAAGTTCAGAACATGCCACACGGTGAGACCCTGTCTCTGAAACTAAATTATAAGAGTAAATGCAGCCTATGAATTAATAGCATAGAACAAACTCTCCGGGCCAGAGAGATGGCCCAGTGGGGAAAAGCACTTGCCATTCAACCTAGAAGCCTAAACTTGATCCCAGGCAGAAGGGAAGGACCAACTCTAGGAAGTTGTCCTCCGACCTCCACGGTCACGCCATGGACCCGCAGTCCTCCTCAGACCTTACCAGGTATAGTGGCACACGTCTTTAATCTTAGCACTCCAAAGACAGAGTCAGGTGAATCTCTGTGAGTTCTAGGCCATCCTAGTTGACACACTGAGTTCCAGGACAGTCAGAGCTACACAGAGAGATCTTGGCCTCAAAAACAAACAAACAAACAAACAAACAAACAAATCAGATCTTGACAGTAACTGATACTAGCCAAATAGTCCTCCATTGTGTCCTTGCTTTTGAGGTAGCTGCACTGATTAGTTCTTTTGACACAAACTAGAGTCATTTGGAAATAGGAAACCTTAACTGAGGGATTGCTTCCATCAGATCGGCCTGTAGGCAAAGCTGTGGGGGCAATTTCTGATTAGTGATTGATAGGGAGGGCCCAGCCCACTGTAGGCGGAACCACCCTGGGCAGCGGCTCTGGGGTATATGAGGACACACTGAGCTACAAGCCAGTAAGCAGCACCCCTTCGTGGCCCCGGCTTCAGTTCCTGATCTAAGTTCCTGCCCTGACTGCCCTCAGTGATAGACCTGTAAGTAAAAAATGAAATAACCCTTCCCTCCTCATGGAGGTTACTCTGGGCCATGGTGTTTGTTGAAGCAATGCAATACATGTTGTAATGGTAACTGAAATCCTGAACCCATACTCATCATTCCCTTGCTGTCATTTTGATGTACTTTTCCTGAGTCACCCTGGCTGGCCCAGAACTTGGATTGTAGACCAGGATGGCCTTGAACTAACAGAGATCTGCCTGTCTTTCTCCTTAGTGCTGGGATTAAAGGCATGTCCTGCCATGCCCAGTTCATTCTTTTGATTTTTTGTTTTTGTTTTTTTTTAATTGCATGTAGGGCTGGAGAGATGGTTCAGCAGTTAAGAGCACTGGCTGCTCTTCCGGAGAAGCAAGGTTCAATCCCCAGCCATCACAGAAGAGCTCAGCGAGTGTCTAACCAGAGGACAAGCTTCGCCTAAGAGCTGGAGTTTAATCTTCGGCTCACAGGATGCGAGGAATTTATTATCTATTTTATGTGCATGAGGTGGTGTCTGCATGCATGTGTGTGCCTGTCGCCCTTGGGGCTCAGAAGTGTTGGATCACCTGGAACTGTAGTTACAGATGGTTACGAGTCACCATGTGGGTGCTGGGAACTGAACTCAGGTCTTCCACAGAAAGCAGCAAGTGCTCTTAACCACTGAGCCCAATCTCCAGCTGGCTTTTTGTTTTTATTCTTAATTTAATCAATTTATTTTACTTTATGTTTTTGAATGTTTTTGCTTGTTGAATCCTCCAAACTGGGGTTACTTATAGATGGTTGTGAGCCACTGTGTGGGTCCTGGGAATTGAACCAGGGTCTTCTGCAAGAACAGTCAGTGCTCCTAACCATTGAGAAAGCTCTACAGCACCATTTTTTGTTTTTTGGGGTGTTTGTTTGTTTACTTGAGACAGGGTTTCTCTGTGTAGCCCTGGCTGTCCTGGAACTAGCTCTGAAGACCAGGGTGGCCTTGAACGCATAGAGATTCGACAACCTCTGCCTCCAGAGCACTGGTATTGAAGGCCTGCACTACCATGCCTGACCCTATAAAGTATTTTTAGTGGTGAACATATTGGAATGAAAATGGAACATTAATTTATAGAAAAATATCAAGTAAATACCATTCCAGATAGAATATGGATGTGACGTGAATTGTGAAGTTGTCGTCTGATGCATTTGGGAAGGGTGCAATCCCTCAAAGCCAACAGCCCTGGGATCGGGAGTGTGACTGGTTCAAGTCTTTCCTACAAAATAAGAAAGGGTAGCAGTCTTTGACATCCCGAAAAAAGAGCACAGGTCAGAAGAGCTCAACGAGTGTTCAACCAGAGACAAGCTTCGCCTAAGAGCTGGAGTTTAATCTTTAGCTCACAGGATGCGAGGAATTTAGAAGAAGATGCACGGGAAGTGAGAGGTCTTCCAGACAGAGAGAGCTAGCTGCAGAAAGGTCATCCTAATCAAGATGTACTTATGGGCTCCCGAGTTCAGTTTTTTGGAAGCAAAGACTAGTGAAAGAAAACAAAGAAAATAATAAGGCGGGTGTGGTAGCACAAGCCTGCAGCCTGAAGCAGGAGGATCAGGAGTTCTTACCCATCCTCAACTACTTAGGGAGTTCAAGGCCAACATGGGCGACTTGAGACCTGTCTCAAAACAGAGTTAGTGAGATGGTTCAATGAGAGAAACGTGCCTGAGTTCAATCTCTAGGACCCACAATGTGCAAAGAGAAAAGTGATTCCTTAAAGTTGTCCTTTGACCTCATATGGTCAACCATGACATAAGCACACATTCAGTAAATAAAATTGTAAAACACCTCTAAGCAGAGGAAAGGAGAGAAAGAAACGAAGAAAATCTAGTTGGGCCAGATGGTGGGGATGGCACGCCTTTAATCCCAGCTCCAGCAGGCAGAGGCAGGCACTCTACAGAGTGAGTTCCAAGACAGCCAGAGCTGTTACACAGAGAAACCCTGTCTCAGATAAACAAACAAATAAATAAATAGAAATCTGAGAGGACCTGAGCTTTCGTTTTCGAGGTCATACAGAGCTGCAGAAAATTCTTTAGACCGAGGTTGGAAAATGAGGTGGCTCAGAAAGCTAAAGCTTGTGCTGCACACACCTGATAACCTGCATTTGATCCCTGTAAAATGCAGTGGAAGGAGAGAAATGAGCCTTAACAGTCGTACTTGCATCTCCACACATGCATGTTGGCATACACATGCCTTCACTCACACATGTACATCACACACAAAAAAAATAACAATGTGTAATGAATAAAAGGGGGAAAGAGGGAAAAACTGAATCTCAGTTAGCAAAATGCTTGCCCAAAGCCTTGGGTTCAATTCCTGGCATGAATATCTAGGCATGATGACATACGTCTGTAATCAAAGATGTCAGCAGGTTGAGGCAGTAGACTCAGAATAAGGTCATCCTCGGCGATAAGGTCATATCAGGTTTAAGTCTAGACTGGAATACAAGAGATCTGACTCAGAAAAAGAAAAAGACACAAAACAAAACAACAACAAAACATTTTTAAGCCAGGGGTAGTAGCTCATGTCCGCCTGTAATCGTGGCTTTCGGAAGGCTGAGGCTGGAGGACTAAGAGTTCAGTGTCAGCCTGGGCTACATAGCAAGACCTCGTCCTAAGAACAAGCGAAGCCTGGGATTTATGGTGACGTTTCGTTGTGACGTTTCCTTGCATGCATAAGAGCATACTTTGATCATTTTTATCCCCTCCTACTCTCTCATTCTCCCTCATTAAAAGCTCATCTAGTCCTCCTTCCTTCCTTCCTTCCTTCCTTCCTTCCTTCCTTCCTTCCTTCCTTTTGGTTTTTTCAAGACAGGGTTTCTCTGTGTAGCCCTGGTTGTCCCACAACTCACTCTGCAGACCAGGCTGGCCTCAAACTCAGAGCTCAGCCTGCCTCTGCGTCTTGAGTGCTGGGATTAAAGGCTTGTGCCACTGCCCAGTTAAAGTTCATCTAGTTTTTCGATTTTACGTATATGAGTGCTCTGTCTGACTTTGTGTGTATGCGCCATGGCATGTGGTCCCTGAGGAGGCCAGAAGAGGGCGTCAGATCCCCAGGAACTGGAGTGACATATGGTTGTGAGCGAGCCACCGTGTGACTTCTGAGGCGCAAACTGGGGTCCTCTGGAAGAGCAGCCAGTACTCTTCCCTGCTGCGTCACCTCTCCAGCCCGCATAGATAGCTCTTGAGCAGGTGAGTGATGTGCTGAAAGAACTCAGATGTTGAGGGGGGTAGACCTGGTTTATGGTGAAAATTATCCCCTTGTCCATTCTAACCCCCTGCTCATTCGCCCTCAGATATTTCTGAAAGGCCGGGAGACAGCAGACACTGCCCTGTTGATTCAGTGATGCATAAAAACAGACTCCTCATCTCACAGCTCTCTAGCGAGCCAGACAGTAAATGCAATAATCTCAGCATCAGAGTACAAGTGTAGTTAAGTCCTCAAGGAGGTGTTCCTGGCACTGGGAGCGCATTCAGCCGCCGGAGGGCTGGTTTAGGAGCTCTGAAGTGACATCAGAATACATTCTGGGAGGAGGAGAAGGGATTAGACAGCCGAGGAAGAGAGCTACACCTTAGAGCGAGGTCTTTGCGAGCGGAGCCCCACGATTGGACGTCTATGAAGAAAGTCCTAGGAGCTGGAGGGGGTTGTGGTAAGAACGGAAACTGGGGGTCAGTAGAGGCCAGCAGGCTTTGAAAGATTGGGCCTATCTCCTGGTACAGAAGGATTTAGTGAACCTAATATTCAAAAAGTGACATGATATTCAAAAAACAAGCTCCTCAGACCTCCGAAGCGGTGAGTGATTCATCTGGTTGGAAGCCTGTCTAAAGAGAGGAGGCCTGCGGGAGGCATGCAACCAGGGCACAGATCAGACAAAGGGCAAGTTGAGAAGGGCACGCAAAATGGACTTCCATGTCCAGGCGTGGGGGAGAGACCCTAAAAGGAGTACCTGTTAGCCCAATTCTCTCGGGTAGCAGGGACAGAGAGGCTGGCTCTCTCTCCCAAGTCCCCACAGAAGCGAGAATGCAGCAATGACCGAGTTTGCCCAGGAGAGGGCTCCACCTTGGGACGATGGCTGTCTCAAGGATGCTGCAAACTCCTGCGATCCCCCAGAGAAATGAGGTCCAAGGACAGGGCCCTGGAGAAGCCCTGCCATGCCTGGAGGAAAGGGAGCTGGGGACAGTGGCTGAAGACAGGCATCACGGTGATGCTGACTTAAGACCCCTCAGAAGCGGAAAGGGGACCAGGAAGAACGCAGAGTCTCAAAGACCAGAGCAGGGACAGAGAGGCGGCGTGTTTGGGTGAGCAGCAAGCTCACCCAGGGAGGCCTGTGGGTCCTGGGTCACCCCTCCCCACGGGGAAGACTCTGCTGGGTGTGGCTTTGCTTCCTCCTTGATGTGGTGAGGAAGCGAAGGAAAGAGAAGTGGAACACTGGCCAGGACGATGAGACCAGAGGTGACCAGCGTGAGAAATCTCACATTCACACCCCCACACACACACACACACACACTTTCTTTCCAAACCTCCCTGGGCTTCGGAAAGTTAGGGAGACCCAGAAAACTTCTTCAAAAGGAGCGGGACTGGGTGTCAAGGTCGGAGAAGAGGAACTGGAACAGGGCTGCACCATGCTTTTCTATGGTTTTATTTTTTTAATTTTATTCTGTGTGTATTTGTGTGTCCTAGTGTTTGCTTGTGTGTGTGGGAATCATGTGTCTGGCCAGAAGAAGGCATTGGCTCCCCTGGAACTGGAGTTACAGACAGTTGTGAGCTGTCATGTGGGTGCTGGATATCGAACCCAGGTCCTCTGCAAGAGCGCCCAGTGCTCTAAACTGCTTTCCAGCCCCAACTCTTCCATATGTTAACAGTGTGAGGGATAGCAGATTTGGGAAACCCCACATTTATGTGAACACTTATGTGGGCACACATTCCATGCTTGTTCACACACCCAGATGTGCTTGCTCATACACACTGACACACGTCAACCCCTGCAGGCACACACACAGCACTCATTCATAGACCCACATGCTTGCTGTGTTACACACTCACACACTCAGCCATACTCAACAGATGCAGCTGTTCACGACAGTCCATGAGCCCTGGGTGTGTCCTGAGTACTCACTAGCAGAGGTAAGAGGTTCCGCTGTGTACTGATGTGTGTGGGTAAATACAGAATTCAGATGTGGGTGGAGGACACACCCTAAAATGGGTTACGTCTCTATGAGGATCTGAGTCTAGTGATCTGTGCGTTTCGTCATGTGCTCATTCACTTAGCAAAGTTAGCAGGAGCCACCATGTGCCAAGCCTTGAGCCAGATTAATCAATGAACTGTACAGGCGCTCTTCCCATTCACTGTCTAATGGGCTCCATTGAACACAGGCCCTTAGGACACAGCTGGTAAGTGTCCCTCTGGAGGAGTGCCCCATGTGCCATGAAAAGAAGTGGGCCACGGGGCTAGAGAATTTCCTCCAGCGGAGTAAGTAAAGATCCCAGACTGGAGAGCCTCTTCTGGATGCGAGTGGCTGTGCCTTAGCAGTACAGAAACTGTTTGAATCATTTCTAGTGTCTCACACATAAAGGGGTCTGGCAGGTGAGCAGAAAGGCTTCATCTCAATATGGGGTTCATAGCTCACCTTTGTAGCAGCTCACTTCTTGGGGGCACCTCGCAGTTGATGCGATGCTATTTATCCTGAAAGGTTTTAGTAGCCGCTGGTTGTAACATACAAAAAACTGACACCTTGGAAGACTTAGTGGGGTTTTAAATTTGTATTTTATTCTCTTTATTCTGGTGATTGAACCCACGGCCTCATGCACAGTAGCCAAGTGTGAGTCACATCCCCAATCCCTGGAGACAGGCTCGTTGAAAGACTTGTTGAGGACGTGCTGCAGCATCTCTGCTTCTCATCCATTCAGCGTTTCCACCCTGCCATCCCCAAATTGTAAAGGAAAAGCAGGGAAGCATGGTGATAACTCAGGACTAGGAAGGTAATGGAGATAGGAAAGCTGGTGGCACCCTAACATTCGACACTCCGAATTCCAAACAGATGTGGAATTACAGAAGGCACCCTCCTACCATTCTGAAAGAAGAAACAAGCTACCTTCCCATGATTCATTTGTGCTTTGCAACCGGAGGCCTTGGATTTAAAATTGTCTTGCCTATACTTCCTAAAGACTGGAATTACAGATCTATCCCATCCTTTCCATGCTGGGGACAGAAGCCGGGGCTTTGTACGTGCCAAACAAGCATGCTGAGCCTGTTTCCACAAACTCACTTATTTTAAGATTTTTTTTTTTTTTAATTTATTTATTTATTTATTTTCAATGCAGTTTATTTGTTTTTTATTTTTAATTACTTGTGCCCGTGGGTGTGTATGTGGACATGAACACAGATGCCCTATGAGGCCAGAAGAGGAATCGGATCCCATGGAACTGGAGTTGCAGGCCAGGTGTGAGTCTCCCAACATGGGTGCTAGGGAATCAAACATGTTCTTAACTGCTGAGCTGTCTCTCCTCCAGCCTTGTTTTGATTTTTGAGACAAGGTCTCACTATGCAACTAAGGCTGGCCTCAAACTTGCAACTCTCCTGCTTCAGCCTCCTGGCCTCATAGGCCTCATAGGCAGGGGCCCCCATGCCTGGTATCCGAACACGCCCTGAATGCTGTTATTGCAGATGCTTCAGACGCTACGATTCGCTTCCTCCTCACAACCATTCTGAGAAACAGGTACTTCGGGACCCAACCCCTCCAGCAGCAGCACCACCAAACCCCTTCCTGCAGGGACACAGAAGGTAACTTGCCCAGGACCTCACAGGAGCAAGTGGCATAGGAAGGAGACAGACAGGCAGGTAAGATCCTGGAGTAACTTGTTGTGGAGCATTCAGTCGTTCCTCTTACTTTCCACCATTTGCTTGTCATCTCTGTCTGTGCAGAGTTGGGCCCTCCTGGAGGCCCACAGGCAGATAGAAAGCACCTCAGAACCACGGCACAGTATTCCTGCCCAGAGATAAAGGAAGGCTGAGCATCAGCAAATGTCCCCAGCAGGAAGCAGCCTTTCAAGCTGGGACTGTGGCCTCAGCTGAACCCCTCCTAACACCCAGGTCTGCCCACGTCCATCACTGAACTCTGGCTCTTCCTGGAAAAAGACCCTCTCACCCAAAGGGCCCCGAGGCCCTGCATCATGGGGGCTGCGGCAGGCACTGGCTTCTGTTGCTGTGTCAGCTCTAACTCTAACCTGCTCTACGTTGCTATAGATATCATCACAGCTCAGCTCAAGGCCGTGGTGCCCAGCTGAACACAAGCCTCAGCTGAGGTACAGGGAGGGTATGCCGGGGTCAGATTTGCCCTCATAGTGTGCCTCCTCCTGCCGCACTTCACAAGTTATTTCATGCAACACTGCACCCGTGAGGCTTATCTGTATTCTTGTATCCTTCCTATCCCTTTTCCTTTGCTCTGGAGTGTTCACCCATTTTATTGTTGATGGAGAAACTGGACTGCCCCAGATTGGGGTAATTCCTGTTTTGAACATCTTTGGACTCTTGCTGGGCCACAACCTTGCATTTCCCAGGGGCACATTTGCTGAGGGGTAGGAAACGCATGTGCTCACAGTTTCTGATTGTTTGTTTTGCTTTTCAAAACAGCCCTGGCTGTCCTGGAACTCACTCTGTATACAGATAGGCTGTCCTCGAGCTCACGGAGATCTGCCTGCCTTTGCCTCCTGAGCGCTGGGATTGAAGGCATGCGCCACCACCGCCCGACTGTGCATGTTCATTGTTAGCACTGTCCGACCCTGGTGAGGCGACTCCATCGTGCCGGTGTGCTCTAGTTATCAGCCTGTTCAGTCTATTCGTATGGCTTGACACTATCTGACTGTCGTCTGCATAATGATCTCTGTATTCCAGATGCTGGACACATCACCTTTGGCTCAGGTCTGGCACTGTGAACTTAGTATTCACCGGATACTTGATCCCAGCACTCGGGGCGGGGGGGCAGAGGCCAATGGATCAGCATGAGTTTGAGCCCAGCCTGGTCTACAGAGTCCAGGACATTCAAGCCTCCAGAGGATCCCTGTTTTGGGGGGGAGGGAACAAAAATAAAAACAAACAACAACAAAAACAGGTTGTTTGTTTGGTTTGGTTTGTTTTGTTTTCTGAGACAGAGTTTCTCTGTGTAGCTTTGGCTGTCCTGGAACTCACTCACCAGGCTGGCCTTGAACTCAGAGATCTGCCTGCCTCTTCCTCCCAAGTGCTAGGATTAAAGTCTTGCACCACCACTGCCTGGCATATTCAGTCTTTCATCCCAACAGCTTTAGAGAGGTTTTTTTTTTCCTCCCTATGAACATATTAAATTTTAAAGAACTATTATTATTAATTATTGTTATTATTGGTTCTGGGGATTAAGCCCAGAGCCTTCTGCATGCGGAGCAAACGCTCTACCACAGCTTCACACCAACCCCTGAAAGAAAGCACTATTTCTGCTTGCAAGTGAGGCTCTGAGTGACTAATGATATGATCAGTAGCAGAAACAGTGGGTAAACACAGAGCTGTCAAATATGCCCAAATATGTTGTGTCATGTCTCTTCTGCCACACACTTGAGAGCGAGAGGCTCGCTCATTCCTCCGGAATTGCCCAGTGGAGCCGGAGGAAGAGCTTACTGAAGGACTGCTGAGTCTCGTGTGTGGATGTCCATGAAGAGGCTGTGCTTAGGGAGCAGCTCTGGCATTAGCAAGACCAACAGTGGGGTTCCACTGGTGATAGGAGCCTGAAGTCAGAACTGCTTTGGACAAGGCGGGGGGGGAAGAGAGAAAGAGAGAAGAGAGAGAGAGAGAGAGAGAGAAAGAAAGAAAGAAAGAAAGAAAGAAAGAAAGAAAGAAAGAAAGAAAGAAAGAAAGAAAGAAGGAACCACCATCCTTAATCCACTCAGGCCTCAGTTCCCTCTTCCGTAAATTGTAGAGAAATATACCTAACTGAAAGACTGAGAGGCGGCATGTGCCACACTGATTGTAAATTATAACAGCTTGGTGTGGTTTTTTTGTTTGTTTGTTTATTTGTTTGTGTTTTGTTTGTTCATTTTGACACAGGCTCTAACTGTGCAGCCAAGGCTGGCCTGAAACGTACAATCATCCTTCCTCAGCTTCCTGAGTGATGGTAATTTATAATTTTCAACTTCATAGGATTTTCGTTTTGTCACAAGTGTGTATTTTTATTCGCTTAATCTACATCTTTCTTTTGTCCTTTCTTTTTCAAGACAGGGTCTCTCTGTGTAGTGTTGGCTGTCCTAGAACTCTCTCTGTCGACCAGGCTGGCCTCAGACTCACAGAGATCAGCCTGCCTCTGCCTCCTAAATTCTAAGATTAAAGGGGTGTGCCGAGCTAATCTACATATTTCTAACTTGCAAACTTCCACATAGGATTTTCATGGTACATATTTCGTTGTGGCCGTCCTCACAAGTCTTCTCACTCATCCGACCCTTTGTGCCCACCCCATGCCCTCTCCCATGTTGCCCAGTGTCTCCCCTACTTCCTCCCTTAAAGCCTCTTTCTGCTAGTCCCTGGGAGACTGAGGGTCCCTTTCTGAGTTCTTAGCCTGAATAATAAAATAACTCAGAAATGGATTCAAGAATAATTTTATTAGAGTTTAGGAGGAAAACACAGAACAGGTTAGTTTAAAATGCCAGCAGCTGCCAGGGAGAGAGACGGAGAAAAGTCACACCTTCCAACTTAGGCAGGGAATAAAAATAGACTCCTTCCTTTTCTAACTGAAAAGTTTTCATACAATATATTTTGATTTTTTTTTCCTTTCCTAGATCCTCTACACTTCCCTCCTCATTCAGCTTTATGTTCCTTCTCTCTTCCTATCTTTAAAACAAAGAACAACAAAAACACATGCAAAAAAGAATCCCACAAAACCAGGAGAAAGAAGAAGAAGAAGAAAAAAAGAAGAAAAAAGCCAAGACAAAGCAAAATGACACCAAAAGTCTACAAAAATACCATTGAGGATATCATTTTGTGTTGGCCGACCACTCCTGGGCACTGGAAGATGGTTAATGTACCCAGTGAGACTTCATTAGAAAAAACCTGATTTTTCCTTTACCAGCAGGTATCAACTGCCCATACTCCTTGGTTAGGGTCGGGAGCCTTTGTCCACTTCCTCCTCTCGGTGCGAGGACTCTGTCTTGCTCGAACCTCTATAAGCCTGTGCCTGCTATGTGCGTGCGTGCCCCAGCCGTGTTGTGTCTGGAAGACACGGTTTCCCTGCAGCCACCTCTGGTTCTTACAGTCTTTCTCCCTGCTCTTCTGTCTAAATCCCAGAACCTGGAGGGGAGGGGTTTGATACGACATCCCACTGAGACATTCGAAGTCTCCTACTCTCTGCACACCGTACAGTTTGATACAATTTCCCAATCACAGCCATTCCTTTCAGAGCTTCCTCAAATGTATAGAGACCCGGGTTGGCTTGATCTGGATAGACTGACGCGTATGCAACTTTTCTTGTTTTGTTGTTGTTTCAAGACAGGGTTTCTCTGTGGAACCCTAGCTGTCTTGGAACTCACTCTGTAAACCAGGCTGGTCTCCAACTCACATAGATTTGATTGCCTTTCCCTCCCCTGTGCTGGGATTACAGGCACCACTGTCTGGGAGGCACTACAACCTTAAAGAGCTTTACTGGGCAACGCTCATGCTCGGGTTAAGGGTAAGGACTGCCAGGGTACAGATCTAAGGCATACCCATTGTCTCTCTGGGGGTGGAATAAGGAGTACTTCAGAAGAATCCCTCCCTGAAGCCACTGCCAACGACTTCCCATCCTACTCACCTCTGACCTAGAGTTTTGGAGGAGGCAGATCCAGGAGGATGTGGGCACATGCATAAGTGCTGGTGAATAAGTGCTGGGAAAGCACGGGGAGTGAGGGTCTCGGGATGAGGAGAGAGACTGGGGTCAGGAAGAGCAAGTAGCCTGGCCCATTGGTGCCAGGACTGGCTCCTCAAGAATCATGGCTGGTTTTTTTTATCTCATTTAGCTTCATGTAGAGATTATCTGTTCCGGGACTAGAGAGAGAGAGAGAGAGATGGCACTGGCTTCTCTTCAATGGACCCCGGTTCAATTCCCACACGGCAGCTCATGTCTGGAACTCCAGTTCCAGGGAATCTGACGCCATCACACAGACTTACAGGCACAACATGATGCACATGAAATAAGAATAAATAATTCATTTAAAGAAAGAAGCGATCTTTTCCTGCTTGTCCTGACTTCTAAGATGGTGGTGCACCCTGCAATCTGACCTAAGAGCTTAGTAGACATCTTTCTCATTCCTGCTAATCCCTTCCTTACCTCAATGTCTGAGAAGCAGAAGAGGTTTGGAGCAGGTCAAAGGTCACCCAGCGGATTCGATCCTGCCCAGGCCCTCAGAACCACTGAGCTGCTCTCTATCCAAAGCCATGAGACCCCCGTCTCCCGTCTCCCTCATTCTAATACTTAGTAGAAGGAACCAGAGAACCCCTCTGGGCTAAGCTAGGGCCCCTGCATGTTCCCCAGTGGGAGTGAGTAGGGATCCTGCTCTCACTAGGAAAAGTATGTGGGAAGAGAAGACGGGAAATAAAATCGAGGGCAGGATTAATGACATGGCTTCAAAAGCTAATAGCGCATTTACCAACATCTCCTCCTCTGGCTCTCCCATCCCGGGGGAAGCGGCCAGCACTTGAGGCCTCCTGTCCCTTGGAGTCCTAGTCTAGCCCCTCTGCATATCTCTACCTCCCTTTATTTTGAAGCCTGGAAAAAGAGAAAGCTTCTCTTGGTGAGGGAGACTTAGCTACACTCCCCAACCTCTAGAGGTGAACCTTTGAGGTCAGCCCCTCCTGTAAAGCCTGTGCCTGTCCCCAGAGCTGCCTGGCTCAATAGGAAATGCCACATGTGTTGGTGCTTTAGGGACCCATGCCCTCAAAGCCCTGGCACTTTCCCCAGTCTCTTCCAGCCCATCCCCATCACGTCACCCTCCTCTCTCCAGGCCTCCTCTCTAGAAGCTGACCTGGAGCTGGATTCCCAAATAAACAGTAACTAATTGGATTAGGAGCTGATAATGCTGTCGACCTTTCTTAGTCTGCTGGCTGTCTTTCCACCACACTGAGGCTTAATTGTATGGGGTGAGGGACTTCCAGGAGTGAATCGTGACCCCTGTTAACCTCAGATAAAATGGGCTCAGCGTCTTCCCAACTGCATGTCATCCCCCACGGAGCAGGAGCACACACATGCTCCCCGTCTCATCAAATAATTACACAGATGACACACACACATGCATAGGCATGCATGCAGAGCCGCAAAGGCTCCCAGAGGCACCCTGAATCCACACATGCGCACACTAGGCTTCGAACCTGGATTGTGTGCCTGCAAAAGTCACACTCAGACGGTGTACATGCAGAATTGTCCATGTGATAGACAAGTACATCCACAAGCACGGAACTACACATTTGTAAAAACGCAAGCATGGAAGTTCATGTAAACAAATATAACCGTGAAGATGATATAAATGCATCATACATAAATATGCAGATGAATGACCACAGATACTGATACATGAAAGCAAAATACACTGGCAGACACACAATACTCCATACGTGATGGTTGCATAGATCAGCATAGAAAATACATGACACAGTGTGTGCACATACATGCTTACCACACACATACCTTTGCACACTGGTGCACATCAGAACCCCCCCCCATACATACAGGCAATTGGCCCCATCCCAAACTCCAACTCTTTCATAATCTCTGCTGCTTCCATTTTCTATTTGTTCCTGGGATGTTCTGGGATCCTGAATTCTTGGGTCTCTTGGAGCTCTGGTCCAGTCTCCTTGCGTGTCTCCATCTCTCGTTATCCCTGGGGCCCGTGTCTGTACCTATCTCTCTCATTCTGGCATACTGGCTGATAGGGTAATAGAAGGGCAGGAGAAGAGAGATGAAAAGAGGAGGATTGGAGAAGGGAGCCAGAGAAGGTGGAGAAGAGGGCCGGGAACCAGGGGAGCGGCGAGGGGCGGGGAGCGCGGGCGGGGGAGGGGCGCCTGCCTGCGCACAGCAGATGTTGCAGCTCCTCGGATGGAGCTGTTAATGTAAGTGGAGTTTCTGCAATGGTAATTAGGAGGGCCCTCATTACCCTGGCGGAGCCGGCTGAGAGCCGATAAAGCCGAGGGGGAGAGGGGCCGACATCAGGGTAATGGGGGAGTAGGGCCATTGAGGAACTGGAGCCGAGCCGGGGACTGCTCTGCGCGCAGCTGGAGCGGGGCTAGAGGGCTGCGGAAGGGGGGCGTGGGCTGGCCCAGGGCGGGACTGAGAGCTGCTTGGCTGTGGCTGCCAGGGCAGAGACAGGGAAGAAGGCCTGCAAAGACCAAGCTGACCCTATCTGCCAGAAAGGGCGATTGAGGAAGGTACCTGCTGCCTTGCAGGCCCAGCATTTTAGGCCAATGCTGCCGGCATTCACCCTGGCTGCTGGACAGAGATGGGATCAGATGGTGGGGTATGGAAAGAACGTCTTCTGCTTCTAGGAGGCCTATCCATTGCACAAGCATACGGAAGCCAGGCATGGACTCTAGAAAGTTAATGTCTACGTGCGTGAAAGGCTCCAGAAAGTCAGGTTTGACTGGATGGGACCAGCAGCCAGAGGTGGAACCATAATTCTCAACTCTTGCCTCTTTGGAGTTTGAGCTCAGTTCTTCCTCTCCTTTCTCTCTTCTCCCCATCAATACACAGCAGTCTCTCTCTCTCTCTCTCTCTCTCTCTCTCTCTCTCTCTCTCTCTCTCTCTCTCTGACACACACACAGACCTTTACCACACACCTTAACAGAAAGCACCCAAATTAATAAGGCTGCTTCTGCAGCCAGGCCCTAAGCCCTAAGCATCTTGCTTCCCTTTTCGGGGGGGCCAGGAACTTCTCTGCCTGAAGTTGTGCCCCCAGCCAGGATCTCTCACCAGAAGGAGTCCAAAAACCCACTCCACTGTCTACTTACTGTCTGCGCCAACTGGGTCTCCTCACCTTCGCCTCAGAGAGCTCCTCACTAAGGAGTGAGTGAGCCCTGTCTGCTACTCAACAGAGAGCTTCTCTGTGAGGAAAAGCGTTTCCCCTTCCCCTCCTGCTGCTGCTGGGGTTGAGCCAAAAGGCTAGAGATCTGCAGCCCAAGCAGGGCAAGGGAAATTGAAGGGGGGTCTTTGCAGGCAAAGATTCTGTCACCCCGTTTTATGTCCTTCCTCACTCAGCCCCTCTTCAGACGCTCAAGGTCACCTGACCCCTGCCACTCTGGCGTGGTGAGTCCTCAAGCATCGCCTAAGCCCTCCAACACAGAAACCATAAACCAACGAGAGGGGAGGAATTTTCCTCCTGGTAAGGGAAAATGGGGCTTTTGCCGACCACAAAGGTGACGGCATTTCCCACAAGACTGAAAGGACCTGTCTGGTGTCTGCAGGGTTTGTAGAGAGGGAGTTCCTGGGCCTGGGGGGAGCCCCACACCACCCCTCTCCACACACAGCTGTGAGGCAGAGCAGGGGTTAACGGGGAGAGGCTGCAAGGCTGGAGCAGGCGGCTCCCCGCCCCCACCCCCCAGAGTTGCTGACTCTTCTTTTTGTTCGGGCTGACAGCGAGCACCTGGTGTGCTCCTGCTACAATATTGCTCCTGCCTCCCCCAGCCCCGGGCTCTCCTCTCCCCCTCCCAGCCCCAGGCAGCCTTCCCTCTGCTTCCTCTTTCCCCTGCCCCTCCAGCCTATGGCCTCCCAGGCACCCACACACACACCCCAGCCACCACAAGCACCAACCCTGCGGTGTCAATAAGCACAACATATGCTGCCATTAATGTGAAAATCGTGTCCTCCACTTCATTCATCCCTCAGCTTGCCTGCCTGCTGGGGGTGGGGGTGGGGATGGGGTCAAATGGGAACCATTAACTACCCTCTTTTTTTGGTCTGCTCCATTCCCCTACCCCTTCCCTGTACTGAAAAAGGGAGGAGCATTGGGGGACATGGACAGGGTTAGGTGAGGGTTTCTGAGAGACATTCTTTAACTGTGCCTCCCCCCCCCCATGTCTCCCAAAGAGAAACGTGAACGTCTTCCCGATGCTGTCCAATCACCTCCAGCTCCAGAGGGAGGGCAGGTGAGCCCTGAGGTCTCCCATGGAGAGCCGTGCTGCTGACAGCAGAGAGAGTTATAGGGCTCCATTCTTTTAACAAGTCAGGAGCAGCCCCCTACCCCCTAGGATTCTGGGAACTTATGTCAGTCTGTCTACCCAGTTCTAAAAAGGGAACTAAAGTGCTCAGGTGGGCTTGGGCTTCAGGAAGCCGCAGATATGGAGGGAACCACATACTTTAGATGGCCAAAGAGGGAGTGGCCTGGCCTCAGTCTCCTCAACTAAATCACCAGTTCCAAGACAGCAGGGAACAATAAAGATAAAAATAATATAATAACAACAGCTAACATGTATTGAGGGCTTATTTATGTACCAGGCATTGTGCTAAGCACTTTACAGGCTTTATCTAATTTGCTCCCCCTAAGACCCCTATGGGGAAGTTACAGCTGATAGCCCCATTTCACAGCTGAGGACAACAGGCTTAGTAGGAACAGCTTTGTCCAATATGATCACAGAACACCAGGCCCTGTGCCTAGACAAGGCCAATGACACGGTGAGGTCAGCAACACTATTCGTGCCATCTTACAACAGCGGAAAATGACACTTGGAAAGGCTTAATAACTTGCCTCCAGTCATACCCACTACTTAATAGAAGTCAACCAGGACCCTGGGTCTGTCTGCCGGCCAAAGCTTGTGATCTTAACCCCTCAGCTCTCCTGCCTCCTCTTCCTACTTTTCTCTGCTTGCAGAGCATTTGGGACCACACCCCTCTAATCCCCTTCAGGTGGGGTTGGAAACACAGCAGGAGAAAGGCAACCAGTGACTAGCCTGAGGCCACCTCCTCCCCTGCTCCGTGGTCACTCCCTGCTACCTCTGAGCTTTTGTCCTTAATGTCCCTCCAGCTCGCCCAGCCCTGTTGAGGATCCGCTGTGAACAGGCACAGTGCCCCTTCAGGCTCTGAGAGCACAAAGTCGTTATGCTTGCCTCTGCAGCTCCCCGCTTCTGAGACTCCAGTTGCTTTATTGATATTAACCTAACCCCCACCACCACTTCCCACCCTCCCTGGCCCAGTCTGACGGGCAGAAATCTGCTGCCTGGGCACCACCCTGACCTCTCTTTTCCTCTTTCATTATCTACTCCCGGGCACCAGGGAGCCAGCACCAAAATTAAAACAATAACTAAGCCCAAGCCCGAAGTGGACCCAGCAGCCCCCACTTCCACCCCAAGGGAAGGGGAAAAAAGGCCACAAAAACACCTGGAGAGAAGAATAATCAATGGAAGTATGGGGGGGGGTGTCAATCCCATGACAGCACCCCACCTGTCTTAACCCTTTCTCTCCTGCACAGAAATTGAGACGCCCTCATATTATCCCTTTCACTCATCTTATATATGAAAAAAATCAAAACAGCGGACTCAGTCATCAGCTCTGCCATTTGGTACTTTCGGGGTCGAAGGAAATAAAAAAACAAATTTGGGACTGCAAGGTCCCTAGCAACCCATACTTCATGACTAAGATCCCTAAGAGACCCCAGTCCTGCCAAAAGAGGAAGTTCCTCTTTGGGCCAATTCTTAGAGGATTTTCTGGTCGCTTAGTGATCTGCACTCAACACTTGCTAAAGTGTACTGACTAATTTTGTGTTTGTTCCCAGTTTTCAGATGCAGAAACCCAAATGACTTATCCATGCTTCTATCAGCTGCTGAGTGACAGAGCCCTGATTCCGGCACAAGCTCGGTGCCCTGTTTCTGGAACCTGTGACTTGGCCGTTTTGTTGAGCAGTCTGCATGAGTCTCTCCGGAGCCTTGTGGAACCCAGCTGAACAAGGAGGTCTAATTCAGAGATATCTAGCTCCTCATCTCCCGGGTTACAGAATAGGACCCCTGTGACCTGTTCTCTCATTTAGAGTGGCCAACCAAAGGGAAAGGAGGGGGAAGCAGGGCCAATTCTAGTGTTGCTAAGGCCACCAGAGGGGGCCACTGGAGCTGAGGTCAAGAGGTGGGCTAGCAAAACTTGACAGTCAAGTTTGTACCCTCTGGCTAAATGTGTGTTTCCTCATGCAGACTACCTGGATGCCTAGGGACCAGAGACTCCAGCAGAGGTTGCCATATAAGAGAGAGGAGACAAAGTGGCACCAACCTGTCCTATGTGCTGAATTCAGTCTCACTGTGCCAGCCTCAACCACCTCAGCCGGCTCTCCAACCACCTACCTCAGACTCCTCCCATCCTTCAGCAGGGGAGGGGCCTTCTCTGCTCTCCTTCATCTACACTCCATCTCTAGGGGGCGTCTCTTCACCCTGTTATCTCGTCCCAGTAGTGAACAAGTTCACCTCATTTCAGCTGACACAGGATAAGACTCTTCAAAGGCATTGGGGGGGGGGAGAGATCAGAAGAGTCAAACGTTTGCTTATTATAGGCAGGCACTGTTGTTAGGGACCTTGCCAAAAATGTTCACACAAATTCTAAGAGGTGGTGTCCCTGGTCTACAAACGGAGGGAAAGAGCCTCAAGCTGGTAAATGGCACAGGTGAGATCTGAATCCAGGTGACATACCCTTATGTAATACTACATTTTACAAAACAAAGGAAGGAGGAGAGAGGGAGACAAGGAATGAGGAAGAGAAAGAGAGAGAGAGAAAAAGAACATTAAAGCTTTTAAGTTCTTTCAAATTCTTTTTGTTGTTGCCATTTGTTTTGTTTTGTTTTGTTTTGTTTTGTTTTGTTTTGTTTTGAGACAGAATCTCTCTACATAGCCATAGCTGTCCTGGAACTCACTGTGTAGACCAGGCTGGCCTCAAACTCACAGAGATCCACCTGCCTCTGTCTCCCAAGTGCTGGGCTTAAACACATTCAGCTTCAAATTCTTCATTGTGCACTAGGCTAACCACATTCGCCATGGGCATTCTTGCCAATATTGCGTTCCTATAGGGCATGGCAAAATGGGATATGCAAAAATAATGCCAAGGGATTTTTAAAACAACCCAAGGCCTCAGAGGACTGCCTGCCACACTCCTGGCACAGATAGGTACTTGCCCTGATCTTGACATTGGCTAGTGTGGGTTCTAAACTCAGCTACACTGACTGCTAGCCAGAGGCTCAGTGATGCCAGAGCCAGGTCTGGTCTGGTCCTTAAGCCTTTCTGGAACCCTCTCTTCATTTGTCTCCCTGGACCATCTGAGATCCAATGTTGGCTTCCACAGTTAGTCCTTAGAGCCCACAGAGCCCTGCCTCCATTTCCTTCCAGTCAGCATCCATGAGGAGCCCTCAGGGGCCACTCCTCCTCCAGCTTAGGTCTCAATTGTGCCTGTCAGCCTGCAGCATATGGTTAGGGCCAGGCCTGCCCTTCAGAAGAGCAGCCCCCTCAACCCCGGCCCCTCCTGAGTTCAAGCTGTCCTGAAAGGCAGGAGCCCTCAGCCTCCACCTGTCTCTGGCCCCAACGGAGCAGACATTATTTTTGCTGCCCCCTCAGCACAAACCCTCTTCTGCTCTTGCTCCCGACATGAGAGTTCCTTCCAAATCCCCACACTGCCTTCTGTGACCCACTTAGAATCCTAACTCCATGGACCTAAAATAGAAAGCACTCAATGCAAGCCTTTCACTTCCCGCTCCTGCTGAATAAAGCTCGCCTCTTAGAAAAGAGAAAGAGCCCCCAGGCAAAGTGACAGTCGCCCACTTATTTAAACTGGGTGGCCACCATTCGCTTGTCCAGCCCAGGCCAGCTGTTTTCTACCTGCCTCCAGTGGAATCAGTTCATGTGGATCTCTCATGCTATGACTGTGTGTGAGTGTGTGTGTGTGTGTGTGTGTGTGTGTGTGTGTGTGTGTTTCCCTCTTTGGAGTTTAGGAGAACTCCAGAGAATGCCCCAGGTTCATCTGTAATCTAGGGCATTGATCTGGCTCCATTGATAGCTGATTGTTTTCACACGTGACTCGGTTGCATTCCTCTAATCTCCACCCTTCTTCGAGGCTTGCATGACAAGCAGCATCGGCCTCAGTGGGGAGAGGTCGCTCACCTCTGACCAGGATATAATTGGAAAAAGAAGGTCATTGCCGTCTTCTCTTCTGGGGCAGATCAGCTTCGTTCTGTTCGTGTCACGAGCTCTTGCCAGCACACATTCTCAATGACACGGAGACAATGGCTGTGCCCCACAATGGAGCCCACAGAGATGTGCTCCGTGTGACACAGACACTCCACAGGGCCACACTCACTCTCGGCAGAGCAGGCGTGGTACACTGTCACGGACACACAATAGGTGCTCTCAATACAGCAGACAGCACTGATGGCACACAGGATGAGGGTAGGTGCCTGGTGACATCCAGACACCGAGGAAACACAAAGAAAGGCATAAAGCCATGCTTGCCCAGTGACACGGAGAGATACCCCACATCCGCACATTGTGACACAAGGGCTGGGCTACCACATTCAACCGAAAAAACAAACAAACAACAACAACAACAAAAACCCCAACACATCAGGAACGGTTCTCTTTGGGTAAAACCCACTTGGGAATGTATCAGAATTAAATGGGGGAGCTCTGACCAAGTACCCGTTTCCAGAAACCCCTGCTGGCATTGACACAGCCCTTCAGTGAAGGTCTACGAGCAAATTTGTTTGTGTTAAAGGAGCCTCATCAAGCAATTCTGATGGAAACAGAGGCTGGGAATCACTGGAGTGCTACACTGTTGGGCTCGCCTCGTCGGGGTGGTACAGCTGTTGGCAGGAAGGTTGGGCTGTATTTCCTTTTCTCAGTCCAGGAAGGGACGGGCTCCAAGCTGAGGAAAAAGAGGGGGTGGAGTGTGATACATCAGTGACCAGGAGATTAGGTGGTCAGACAATGTCCAGGAAGCGAAGGAGTTAAAACTGGGCTTCATGCCATTGATCCTTAGCAACCTTGGCCGGACTGGTTAGCGCCTTACACAGCACGGTCAAGGACGCCTCCAGTCGGGACATTTCCAGGATTCCATACACTGCTGTCAGGAATGGAAGACCCAAGAGCCAGACCCAACTGACAGTAACCATTGGCTAGCCCCGGGCTCCACGACACAGCCTCTGAGCAATAAAATGCTCCAGGGTCCCAAAGAAACCTGCCCAATACTAGGGAAAGGCAAAGGTTCCTCCTGTTCTCGGGCAGGGAGGGGCGCTATCCTTCTCCCACCCCGGCCGCACCACAAGGCCTCCGGGAGAGGGCAGAGGACGCCTGCCACTCGGGGACCAGGCGTTGGGGCGACAGATCAGAGCCCGGACGAGGAAGCGCTGAGATCCCCTTGGCGACAACAGGGTCGCGCCGCCCCCTGGCGGCTCCACAACCCCGTTGAGGTCGGAGAAGCCAGAGGCTTTGGGGCCGCCCAGCTCAGGGACAGGTTCCTCCTTCCTCTTCCAAGGGTCGAAGGATGCTGAAGCGATGGCCCCGCGAGGACCGCCTGCCTGTTCTGTCCTCCCTTTGACTCTCCCTCTGTTCCCTTCCTTTTTTTCCTCAGTCTCTCCCTCCCTCCTTCCCCATCTCCACTCTTCCTGCCTCCCTCCTCCCCCTCCCTCGCCGCCGTCCTTCGCCCACCCCTCCCGCCCCCGCCGGGCAGCGCCTGGGTGCGCCAGCTTGGCAGTTAGCCCATTAGATCTCGTACTATTGATCCGCTTCTGAGCCGAAGCTGACAGTGCCCCCCTTCCCGATCTCCCCCTGTCCCCATTCCCCGCGGCCCCCTCCCTCCTCCTCTCTCTCTCATCTCCAAGTAATCCTGGCCTGCGATCAGCCCCCCAACGCCCCCCACCCCCGCCAGCCCTCGGTGGACTGTGCTGAAGTCGCGCCCTCACGAAGGACAAGAACAAATGTAATTAAAGCGATCTGCAAGGGGGGTGCGTCCTAGCAAGCGCACGCGAGCGGGGGTCCCAGCGGCCCTCGCGGGCCCCGCCACCTCCTTTCCTCCCTTCCTAGCCCCCCCGGCCCCCCGGAGCGGGAGCATTTGGGTTGAGCGGCGCCTGTCCTATAAATCCACATATAATTCTCGCCTTTCCTGTTCAGCTAAGGAAAATAAACGTGTAAGGCTGTTTCTGGGAGCCCAGCTCGGGGACCGCTCTAAATTCTCCTCTTATTGAGTCGAGGCTGGAAATCATTCAGCTCGGCGGCGCGCCCCAGATCCACACACCCCCCCTCCCGGGTCGCTGGGGTCCAGGCCCGCGCCTGCCGCGCACACGCACGCGCGCGCACGGAAGGCAGGCGCTGGGTATATAAATATCTCCAGCTCTCCCCATAGCCGGGCAGATTTATTCCGCTGCCAAGACTGCAGAAAATTGACTTGTTCATGGAGGCGGCTATTGACACATCACCGGGGGGAGGGTTAGGGGAGAAAGCAGTGGAGCCGGCGCCCCTCCATTATACGTTAATGTAATCAGCAGTGTGCGAAATGACTGCGCGGAAAATAGCATCACTGACATTTATATTAGAGGATATTGATGGCAGGAGCTGTGACCGCATCACTCTGCCTCCCGTTTCCACGGATTGACACAGGAGCCTCTTGTTGGCTCCAACCACGCTTGCCTCCCCTCCCCCTCTCCCCCTCCTGCCCTCCCCTCTCTTCTCTCCACCCACTCTGTCTCTCCAGCTCTCCCCCTCTCTGCGTCTTACCCCAACCCTGCCTGTTCCCTCTTCTGATCCTTCATTTTCCAGATAATGCTTGAGCACCTACTGGGTGCCCCTCTCAAGGGTCTCTGCCCGTGCGTCGGCCTAGGTCCACCCCTCTCTCTACCTACACTACGCTGTAGCCCTCCTTTCTCCCGCCTCCCCAGCTCGGCCTCCCCTCCCCCTGCCTTGGCTCGATGGCTGGACTGCTGCTGTCACAGCAGATAGATAATTGAAAAATGGGCCTCACCTTTGCAGCCAGCAGGAGTGGTTACCTACTCCATCTCAGGCCCAGGCTCCAAAAGAGATTCTGAGGAAATTGGATTTTACATGGATGTTTTATTCGGGCAGAGGCTTTCGTATATATAAATACAGGCGCGGAGGCCTTGGCGGGAAAGATGAGTGAGGTCAGATGATCTGATCTACCCATATTCCCACCCCCACCCCCCAGGTTCAAAGGAGGCAGGCAGGCCTCGGGCTCTGCTCTGGGTCCCAGACCTGGACATGCGCTGCCCCTCCCCATCAGGGACAGAAAGAGGTTAATGCCTGTCAGCAGCTCCTCAAAGGCTGTCTTGGGAATACAAGTGTCTTTGTCAGGGCTTAGAAAGACACAGTGCTGAGAAGAAAGAGAGGAAAAAGACTAGAGAAGTTTGAAGGCTGACTCAGGAAATATTTATGGAAACTTCACCTCTGAGGATGGTGTTAGGTGCAGGAGAAAGTGCACTAGGCATAGCTGTTGTTTTCAGGGACAGTCTGCTTAGAAAATGGCATTGTGGGAGTTCAGGTTACAGAAAAAAGATAGGACTGGTGGGGAAAGTGGTGTTGAGGTCTCTTCTCTGGGACCTGGCCAGGAAGGGAGATTAGAAAAAGAAGGAAGAAACCTGATGGGTTGGGAGGATGACAGTATCCTGCAGTGTACTCCAGCCTGAGTCACAGAATGTCTAAGACAGTTATCAGCAGTCTCTGTGTCTGTGGGCTAGCTCACATCCAAGGTGGGAGTCTCTTAAGGGCTAAAATGATGCACTATCAAGCACCCAAGGACAAGGTAGCAAGAGACCTAAGTAAAGAGTGCTTTGAGACAGGCCTAAATGGAAGGCACAGGGCAGGTAGGAACATCAGAAGAACCCAAACATGTGAGAGGGTCCACAAGTAGAGGGCAGAAAATTACCTTGGCTTACAGTTTTGGACAGTCCAGTTCATGATCAATTAGCTCTGTTGTTTTGAGCCCATGGCAAGACAGAAAATTTATGACAGGTGTCTGTGGCAAAGTAAAATCACTCGTAGTCGGGAAACAAGAAAAAGGAATAAGACCTAGAGGTGCAGTGCTGGTAGAGCATTCCAAAGGCTCTGGGTTCAAGTCCAAGCACTGAAGGAAGAAATAAAACAAAGAGGGTAGGGGCAGGGTGGGTGAAGAGGAAGAAGAAGGCAAGATGGAGGAAGGAGTGGAAAAAGAAAGAGCAATCTTTTTAGTCCCAGGATATATGGCACCCAGTAGAACTGGAGTCAAGAAGCCCAGTTAACACATGGGCTTTCTGAGGGCTCTAGATCTAAACTATAGCAGGAAGAAGGCAGTAGAAGCTGGGGGCGGGGAGGAGCTTGCGCCCTTGGCTGAAGGACTGGAATTGAGGGTAGATCCTCTGTGTTCCTTCTGAGCACAGAGCAGACAGCAGCTGCCTGACCATAGCCAGATCACGAAAGCTGGACCAATCTGCCCTCCCCCCAGAGCGACACCCCAAAAGCCTCCTGTTCTCCGCCACATCATTATGCCATTACGTCATCAGCTGTGGGGCAGGACAGGTGCGGAATGGATCACAGGCATCCTCCCAGCTGCTCCTGCACATCCCCGGCACTCCCAGATGGCATCCTGGGAACTTCAGTCCAGCTGCAGGACTAGAGCAGTCCGGGGTAACTAGACTCCTTCTCTGAACTCTCCCCATCTGACCCTTGTCAGCAGCTTCCCTCTCCTCTAAAGAGTACATCCACCTGCCGGCTCAGCATTTCTTCTCAGCTGTCCAGGAGTTAGGCCTTTCTCGTTGCCTTCCTTCTCTGTGCCTCCCCCAGCCTCTGCCCTCAGAGAATCACAGGAAAGCAGGCCCTCTCTCCAGCCCCCAAAAACACACTGGATTTATTTTCTCTTCCTGTGACTCATTTGACATGTGGACCCTAAGATCCCGTCATCGCTTCTAATTTAGGAGGCTGCTGTGGGTTGAATCCTCACTGAAATTTAACTTTCACTACAATAATAGTATTAAGAGATGCCTGTAAGAGATGACTAGGTCATGAGAACTTGCCTTCACTAATAGAATTAATGTCCTTATAAAAAGCTTAGGGGGGCCTATTTGTCCCTCTCTCCACCCCACCATATGAGGGGACAGCAAGATGCACCATCTATGAAGCAGAGAGGGAGCCTTCACCAGACCCCAAACCTTCGGGGAGCCTCAAAAAGTATGAGGAATAATGTTTTTCGGTTATTTGTATTTTGTAATAGCAGACTAAGAGCTCTCAAATAGGCTGGTGCTGAGAGCATGCCTGCATGTGCATGACGAGTGTGTGTGTGTGTGTGTGTGTGTGTGTGTGTACGCGCGCGCATGTAACACGCTGGGGCCCTGCACATCCAGGACACATTTATAAAGCAGTTCTGGTTTTCCCCTGCCATTCAAATCAGGAAACTGAGGGCTGGGGCTGAAACTTAGTTAACAGAGTGTCTGGCTAGCATACACGAAGACCTAGGTATATTAGCACAAGTGCACCCTAGTTAATCCCAGGGGAAGGCAGGAGGATTGGAAGTTCAAGGTTATCTTTGAGTGCACACTGACCTTGACATCAGCCTGGACTGCATGAAATCCTGCCTCAAAAGGAAACAAATTAGGAACTTGACATTTTGGAGGAGAAAGAGTAGCAAGGGAAGTGGCTTCTCTCGGGGGAAGGATGCCTCCCTCTCCTCCAGGCCTTACCGAGATAGACTTCTAGGATGTGATTCAGGACCATCTGCCTGACAAGCTATCAGGGGCATTGGAGGGCACCGGAAGCTGAGCCACACGAAGTCAACCATCCACAAAGGCTCGCAGCCTGTCTGTTTTCCCCTGCATGAGAGGCTGTCTGGAGACCAGGTTCAGAGGAAAAGGGACCTGTGGGGGCAGCTAGCCTGCTTGTGGGGGTGAAGGGAGGTTGCCAGGAGCAAGGTTGAAGGTCCGGGTGAAGATCCAAGCTTTACAGGGCAATGCTCTAGCCTCAGCATGAAGGCTGCTGTTGGCTGTTCCCACGTGACTGGCACCTCGCCTCTCAGCTTTCAGATCCCTCACCCGGAAAGTGAAAATACTACAGTCCAGGTCTAATCTTTGTTTTGTTTTGTTTTTTGAGACAGAGTTTCTCTATAATAGCTCTGGCTTTCCTAGAACTCACTCTGTAGACCAGGCTGGCCCTGAACTCAGAGATCCGCCTGCCTCTGCCTCCCAAAAGAGTGCACCACCACTGCACCACTATTTCTAATTTCTATAGCATTTGGAGATTGGGTTTGGGAAGGAGTGAAGCTATTTCAGGGCTGAATATTAAGACTTCCGAGAGAGACAGTTAATTGTACTGAAATGCAGTGGGGCCTGAAATCCCTCATGGGACTCTTGGAATCCAGGAACTGCTGTGACCAGGACAAGTGCAGAGCAGTAAATCAGCCTAGCTGTGGGGCTGCAGAAAGGCAGGCTAGCTCCACAAAGCCGTGCCACCCAAATTGTCTCTGCCCTGGGATCCAGCTTGCAGAGCCCAGGAATGATGGGAAGAAACTCCAGTTAACAACGCAGCTGTCAGTCAATCCCGATGCCAGGAAATCTGCTCAGTGTCGTAGTCTGTGTCTGGGCGAGGGGTGTCGGATAGAAGGTGGGATTCTCTGCTTCCTTTCTCCAGTTTCGCAGGAAGTGGCCTGCTTGAGAGCACTGGTGTCACTCGCTGTGAGAGTGGAGGATGGGATCAGGGCACCCCTGGTGGCAGAGTTGTGGTTAGCAGGGACAACACCTCTTTAGACTCCTTGGAGGGACTGAGGACAGAGTGTGAAACAGGTGGAAGGAGCCAGTGGGGGGTGGGGGGCAGTGAGACACCCCACCCCCAGCCTGGCCTAGCCAGATGAAACAGAACAAGCCAGTAGGGTGACTTGGAGAGGAAAACAGCCTTGGATGACACTCCCCAGAGGGAAAGGACTAGAAGCGCAGAGCATGGCAGCCAGAAGCCAGCAGTCAGGGGAAGAGAGGTGAAGAGAGAGCATATCCCTTTCCACGGATGTGCCTTGGCCCCTGACCAAGCAAAGAGGGGCAGATCTGCTGCCTTGTCCCAAGCCCCTGCATCTGCCACCTTGTTTACCTCATGTCTATTTATAGCCACAGGCTCCGAGCCTGGTATGGGACGCTGCGATTTATACGCCTATAAACTTCCAAAGGGCACTGGGAGCTGGCAGGGCAAGGATAAAGACAGAGGCAAGCCTCCCACAGCCAAAATGCCTGCCACCCCCTACCCACCTACTCTGACCTTAAATGTTACCAAAGGTCAAGGGCCAGGCCCAGACAACCAAGCCACGGATGGACAGGAAGCCACGTCGCTGCTTTGATTCTTCCTCCCCTGAGTCAGTGTGTGGCGTGAGCTACAGCCCCCTTCCTTTAATATGATCCCTTCAGACACACTGTTGAGAGCAGGTAGGGAACGCCAGTGTGGCAGAGCGCATTTGGTCAGAAGGTGACTGAATTTGGGGAAGAAGTGGAAATGGAGACCTTCAGCCCAGGCGTCACCTGCCCCATCCGCTGACCAACAGAGAGAAAGAAAGATGAATCATTTGCTCCCTTCTCAGGGTGACTTTGGAGGCCTGAGCTGGCCCACCTCTCACATCAGAGAATGCTCATAGGTCAAGGCCTGACCGCGGGATTCGGGGAGCAGCTTCTTGTTCAGTCTTGTCCCCCTAGGAGGCAGCCCTGCTCAGCCCCTGGCAGACTCCCTGTTTAATAGTCTCCTTCTCTGTGGCCGCCCACACAGGAGTGGGCAGCCTCCTCAAGGACCACTGCTCCTTCCACGGTGTCTAGACTGCCAGTTCTCCCTGCCCATTCAATACCAACCTCTGCTGTGTGCTCCACCCTCCAAGCCACCCCCACTGGTTCCTACCCCAGGATCTGTCACAGAAGCAGTAAGGCTGGGTGTATCTCAGCTCTCTGTCTGCCTCTGCCTCTCTGTCTCTGTCTCTGTCTCTGTCGCTCTCTCTCTCTCTCTCTCTCTCTCTGTGTGTGTGTGTGTGTGTGTGTGTGTGTGTGTGTGTGGTGTAAGAGAGCTTCAGGGGATGGGGAGATGGCTCAGCAGTTATGCCACTCTTGTAGAGTTCAGTTCCCAGGACCCACAGCGGGTAACTTACTACTGCCTGGAACTCCAGTTCCAAAAAAAAATCTGATTCCTCTACCCTCTGTGAAAGTGTGTGTGTGTACACATTTTTTTTTTTAAATTGATCCAAGCATTCTGGAGGCCTGATCACTGTGAGTTCAAGGGCAGCCTGTTCTACATAGCAAGTTCCAGGCCAACCAGTGCTACAGAAGGAGATTCTGTCTCAAAAATAAACAAAGGGATCTTTTTAAAGATTGTGCTTCGAAACTGGATCAGAGTTACAGGCTACCTAAGTCTGAACACATGGAGAAAGAGCCAGGATGAGCTTCTCCCTGACTGCTTTGTTAGTTTCGTGTCCCTTAGGGTGGTGGCACCGAATCTGAGGACCTGGGCATGGAGCAGTATGTCTCCTAAGGCCCACCCGACTCCTTGCCATTTCTGGCCTGTTCCTTCCCACCTCAGTCTTGGATTTAAGGTCTCTCCGTGGACGGTGAGCAGAGCCGGGGTCAGCGGTCACTCGGCTAGAATCAATCCTTCAGCAGGATAAAGAGCTGCGGTCCCTAAGGATGACAAGCCACCAGCTAGCGTGCATCTCCAGCTGGGACTGGGCTGATCTTGGCCTGACAGAGTGATTGACCCTGGGCAAAGGCTTTAGGGACACAGGTTGAGTCTTAGGTTGCTTCTCTCCCTTTGCCTCTAGCCCATCTTTGGGGAATAATGCTGTTTGTCAGGGCAATGGTCTTTCCCTCTCCAAGGAGGAAAGGTAGGAATAGAGAAGGCTCCTGAGTCCACATTCCCTTTGCTCATAGGCTAACTCACTCCTTTTGTCGTTAGCTTTTGTTTTTTGTTCTTTGTTTTTCTTTGTTTTTGTTCTCCCAAGACAGGGTTTCTCTGTGTGGCCCTAGCTATCCTGGAACTCATTCTGTAGACCAGGCTGTCCTGGAACTCACAGAGGTTAGCCTGCCTCTGTCTCCCCAGTACTGGGATCCAAGGTGTGTGCCATTACACCCTGCTGCCAGCTCTCTTTTTGTCTGTTGCCTTCTCCAGTCCCCCTCCCCCAAGCGCGAGTTGGTTAAGCGTGAAGATGGTGTCTGAAATGGCTAATCTTCTGCATCAACCTTGACAGATGTGTAGAGATGGAACGCTATTCTTGGATGTGTCCCAGGGAAATGCTAACTTCCAGTCATTAGGGTTCTAGGAGGAAGATCTGCCCTCACCCCGTGAGTGCCAGCCTCCAATTCACTGAAGGCCTGAACAGAACAAAGAGCAGAAGAAGATCAAGCTCTTTGCGTCTCTTCCTGCCCTGGAATGTAGCAGTCCCGGTTCTTCAGACTCCCTCCAGGACTCTCTCGGGCCATTCCACCCTCTGGTTCTTGGGACTGAAACTCCGCCACCAGCTTTACTGGTGACAGCGTTAGTAGTGAGCCAATCCTTCACAATAATAAATCAGTGCCCCTCTCCTTCCCTTCCCCTCTCCTTCCCTTCCCCTCTCCTTCCCTTCCCCTCTCCTTCCCTTCCCCTCTCCTTCCCTTTCCCTCTCCTTCCCTTCCCCTCTCCTTCCCTTCCCCTCTCCTTCCCTTCCCCTCTCCTTCCCTTTCCCTCTCCTTCCCTTTCCCTCTCCTTCCCTTCCCCTCTCCTTCCCTTCCCCTCTCCTTCCCTTTCCCTCTCCTTCCCTTCCCCTCTCCTTCCCTTTCCCTCTCCTTCCCTTTCCCTCTCCCCTGTTCTCATCTCAGTCATGCCTGTTTCTCTGGAGATCCTTAATTCAGCACTGAACATGGGGAGAAATCCAGCAGCCAGGTGGGGCAGGTGCAAAAGGGAAAACTGCATCTGGCTAAACCGAGGGTAGAGCTCCCCTCCTGCCCTCTCCAGAGGGAGGCAGCAGAGGACCATGAGAACTGCCCCATCCAGCAATTAGCCAATTGGTTCCTTCAGGTCCTCTATCCGTTATGGGGCCCATATAGAGGGATTCCTGTGGTTTGAAGTTTTCACACTTGCAGCCTATTTCTCTGATAAAAAGATGCCTTTGGAAAGCTAGCCAATTCTCAACTTAGACTCCAGCCCCTTCTGTTCATTCCTGAGCAGTGACTTCTTTCATAAACAAACAAGACAAATAATAATTAAAAAAAAAAACATACTTCTGCCTGCATCTCCTTCTATTCTTTAAACTTCTCAGCGTCTCCTTTCCCCCATCTCTTTACGTTCTTTACGCTTCTCGACTCTCATCCTCTTGGGGACCTTGTGTCACCAGCCTGGAGAGGGACAGTCTATCTGGGGTAGTTTTCCTGTGCCCCCCCCCTTGGGTTGTCACTACGATGACTGTTTGTAGGTAGAACATACCCAATCTTCCCCTGGGAGTTTTTCTTCCTGGTGTCTCTCCTAGCCCACCTTCATTCAGACACTTCCCAGACTCACTTCCTTGGGTTCAGAGACCGGCTCTGGCCCTGGAGATGCCCAGGAAGACAGGCCTGTGTTTGAGAGAGTCAGCCAGCATTGGCCAGCAATGACTTGGAGAGCTTAAATACCTCACCTTAGAAACCCCACCCTCCCCCACACGTGGCACTCTCGTCCCTCTGACTGATTGGAAATTGGCTTTGGGAAGATCAAAGACAGATAGAAAAGAAGGGTAGTTAGAATTGAAGAGGACACAGGTCAGGGAAACATCTGTTATTGGCGAAGTTAGGGAGCTAAAAGGCTGGGAAGTTAGACCCTGGGGCAGAGACCATCTCCTGTTCAAAGCTGGAGAGAAGGTAGGGACGGGGTGGGGGGTGGGGAGTGTCTTGGTTTGAGGCCAAAAGGGAAGCAAGAATAATGAAGTTTTAGAGAGCATAGAAAGCAAAGGAGGAGCTTTGAACTCTCAGCCGGCAGACTGGTCAGGACGGTGGGTCTGAACTCGGCTTAGTAGAGTTGAAATCTCAGCAGGCAGACCCGAATCGCGATCCTGTCAGTGACCAGCATAACCACAAGAAAGACAGGAGGTGAGAGGGGAGCGGACCGACCTTATCTCTCCTGCCCTGTCACCTGTCATTTGTTACAAAAATCAAGATGGAAGGTGGGCAGACACCTCCCCAGTCCGCTGGCCTAGCACCATTTTACAGATAGAGAAAGGCGGATGTGGAGAAGGCCATTAGTCCCCAACGCTACCAGCACCTCAAGTCATCCAGGAGCCTAGTTCTCAGACCCCAGTTTGACCTCATCCGGTGGAACTAGCTCCCGGCTGATCTTCCTGACTGCCCCAAAAGTTTGTCAGAGATTGGGCCCCACTGCGGATTTTGCTCTCGGTTCGTTCCTGCTAGGCCCATCTAGGAAACCCCTCCCTTTTTCTTCCCCAGACCGAGGCTTCTGCGGGGTGGGGGGCGGCAGAGGCGCTTCTTTCGCAGCTTGTGATGTCGCTTTCCATTACAATGCCTTTTCCACGGGGCTTCTGCTTGTCTTTCTTCTTCAGCCACTGTCCCCAGCTTCTTACCCGCTGCTAGAGCTGCTGAGATGAATCTCTGAAGCTTCAGGTTTCCGGGGGTAATTGAGTTGTGCTCTTCGTGGTCGTGATCGGGGGAGGAGGCGGTGGCTGCCCATTGGTCTGGCCCTCCCCCAGCTCACTTGGCCCCGCCCCCTGCGATCCCATGGAGAGTGAGGAGTGACAGGGTGCTTCCTCTTCTCGGGCCCAGTCGCCTTCTCCAGCTCTCCGTCTCCCCGTTTCCCCCTCCCTGCTTCATCTCCTGCACAAATCACAGGGTGACAGCCCCATCCAACCTTTGGGGAAGGGTTTGTAAATGTGTCTTCCTTAGCTCTGATCTCCAAATTGTTCCTTTTATTGCATTTGTCACGGTGAAGATTAAAGTCCCTGGGTGGCCTGCACTACAAATCACAGAGCCTGCTCTGGGAGCAGCTGCAGGTTGGGCACCATTGGAGAGGTCTGAGCCCTGTTACAGGGTGTGTGTGTGTGTGTGTGTGTGTGTGTACACTCACATCCGCCATGTGCAGCATGAACTTGTACCTAAGATCAGAGAGATGGGGCACCAGCATTGTTATGCTGAATCATTTGTCCCCTCTGCAGCAAATAGTGGTTTCTCCCTCCAGGCTGTCTTCCTGCCCACACTAGGGGCTGTGGAGTAACTCAGCAGTAGAGTTCTTGACTAGTGTGTTTGAGGTCCTGGGTTCAGTTCCTAGTACTGAAAGGGAGATAAGGAAATGAGTCTCTCCCATTCTATAGCGGACACCACTGTCCACACTGGTCTTTCTCTCATCTCTTCCGTCAGGCGTGAGGGAAAGCTATGCTCACAACAGAGATATTTTGCTCTTTTACTGGGCCCAGGACAGCTCAACATCCAAACTCCCAAGGGTCTCCGTCTAGGCCCCAGAGGCACAGCTGACCCGTCCTTGTCCACAGCTCCCTTTCCTTCTCATCCTGGCACAACTGGGTGCAGAGGAGCCACAGCTGAGGAACCGAGAGGACAAAAGCTCCCTTGTACATGCACTGAAAAAAACAGCAGTCCCTTTCCTACCCTTATGAGGTGGGCTTCCTGCCTGTCCCTCATGCACATTCATAACATTCAAATTTATGCCGTAATCTCCGCCGCTCCATATGTATGAGCCTTTGATGGGTGTTTGGGTTTATGGGATGCACCCAGCCCTCCATTCCCTCACCCGCCCACCGCCTCTAACCACTGCAAAGATGCTCGTACATAATTGACATCGGCAGATTCTTTCATTATACAAGATTTAGCATCTGCTCGGGGATCGCTCGCTCCTCACTCACTATAGATGACTTTTCCCTGCGTTTCCTATTATCAATTCAAATTAGCCCCGTCTCCCCACCCGACCAGTGCAGC
The DNA here is from genome assembly GCF_030254825.1 of Meriones unguiculatus. Taxonomy (NCBI): domain Eukaryota; kingdom Metazoa; phylum Chordata; class Mammalia; order Rodentia; family Muridae; genus Meriones; species Meriones unguiculatus. Next base: position 59,750,003 of record NC_083349.1, read on the forward strand.
GTTTACACTTGACAGTGAGGAACCAGCAAGGCTATAATGGGCTTCTCAATTATTTAGGCCCAGTTAGGCCAGGACCCAGAAGGCCTCCACAAGGGCGTGTGCCGGGATGAGGTCAGCACAGGGAAAGGCCAGGGTAATAACTGCTTGATTGCTCCTTGACCTCCCTATGACCTTCTTACCTTTCATCTTGGGGACCCCCGCCCCAATATCTGGGTCTGGAAAGCTGAGAGACAGTCCCTTACTGCCCCCATGCTCAAGAGCGGTGCCTTGGCTGTATTTACTCAACCAGAGCACCTAATGAGCTAACCAAAGAAGCAGGGGTCTTTCTTACCAGTTGGGCTGGCCCCCTCCTCCCATGACATATTTCTTTAAGGCTTGGTGAAGATGAGAGGTGGTACCCCAGGACCTCAGAGATCAGTGATAGGCATTGAAACCAAACTCTGGAGGGCTGGGAAGAGGCAAAGAAACACAGGAAAGCCTGGGACCTGAGAGGTATCGCGGGGGGAGGGGAGGTGCAGGCTCTGGGAGAAGTGATGGAAGCAGAAAGTGATGGAAGAGGCTCTGCTCAGACCACAGGGCTGTGCTGAGCTGTAACTAGGTCAGCAATGCCCACTCGCTATACTGCTGTGACTAACCCAGCCTCTTGGAATAACTCTTGGACCCAGTGGCTATTCAGGAACCACTGGGCTCTCAGAAGCCCTCTAAAGGCCCAAGTGCTGGGGCAGAATCTGCAAGTCAGCACCAGGCCTGAGCCTGCGAATACTGCCAGCCCTCAGTTGTGTCAGGCAGGGCCCAAGCAGCCAGCTCAGCTCCTCACAGCCCTAGGCTCCTCAGCAGCCCTCCCCTCTCCTGCCCAGATCAGTTTCTCTGTGGCAGTGAGGGGGGAGGTGACAGGTTGTGGTCTAGGAGGCTGTGGAATTAGAAGTGGCTTTCCCATGCTTGGCCTCTGCAGAATTAAAGAATTCCTCCACCTGACTGGATTTACTTGAAGTCACAGGCATGTGGGACCTTCTTTCCCTCAGCAACAGCTGGAAACAGCCCTAAATATGATTAATTAATGCTGTGAAAAGCCCTGGACACAATTAAGATGTGTGTGTGTGTGTGTGTGTGTGTGTGTGTGTGTGTGTGTATGCGTGTGCAGGCACGTGCTCACGTGCATGTACAGAGGAGAGGAGGGCAACAGGAGGCATGTAGATTTCCAATTTAGCCATTGCAGGGGCCCTCCAGGGAAGCAGAGTGACATTTCCCCAGAGACACTTCTTTGACATCCATCCCAGGCAGGGGTCATTTTATCCCGCCTTCAGTTTTTGACGCATTAGACCTTTCCTTTGTCCCAAGGGCACCAGGCTATTTTTTTTTCTCTGATGGGGTGGGGGTGGGGGCAGGTTGGGGCAGATGTGACATCTCCCCTTTATAAGTGGAATATTCTCCAAACCTCACTTTCTGTGGCTGATTCTGGGGATCCAGGACACACGTCCCAGCATGCTGCTCAGACACAAGCCCAAATGGGACACAAAGAGAACTCAGAGGAATCTGGATGGATGACCATCGGCCAAGCCTCCAGTCCGGGAAATGTCCCATGTCCATTCTCCTCCCCTACAGCTGTAAGAAGGACCTGAAATTCAGCTCTAGATTTTCATAATGTCTTAGGGTTTCTGTTGCTGTGAAGAAACACCATGACCACAGCAACTCTTATAAAGAAAAACATTTCATCTAATCGAGGCTGGCTTATCGGCCAGAGGGTTAGTTCACTGTCATCATGGTGGGAAGTATGGCAGCCTGCAGGCAGTCATGGTGCTGAAGAAGGAGTCAGAAGTTCTACATCTGGATCAACAGGCAACAGAAACAGAGAGAGACACTGGGCCTGGCTTGAGCATTTGAAACCTCAGAGCCCACCCCCAGTGAAACACTTCTTCCAACAAGGTCACACCTACTCCAGCAAGGCCACACCTCCTAATTATGCCGCTTTATATGGGCCTATGGGGGCCATTTTCATTCAGAGCATCACTACTATTATTATTAGTAGTAGTAGTAATAGTAACAAGTATATTTGTATTTATACTTGGGTATTTTGTATGTGCATACAATGTATTTTTTTATTTTAATATAATTTTTAAAAATGTTTACGTGTGTGATTGTTTTGTCTGAATGATCCCCTGGATCCCCTTGAATTGGAGGTAACGAAGGCTGTGGAGCATTATGTGGGTACTGTGAATGAAATCTGAGTCCTCTGAAGGAGCAGCGACGGCTCCTAACTTTTTAAGGGCTGAGCCGCCTTGCCAGACTTTACAGTGTATTTTCATCCTATCCACCCCCCTTCCCCCCATCCAATCCCACCTGTGCCTTGCCAGACTTCCTGGGCTTTGTTGTTTTGTTTTGTTTTGTTTTGTTTTGTTTTGTTGGGGGGGGTTGCTGTTGTTTTGATCTGGTTTTGTAACAGAGCCCAATTAGTGTTGCCCATATGCCAGTGTATCAAGGGCCATCCACTGGGGCATGAGGAGTCTACCAGTGACCACGCCCCTAAAAAAATTATTCCACCTTCTGGAGGAGCCATAAATTGCTAGGAGCTCCTCAGCTACCAGAGGGGGATCATTTTGAGCCTCTCTTCTACCTATGCTGGAATTGGGACTGGCTTGACTTCTGCAGGTCCTGGGCAGGCAACCACAGCGACTTCGGGCGTCCAGCTCCCGGGTCATGCCCAGACCCCGGCACTTCTCAGCACTCCTTCCTGTCCTCCAGCGATCTCGGCCTTCTCCCAGCTCTGACACGCTCTCGAGCCTTGTTGAGGTGGGAGGAGGAATGTAGGTTTTTTTGGTTTTTGTGGGTTTCTTCAGGGTTGAGCCCTCACAGTCACGCTTTTTTCAGGATTTTGACCAGTTAGAAGTCTCTGCAAAAAGATTATGTGACCAAGTTTAAGAGCATCATAAATATGTAAGAATAAACATAAACACTATTGACTCACATGCTCTTGTTTTGTTGAAATGATTCAGCCCCAAAGAGGTTACCTGGGTTCTAGCACTGATAGTGAAAGACAGAACAGATTGGAATGAGCATGAAAAAGCCTCATACTCGAATCCTCACCCCAGATCTTTCGGGGGTCAGTGGGGCAGCTTCTTAACAGCCTGGCGTGCTGGCAGGTTTTTATGTCAACTTTGACACAAGCTAGAGTCATCTGAGAGGAGGGAACCTCAACTGAGAAAATACCTCAGATGGAGAGGTGGCACATGCCTGTAATCCCAGCACTGAGGGAAGAAGAGGCCAGCTTGCTCTACGAAGTGAGTCCAGGACAGCCAAGAAATTCTGGAGAGAGAGAGAGAGAGAGAGAATCTCTGCAGGTCCGGCTGCAGGCAAGCCTGTAGAGCATTTTCATAATTAGTGATTGATGGGGGAGGCCCAGCCCATTGCGGGTGGCACCATCCCTAGGTTGAACAAGCCATGTGGAGCAAGGCAGTAAGCAGTGCCCCTGCATGGCCTCTGCATAAGTTCCCGCCTCTGGGTCCCTGCCCTGTTCCTTACGTCTTTCAATGATGGATTACCCATTCGAAGGATAAGCCAAATAAACCCTTTCCTCCCCAACTTAATTTTTGTTATTGTGTTTTATCACAACCATACTATCTCTAACTAGGACACCTGGTTCTCAGAAGAACAATCCAGGAAGGTTTGGGGATGCCCAGATGCTCCTTGGAAAAGAGTATCCATACTTCTTGATGGAGCACATAACAATCAACATTCCTAAACTTAGACCACTGGTATTGGAAGTCAACATCTTGGTATCAAAGCCAAGGAAGACGTGGCTCTTCCTTATCCGACCCGGCTGCTGCCTCCCAGGGAGATGCTGAGCTCTGCACGACAGTGTAGCTTTTAGGCGTGTTGGTGGAATTCCTCAAGCTTTTGCTGGTGACTGAGTAGAGATGGTAAGGCCCATGCCAGATCACTAGAGTGAAAGGTAAGGATTTGTTGTTGTTTTTCTATATGTGAGAGTCCTAGCTGTCCTGGAATCACTTTGTAGACCAGGCTGGCCTTGAACTCACAAAGATCTGCCTGCCTCTGCCTGGAATTCTGGAATTCTGGGATCACAGGCGTGGCGTGTGTAACTGCACCCAGGTCTCTCTCTCTCTCTCTCTCTCTCTCTCTCTCTCTCTCTCTCTCTCAGACTTTCACTGGCCTAAACTCCCACCAAGTAGGCTGGCCTGTCAGCAAGACCGGGGTCCTCCTGTCTCATCTTCCTCAGTGTTGGAATTACAAGTGTGCAGCACATACACCTAGGTTCTTGCTCGTGGAAAGGTCTTTCTAAAACTTTCAGCCTACCATGTGGGACAAGCCTCTACCCCAGAGAGGGGCCCATCACATGACCAGGTCTGTCTATGGGATACCCCATCCATTCAGGCAGCAGCTGCCAGGGAAGTTGCTACAAGCCTTTTATTTGGTTTCCCAAAGCCAAGGATAGAGATGGGAAAGGAAGAAAAGGTGGCTCAGGCAGAACCAGGGCCTCACACCTTCTAGATAAGTGTCTGTCCCTGAGCTAAACCTGCTAGCCCAGAGCAGCATTTTATATGCCCTACCTCCTAGAATGTTTGGGTCATCACGCGAGGCGGGTATTCTTGTCATCTACTGAGGAGATGAGATTGAGGTTCTTGGCGTTTAATAACTCCACATATCTGAAGTGCTGAGCTGGGCATTGCATTCCTCAGTAAATCAACTCAGACTCTCACATCCATGGCCATAGGTTCCAGAGTTAAACAAATGAAAATACAGGATTCCCAGGAAAACCTGAGTTCAGATAAACAAATAGGCTTTCAAAAAGGTATGAGTGAGGATGGAGAGATGGCTCAATGGTTAAGAACACTTGCTCTTGCAGAGCACCTAGATTCAGCTCCCAGCCCAGGACCCACTGGGCAGCTCACAGCTGTCCTTAACTCCAGTTCTAGGGGACCCAATGCCTCTTTTCATCTCCTCAGGCTCTTGTGTACACATAACACATGTACATACACTCAGGCACACACATTACATAAAATAAACAAGCATATTTCAAATAACTTGAAGGATGAACTTGTACTAAGAACTGACTTTGATTTTTTTGCATTTTTTTTTCTGGCTCCTTTAGGGTGGGGTCACAGCCAAGGTGAGCCTTGCCTCTTTCTTCCAAGAAAAACTGAAAAGCTTTTGGGATGGAGGAAGCCTCAGTATGGCTGCTGAGGCATATTGCTGTAATCCCAGCAATAGGCAGGGGGATTTTGCAGAGTTAAATCCTATCCAAATAAACAAATAGCCTTTATCTTTCCGATCTTCACTGTACAGCTTAGCATTAATGAATTCCATAGTGTAGGTACAGGGTGGGCCACTGTATAGTTCCATCAATGTCTAAGACTTAAAAAAAAAAAAAAGGCAACTTTTTGGTGCTGAGAGATAGCTCAGTGGTCAAGAATACTCTGTTTTTTCAGAGGACCCAGGTTTGGTTTCTAGCACCCACCTACCGGGTCAGAACGGTCCATAAATTAGTTACAGGGGTCTGGTACCGTCTTCTGACCTGATACCTGGGCACCAGGTACATAGGGTGTGCACAGATACATTGTCACTTTAGGTGTGTGGGTCTTCTTGCCTGCATGTACACCTCTGTACTACATATGCGAAGTGCCCAGAGAGGCCAGAAGAGGGCGTCAGATCCCCCGGGAACTGGAGTTACAGAGCGTTCTGAGCCATTCTGCTGCCGCTGGGAAGCAAACTCGAGACCTTTGAAATTATCATCCAGTTCTCTTTATCACCGAGCAAGCCATCTCTTCAGGGCTCTCTTCCCCCAACCCGGGCTGGCCTTGAACGCTCGGCAATCCTCCTGCATCCGTCGTGGAGTGCCCGTGTAGGGATGAGCCACAAGCCCCAGCTAAGGTCTAAGACTTGTGAAGGTCTGGCCCCAGCGCTGCATTTGAGGCGACAGTTCTTCCTTCCTCTCAGGAAAGCTCAACTCGGAGTGGCCCAGGAGTTGGATGAGGGAGGAGGCAGCTCTTTTTCATCCCTTAGCGCCCCCTACTTCTAGCCAGCCACCTGCCCTGACTCCGCTCTGGCTCCCATCTCTATCCTTGGCAGCTGAGCTCTGCTGGGCTCCACCCCAGGCTCCATCGCTCTCTCCAGCGCCTGCTCAGGCGTTTGCTCTTTCTGCTCCCGTTGGGCTCGCATTCCTACTCCCAGCTTGCTTGCTCGGCTTGCTCGGGGCGTCTCCCTACTGAAGAATTATGTTGCATATAGCAGCCGCCACCATCTTGAACTGGCAGTGAACTTTGCTTTCTACATATAAATACAGATAGCAATCACACCCCAATCAGCGCCGAGGCTTCGGGGCATCATCTCAGCAACTCTAACTTTCCCATTACGATAATGTGATTTTCACTCAGTCTATAATATCACCAGCCATGAATAAAGCAACTGGCTCTTTCTGCCTCTCTCCTCCCCGCCCCCCTTCTCTTCCTCTCCCCACCCTCCTGACTCCTTTCTTTTCCTCGCTCTTCCTCCCCGTCTGTCTCTGCAGCCCTCCTGGAAATATCTCCATCTCTGTCCCTACATCTCTGAGCGCTTCAGCCTTCCTCTCCTAGTCTCTGTCTCTCGCTCCCTCTCACCCACCCCCATCCATCCTCTGGGATTCACGTTCCCAAATACTAACGGTGGGGATTTGCAGTGTCCTCGGGGTTGTTTTAAATTCTGCTGCCCAGCTCTGCCATCATCTGCCTTTGCCTGAAGGTGAGAATATGCCAGGAGTAGGAAGTGGGGTGAGGATGGCTGGCTGCTAGGCTTCAGAGGGGGTTGAGGAGGCGGGGAGGGGAGGCTATGAATTAGATCTTTTCTCCTTTCCTTAGGTACCAGGATGACTCTCGGCAAAGGACTCCCATCAAGAATGCCCAGGACCACAGGATGCAGCCAGGGAGAAATGAGACATTCTTATTTAGCAGGGGGTTCTAAGACCCTAGTATTCTGCATATTGGGGGCCCCACACCCAGACATTCCAACTGCCAAACAATTGTGTTAGTAGAGGGGGTGAGAAGGAGCTTTGGAGAGGCCTGAGAAAGGGAGGACCAGGTCCAGTCTTCCAGAATCCCTCTTGAGTTCAGCTTGGTCCCCAGCATTGCTGTACAGGTAAAAGGTGCCTTTGGAAGGACCTGGAGAAAACCCAGCAGCTCTTTGATGAAAGGGTCAGCCGCCTTTTTTGCTCCTGAAGAGGGCTTCTCTTTCCTTTGTGGCGACCCCCCAGGTTGGCAGTGATGCTGATGGGAGACATTGCTTTAGTGGTTTTTCTGCAACCCCTATGTTTGCCAATCCCTCCCACCTTGACTTTTTTCAGTTATTGGCTGTGGCACTGTGGATAGTGCTCCTGTTTTTTTCTAAGCCTCGGTGTCCTCATCTGTAAGAGGAGACTTATATAGAACATAGTGTGATGATGGCACACAGAGGGTTGGGGCAAGAACACAAGTTCAAGGTCATTATCAGCTACACAGAGAGTTCAAGGACAGCCTAGGCTACATGAGACCTCGTCCTTAAAAAGGGTGTGTGTTGGCGGGACATAGTAATGGTATCTACTGTCTACTCTCTGAATTATGTGATGAGGGTGTCGTGCTTGGCTTATTGTTAAATGTTCAATAAATGCTAGCTGTTATTATTACCATGACCAAATATTGAACTTACATTCCTTATGTTTAGGCTAAGCAGGTTATCACAGAGGTTAAAAGCCTGGGGATAGAGCAACTGTAACATAATAGGAACAATCCTCGGTCCACAGGGTTGGGTCAGTCTTAACACAGTGCTGGCATGTGCTAAGGGCTCTAGGGATATTAGTGAGTGAGAGCCAGACACTGTGGATCCAGCTGATGGTCACAAAGACCCACAGGGTGCTCCGGAGGCCACCTTTTGTTGGGGTTGGTATCTGGGCTGTGGGTCCTTAACTTTTTCTGTTGCCCTGTTTCATTGCTGGCCTCACCCTTTTACCCCTAAGCCAAATGAAGATGAGGGCTTCCCTAATTGTTTGTTTGTTTGTTGCTTTTTCCCTGACAGTGTTTCTCTGGATAGCTTTGGCTGTTCTGGAACTCACTTTGTAGACCAGGGCTGCCCTGGAATTCAGAGCTCTACCTGCCTCTGCCTTCTGAGTGCTGGGATTAAAGGCATGAACCGCGACCACCCAGCTCAGCTTCCTTGATTATAAGAACTGCGTTCAGTTGCCCACCTCCCTGGGCAGATACTCGTATTTTATTTACTTATTTATTTATTTACTCATTCATTTGTTTGGGTTTTTGAGACAGAATTTTTCTGTGTAGAACAGGTCTCAGTGCTGCAGATGTTAGAGCTGGACCTGGGCATCAGCATCACTAAGGAAGATCCAGGGGAAGGACTAGGGTCCAGTGTCTGGCCAGAGGCTAGTTTGCATTCCTTCCCTCACACTTAACTTCTCTGTCCTGGCTATAAGGAGGAAGATGCTACTACCCTTTGAGGTCCAGAAACCAAAAAATTTTTACTTAAGGGCTTTAGCAAAGGGAGTGGACAGTTTGTGAACTCACAAGAGGACCTTCCTGTTCCTTCCCCCTCATCTCCATGAGGAATAAGACAGAGTTCATGCCTTCCAGAAGGTCACAGTCCAGAGAGGGAGGCAGATGTGAAAATAGGCGAGTTGGAACACAGAGAGGTGTTAGTTAGCTTTTTGTCACTATGACCAAAACATCTGATGTAAATCATTTATAGGAAACTTATTTTGCTCATGGCCCCAGAGGGTTCAGTCCATCTTGGGGTGAGGAGGCAGTGTTCTGAGGAGAGGAGCAGAGCTCTACACATCATGGTGGGACAGAAGTCAAGAAGAGGGAATGCCAGCACATAGCTCCTTCTTCTTCCTCCTCTTTCAGTCCATCCAAGAACCAGTCCACAAGGATGGTGTCACCACTGTTCACTTTCCTCTTTAGTTAGTCCTCCCCAAAACACACACACACACACACACACACACACACTAAGGGCGTCTCTGTCTGGATTCTGAATCCAGCCACATTGGCAATGAAGATAAACATCCGAGTGGGAGCTGCCCACAGTGGCAGGGCACAGGGAGACAAAAAGGAGTTGCCTTCCCATGAGGCAGGCCTGGAGAGGAGGAAGGGCATCATTCTGTTCTGTCTGTTCTAATTTTATTACTTTATGTATATGGTTGCCTGGCCTGTGTGCCACTTGTGTGCCTGGTGCCCACAGAGGCCAGAGGAGGCTGTCTAATCCTCTGGAACAGGAGTGCAGGTGGTGGGAGCCATCTTGCCGGTGCTGGGATTGACCCCAGGTCCTCTGCAAGAACAAGTGTTCTCAACCACCAAGCCCGCCCATCACATTCTTGCCCCGAGTGAAGGTTGGATGAAGACAGATGAGGCTAGAAGAGGTAGAATAGGTTTGGGATAAACAAATGAAAAATGTTAAGTTTTTTGTTGGTGATACTATTTTTTTATTTTTGTTTGTTGTTTTGTTTTGTTTTCAGACAGGGTCTCACCATGAAGCCTGGATATCCTAGAACTCAGTGTAGACTACACTGGCTTCAAATTCACAGAGCTCCACCTGCCTCTGCCTCCTGACTGTGGGGATTAAAGGAGCTTACTCCCGTACCCAGCCTCAGAGCCAGTCTCACTCATTCAGGACAGCCACCTGAGGGGCATCCCGACAGCATCTTCTTCATTCGCAAGCCTGAGGGAGGCAAGCATCGAGCACTTTGGAGGGGCAGGAGGCAGGAGAGATAGGGGAAGGAGAGGATTGATATCCAGAGCAAAAGCCCACAGGGAGGCAAAGGAATAGAAAGACCTTGAAGAGGGTGGAAATGAGAAGGCACATTCCCAAAAACCCTCGTGAGTCTGCCTTCTAAGGCCTGGGACTCTACCTGCCTGAATTACTGGCCCTTTAAAAACATACCACACATACTGGGGCAGTGGTGGCCAATTCCTGCATGCCATTACTCCTAGCACTCTGGAGACAGAGACGAGCAGATCTCTGTGAGTTTGAGGCCAGCCTAGTCTACAGAGTGAGTTCCAGGACAGCCGGAGCTAAAACAGAGAAACCCTGTCTCAAAAAAACAAAAAACGGAAGGAAGGAAGGGAGGGAGGGAGGGAGGGAGGGAGAGAGGGAGGGAGGGAGGACCACATGCTAGGCATGGTAACTTGGACTGTAATGGAGAGGATTAGGAAGGCGAATCTTTGTAAATTTGAAACCGCCAGGGTGACGAAATAAGACACTCTAAAAAACAAAAGGAAGCCAGCCAGGGTGGTGCACAGCGGCAATCCCAGCACTCAGGGGGGCAGAGGCAGACATACCTCTGTGAGTTCGAGGCCAGCCTGGTCCACAAAGTGAGTCCAGGGCAGCCAAGGCTACACAGAGGAGGGGGTAAAAACAACAGCAACAACAAGGTATGCTGGTGGTTGTAGTCCCAGCAGCAGGGAAGCTGCACAGAGTTGCTACGAGTTCGAGGCCAGCCTGAACTCAAACAAGCCAACCAAACAAAATAAACATACAGCCAGCACTTTTCAGAAGTGCTGAGATACAGGTCAGAGTATCTGTGAGGAGACCCAAGCATTGGTGGCATTTAAAGCTTCCCAGCTGATTCTAACAATGTCTAGCCAGGTTAGAGCCACAGCCCACAGAAAAGGACTCTGGATCCTGTGCCTGGTGCCATAAGCCTGTATTTAAACATAGCACTTGGGAGGCTGAGGCAGAAGGATCAAGGGGAAGACCAGCTTGGGCTACATAGTGAGTGCAAGCCTAGTCTGGCCTACAGAAGAAGACCTTGTCTCAAAAATAGTGGGGAGGACTCTGCATAAGTATTAAAAAAAAAAAAAAACAACAAAAAACCACTAAGGTCCCCTGTCCATTTCTAGTTGGGTGGTCTTGGCCAACATATCAGATCTCATTGAGCCTCAGTTTCCTTATCTTTATAAAATAGGAATCTCAGCTTTAACTGTTGCATTATACAGATTAGTCAGCTCAGGTAGACAGTTGGGTGTGATCTATGTTGTTAATTATATAATCCTGCATTTTTTAATTAGGATGCTGGGTGGAAATGGGGTAGAATTAACTGATGCAAAGGGGGCTAGGCTGTAGCTCAGCTGGCAGAGTGTTTCCTCTAGTGCACACAAAGCCCTAGGTCCTGTCTCAAGCACTGCATCACCTGGGGACAGTGGTGATGCCTGTAGTCCCGGAACTGTGTTCAGGAGGTTGAGCCTGGAGAATCAGAAGTTCAAAGGCATCCTCAGCTATGAGTTCCGTTCAAGGTCACCTTAGGCTACTTGAGACCTTATCTAAAAAACAAACAAACAAACAAACAAAAACAAAAAAACATTATATGTATATGTAGAGAGACAGAAACTAAGCACACAAACCAGGAAGGCGGGTGCACTTGAGTATGTACACAAACCAGGAGGAGTTTCTGGCAGGTTCTAAAAGCAGAGCTGTGCTTTCTTGTTTTGTTTTTTGTTTCTTTTTAAACATAGGCTTTAATGATTTTAGTTTTTATAATAACCCATTAAAATATGGAGAGATGAACTAGGGAGTATGGCCTGTGTGTGTATCTGTGTTTCTGTGTGTGTGTGTGTGTGTGTGTGTGTGTGTGTGTGTGTGTGTGTGTTTAAATGACTGCTAAAGTGCGGCATCATTTGAGCCTGCCTGTCAGCCTATCAGAAACGTCATCTATAACCTTCACTGTTTGCAGTTTAATCTCCCCTGCCTCCCCTCGGGCCCTGTTCTGACATTTTAAACCCCATAAATGACAGTAGTGCTCTAAGCCATTTTGAAAAAAGCCAAGCATTTGGAAAACACACACACATACACACACCCTAAATCCCCCTTCTCCAGAACACATGCTCACTCTCAAGATCATAAGTGCAGCCACACACATGCTCACACCTGTGTACTGGCCAATTTAGAAGAAATCAGAATTACTGCTCCTGGTAAAGAAAGGTGAGTAAGTGTGACAGCAGGACACAGGTGCACACAAGCATGACTGTGTGTCTAGTGCGTGGACTCCAGACTCCACACAACATCCGGATCCCTTTCTGCTCTCACCCTCAAGTCCTAACCTTGAGGGAAGACCCTGGGGTCCTTGAAGCACTAGTCGGTTGGCAGCATGTAGAAGAGCAGCATGTTTTTACCTCTGAGCCATTTCTCTAGCCCAAGGACTTATTTTAAAAGCATTTTTGTCAGCCGGAGTGGTGGTGGCGCATGCCTTTGATCTCAGCACTTGGGAGGCAGAGGCAGGCAGATCTCTCTGAGTTCAATGCCAGCCTGGTCTATAAAGTGAGTTCCTGGACAGCTAGGGTTACCCAGAGAAACCTTGTCTCAAAAAAAAAAGTTTTTATCACATGTATTTATTTATGGGGGTGGTATGCGCGCCACTCACACATGTGGAAGTCAGAGCTGCTTCAGAAGTGTGAGTTGCTTCAGTCCTTTAAGGAAGAGCTCTGTCTGCTCGTGAACTTATCGCTTGCGCTTGGCGTAGACTATAACATAGCAAAGGTGGGTAAATGCTTGTTGAATAAAATATGTGTGAGCTCTGGAGTAAGTGGTGAGGTGTGTATGCATGTGTGTGTGTGTAGGTGGGAGACTGCCTTCTTAGTGAAAGTTCCTTAGAAAAGATCATGTCTGATCTGGTGTTGAAAAGCACCTCTCACTTCTGAGATTCACTTATTCCAGACTAAGTGACTGATTCTTGTTTGCTTCTTTCCCTCCCTTCCCTTTCTTCCCCTCCCCTTCCCTTTCTTCCCCTTTCCTTCCCTTCCCTTTCCTTTCCTTCCTTTCCCTCCTTTCCCATTCCCCTTTTCTTCCTTCCTCCTCCTCCTCCTCCTCCTCCATCTTCTTCTTCTTCTTCTTGTCTTGGACCCTGATTTGCAATAAGATCTCCCCACAATATACCCTCAAACAAAGTAGGAGATGGCAGGCATGGTGAACCAGGACTAAATTTGCATAGTCCTGTTAAGAAATCTGTACCATCAATGCCCACAGCATTTTCCTGAGCTGGCAACTCTTCCCCCATACCCAGGAAGTGTACCAAGTAGGAGAGAAACTCTGGGAAGCTCTGTGGATCCGGAGGGGTTCCGTGGATTCTTTGTGACAAGGCTGGCTCCTGTGCCTCTCCCTCCCACTACATCCAGTCATCCTGCAGTTTAAGGAACTTGTTTCCAAGGCAACCAATTAGTGTCAGGAAGTGAGGGCTCTGACGTCAGAAGAGGATGGGGGTAGGGTGAGAAATGCCATCCCCCAGCTCCCTGGCTCTGCTCAGCATCTTTAGCCTTGCCCAGAGCTCCAGAGCAAGAGACCTAGGCCTTTGCCTTTCAGAGGAGCATGGCTCCCCAAAGCACAGCCCTGGGCCAGAGATCTGGCTCCACTGGCAAGGCCTGTACCAGCCACTCATTCCAAAAAGGCTGATAAGGCTGTGAACTCAGGAGGAAACATAGAAGATTAACAGTGGTGTGACCATTGCCAACCTCCTCCCTATCCCCTGGGAGAAAGAGGTCTTAGAACCTTTTAACTTAAACTTTTAAAAATTTCTCATTACTGTGAGGACAGAGGAATGTGTTGTAGGGCTTTGAGGAGGCCAGAGGACTGGTTTACAGGGTCAGTTTCCTCCACTCTACCTTTCTGAGGTTCTGGACATCACACTGAGGACACTGGGCAATGGCTTTTATCTGCTGAGCTATCTGACTGACCTGTTGTTTCGAGGCTCTGCAGACAAGGCATAGGAGGAAATCATGGCTTAAAACAGATTCTGCTCTCATGATTCCCCTGGGAACCTACCTCTGCCCTCACTGTAATGATGGAAGCTTGGGTCTGTGTGAGGAAAGTATATGCTTAGGAAGCTAACACATCCACAGAGTGTGAAAGGAAACAATGCGTATCTTTCACTGATTCTTATTTGGAATGCGGCCATGACTCGGGAAGTAGGGTGCTTGCTTGGCATTCAGGAAGACCTGACTTCAGTCTCCAGCACTGCAGAAAACTGTGTGCTAGCTCGCACTTGTAATCCCAACACTCAGGAGGCAGAGGCAGGAAGATGGGAAACCAAAGTCGTCCTGGCCTACATAAACCTTCCTCAAAAAGCAAACTAAACTAAAACTAAACATGAGATGTGGGTAACAGAACTGCAGCAGTTGGAATATCTAAAACCTCAAGATCATAACTGTCTTCCTGAACAAGTTGGCCAATTGGAAAGTTCATTCTGATAAAGAGATAAAGTACAAAATATAAAGAACCTTGGCCTTAGGGCAAAGCAAGAAAGCTGGGCATTTATCTACATGCTGACCCCTGTTGTACCTGCTGAGTGGGACCAGCTGTGAAGATGATGACAATCGCAATGTCAACCTCGATGACCAAAGGCAGTAGCTGTATCTCCCAGGGAACTATATTTTATACACCTTCATTCTGTGGTGGCCCCATTAGCACACAGGACAGGAACTGCTCTCAGGCTGGCTCTGGAAGCTGACTAAAATGGAGTGTTCTGTGCAAGAATTCTACCTACCACCCTGTGCTGAGATAAAACTGGGAAGAAGGGGCTAGAGAGATGTCTTAGCATTTAAGAGCCCTGGCTGCTCTTCCAGAGCACCTGGGTTTAATATCCAGTACTCACATGGCAGCTCACAACCATCTGTAACTCCAGTTCAAGGGGATCCTTTCCCTGGCCTCACCAGGCATGCATGTGATGCACAGATAATGTGGTGCAGGCAAAACACCCATGCAATGATAACAGTGATGGATGGTGGTGGTGATGATGATGATGATAAGGAAGCAAGACTGGGAAGAGAGAAAAGTTAGGCTATGTCTTGGTCTCCAAAAAAGCCTCAGCCTAACACAGGAGCCAACATAGTCCTTCAGAACTGTCCTGACCTGGTGAGAAGTATCAGGCCCATATGTACAAGCTGTACTGAGAAAGGGATGTGATCATAAGCGGGCTGGCAGGCAGAGCTCAGCTGGATGTCCCTTGGAGACTTGTCAGCATATGGAGACTGTTTCAGGCCTCTAGTACTCACCTCCTAGCTCTGATGAGCTCCAGAAAACACCTCCCCAACTGGAGAGTGGACACTTTGACCTTAATATCTCCCAACCCAGCCACAGCCCTCACTGCTCTTCGTCCCAGAGAAGTCTTCCTGACAGATATGGGATTGACCAAAAGAAAAAGAGGCTTTGAGGAGATTATTCTGTCTGCTCCAGGCCTGATCCCTGAACCCCCAAGGAATAAAAACTCAGAGTCTTTCCAGGGGCTTCTTTAAAGAACCAGAGTGGTGGTCAGGGGCCTGGTGATGGTCTGTGTTCCTAGCCAACCCCAGGAGCAGCCAGCTGCCTCAGAAAGGCCTTGGCAGAAGGTCATGGCTGAGGGGTCAACAGAGGTGAGGGAGGGAGTGCACAGAAATCGAAGTATCAGGCAGGGAGGGGTTGGGCTGGCCCTGGGAGGGCTAGCCATCCCATGGCAAAGACCTAGGGAAGAAACCTTGGTCTGTTTTTGCAGGCTGCTGGTTTGAGGTCATCTAGGTGCTACAAGGATTGAGGAAGTCTCTGATGAATGCTATGTACCGGTTGGAGTGACTTAATCAGATATGAGGAGAAAGTTTAAGGAAGGGAATCCAGTCCAGAAAAAAAAGAGGCCTAGAGACAGGAACCCAATGAAAGCTGTGCAGTCTCTGCTGGGGACACCTAAGAGGCTATCCCAGTTCCTGCCCAGAGGGACATGGGTTTTCTTTTCCATTCCTGGGAGTGGTGAGACTGAGTGACCCCAGCACCAGGTCAGGGGAGCCTAGTCACAGAAGGATTTTTGTTTTACTTTGGTTTTGGCTCTACTTTCCTCCTCCTCCCCACAGACACATCCCTTCGTGACCTTGTGACTCCTCTCTTAGGTCTCTTGGCTTTGACTTCAAGAGAAAGCCAGGCAGGGTGGGATGGGCTGGAGACCCGGAGGGAGCCAGGCCAGCAAGAGGCTGAGCCAGTTGCGGAGTCTGCAAGGTGCAAAGCAATCAGCAGAGCCGCTGGTGAGCGGGGGTCACTCAGTAGTGTGCACATCAGGGTGAAATCCTTTCAGCTCTTCGCCAAACCCCTAGTGAAAGACAATCAGGCTCGCTGTCACCGAGCTAATTCTGTCTATATAAAAGCAGTAATGAAATTCACGGCAGGATTACCCTCTCCATCCAATGGGCCAGCGTCGTGGTGACATATCTCTCTTATTGCCCGAATGTAACACACCATCTAATTTACGTCGTGTAGCGAGCAGGAATGAAATGTTCATAAAGAATTGCTGCATCTCGTCACCTTAACTGCGGCCCGGGGCTCTGAGGCATCTGTCAGGGAGAGGAGAGGAGCAGGAGCAGGAGCAGGAGCAGGAGCAGGAGGAGGGAGGGCGGGCGGGGCTCAGGGAGCAGCCGCCGGGGGCACAGGCTTCTGTGGGGTGGATGTTTCTTAATAGGGTGAAGTGGAGGCAGAGGGAGACTGGGGCTAGAATGAGGGGGAGGTCGGGAGGAGAGAGAGAAAGGAGGGGTGCAGGAGCTTTGGGGAGATGAGGATAAATAGGGCCAGAATGGAGTGGCCTGTGGGGAGTGCTTGTGTATGTCTGAGAGGTCAGAGGGAGAGAGGATGCAAGCGTGGATTTGGATGAGTTGGGGAGATGTGTGAAAGTTCCTAAATAACAAGGGGTTGCTTGGGGGAAATGCCCTCCTCAGTGCCTCCCAGGTTAGCAGGGCTTCTGCTCATTTCTTCATCCTCTGGAAATGGAAATCCACTTACCTCCGAAGGCACGAAAATTGAATGCACCCCTGATGGGGAAGGAAGACCTTTCACAAAAGTCTTCAAGGAGCAGGTGGACACTCAGAGCAAGTTTTACAAACCCAGGAGTCAGCCCGGGCAGTGGTCAGCACACCTTTAATCTCAGGACTGAGGAGACAGAGGTAGATCTCTGAGTTCCAGGCCAGTGAAATCTACAGAGCAAATTCCAGGGCTGCCCGGATTACACAGAGAAACCCTATCTTGAAAAACAAACAAACTCTCAAAAACAACAAACAAACACCTGTTAATCCCAGAAGGAAGGGAGGCGGAGGCAGAGGCAGTCGGATCTCTGTGAGTTCCAGGCCAGTCTATCTCAATGAACAAAAACGAAAGAAAGAAAGAAAGAAAGAAAGAAAGAAAGAAAGAAAGAAAGAAAGAAAGAAAGGAAGGAAGGAAGGAAGGAAGGAAGGAAGGAAGGAAGGAAGGAAGGAAGGAAGGAAGGAAGGAAGGAAGGAAGGAAGGCCCCCCCCCCAAAAAAAAGTCAACTATTCTCTATCCTCATCTCCATCTGCAGTTGCAGGTCCCAAACAACCAGTGAGCCTTCTCAACCCACCCTAGAACACAGGGCTCATCCATTCTAGTCTCTACCATACCTTCCCCCATCCCCCTCCAAGCTCACGGCCATCCGTTGCCTAGAGAGCTCAGTGCCACCACTGTCTCTGAGCTTCAAGCACTGCAGTGCTTTAAAGTGGCCTCTTGCTCTTGAGGGCCAAGACTTACCTCTTCAGTTCCTTTGCTCGATGCTCATGGTCACAGACTGCATCCCCGCCACACCCACCCTTCCTTGAGGTCTAAATGGGCCACTTTGGAAGCAGCCTCTAGGAAAGACTTCCCCTAGCAATTGAGCAGTACCAGCCTGTGCTCCACGCCAGCTCCTACTACAGACGTCTGCAGACATGTCGCACCTTGGAAAAACCTTGTGACTACTTGGACTCGGCCAGCTCCCCCTCTGTGTTAGTTACTTTCCTGTTGCTGTCATAAGACACCATAACCAAGGCAATTTCTAAAAGAAAGAGTTTATTTGAGCCTGTAGTTCCGGAGGGGTAAGAGTCCACCATGTTTGGAGGCATGGTTTCAGGAACCCAGTGCTGAGAGCTCACCTCCTTTACCACAAGCACAAAGTAGACAGAGAGGGCGCTAGCAATGACGCATGCAGGGCCTGTTTCCAGTGACAGTCTTTCCAACAAGGCCACACGTCTTAAACCTCCCCAAACAGGGCCACAAACTGGGGACCAAGTGTTCAGAGCACCTGAGCTATGGGAGGCGTTCTCATTCAAACCACTACGTACGCCTTTGTACGTAGAAATATATATGCACACACACATACGCTTTCTTGGCACAATTTTCGTCTTTTTCAACTGTTTAATCATAGCCTCTCTTCCCCCACTGACTCTGAGTTCCGTGAAGGCACGTACCCAGTCTGTTTTGCTCATTGTTATCTTCTCCAGCACCTGGCATAGTGCCCCAGAGGCACTGAAGGCGATGGGTATAATTGTTGAACAAAGCAGTGAGAAGGCTGCAGGACAACCACAGCACTAAAATCCCGATTCCTCCCTCACCCATTTAACAAGCATCTGCTTTTTTATGAAGGCTATCTGGGTGGGGTGTGGGTTGCACAGTGTAGGGCCCACTGAGGCCAGAGGAGGACACCAGGTTCCCTAAAAGTGGAGTTATGGGTGGTGATGAGATGTGGGTGATAGACCCAAGTTTGGATCCTCTCAAAGCAATATACACCTTTAAATGCTGAGCCATTGCTCTAGTCTCACATCTGCCTTTTCTGTGGCACTGCCAAACAGACTATGGCCACCATGCCAAACATGTGAAGATACGGTCTCAGCCCATAAAAGTCTCCCAGCCTGGAGAGAGGGAGGGAGGGAGGGAGAGAGGGAGAAGGAGCAAGCTCCCAGCGGTGAAGCTTGTGTTGTCTTGTGCCAGAGAACAGTCATATACTAAGTGGTGATCCCCTGGGTTGTTACAAAATTCTCAGCAAAATTCCCCAAGATGTAGATCATCTACCTTTGGAGAGAAATGTAAGCAAGTTAAGACATTATTAGAAAGTTATAAATGGGACTGGAGAGGAGGCTGCTCTTCCAGGGGACCCAGGTTTGATTCCCTGCACCCACACGGCAGCTCACAACCATCTGTAACTCCAGTTCCAGAGGATCTGGCAACCTTACCCAGACATACATGCAGGCAAACCACCAATTCACACAGAATGAAAACAAATAAATCATTTTTTAAAGTTATAATTGGAACATTCAAGACTTTATTGAGGGTCAACTGTGATATGTAGTTACGTTATTCTTACCTGAGAGATAGGGAAATTGAAAGTGGCTGAATTTAAATGGCTTGCCCCAAAAAGGACACACACCTAGTACATGAGGACTGTTCAGTAAGTGTTTATTAATAGATAGAAAGCTAATAAATAGGAAAGAACAGGATTCAACCCTAGGCTTCCTGGCTTCAAAGCTCCTGGTCTTCCATTATATTCCAAATAAATCAATTTGGGATCCTTGGGATTAGTTTTAGAAAAAAATACCTAACAGTGGCCTCTGGAACTGTGTATACCCTGTTCCAGACCTTCCCAGACACATATGTAACATCTAAGGTATCAGGCCTACTTGGGAAATGTGTAAGCCTGGAGAACCAAGAGCAGCTCTTAAGGCCACTGGAAAATACTTGAAGGTGTGCCCTTTCTCATTTCATTTGGTCCATCTGTCTTCCTCCACCAACCCAGGCTTGGATTAGCTGATGAAGAAGCCTACAAAAGCTGGGCTTGGAGGTACACACCTTTAATTCCAGAACTTCAGAGGCAGAGAAAGGTGGATCTCTGTGAGTCTGAGGCTGGCCTGGCTTACATAGTGAATTCCAGGACAGCCAGGGCTATGTAGACAGACCCTGTTTCAAACAAAACAACAACGGGGGAAAAAAGAAAAAAAAAAAAAAAAAAAAAGGCCTACAGAAGACTGTAATGTGAGAGCAGCTCTAGAAATAATTCCTTGTGCTTTAACTATCTGGTCTTGGGCTGGCAAGATGACTCAGAGATTAAGAGTACTGGCTGTTCTTCCAAAAGTCCTGAGTTCAATTCCCAGGAACCACATGGTGGCTCATAACCATCTGTAATGAGATCTGGTGCCCTCTTCTGACATGCAGGCACACATGCAGGCAGAATGCGGTATAAATAATAAATAAATAAACAACTCTTAAGAAAAAGAAAAATATCTGGTCTTTTTTTTTTTTTCCTCAGTGGTCTTTACCAGGTGATGATACGCAGGTATGCCTGTGTCTGTTGTATATACACATATGTTCATGTATATATTTCTATGTATGAGTACGTCCATCCTTTTAAAAAAATTTTATGTACATTAGTGGTTTGTCTGCACTCATGTCTATATGAAGGTGTTGGAGACGCTGGAACTTAAGGTGCAGACAGTTGTGAGCTGCCTTGTGGGTACTGAGAATTGAACTCAGGACCTCTGGAAGAGCAGTCAGTGCTTCCACCCTCGAAGCTGTCTCTCCAGCCCTAGCCCGCCCTTTCTTTAGGTCTCTCATAGTCCAGTGATATCTTCACTCAAGTCGCCGTGCCCAGGGTTGCTCCCTGAATCCCACTCCCTGAACACATCTCTGGCTTCACTTCCCTGCAGCTCCCTTCCCCACTCATTTCTATCTTCCATGCCTGGAAACTGGACTTAACCTTCCAGCTGGTGCTCACAGGAGATGAGGGTGGGATCGTGCGAGCTGTGCTTCCTCTTATTTTGAGGATAGCTCTGCTCCTGGCAGTGGCTACCTTTTTCTTTAAAGAACTATTGCATAGATGGTTCATTGAGGAGATGATCTACGCCTGGCACACAATAAGCTCTCCAGTCTTGTTCAATATTAGCATTATCATAGCTCATTCGTCCTTCCTTATCAGAGGGCATCCCTCCCGCCCTCAGCCCTCCTGGGGCTGTAAGTACAAACACCCACACCCATTGCTGCCAGGGAGCTGGATGAGGCTTGGTGCCCTGAGAAGCATCTCTGGGGTTCAAGGGCTCCCTGCCATCATCACCCACATCTCATTAGGATAGACATTTCACAGGTCCCTGGAAAGCAGCATGTACTTGTATTTTTCAAAGTCTCCATAAAAACACGCCTCAGGAATCTCCCCACTGCTTCCCCATGCAGCCCAGGCAGAAAACTTTAAAGTTGGAAGATGAAAATTGCTCCCTCAACCCTTTGCAGCTAACATCCTTTCCCCTAGGCAGGACTTAGGTCACTCCCAGTGGCCAGTGCTTGCCAGGGCACTTTTGGTTATAATCTTAACATCTCTTCCTTTGGCTCTGGTATCCTTCCCTCCAAGGTAGTGTGATGGGTGCTGAAGCTCCACCAACATACCAAAGCAGACCATTTCTACAGGTGGGGGAAGATGTCATCACTCTAGTTGGATGGCTACCACTCATGCCATAGGCAGAAGCCAGTGAGAGAGAGAAATCAAACAGCACTCTCAAAGAATCAGGAATCTCTAGGCTATATCTGTCCTTAAAGAGATGGGAGGCATTGGTTTCAGGGTCTGTGGAAGCCCAGGGGTGTGTGACTAGAGACGTATAAAGCTTACGTTTTATTAGATCGTCTCTGGACAGGTGAGAAGGAAAAGGAAGATTCTACAAGACAAATCGACTAGAAGCGGTTGGCGATGGGTTAAAAACTGGCACACAGCACTGTCAACATATTCGCTTGCTTTCCACATTTCTCTGTCCCCTTTATTCCCACCTCCCTTCCCCCTGCACCCAGCCTGACACAAATGATACCTTGATGGCTATTTCAGCTGCAACCCTATATGTCTAGAGAAACCCGAGTTCCCAGCTGCCAGCCAATTCTGATCCCCTAATCCCAAAGGGACCAGCTGGTCAGAACTCTCAAGGATGACAGACCCCCAGTGCAAATGTGACTTCTAATGCCAGCACCGTGATCAAGGGCAGATCATTTCACTTCTGCGTGTACGATAAGCCTTGGCACCAGCCGCACCAGCCACCCCACCCGCCTGACTCGCTCACCCCCCTCCCCAGATGTGAGTCAGAAGCAGCCTGAAGTTCTTGAGAAAGTATTCTAAAACTGCACCTTTCCGTTTCCCATGAGGAGGACCGGAATAGACTTCACATCGTGGGTGGTCCAGTCAGCTTCATTGTGGGCCTGGACAGCTGTTGAATCATCAGCGGTCACCAGGACAAAGTGAAGATGGCTCAGGGCCCTTCAGCCCTTCTACAATAATGGGGGAGTTAATCACTAGCCTCATGCTTGTCTGAGGGTTTTGTAAGTACCCCCAGACACTGTGTGGCCTAAACCTGTATCAGTTGAAAACTACAACCAGTTCACTCTTGCCTGGATTTTACTATGTTAGTGAGGGGTTAGTTATGACATACATAAAACTGAAAGGATCCTCAGAATAGAGGATAATTGATAACTTGAAGAAATAGATATAAATTTATACTTAGCGTGGGTTAATGCCCTTATTTTCCAGCCCTTCCCAAAGCCATGACTTTGATTGGGTGGTCATTGTCTGCTCAGTGACTCTAAATTCTCCAGTAATCTGCTGTGATGTGTAATTATGCTATAGTTAGTGATTGTTCACTAAGTAAAGCCTTGGTGTAGTTACCATGTAAGTCAACGGTATTTACAGGATATTTTTTCTGCCTGTAACTCAAAGCCTTACCGAAACAAATTGGAATTGCCTTCTGGAGGCCGTTGTTATAAATTACAGACCCAACATCTGTCCACATCTGCAATGTCTAGACAGCCTGTCTCAGCACCAAGAAACGAACAAACAGAAAGCAAGAGAGACTGAGGAGTGGCAGAGGAAAGCCTCAGCTTCAGAGACGTTCTCTTCCGAGGAACATGCCGATGCATGTGTCTGAAGTGGACCTGAACCCTCTGCAACCCCAAGCTGAGCGCAGGAGATCTGCGCATGCTCATCACCTCGAGTAGCTTGGACAACGTAGCACTTCTGTTGGGACACTCTCCACCCGGATGTGCTTTTGGTGGGGTCTAAAAAGGGGTAAGTGCAGTGACTTAAAGGGACCAGGAAAAGAGACTCCTGCTTCCCCAAAGTTCCCCATCTCCTCTCTCCTCTCTCCACCTTCCATACCTCCTCTCCTGACCTGGCTCTGGAGGAGGGGAGGCATCCGTTCTCCTACCTTTCCGGTGGTCCCTCTCCTGCATCCACGATAAGGAGCCTGCCCGTCAGCTGAGTGATTGTATTTTTTTACAGTTCCTAGCACAAACCTTCTCATTTATATGTAAAGCAGCCATTAGTCATAGCTCCGTTCCCACACACTGCCTGATGTACAATCACATTTTGCAGCGGATGAATCTTTCCACACAGCTGCTCTGCTATGAATAATCCGTCTCCAGGCCCATAAATCAGAAAAAAATCATGCACCTCGTTCGCCTGATCCTTACACAAAGTCATATATTTTACATGAGGACGAGCTAAATATTCATGAGTCTTAAAGGCTTCTTTCACAGGCACTTGTTGGGGCTGTTTTCCACTATGGGGGGGTGGGGGTACCAAGGTTGTGTCTTCTTAGGGGAACAAGGGGTTTTTAGAGAGGAAGAGGAAGAGGAGACAATCTATTTCTCTCTCTCTCTCTCTCTCTCTCTCTCTCTCTCTCTCTCTGTGTGTGTGTGTGTGTGTGTGTGTTGTATATTTGAGAGAAGAAAAGAGAGTGAGGAAAATATTGATTCCACCTTATCTCTTGTTCTAGGAGTCATGTGGGACCAAATCTGGTCCTATGGGCGCTTAAAAATATGATAAACACCTGCTTACCTGAGCTCCGGGTTTGCTCTGGGTCAGGGATATTGCCTCCCTGATCTTCAAGGTCATTTTATGAACCTTTGCCCTCGGACCTATGGAACTATGAATTTGACCTTTCTCTATGTACAAAGGATGCAGAGTTTTGGGTGGGAGACTAGGAGGGGGAGACCAGCAGATATAAAATAATTCACCGATGCTGTATGCGATGACACACCTGTAATCCTAGCACTGGGGAGAGCGAGGCAAGAGGATCCTGAGTTGGAGGCTAGCTTCAGCTACCTAATGATTCAACAAAAAAGCCTCCTATGTAGCCATAGCTGAAGGCATCTAAAGCTCCATCATTCCCTGTGTGTCTTCTCTCTCGTCAGGGAACATTTAAGGTGGCTTTCCTGATTCTTAGGGCTTCTTTCTTTTCAAATAAGTAGCTCTCCCTGGAATTCATCTTAAATCCTTTTCCTCTCTCCCAAAAAAACAAACTTGACCCTCCAGGAAACCTTTCCCCACTAACTGGGAAGGCGTGGCGGGAGCGCTGGCTTTGCTGTGTGAGCCCCGCTCTCCCGCCTTCCCGTGCTAACCCACTTGTCATCCCAGCTCCTCCGCTGGCAGGTGCTTTTTCATTTTATCCTGGCATTCGCTCAGCATCTGTCTCAGTGTTCAGTGGCGCTGTCTGTCTGACTCATTAATGCTGTGGTCTGCAGTGGGGATGATGATGTGTTCCCCACTTCCCTTCAAAGGTGGAAAAAAAATTCTCTGTCTTGGTAGCACTGACAGCATAAAGAACGAATGTGGAGACAGAGGTTTCTCATATCGAACTGAAGATCTAGAAACACCTAAGTACCCAGACTGGCATAGCTTTCAGTGGATAAGGACAGGGCCTGAGTTCCAGGACCTGGCCTCTGAAGAGGAACAGTATGGAAAGCGTAAGTCCTCCTCAGAGGGTTATCCTTTATTCTAAAACCTCATTCATTGCTGGGGATGTAGTTCAGTTTGTAGACTACTTGCCTGGCTACACTACAGTGGCCAGTCTGGACAAGTTAGTGACATTTTGTCTCAAAAATGAGCCAGGTGTGATGGTGTACACCTTTAACCCCAGCACTGGGTAGGCAGAGGCAGGGGGGGTCTCTGTGAGGTCCAGGGCAGCCTACTTACTTCCAGAACAGCCAGATCTACATAGTGAGACCTTGTCATTCACAAACAAGCAGACACACACACACACACACACACACACACACACACACACACACACATACACCATCTAAAACTTTTGTCTATACAAAGACTTCCTGCTGTAGTCCAGAAATTTGATAGCCTGGAGCAGTGACCCTTCTCCTCTTGGAGCAGTGACCCCCTTTCCCTTTCCTTTTTCATTTCCTGTGACCAATTTCTTTAAGACTAGTCAATTGAATAGAGTGTGAGGTCACATACTAGCTGGTGGGGAAAAGAGACAACCACCCCCTGAATCAGACTAGAAACCAAGTATATTTCTAGCCTCTGTGTGTCCTCTCTTCCTAGCATAATCTCCTGACCAAGAGTAGAGTTCAGACTCTTCATTGAAATAGTGGTCTCTTTATGACCCTGGTCTTTATGTCTAACTACTCTACTACTGCAAAAACAAACAAAGAAACAAACAAAATTACTCCTTGTGCTGACTAGCTTTTATTATCAGATCAATACAACCCAGTGTCACTAAGAAAAAGGAAACCTCAACTGAACATCACCTTAACCAGACTGACCTTTGGCCCTGTATATAAGAGATTGTCTTGACTGATTTTTGATCTGAGAGACCACAGCCAACTGTGGCAGCACCATTCCTAGGCAGGTGGGCCTGGGCGGGTGGAGCATGCTTTTTTTTTTTTTTTTTTTAGATTTGTTTATTATATATACAGTGTTCTGCCCAAATGTGTGCCTGCACAACAGAAGAGGGCACCAGATCTCATTATAGATGGTTGTGAGCCACCATGTGGTTGCTAGAAATTGAACTCAGAACCTCTGGAAGAGCAGACAGTGCTCTTAACCTCTGAGCCATCTCCCCAGCCCCCTGGAGCATGCCTTTAATAACAGCACTAGGGAGGCAGAGCAGGTGCATCTCTGAGTTAGAGGCCAGCCTGGTCTACAGAGTGAGTTCCAGGACAGCCAAGGCTACACAGAGAAACTGTGTCTCTAAAACAAACAAACAAACAAACAAAATACAACAACAAAGAAACAAAACCCCAGAAAGCTAGCCTAACAAACCAAAGGGAGCAAACTCGTGAAGAAGCGTTTGTCCAAGTTTTTTGTTTTTGTTGAAACAGGATCTATGCAGCCTTTGCTGTCTTGGAACTATGTAGACCAGGCTGCTTTGAACTCACAAAGATCTGCCTGCTTCTACCTCATGAGTACTGGGACCATGTGTGAGTGACACACCTGGTCAGTCTTTGCTTCATACCTCCAGATTCCTGCCTGGAGTTCCCACCCTGACGTCCTTCAGTGATGAACTCTAACCTAGAAATGTAAAAGGCAACTTGCTCCCCAACTTGCTTTTGGTCATGGTCTTTATCATAGCAACAAGATGCTTCTCTAAACAGATGGGCAAACCAGGCTAGAACCTTGGCTAGAACGTTTTCAAAGACAAATCAAGAGGTGATGGGGGCGGGAGGAAGCTGCAATTATACCTGATTCCCGTTTGTGATTTTTGGCTCTGGACACCAACTGCCCCCATATCCTGATTTCCAGGCCAACCGCCATGGTCAAAGCTTCTCTTCATTTCTGTAAATACTGTGGGCTTGCCCTGTTTGGTTGCCCCTTGCTCATCTCCTGCTTGAAACCCACTTTTCCTCCTGTTCAAGGAACATTAAGTCAAAGAACTGCCAGATAAGAGGGAAAAGTCCAAACGATCACAGATGGCAGACTCAGAAATTTAATTTAAAATCATTCTTTATTATCCAAAATATTAAAATTAAAGCCATAAAGCCCAAAGGAAAACACAGATTAAAAACCCCAATGTTTCACAGTCTCTTCCTCAGGGGGTCCCCAAAACATTGAGTGAGAATGGTTTTGAAAAGAAAGCAGGGGTGCTGGAGCAAAGAGCCAGCTGTAGATCATTGAGCCAAACGCTCAGTGACTGACCCAATCAGCTTCCCTTAAAGCCAAACACCAACTGTTTCATATGCAATTAATGATTGCCCTGGCAAATTAAAGTGCATCAAGTCGTCACAGGCATCCTTGAATGACAAGGCACGCAACAGTCACAGGTAGCTCGTCCCTGGCATCTACATAATGATATTACTAGGCTAATCTGGGCTGGGAGATTTAATTCTGCAAAACACCATGTGCTAAATATTTATATTCATAAAGGGCTGGAAAACTGTCCACATGCTACCTCTTGGCTCCCCATTTATCTGGACTAGGCCTCGGGCTCACTTGCTGGGTCTGTGGTAGAGGGTAAAAAGCATCAGTTGATGTCATTAGAATCCCACTGTTTCTGGTCCCCAACGCCACTCCTCAAAAAATGGCTTATTGCTGGATTGGGTATTCGGAGGTACCCGAAAAAGAGCAAAGCTTCTTTCTTCCCTGGAGATGCCAAAGGAGGAAGCCCCTTCATATTTCAGGGCTAAGAAAGGGGCAGCAGGATGAATGAACATGTCTGATCCTCATTCTTTGGTGCAGAAAATCAGAGTCCAGAGGGGGAAAGCAAAGACCATTCCAGCCATTCTTTCTGATCTTGAATGATCAGAGAAATTGCAGATTTGGGACGTTGCTGTGTTTGAACTATAAAATGGAAGAATAGGACCTTTCTAAATAATCCTAAGTAAGTCAGGCTGATGGGAAGGGAATATGTTTTGTGGCCTTTCGGATTTGTTCCAGTTTTCTCTGCTGAAGGTTGAGTCTGAGCGATGGCCCTTCATAGAACCCCAGCATTTAAGGTATGGGCCCTGAAGGGCTTGGCTGAGCCTGTGCTCTCAGGGGATTGCCAGCATCATTTGTGTCCATCCAGACACTGATTCCCTTTCCTTGTAGGCATTTTGAAACCAAACTGTTCAATCCGGTTCCCTCTGCCATTTCTCTGTTGGCAGCAAAGGCAGATGATGGAGCTTGTCTCTTCCCTGTGCACACCAAGACTTGTAGCCTTCAGCAGCTTTTCCAGGGCTCAGCATGTTATAATCAAGGCAGGGGCAGCTAGTAAAAATTACATTGACTGCAATCTAGAATGATTAACCAGCCTTAAGGGTGTCATGACTACACTTTACCGTTTTCCGTTCCCTGCAGTGACGTTAACAAGTAGTACTAATCAGCTGACAAATAAACTGCCAGAACACTGACTTCAACAGGAAGTGAGAATGGTTCTATAAGTTTGACTGTTGCCTGCTCTCCAGATTAGGCTTGGTAGAGCATTTGCCTAGCATGCATGAAGCTCTGGGTTGAGTTCTAATCAACCAGGTAAACCGTGTGTAATTATGTGCACCTGTAATCCTGGCACTCAGGATGTGAAGGCAGGAGACTAAGAGGTCCACAGTCATCCGCAACTACATAATAAGTTGAAGCCAGCCCAGACTACACAAGACCCTGCCTTCAAAATAAATAAACAAGCAAGCAAGCATGCTACCAAACAGACAAATAATGCAGTGTCCAACCTGTGTAAGTTCTAGCATGTTCCACAGTGGCATTGTCAAGCTTCTTGGGTGCAGACGAAAGGGGAATAATTGTTGACCTTATTCCTAAAAGACGTTTAATAGACATGATAGCTTGACTCTTGACCTCTTACTACCTTTGAGAAATTTTCCTGGTTTTCATTTATTTCTCGGTCTCCTACAGGAGACAATTCAGAATGAAACAATATTTATCACGAAGCACAACTACGTCAACTCACCCATTAATTTGGAGACACAAATGGACATGGGTGCAGGCCTATGCCTTTAGCACAGAGGATGAGTCAGGATGATTGCCATGAGTTCAAGGACAACAGGGTACATAGTGATGTCTTCTTTCTTTTCTTTTTTTAAAGATTTATTTATTTATTTTATGTATATGAGTACTCTATCAGCATGTACACCTGCACGCCAGAAGAGGGCATCAGATCCCTATATAGATGGTTGTGAGTCACCATATGGTTGCTGGGGATTGAACTCAGGAGCTCTGGAAGATCAGACAGTGTTCTTAACTGCTGAGCCATCTCTCCAGCCCCTTGATGTTTTGTTTCAAAGAGAAACAGAGAAAGAAGAAACTGAGACCTCATGACATTATAAGCAGTTGGAATTGAAAGGGGATTTTGAACCTGTGCTTTGAATCATAAAATGGCCTAAGTGTTAAGAGTCCAAATAGTGTCTGTCTATAGAAGAGAATCAAGTTGTGCCATTTTGTTTCTGGTCCTTGAACTGAATTCAGGGCCTCATCTGTGGTAGACAAAAATGCTAAGACACTGAGCTATATTCCCCACCTTCTCTTTAACATATATATCTCTCTAGCTCCTTTATATTTTATTGGAGTTCCGTTTTCTCTTTTTTTTTTTTTTTTTGAGGCAGTATCTCACACTGTAGCTCAGGTTAACCTAAAACTGTGTAGCCCAGGCTGCCTCAAACTTCTGGCAATCCTCCTGTTTATCCCCCCAAGTCTGAGGTGATAGGCATAAACCGTTGTCCTAGATTTGATAGAGACTCTTTAGGATGCCCCGGTTGATCCTCCTGCCTCAGCCCCATGGGTAGGCAGGATTATTTGCCTGCATCACCAGGTCCAGCTCAAGTTCTGATTTGCGCTAGAAGCAGCCCTTGTGCTATAGGATCATGTTCTCTTTGACTTTACATTTAGGCTTCATCAAAGTCATCAATAGGAGGCCTGGGAGGTAATCAGTTGGCCAAGTGCTTGCTGAACTAGTCTGAGGACCAACTCCAGCCTCCTAGTACTCACATAAAAAAGGCAAGCACAGCAGCCTCTGGTCAGTACCCCCACAGGCATGTGCGCCTCCCTGCCACAGCCCCAAATCAGTAAGTTAAAACAGAAAGTAAACTAGAAAACAAACAAAACAATCAACAAGAGCCAGGTGTGGTACTTCACAGCTGTAACCCCAGCACTTGGCAGGTTGAGACAGGAGGATCACTACAAAATCAAGACTGTGTGGCACCGCCGTGTGACTGTCAGGCCGAATGATATCGGGCAATAATTATAAACCTGAGTTACAAACCCCACAACTACTGGGAGCTTTGTTTCTTAGGCGCTATAGCCGTGAGAGAGGAACCGGCAGCTTGGGTAGGAGGAAGAGCCAGGGCAGGCTCTGACGTGGGTCACACCTGGCCTCAAAGGAGGAATACCAAAACCGTGATAAAGCCTTTTAGGACAGGATGTAGCTCGTGGGTAGAATATTTCTCTGACATATGCAAAATTCTGGGTTCAATCACCAGTAACCTGCTTTTAATCCCAACATCGGGAGGCAGAGGCAGGCAGATCTCTGTGAGTTCCATGTCAGCCTGATATACATAGTGAGACTCTGTCTCAAAACGAAGCACAACAAAAATAAAAATACATTTTTGTAGCCTGCCATGTAGCAACATGTCTGCAATTGAGCAAGTTTGAGTCCACCTGGGGAACGTGGCCAGATTGAGAAGAGGGGGAGGGTGCAGTGGGGCTAAATTTCAAAGTACATTGCTTCTTTCTAACTTCCCGGCTTACTAAGGAGCGGGGATTATACTGATGAACTTTTATTTATGATGAAAGGGAAGGCAGTAGATTATTCTGTATAAGGATGCCAACAGAGCAGGAAGCTGCTGGTAGAAAGGAGGAAAATCTGAAGGTGGGAGGAGGGGCCTGAAGAAAGGATACCAAAACCCACAATCAGAGCAGAGAGGAGAAAGAATTCCTCCATTGAGCCCAGTTAAAGCGATCCAACACCCTCACACAGACATACATGCAGGCAAAATACCAATGCACATAAAATAAATAAGTAAATCATATATATACATATGTGTGTGTGTGTGTGTGTGTGTGTGTGTGTGTATGTAAAGTAAAGAGAAGGTGGGGAATATAACTTAGTGTTTTAGTGTTTGTGTCTACCACATGTGAGGCCCTGGATTCAGTTCTAGGACCAGAAACAAAACAACACAACTTGATTCTCTTCTACAGATAGATACTATTTGGACTCTTAACAGTTTGGCCATTTTATGATTCAAAGCATAGGTTCAAAATCTACATTCAATTCCAACTGATTATAGTATCTTGAGGTCTCAGTTCCTTTTTTTTTTTTAATACACCATGTATGTGTATTTTACACAAAGAGCATATGTGAATCTGTTGCGTTTCTTTAATGTGTGGGGTATGGGTTTAAACATGCTAGGGTGATCGGTGAAAGTCAAGATAACTTTTGGGGAGTCAGTTCTTTCCTTCTACCATGTGGGTCTCTGGGATGGAGCTCAGAGTGTAGGCTTAGATTTTTCAAACATTTTTTTCGAACACCTACTTTATTTAATGTTCTTAAACGCCTCTATTTGTCTCCCATGCCCCCCACCCCACCACCACATACACACCTTAGGTAGGAGATTAGTAGGAAAAAGAGCTGTAGACCTACCTCTTTTAGCTACTTCCTTCTGATTTAGGGTCATTGGATTTGGGGGGGGATATACCAATCTCAGTCTTCAGGATACCAGCAGTCCAGTCAAACAGCAATGCAGCAAACCACAGCAGCAGCAGCAGCAGCAGCAAACAGCAACGTGGTGGTACTGCTCAGCAAAAGCGGCCAGGCTCTGCGCAAACGACAACACTCCATCAAAGCAGCATCAAAAGATGGAGGTTTGCCAAAGGGTTCGAGACCCATAGGTTTCTTTCTTTACTTATACGTTTCTTTTCTTTTTGTTGTTGCCTTGTTTGTTTGTTTGTTTTCCAGACAGGGTTTCTCTGTGTAACCTGACAGTCCTGAAATTCATTCTGTAGATCAGGCTGGCCTTGCATTTAGAGATCCACCAGCCTCCTGAGCACTGGGATTAAAGTGAGTACCACCTCTGCTTGTTTCTTATCCATCTGAGAGTGATAGACACAGAGTGAGTGTTTAAACCCTCTCTAATAGAGCTAATCCTTGCCTTAATCACCTCCTTCTCAAATGGCACTTTGGGAAGGCCAAAGGGATAAAAAAAAAAAAGTTTCCAATGATGTAAATGTCTGAAAAATAATAGCAGCCAGGAGTAATTGTGCTGAGGTCTGATGAAGTCCAGTTTAACAGAAAGCAACCTGCACAGACAGACCCAAGCCTGCAGACTCAAGTGTGATGAATACTGTTTGTCAAGCAGTCTAACAAATCGAGGCACAGAAATCCAGGGAAAGATAGCTTTGTCAGCACAAACAGCTCAATGCTGATTAATCTCTCAAGCCTGGAAAAACCAAATAAAGTGTGTATGAGTGTGTCTATAACTTGATGTATACACACACATAATATTTTTATAACCAAAGTGAGCCCTTTTTGTTTGTTTAGACAAAGGTTTCTGCTTTGGATACCAATGCTAACAAATAAGAGATGCTATCACTGCAGCTAAACTCTTGGGTTAGGCTATTTGTAACGTCTGGTTCTATCAGAAGGCAGGGGCCTGGGGAGATGGCTTTATTGGTAAAGAGCCTGCTGTACAAACACGGGACCTGAGTCCAGATTCCCCAGCACCCATGGACAAAGCCAGGTAGGTGGCATTGATAATCCCAGCACTGGAAAGGAAGACACACAAAGGATCCCTAAGGCTTGGGGCCTGGCAGCCAGCCTATCCTAAACTGTGATCCCCAGGCCAATCGCTGAGAGACCTAGTTTCAGAAAAACAAGGTGGGCAACTGGAGCCCTGCAGAACTTCACAGGGAGAGGAGTTGCTGATGCTTTCCACCAAGACACCAAGTTGAAAGTTATGTGACCGAATTGTCTTCTTCTAGTTGTTTTGCTTTCTTAAAGAATATTATTTTGGAAGCTGGAGAGATGGCTTAGTGGTTAAGAAAGCACTCACTGGCTGCTCTTCCAGAGGATCCAAGTTCGATTTCCAGCACTTACATGGCAGCTCACAACTGTCTGTAGCTCCAGTTCCAGGGAATCTGACACCCTCACGCAGATACATATGCAAGCAAAACACCGATGCACATAAAATAAATTTTTAAAAAAGAAAGAAAGAAAGAAAATTACTTTTGCTTGGCAACAGTGGAGCACACCTGTAATCCCATTGCTGCAGAGACAGGCAGAGGCAGAGTGGATCTGTGAGTTCCAGGACAGCCTGGTCTACAGGGTGAGCTCCAGAACAGCCAGGACCACACAGAGAAACCCTGTCTCAAAAAACCAACCAAACAAACAACAAATAAAACAAAGTAGTGCCACCATAACTGTTGACTGAGCACCTGTGAAAGCAGTCCGAGGTCAAGCTTTCAGATGAGTAAACTTCAGTTGACATCGACTGCAGCTCTCAAATGACCTTGACTTTCTGACACAGATAAGATGTTTATTACTGTTTTTAGCAGTTGCTGGGTGATGTGTATGTGTGTGTGTGTGTGTGTGTGTGTGTGTGTGTGTGTGTGTACATATATAGGCAAATGTGTGCGTTGTTTCAGGATCTAATCAGGCTTCATTTATTTTGTTTAGTTGTCATGCCCTTTAAGTTTTTTCTGTCTTTCTTCTTCCAAACCAAAGAATATTTTTCCAGAAGAGTCTCCACCCAGTTTCCACCTCTAGCCACAATGCTAGGTTTTCTTTCCTTTGAGAGTCACACATTTTGTTAAAAGGGACTGAACAGTCTCCTTTCCCTTCCCTTCCTCTTAAGGACACCTCAGGGCACTTGCCACCAGCCCAGACCTCATCGGTGTGCTCCTCCTTTCTTCCTGGGCTCCTTTGCAGCTTCCTCCTCTGCTCGACCTGAGAGCATGTGGTTCTCCTGGACTTCCGCCCTCGATGACTGCTGTGCTTTTTACCTCGTGTGCCTTCCCTGCATGGTTCCTCCCTTTCAGACACCCCTGTCTGTGGTATGGAAACTTTCTCTTGCTTCAATTCCAAATAGCCAAGGACTTCTCCACTGTCGGAAGCCTCTCGGAAGCTTCAGAGACACCTTGAAGCAATATGTCCAGAAAAGAACTGATTATCCCCCCACAACCAGCTCCTTCTATTGTGCTCCCTGTCTCAGAAAGTGGCATCCCTCATTCATCCTGTTTCTGGAGCCGGACACCTAGAAGTCATCTTTGAGACATCCCTTTGACATCGTCTGTGACATATCCAATCAATCACGGAGTCTCCCTGATTCTTTTCTGTAGTGTCCCTGGAATCCATCTATTCCTTTCGGTTCTCACCACCTCCCTCATTTGGGCTGCCACCATCTCTCCCAGGAAGATTTCCGCAAACTCATAATCCTTTTCCCAGCCTCCAGCTGTGCTCCATTCTAATCTATTCTCCACCCTGGGCTCTGAGTGGTTTTCTAAAAATACAGCTCTGACCATGCGGCAGCCCTGGTTAACATTTTCAGTATTTTCCCACAGCCCGCAGGATAAAGCGTGAATGCCTGAATTTGGCCTGTGCGCTGGGGTGAAAGTCAAGATATTAATAGTCCGTGAAGTACAGACCCCAGATGGAAGGGATGTTGCTGGCTCACCTGACCAGCTTCTGCCGGCTGAATAATGTTTTGTTGTTGTTGTTTTCTATTAAAGATTCCCTAGACTGAGCATGGAAGTCCAGCCTCCCTGTCCTCTCTGCCCAGTCATTGGCTCTCAGCTTCTTTATTAGCCAATCAGAGATAATTGGGGAGCAATGTTTACACAGCACTGATACAGGAGATCCTTCATAGAAATGGCAATGCCGTGTCTGGACTGTAAGCAGATCTCAGGGCACAGAAATCAGCATCTGAGTATACAGCTCGCCAGACCAACCCCCAGCACTCTACTGCAGTCCCCCGCCATCTGGTCTCAGCCCACCCATGCTTCCCCTAAAGTCACACTGGCCTTGTTTTTATCCCCAGACTATCTAATAAAATGCTCAGCTACCTATGTCTTGACAATGTTTCTTTGTTGTTGGTTTTGGTTTTTTGAGACAGGGTTTCCCTGTGCAGTCCTGGGACCCACTCTGTAGACCAGGCTGATCTCAGACTCAGATATCCACCTGCCCTTTCTCTGCCTCCTGCGTGCTGGGATTCCACTGCATATGTAGCTCTAGAACTCATAGACTCATTCTCCTGCCTTTCCTTCCTGAGTGCTGGGATCAAAGGTGTGTGCCGTTGAATCCATTTTTGTATTTCTATGAAAATTAGGAAGTGAAGGGAAGTGAAAATATCCTCTTTTTAGCTTCCAACTAAATCATTATTATTCCTACCAAATCAAATACAAAAACAAAATTTCCCAACTTCTTCTGGCCTCTTGATCCAAGGATCAAGCCTATAGTGGATTTTTTAGATTTTTTGTTTTACTTGTTTGTTTATTCTGTTGTTTTAATATTAAGGACTGAATCTAGTAGGCTGGGCTACATCCCCTCTTACTGAATTGACTGGACTGGCTTTGAACTTGTAATCATCCTGATTCAGCCTTCTCCTCAGAGTAGCTAGGATCACAGGCCTGCACACTGGAGCTAGGTAGTTGGTAGTTGGTAGGTTTTTGTTAGTTAATTTCTGTTCCAGTTTTCTTGATCTTAGATTGGCTGAGCCTGGAAAACTGAGGGTCATATTTTAGGGAAAAGAAAGAAAAGAGAGCCTTAGAGTGTGGAAGACAAGAGTTAGGGCATAGAGAAGGATGCTAGAAAGCCAGAGGTCAGCAAGAAGGCCTTGGGCACCTAAATGCCCAGGTAGTGATCTCAAATGTGGCCTCAGTTTAGAATCATTTGGAGCTTTTAAAAATTGCCATTGGTGCTGGGTGGTGGCACACTCCTTTAATCCTAGAACTCAGGAGGCAGAGGCAGGCGGATCTCTGTGAGTTCAAGGCTAGCCTGTTCTACAAAGTTAGTCCAGGACAGTCAGGGCTGGATTGGGCAGTGGCAGCGGCCCATGTGTCTTTAATTCTAGAACTCAGGAGGCAGAGAAAAGCAAATCTCTGTGAATTCAAGGCCAGCCTGGTCTACAGAGTGAGTTCTAGGACAGCTAAGACTATACAAAGAAACCCTGTCTCAAACAAACAAAAAAAAAGCAATCAATCAATCAATCAATCAATAAATAAATAAACAAAACTGCCATTGCCCACAGAAGTATTCAATCAGAACACCTAGAGTGCAAAATTGGGCATCATTAAAAAAAAAATTGTTATACTGTTCTTTTTTTGTCACATTTACTCATTTACTTACATACTTAGAAAAAGTTCAGAGGAAACCTTGCATGAATGTGTTCTCTCCTTCCACCGTGTGTGTCCTGGGGACCAACTCAAGCTGTCAGGTTTGGTAGCAAGTGCCTTAACCTGATGAGCCACCTTGGCTGCCCTGCTTAGTTCTTTTTGACGACAGTGTCTCACACAACAGCCCAGGCTCCCCTGAAACTCTGTGAAACAAAAGCCTGTCTTGAACAGAAACAAACTCAGAAAACAAAACGAATCAATGAACCCCCCCTCCCCTACACACACACAAACGACAGCAAACCCAGAGATATACTGACCATATGGCTACCGCCCTGTGGACATTAAATTCAGAACCTACCTCACTGCAAAGGACACCCGTGTAACAACAACACTAACTTCAATGCTGCACAATACTCTCCACACTGCTCTCAAACTTGCAGCACTCCTCCTGCCTCAAGTCTCCTGAACGCTGGAATTACGTGTGGGAGCCATCACTCCTGACTAGGCATGGATATTTTTGATAAAGTTCCTCAAATAACACATATATATGTGTATGTATGTATGTATGTATGTATGTATGTATGTATGTATAAAATAAAGGTTGGAAACTCAATTGCTGTAGGAAAGGGGATGAGGAGAAAAGAGCACAGACATAATTATGAAATGTTTCTGGTTCCAGTCTGCTATGTGTTAAACACCACACACAAAGTACTGAGGTGGGGATAGAAGGATGGATTCATGTATTTAAAGAAGTATTATGGATTGGGGGTCGTCTAGACATGGTAAAGCCTAGACACTGGCCTTGGTTACTGCCAAGTGTTGTAGCGTAGAGTGGCGGATGTGAAATGCTGCAGACGTCACAGCTGGATGGCAAAAAGAGACTGGTTGGCTGACACCAGAGCCCCTGCATAAAGGACATGGAGACCAGTTTTCCAGGTTTCGGCACCACTGTAAAAATGCCACACGCACTTACCAGAGCTGGTAAGAAGAGATTTATTGTACAGGGGTGGATGGGTGGAGGGAGAGAGAGCTAGCGTAGGAGAAGAGAGAGAGCATAGAAGAGAGAAAGGGGGATGGGGTGAGACACCTCAGCTGAGAAAAGTCAGAGACGGGAGAGAAACCGAGGCAGAGAGAGTTGGTGGAAGGGGCAGATGGGTTATATCTGGAGCACCAGGCCCAGGTGATGACATAGGATGAAGGTAGTGATAGGATGTTGTCAGGACCCTAAAGGTCTCTGAAGGCAGGCCAGTTGAATTGCCTGCACAACAACATAGCATTCTTCCTTTTTTTTTAATTAGAAAAAATGAGGAACTAGGAAGGGGTGGCAAGGCTGGAAAGAGGATGCTGGACTGCTTCTCAAGCAAGGCAAGTTAAAGCATGTAAATGACGTAGGTTCATTGGAGCTCTTGGCCGCCATGCAAGACAGTGAGAGAGAGAGAGAAATGAAATAAAACAAAATGTCTGGATGATATGGTGAAGGGGAAGGGGAAGTCCCTTCCCTGGAAAGTTCAGGGTAGGGGGTTGGGTGTATGCCAGCCATGTCCTGCAGCAGATGGGGACTGAGGAATGCTGGGAGAGAGAACCTGGAGCTGTTAATCTGGAGTCTGAAGCACACCAATCAGGCTTAACATTCAGGTGCTGGGTGAAATGGCTCCATCTGTAATTCCAGAACTTGGGAGGTTGAGGCAGAAGGCTTGCCTGAGTTTCAGGCCAGTTTGGGCTACCTAGAAATACTCTGCCTCAGCAAAAACAAAGAGATAAAAGGATGGCTCAGGTTGTGAGCTCAGATCCATCAAACATACATTAAAGAATAAATACATAATAGTAACAGTAAGGAGCTGGTCTGCATGGTAGTGCTACCTGTAACATGTAACAATCCTGATGTCTGATAGCTGGCAACAGTGAATTCCAAGATTAAGGTGGAGACAGCATGACAACAATCATTGAGCTCCAGGCTCAGCAAGAGACCCTGCCTCAGGAGATAAGTGGAGAGATAATACTCCACCTGGTATTGCCCTTTGGCCACTCACACACTTGTGTGCCTCCACACATGGCCACATGGCCGCATATATACCACACACACACACACACACACACACACACACACACACACCACACCACACACACACCACACACACATAAAAAAGGTGAAAAAGGGCTTGGAGCAGAAGCTTAAGGAAAAAATGCTTGCTCGGCAAACATGAGGATCTGGAGTTGATCTCCAGCACACACATGAAAAAGGCAGGCATGGTGTACATGCCAATATTGCCAGGGTTGGGGAAGTGGAGAACAAGAGATCCCTGGGCTAGCCAGCCTACGCTATGAGCTCCAAGCCAATGAGAGCTCCTGTGTCACAAACTGAGATAAACAATGCATGAGGATCCTCACCGGATATTAATCTCTTGCCTTCACACACACATGCACACATGTATGCATACAAGCACCTAAATGAACACATATAAACAACAAAAGGGCTGAAGAGGGAGCTCAGCTGCTAGAGTGCTTTCTTAGCATACATGAAGCTCTGGATTCTTCCCCCAGTACCACATGAAAAGGATTTAGTGGCCAATATCTGTAATCTCAGCACTTGATAGGTAGAAGCTGAAGGTCATTGTTGGGTACATAGCAAGTTGGAGATCAGCTTGAGCTATATGAGATCTTGTCTCAGAAAAGCAGAGATACACTGCCCACTTGACCTCCCTGCCCTGTGAAGTGACCTGGACATTAAATTCAGAAACTAGGGGTTGGAGAGATGGCTCAGAGGTTAAGAGCACTGTCTGCCCTTCCTAAAGGTCCTGAGTTCAATTCCCAGCCACCACATGGTGGCTCACAACCATCTCTAATGAGATCTGGTGCCCTCTACTGATGTGTATGCATACATACAGTACAGAGTACTGTATAACTAATATATAAACACATCTTTAAAAAATTCAGAAACTACCTTATTGCAAAAGGCACAACCATAATAACACCATTGACTTCTGCGCTGGGTGATTTTAAGAAAGTGATGCCATGCCTTTCTCCACAGGAAAAGGAT
The DNA here is from genome assembly GCF_030254825.1 of Meriones unguiculatus. Taxonomy (NCBI): domain Eukaryota; kingdom Metazoa; phylum Chordata; class Mammalia; order Rodentia; family Muridae; genus Meriones; species Meriones unguiculatus. The sequence continues at coordinate 59,788,831 of NC_083349.1, forward strand.
GTGTGTGGGAGAGAGTTTGGCTTGCACGAAGCTGTTCCTGTTCCTGCTTACCATTTTGCAAACCTTTAATCTAGAATCTTTGGTTGACATCATCAGTACAGTGTTTTCCTATATACCAGTTCCTCATCAGTGCTGTCTGAAGAAAGCCAGAATGTGGGGGGTGAGGAGGTGGCTGTTATGCTGTTGTCTGTAGTCCCCTTCTCTGGTGCATGGTCCACTCCTTCCCTCTTAGATATGCCTTCTCTGGTCCCTCCCTTCCACTTCCCCCTTCCCTCAAGGTCTAGAGACTTGTTCATCTCCATTGGGCAATTTCCCTGGTTATTGCAGGAATACAGCCCACAATACACACTGCTTCCGGGGCCTGTACTGCTTGCACCGAGTACCCAATTTTATTTTATTTTATTATTTTTTTTTCCCAGACAGCGGTCTATGTGTAGGCTTGGCTGTCCTGGAACTCACTCTGTAGACCAGACAAGTCTTGAACTCACAAAGCTCCACCTGCCTCTGCCTTCTGAGCGCTGAGATGAAAGGTGTGTGCCACCTTTGCCCACTGACCACCCCAATCTTTCATACCTACCTAAAGCTGAGTTACTGCAGAGGGTGAAGGCTTGTTCCTGTCAGCTCAGCAGTTGGGAAGCTGGACACAGAGGATTGCTTTGAGTTGAGGCCTTGCCTGGATTTTACAGAAAATTCCATTTTAGTCTGGCCTACAGAGTGAGATCCTGTCTCAAGAATAAAAGTGCTAAGTTATTAAGTGCTAAGGTTGTCATAATAAAACAGCAACATGATTACCAATGACTAAACAGTCTTTTGTTCTGTTTTGAGACAGGGTCTTTCTATGTAGCCCTGGCTGTCCTGGAACTTACTATGTAGACCAGGCTGGCTTCAAACTCAGAGAGATCCACCTGCCTCTGTCTCTCTGAGTGCTGGGATTAGAGGTGTGTGCTCCACACCACATCTTCTTCTGGTTCTGAGGGTATACACACAGGTACATTAAAAAATAAATACATGTGGGTGGTGGTGGCCAGCCTAGAACAGAGTGAGTCCAGGACAGCCAGGGCCACACAGAGAAACCCTGTCTCAAACAACAAAAGCAAGGAAAGTACAAAAAGCGGCTGATAAAATCGCTCAGAGGTGGGGAAAAAAAAGCTTTCCAGGAAGCTTAATGAGCTGAGTTTGGTTCTTGGAACCCAAGTGGTAGGAGTGAATTAACTCCTTCAAGTTGTCCTCTGGCTGTCACACCGTGCCAGGTATGTCCACCCCACAAAATAATTAAAGTAATTAAATTATTATTATTGTCATTTTGTTTTTTTTTATAACAGCCAACTTTATTCAAATTTTCCAAAGTTAATAGCAAACATGTAAATTGCTTCTAAAAATGTATGTCATCCTTTATACATAAAGGTTACTGTGACTTTCATGGATTCCTTTTACTTGTTTTCTTTATAATCCTTTAATAAAAGCCAGAATCTTGGGTTGACCAGTTGGGAGCCTCTGATCTACTGTTCTGATTAAGTTTCTTTTTGATATTCATGGCCAACTTTTAGTCTTTTCAATCACTTGCTGATAGGGTGAGACTGCCTTGTTACCCATTACCACATGACCTAGTTTAGAATCAGTCTTGGCATCCAACCTTGCATTTCTAATCAAATTCACAATCCATCTTTCAGCTTCTTCTGGAGTCATATTCAGTTTATCTGCTAACATATTAAAGCTGATACACTGGTGGATATGACAAAAAGTCTCACATATGAGGAGTCGGGCATTCTCAAGGAAGTCCTCAAGACACGCCACCAAGAAGAAGTCATTCACAAGCACTGATTCACACTCCCTCAGCTTTTTCTGAGCCCCATCGAAATCAAAATTAACATATAAGCATTCAACAAATTCTGTAATTGGGTCTTTATATGTATAAGACTCCTGCTGGATAACTTTCACTAGATCTTTCAGGACCTGCCGGCGTTTTCGCACATCTTTGTTATAACAGCAGTGGTCAAATAGCGGAGAATATGTGGACACATTGTCTGGATTGCATTAAGGTACTGTGGTTGGTAAAGGAAGAGATCAATAATATTATCACTTAGACCCTATCACTTAGGCCTTTTGGCTGGTTGAAAAAACAAACAGAGACCAATGGATGAGCCATGCTCGCTGCTGAAGAGACTGGAGCGGAGAACTCACAGAATGATTGTCTGTGGTCTCTTTTAGCCGAGTCGAGTCAGGTCTTCCATGGCTGCATCCCAACTCTGCATTAAGATTTCAGAGGCCAGTTTCCCTCAGAGTGAACTTAAAGCATTTCTATCTGTGGCTGGAACCAAAACGCTAAAGAAGTAAAGATACTCTGCAGCTCCTGAGTAATTTCCACACTCATATTGGAAGTTTGCGTATCTATAGAGTGTATCTACACACTCTTGCCTAAACCCATGCTTGTCTGCCAGGTAGTCAAACAGCATCCGACCATCCCTGGTCGACTGCATCTGTCTTATAGTTTCTGGATCTTCAAACATCTTCACAATTGGTTCTGTTTCTGCCTGGAGCTGCTTCAGCTGGGCAACAACTGTGGTTCTTTTCTCTCTCAAAGCATGAGGGATATCATCAGAATAAAGGTTTATGAGGACATCCATAGCAAAGTCTACCATATTGGTATCACTAAGAAGATCCAATTTTCCTTGTAATAATTCTTTTTCCATTTTATATCTTTTTCACAGAGAGAAACTCAAGGAGCGGAAAGACCAGGTGCCGATCCAGAAAGTGCAGGATGCAAGTAGTTAGGTCATACTCCGCCATCTTGCCGGGGAGAAAGAGTGTTACTTTGGTTTTTTGAAACGGGGTTTCTCTGTGTAGCCCTGACTGTCCTGGAACTTGCTTTGTAGACCAGGCTGGCCTCAAACTTAGAGATCTGCCTGCCTCTGACTCCTGAGGGCTGGCATCAAAGGAGTGTGCCACCACCACCTGGCTTTAAAGTAATTTTTAAAATGAAAAAAAAAAAAAAAACCACAAAAAAACAACTCACAAAACATAAACACAGTCAGACACACACACACACACACACAGATAGAGAAAAAGTGAGTGCGAGAGACAAGTAGACACCTGTAACCTAGGATGAATGTGAAACAAGTGAGCACCTGTAACTTAGGATGGGGTGAATGTGGGACCCACGCAAGAAAAGCAATTGGGGTGTAATGGAGAGAGACATTTGGTGGACTGGTGACATCTAAATACTGAAATCAAGGAGTACTGGAGTCTCCAGCAGGAAGTTAGAGGACTACAGAATGTCCAGCAGGATCTAGGGTTCTCATGGTAGAAGCTCATTTTCTGATAGAGGAGGGTCTAAGTATTTCTTTCTTTCCTTATGTCACTACGTAGCCCTGGCTGCCCTGGAACTCACTATGTAGACCAGGCTGGCCCCTTGCCTCTCTAGTGTCCCTCCCTTCCCCACTCTCTCCCCACACCTGATGCTGGCCCCAGTTACCCTCCCCAACCCCCAGAGCACTTTTTTATGATTTATTTTTAAAATTATATGAATGGTATATTTCCGTTTGTGTATGGCAGTGCTGAAGATCAAATCCAGGCCCTCAGACATTCTCAGCTTTCAGGTGTATACATTTTAGAATTTCCAGAGATTTTTGTTTTTCAGATGATAGAGGCCAATACCAGGCAGGGTGGTCCACTGCTCGTTATCCTAATACTCAGGAGGGAGAGTAAGGAGCCAAGGTCAAGCTGGGCATGGTGGATGCCTTTCGAGCCGGGATAGGACAGCCAAGGCTACACCACAGAGAAACCGAGTGTGGAAAAACAACAACAACAACAACAACAACAAAAGCCATGGTCATTTTGGCTATGTTAGAAATAAGTAAGTTTGGGGTTAGGAAAAAAAAAGTACAATTACTCTTGATCAAGAGGGTAGAAATGGAAGAGTGAGAAATAGAGAAATAGAGACAGGAAGTTTTTTGCTTTGTTTTGTTTCTTTTGTTTTGTTTTAACTAACACAGAAGGCAATTGTGTCTTTTTCCCCATAGGCTTGGGTCCAATCTCACAGTCTTAATCTGAAAAGAAAATGCAAGAATGGGAAAGGTTTATTCCAAGGAGAAACAAACAAACAGAGGGTAACTACTCCAGGCTATCAAATTCCTGGAATACAGGGGTGGATTTTGTGTAAAGGTTTTACTGGCTGGGGAGTGGATTAAAATATTTGCATAAAAGTTTTATGGGTGGGTAGGGTAAAATATTTGAATTCCTCACCCTAAACAAACTGTTTTACAATATTTGCTAGAAAAGACTCCCTTAACTACTCCAGGGCATCCAGTTCCAGGTCAAGCCTAACAGCTTCTTTCAGCTCAAAGACCCTTACCCTGCTGACTGTTATCTAAATCCTCATGTTTTTCTGCTCTCCACCATCCACCTCTTCCCTCAGCCTTGGCAATTTGATTCCGAAATAGTTTTTCTTTCTACTTGAGGTAGTTTGATGGTTTCACTGCATTACAGAGGCCATCTTGGGCTACATGAGATTTTTTGTCTAAAAAAAAAATGAGTAAACATTTTGAAAGAGGATCTGAGCTGGGTGGGAGTGGTGCATGCCTTCATCCCAGCACTTGGGAGACAGAGGCAGGTAAATCTTTGAATTCAAGGCCAGCCTGATCTACAGAAGAGCGAGTTCCAGGACAGCCGGGGCTACACTACACAGAGAAACCCTGTCTTGAAAGAGTGCTTGTTTTGGCTGCACATTTACTAAAATTGGAACAATACAGAGATTAGCATGGCCTTTGCATAAGGATGACACGCAAATTCGTGAAGCATTCCATATTTTTATTTTGACAATGGAAACACGATAATGAACTTTCATATTCCAAGGGAGAAAGAAAGAAAGAAAGAAAGAAAGAAAGAAAGAAAGAAAGAAAGAAAGGAAGGAAGAAAGGAGGGAGGGAGGGAGGGAGGGAGGGAGGGAAGGAAGGGAAGGAAGGAAAGGAAGGAAGGAAGGGAAGGAAGGAAGGAAGAATCAGAGAAGTTTGGTTAATTACAACCCCTTAGCTAGTAAAAGAATGAGCTAAAAATAGGTCTCTTGCTCTTTTCTCCACTTGGAGGGAGTGAATTTTGGGACTGACACATACTAAGGATTACTCTCCTCAGGTCTCTTACCTACAATCCAAAGAATTTCCTAAACTGATTGGATAGGACATCAAGGCAAGTCTTTAGCCTGGGCTTTGTGTTTTAACACCTGTGATTACAGCTTTTACGTGGCAGAGGCAGGAAGATTTCCCATTCAGTCAGGATGGGGATGAATAGCAAGACTCTGCCTCAAAAAGAAAGAAAGTGATAGCCTAGGGTTAGAGGGAAGGGGAGGTCCTCCTCTCCTATCAGAGGACTTGGGGAGGGGCATGGGAGGAGATGAGGGAGAGAGGGTGGGATTGGGAGGGGATAAAGGAGGGGGCTACAACTGGGATACAAAGTGAATAAACTGTAATTTATTAAAAAATTAATTAATTTTAAAAAAGAAAGAAAGTGTTAATCTCAAAGAGGAGAAAGACTGCCCAAATCATCATGGCCAAATTAATTAAAGCAAGCTCTTTCATTCATATATTCATGCTGCCTTCCCCTAAGGTGGGGTTCAAAACGTCAGCGCTAGATGTGGGGGAGATTAGGTTTTTATAGCTCAGGGGTAGGGAGTTGGTTTGCCAAATAGGGGGTTTAGTAGGCAAACAGGCAGAGTTACAGATACAGAACATAACAAAAGTGGTCATATTACACAATGGAATACTACTCAGCCATTAAAAACAAGGAAATCATGAAATTTTCAGCTGAATGGTGGGATCTAGAAAAGATCATCCTGAGTGAGGTATCCCAGAAGCAGAAAGATACACATGGTATATACTCTTACAAGTGGATACTAGACCTATAAGATAGGATAAACATACTAAAATCTGTACACCTAAAGAAGATAAACAAGAAAGAGGACCCAGCGTAAGATGATCAATCTTCACTTAGAAAGACAAATGGGATGGACATAGGAAGTAGGAGAAAACAAGTAACAGGACAGGACCCTACCACAGAGGGCTTCTGAAAGACTCTACCTAGCAGTGTATTATCAAAGCAGATGCTGAGACTTATAACCAAACCTTGGGCAGAGTGCAGGGAATCATATGAAAGAAGGGGTAGTTAATATGACCTGGAGAGGACTCCACAAGGACCTACTATATCTGGGCACAGGAGTCTTTTCTGAGACTGTTTCTCCAACCAAGGACCATGTATGGATATAACCTAGAACCCCAGCTCTGATGTAGCCCATGGCAGCTCAGTATCCAAGTGAGTACCCTAGTAAGGGGAACAGAGACTGTCTCTGACATGAACTCAGTGGCTGGCTCTTTGACCTCCCCCTGCCCCTGAGGGAGGAGCAGCCTTGCTAGGCCATAGAGGAAGACATTGCAAGCCAGTCCTGAAGAGACCTGATAAGCTAGGGTCAAATGGGAGGGGAAGAGGGACTTAGAGAGAGGCAGGGAGGATTGGGAGGGAATGAGGGAGGGGGCTACAGCTGGGATACAAAGTAAATAAACTGTACTATAAAAAATATAAATTTAATTTAAAAAAAGTGCTCATATAACAACAGGTATTAACAGCCTTGCCCGAACTGGTACTTGATCTGTAGACCAGGCTGGCCTGGAACTCACAGCAGATCCACCTGCCTCTGCCTCCGGAGTCCTGGGATTAAAGGTGTGTGCCACCACACCTTGTTATTGTTTGGTTTCACAAATCCCTCCGATCTGCTGCAGGGCATGACTGGCAACCCCCCCCACACACACCTTGAATTCCTAGCCCAGAGGCTGGGCTTTCTCTCAGAGAAACATTTTGATACCTGGACATTTTGATACCCTCTTCCCCATCTTTCTCTGTTCTCTTTTTCTATCTGTGCAAACTTCATTCTCTCTCCCTCCCCCTGCATGAGGCCTGAGAACTGCTGGCAATAAACCTGAATTTATGTACTATACCTTTGTCTTGCAATGTTCATTCTGCCATTTCAATCTGCTATAAGAACCTTTTAAGACAAAGGTGGGTTGCAAGGTGATCTGGTCATAACACAGAGAAACCCTATCTTGTAAAGAAAATTTATTATTTTTTTTATAAATACAAATATTTATTATTATTTATTTATTAAATTTAAAAAAAAAGTGTCTCTGTGTGTGGACATATGTACATGAATCCTGGGGCCTACAGAAGCCAGAACAGGGTGTCAGGTCCTGTGGGATGGCAGTTACATGTAATTGTAAGCTCCTTGACTTTGGGGCTGGGAACTGAACTCATATCCTCTGGAAGAGCAGCAAGTGCTCTTAAGCTCTGAGCCATTGCGTCATCTCTCCAGTGCCTCAGGGAATTTTCTTTTCTTTCCTTTTTTCTTTTTATTTGGTTTTCTTTTTATTTGACTTTCTCTGTGTAGCTTTGCCTGTCCTGGACTTGCTTTGTAGACCAGGCTGGCCTTGATCTCACAGTGATCTTGCCTGCCTCTGCCTCTTGCCTCCTGAGTGCTGCATCAAAGGTGTCACCATGCCCAGCTATGGAAAATTTCTTAACAAAGATGTTTTAACTCTTCATTTTACACTTCTATATAACCTTTTAATTTTTAAAATTCAAGAATAACTTTTTATTGGCTGCATGCTTCTTACACATTAGTTATTATGTTGAGTTCTACAGGCACAGAGACAACTAGGATCAACATACTAGAAATATAAGAATCATGAGTTGTAAGGGCAGGTTTATTCCAGTCCACTGATGACTGTTCACTTTTTTTTTTTTTTTTCTTTTAGAACAGGCTGGCCCGAACTCACAGAGATCTGCCTGCCTCTCCCTCCCTCTCTTCATTTTTTTTTTTTTTTTTTTTTTAGCATTTTCATAGTATTTGTCCTCATTCTTTGTTATAATTAAACTTTTTTTTTCCTTTTCTTTACAAGATAGGGTTTGTCTGTGTAGCCTTGGCTCTTCTGGAATTAGCTCTGAAGACCAGGCTGGCCTAGAACTCACCTGTATCTATCCGCCTCTACCTCTTGAGTGCTGGGACTAAAGGCATGTCCCATAACACCTGGTCCATTTTTCTTTTTCAAGGCCAAAGGAACTACTTACAGGCTTCACTTGCTTGAAGGCCATTGTATTTCTTTGACTTAGACCTCAGAGTTAGTAATACAGCCCATACTTCTTGAGCGCTAAATTCAAGATTTCCTGGATCGGGTTCTACCTGCCCCTGACTTGCTCTGGGGGAGAAAAGGCTCTTCAGAAATGAGAGGCAATAGCTTAGGCAGACTTTGAAACCTTGCCTTGATGTTTAGCACATTTGGATCAGAGTGTCTAGGTCTCAGGTCCTCCTCAAATGCTTGATGAAAGAACTTTAGAAGGGTCCAGTTTCCCAAAAATCACAGTTAGGGAGGCCCAAGGACCCTGAGTTCTCTCAGTTTTCCCAGTATTTGGAATACAGATGAAGCGCTAGTCGCCATCTTGGTATCAAATGCCAAGCAAGCAGCCACTGGCGTCGTTCGGTAACCACGGCGACACTCTGGCTTTGCTGTAAACTACAATTCCCGTCAGCCGATTTCCCCTCCTGGCTCGCGAGTGCTCTACATTTGGCTTGCACACAGTCGCGACTCTACGCAGTGACTCGTGGGAGTTGCTGTTCACTGCTTGGCCTTGCTACTTGCCACACGACGCTTCAGAACTACAAGTCCCGTGAGGCAGCGGAGCGCGCACGCGTAGAGCTGCGGTCCGCCTCGGGGGGGCGGGGAGGGGGTGCCGCCAGTGCCAGGAGGTAAGAGAGGGCGGGGGAAGGAAGAGGAGGCGGGATCCGGGCGCTGCGTTGGCTGCGGCCTGGCACGAAAGGGGCGGCCCCGGCGGAGAGCAGACCCAGTAGCCCGGGCGATTATGGACCCGGCAGAGGCGGTGCTGCAAGAGAAAGCGCTCAAGTTTATGGTGAGGAGATGGTGCGGGCCGGGGAATGGTGGAGGCGGCGGCGTTGGCGTGTCGCTGAGCTCAGGCCTGGGTCACACGCTCACCGCAGGAGGGGGCAATGGGACTCCGGGCCAAGGCCGGTGTCGGGGCCGAGGGAGGGACTGGACCGGAGCTCGGAGGAGGGTGCGGGAGGGTGCAGAGGGGACCCTGGGGTGGGGGCAGCAGCTCCGCCATCTTGTGGAAGAGAGGCCAAGTGACAGCGGGAGCTCATTCGAGGTGGGGGCTCCTGGCGGCGCGCGGGGCCCTAAAGGGAAAGGGGCGTGGGGACAGTTACTGAAGAGCGGAGGAACCCGAGTGGAGAGACGCCTGTGGACGCTGCGGGCAGGGGCCTTACGGTGTCAGGGTTACGGGTAAGGCCTGGGAGAGGGGGTGCGTTCAGGAGTGGGAAATAGTGGGGAGCTTAGGAAAATGGTAAGGTAGACACTGGGGACAGGGGGAAACTGGGCAGGGCTGGGTACTGATAGGTTTAACGGTGAAGGAGGGAAAGCCCAGGCTAGGGAAGGCAAGTAGTTGTGTTTCATTCAGCTGGAAAGATAGTCTTTGCCTAAGGGCTAAGGGTGGAATCCCAGTTGGCCAAACTAATGTTCGTAAACTCTGGAAGAGGCCTTATTTAAGAAGGACTCAGACCTAGGGCTACCGTGACAGTTCCTGGGAGAGAAAGACAGTATTGACTGTGAGCTAGAATTACAAATAGCTGAAAGGAGATACATGCTCTGCTTTGAAGGAGAGGGGCACAGTTATTTGTAGTAAGGACAAAGTGATGAAAAGAATGCAGGTACAGGTAAATGGGGATAAGATTAATAACCGATAAGAGAAGCAAAACAAAACTTAGGCCTTAAGTGGTGAGGCAGTAAAATGTGGAGGCCAAGTGCTGTATCACCCTGTGGGAGAGGAAAGGCCTTGGAGAAATGATGAGAGCTGTGAAGAAATTCTAGAGGGAGGATGTAAGTAATAGAGAAAGTGAGCTAAGTCAGGATTGGTGGTTTCCTGTGATATTTAGATTGAAGCACAGTGTGGGTGACATATTTTGAGGGTATGGGTAAGCCCTTAGGACCTGTTTCTTCAACTTTGTATGGTGCTTTTCCTTTGCTGTGCTTGTGTTTGGCAACTTTGACTAGTCTGATATTTGATGCTTTTAATCTGATGCTTCTTGTGTATCAGAGGTGTGGACCAGCTTCTGGCTACATTTAAGGAGTAAAGAGTGATGGGATGCACAGAGTTTTAGCCTAACAGGTGGTCTCAGGGACATAAAATTATTTCCAATCAAGTTTGGCTTTTTCAGAAGTAATTAAACCCATCATTCCAAATAGCATTTCTTTGTTGAATAGTTGTTTTGTGTCTTTGCCTAAAATGCCATAACAAATTAGATAAACGTAGACACTAACTCAGTTAAAATTGGGTTTTAAGTTGCCCTAGTCATATTTATAGAAGCTGGTTTATAGAAGTTTTTATTTTGAGGGCTGGAGAGATTGCTCAGCAGTTAAGGGTATTGCTGCTCTCCCAGAGGATGAAGGCTTCTTTCCCAGTACCCACATGGCTGCTTACAGTGGTTTGTAACTCTCCAGTCCAAGGGGATTCTGCGACCCCCTTTCGGCCTCCCTGGGCACCAGGTACACAAGTGGTGCCCAGACATACATGCAGACATCCATACACTGAAAATAAATGAATAAATAAAACTCATTAAAAGGGGCTGGAGAGATGGCTCAGTGGTTAAGAGCACTGCCTGCTCTTCCAAAGGACCCAGGTTCAATTCCCAGTATACACATGGCAGCTCAAAACTGTCTGTAATGCCAATTCCAAGGGATCTGACACCATCACACTAATAGACATAAAATAAAGTTAAATAAGTTTTAAAAAACTCATTAAAAAATAAGGCTGTGGTGACTCACACCTTCAGTCTCAGCACTTGGGCGGCAGAGGCAGGCAGATCTCTGAATTCAAAGCTGGCCTGGTCTACAAATTGAGTTCTAGGACAGCCAGGGCTACACAAAGAAACCCTGTTTAGAAAACAACGAAATTCTTTTTATTAGTACCTTTAGAAACACCTAACTAAAGTTTGTCATTAGTAAAATTCTATTGAGCCTAAAGATATTTCTTGAATTTCTGTCCTGTGTTTACATCCTAAAAATTAAGAGACCTCAAGGCTTGGAGTTGTGGCTTATACCTTATAATCCAGTATTTAAGAATAGAAGCTGAGACAGGCCGGGAGGTAGCCCCCCAAAATAAAAACTGCCCACGCCTTTAATTGGGTAGGTAGGTATATCTCAGTTTGAGGCTAACTTGGTCTATTTGAATTCTAGAATGCCCTGTCTCAAAAATCCATAAAAATAAATAAGAAAGAAAGGAAAGAAAGAAAGAAAAGAAAAGAAAAGAAAAGAAAAAGAAGATAATACTCCTGCTGAGTCAGGAGTATTGTCATGATTTTAAGGGCAGCTTGGGCTACAGAATTAGACCCTGTTTCAAAAGACAATAAAACAAATAAGCTGAGTGCTTTCGGGCAAGCCTGTAATCCTATTGCTTGGGAGACAAGGCAGAAGGATCTGGAGTTAAAAAACCAGCACGTTAATGCAGCCTGGGCTACATGAGACCCTGCTTACAAATAAGCAAATCTGCAAAGAGACCTTGACATTTCGGGGGAAGGGAATGGAAATAAGCCAAGGCTGCTTTTATCTCCTCAGCCAGTTTCAAGATGTAAGTGAGAAAGTGCTTAGTTTTTCTAGTTTAGAGGGTTGACTCTCAGCACGAGCCTGACACTTCCTCAGATTTCTGGAATAACATATGCAATAATGAGACTTAGAGATCATAAAGAGACATTATGAGATCATCCTTTTTTATTCCTCTGAACCACTTGAGCTCTGCTTTGTGTCGTGAGTTAGGCATTGATAGTGGCCTGCTGATTGAGTCAGGCGGACTTGGACATGGCGAAGGAACAGTTTGCAGTTTTGAGGGCACCACACATTAATAAATGTTGAGTCAGTCATAGGGAGAAGCAGCCAAATTTTTCTTTTATTTTAGTTACTTTCTTTATTGACCTTGCCTGCTGTTGTGGCTGCTTTTTGAGGAAAGGACAACTGGAGGAAGAGTTGCTAAGGAGGAACGCCTCAGTGAGAGCAGCAGAGAATTAGGATTCTCTTTCAGCTCAGTCACAGCCTTATTATGAATCTGAGTAAGTCACGACCTCCCCTGGTGCCATTTTCCCCACTGTACCATGTCCATCTGTTCAGAGTCAGTTTTAGGATAGAGAAGGTATTTTATCTGAGCTAGCATCAAGCAGTTAATGCATAGTGTACAGTGGAAGCACTATCCTTTTAGTCAAACTGACATTTTTTGTGTTTCCCATCAGTTGCTAATTTGGTACAGAACTTTTTTTTTTTTTTTTTTAAAGATGTTCTCTGTGTAGCCCTGGCTGTTCTGGGACTTGCTCTTTAGACCAGGCTGGCCTCAAACTCACAGACATCTGCCTGCCTCTGTCTCCTGGGTGCTGGGATTAGAGGTGTGCACCACCATATCTAGTTTTAGTTTAAAGAATTTAATGTAAAATTTATCGAGAATGTCAACATGGAATACTGGCATGAGTTAACTTAATATCGCATTACTGTAGTACTTGGTCCAGGAGTTTTACAATGAATTGTCAAAAAATGCTATCAGAAATTTTGAGCAGACTGTCATGCATGGTCTTGCCCTTGGATACTTGTGAAAAGTAGTGATTATTTAACTTCTGAAAGCAGAGAAGTGAAAAGAAAGCAGCAGTTTGTACGAAATAGTCTGTGTGCTGATGTCTCTCATCCAGCTTTAGTGGGGCCTTAGGGGCCTTTCCTTAGTCAACAAAAGTATAAACCTCAGAAAAGATAAGCGCTAGAAGAGGGCCTGAGCAACAAAATGAAGACAAGGGAGAGGAGCTAGGCTACATGGATATGAATGGGGGAATAATGAGATTACTAAGGAAGAAACTGGTGTTTAGTTTAAGAAATGGGATAAATGTATTCTTTTCCAGCCAGTTCCGAGATCGAGCAAGAGAAGTAATTTTAAGCCTTAAAAAATTATTTTATGTATATGGATATTTTGTCTGCATGTACATCTGTCTGCACACCAGAAGAGGTTATTTAATCCCTTGAGGCTACAGTTAGAGATGGTTGTGAGCCATGATGTGGGTGCTGGGAATTGACCCCTGAAAGAACAGCCAGTGCTCTTAACTATATTCCCAAGACATTTTTTTTTTGGGGGGGGGTCTGTTTTAATTTGTTCTTGCTTTTTGTTTTTTGTTTTGTTTTGTTTGTTTTTTGAGACAGAGTTTCTCTGTATAGCCCTTGGCTGTCCAGGACTTTGTAGACCAGGCTGACCTCAAACTCATGAAGAACTGCCTGCCTCTGCCTCTGGGAATGTTGGGATCAAAGGCATGTACCACCATGGCCTGCATTGTAAAGACAATTTTATTTGGGTTTTTATTTTGTTTGTGACAGGCTGTCTTGCCCAGGAGGCCTGGAATTTACAGGGTAGCTCAAGCAGGCCAAGTGATTTTCCTTACCTGTCCTTCCTGGGTGTTGCTCTCACTATATGCCACTATTCGTGCCAAATAGAAATCTCCAGAAGTTCTGCAGTAGATTTTCTTTAACCCAGTGAGATTGATTGCCAGCTGAGTGGTTTACATGTGAAACTAGCTCTGTTGGTCAGTTTCTCTGCATCCTTTTCCTGTTGCTTATTTGTTTGCTGAGACAGGATCTCCATGTGTTGTCCAGGATGCACTCCAATTCTTGGACCTGCTTCCCTGTCATAGATGGAGCTATGGGCATTTGGAACCACACCTACCTTCCCAACTTAAATTAGCTTTCAACAGTTTCTTTTCTGTATTCTCTTATATAAATATCAAGATATAAAATTATAGCCTAATTTTTAAAAAATATGTTTGACAGAATCTCATGTAATCCAGTATGTCTTTTGAGCTGTCTTTTAGCCCAGGATGACCTTCAAGCGTTGAGGTTACAAGTGATCACCATATTTGATGTTTATTGATAATTCTTTGTGCTATTTTCCTAGGTTTGTGTTTGTAGTAGATGTTTTTAATAAATTAATGAAAATGAATTATCAAGCTGGACTTGGTGGTTCAGGCTGGTGTTAATTCAGGTACTGAGGAAGCTGAGGCAATAGAATCTTTGATTTGAGAACAGTTTGGAATACAGAGTGAGTTCAAGGCCAGGATAGGTGACTTAGTGAGGTTTTGTCTCAAAATAAAAACTAAAAAGAAGGATAGGATAGACATTGTCTAGGCCCTGAGTTCAAATCCTGGGGCCTGAAGAGGGTAAAGGGAAAAAAGTGAATTATTGAGTATAAAGTAAAAATGTTATTTTGAGTAGTTGTTTGGATATTCATTTTCTTTCTTTCTTTCTTTCTTTCTTTCTTTCTTTCTTTCTTTCTTTCTTTCCTGCTTTTTGAGACAGGGTTTCTCTGTGTAGCCTTGGCTATCCTGGACTCACTTTGTAGACAAGGCTGGCCTCTAACTCACAGAGATCCACTTGCTTCTGCTTCTCTAGCCCTGGTATTAAGGGTGTGGTGGCACACCCTTAAGTGTGTAGAATAGACCACTTGTTATCTGTTATCTGTATGCTTAAACCCTGAAGGAAAGGAAGTAGATAAAAGAGATTTTTTTTCTGTGTTGAAGGGAGATAGGCTATTATATAAAAATCTTGATCATATATGGATAAAACTCCTAGTCAATAGTATTCTAACACAAATATGAGTAGGAAGAATGAATTTTCTTCGTGCTTTGGGCTATAGCTCAAGGGATATAGCTTGCTTATCATGTGCAAGGCTCTGGGTTCAATACCCAGATATGTAAACAGCAGCAGTAACACCACCACAAACAAACCCCCAAAGTCTTTGTGATAGCAAAATACTTGACAGTCTTACCTGTTTGTAGGGATACTGTATTGTAGCTCAGAAGTCCTTTCTTCATAGGAAGATCTGTTGAAGGCAAAATAGAAAATAGTAACTGAAATTTAACATCTTAGTAATAACTTAGCCGGGCATGGTGGCGCTAGCCTGTAATCCCAGCACTGGGGGAGGCAGAGGCAGGCCAATCTCTGTGAGTTGGAGACCAGCCTGGTCTACAAAGTGAGTCCAAGATAGCCAAGGTTACACAGAGAAATCCAACCAAGCAAAAAAGTAGTCAATGAAAAGAAATGTAAAAACTAGAGCTCAGTCCTCAGCACCCAATTAAGATTTCCTCTTACCTTAACAGCAAGTAGTGGAGAGTCTGAAGTTTGGGAGCAAGGTCAATTGTATTTTAATGGTATTGACCAGTTTTCCATACTGGCCACCCCGTACTTCTGGGATCTTTGGGTAGAGCAGCCTGATGCATATTCCCTTTAACTTTCTAAAGCCCAATAGAGAACATCTTTACACATGGCTGAGATAACAAACGTAGAATAGGTAAATTAAATTAATGTTGAACTGAGAATATGGTTGATCTCTGAGGCACTATCATCTTAGTATATTATTTCACTTCATTCTCCCAATAATCCTATGAGGCAGATTATTTCTGTCATTTTTTACATAAGGAAACTGATTTCAAAGAGATTAAATAACTTGCTCAAAGTTACTCTGCTAACAAGGAATCTAAGGTCAAACCGAGGCAGCCTCACTCAGAGACCCTCACAGTGTACCCTCCAACTTGTGTGTGTGTATGTGTGTGTGAGAGACCGAGACAGAGAGAGACAGGGAGCACCTATTAGCATGTGTGCAGAGGCCAGAGGAGAACTATTAGCATTCTTCACCTTCTTCCTATTACACAGGGTCTCTCAGAACCTAGAGCTTGCCATTTTTCAGCTAGGCTCAGTCCAAGTGCAAACAGTCCTACCACTGTCCTACCCCAGAACTGGGATTCTGGATGGTACAGCCATGCCTGGCTGGAATTAGTTACAGGCAGTTGTGAGCTGTCCAGTGTGGGTGATGGGAACCAACTATCCTCTACACACTACACAATTTTTCTTTCCTGTTGACTGAGCTTTGACTTTTGATTTTTTGAGACAGGGCTTCTGTGTAGCCCTGGTTGTCCTAGACCAGGCCACCCTCAAACTCCGAGATCTGCCTACCCCTGCCTCCTCAAAGGCATATACCACTCCTACGCATACCTTGAGCCTTGACTATTGTTATGTAAAGCTCCATATTTATT
The DNA here is from genome assembly GCF_030254825.1 of Meriones unguiculatus. Classification (NCBI taxonomy): domain Eukaryota; kingdom Metazoa; phylum Chordata; class Mammalia; order Rodentia; family Muridae; genus Meriones; species Meriones unguiculatus. The sequence goes on from NC_083349.1 coordinate 59,804,981, forward strand.
TCACTTTCTGACTCTGTGCTTGTGCCTTCGATCTTTTTACATTAGTGTTTTGCTCCTCAGTAAGGAAAGCACACTTGATCCTGTCATGAGCACGGCACCCATGGAACCACTGTTGGCCCTGCTGATGTGCTCCTTTGTTTCACAGTTTTGTAAGGACTATAGGTTTTACAGTAGGAACCCAACCTACTTGTTATAAAGGAAACAATCCTATTGCCAAGGGTTCAAGACACCTCGTTTTTGTTAGAGGCTGAATTATAGGAAAACCTCCAACAGTACATCAAATGCTGGACCATTCTGAGTGCCTCTTAGCACCTTCCCCAGAAGAGTGAAGTACATGCTCCTAACCACATCTCTAACCCAGATCCGTGTTTTCCTGTTAGGTAGGTATTAGCCTGAGTCAGATACTTATATCTGGACTAACAGATGTGTTTTCTGATTGTTTGAATTAGCACTGAAAATCTGAGATTCACAGTTATCACAGTGTCATTTATACTAGGACTTGCTATGATTTATTTTCCTTTGAAACAAGATCTCATGTAGCCCAGGATGGCTTTAGACTTGTTGCTGAGGATGACCTTACAGTTCTGATCTACTGCCTTTATCTCCTGAGTGATAGAGTCATAGGCAGGTGCCACTGTGCCCACTTTACAGAGTGCTGGGGACCAAACCCAGGTTTTTGTTACCCTAGGCAAGCACGCTACCAAGTCCTACATCCCCAGCCCTAGATATTGCTATGTAATAAAGAAGCACAAAATACATTTAGTGTTCAGTGGTTGATGTTATAAACTTGTGAGCTTTGGGGGGCATTATTTGATCCAGATGGGCTTAACTGGGTGACTATGTTACACATTTTGGGATTCAGAAGGAAGAAGCAGTGACTTCCTAGAGAAAGCTCTTCTTAGAGTCACAAGAATGGCTAAAAGATTAAGAGTCAGCTGATGAAGTGTCTTTCAGTCATTGCTGTGTATAATAACTGCTAAATATCATTGACCAAAGCCAGCCACATGGTCAACATGTAGTTAAAGTTGCAGAAAAAATAATTTGCACAGTAATGTGCTACATTAACCATAGTTTTTCCTTCTTGAAAATTTTTTTAAACATTATTTACGTATTTACTGCATTGATGTTTACTTGGATGTGTGTCTGTGTGAGGGTGTCAGATCCTGGAGTTATAGACAGTTGTGAGCTGCCATGTGGGTGCTGGGAATTGAACCCTGGTAGCTCACTCCCTTCTCCCCTCCCAATCCTCCCCTCCCTCCCTTCCTCCATGCGTACCCCTCCCCAAGTCCATCTTTTTGATAATTTTTAATTGTTTTTTCTTTTTGCAGTCCTGGGAATTGAACCTAAGGCCTCACACATGCTAGGCAAATGCTGTACCATTGAATTAGAGTCCCAGCATTTTATTTTATTTATGTTAAAACATTTTTACTACTATTTTCTTATATCCGACCACAGTTTCCCTTCCCTCCTCCTCACCCACATGTCTTCACCCCTATCCACTTTTCTGTTTCTCTTCAGAAAAAGGCAGGTCTCCTGTGGCTATCACGGATATCAAACAAACATGGCATATCAAGTTACAGTAAGACTAGGCACCTTCCTTCATATTAAGGCTGACAGGCAACCCAGTGGGAGGAAAAGGGTTCCAAAAGCCAGCAAAACAGTCCAAGATAGCCCCTGCTCTCACTGTTAGGAGTGCCACAAGAAGACCAAGCTACACAACTGAGGGCTCGGGCAAATCCATGCAGGCTCCCTGGTTGTTAGTTCAGTCTCTGTGAGGCCAGATTAGTTGATACTGTGGGTTTTCTTGTGGTTCCCACAATCCTTGACCCCCTCTGGTTCCCACAATCCTTCCTTCTGCTTGATTCCTCGAGCTCTGCCTAAGGGTTTGCCTATGAGTCTCTACATCTGTTTCTATCAGTTGCTGGATGATGACTAGAGCCCCAGCATTTTAAAAGATGAATTTATTTTGTGTGTATGTGCCTGAATTGTAGATATGTGTACTACTTGTGTGCAGTTCTTGTGGAGACCAGAAGAGGGTGTTATATCCCCTGGAACTGGAGATAAAGGCAGTTGTGAGCTACCTAACAGGTGTGTGGAGAACTGAATTTGAGTCCTCTGGAAGCAATTTTTTTTTCTTTTTTTAAAGCCACCTCTTCAGCCCTCTGTGTGTGGGTTTTTGTTTTGTTTTTTTTTTTTTTTGAGATGGGTTTTCTCCTCGTTGTAACCTTGGCTGTCCTGGATGTGCTTTGTAGACCAGGATGTCCTGAAACTGCCTCCCAGAGTGCTGGGATTGCAGGTGTACTCTCTGTCTCTGTGTCTGTCTCCTGTGGTGGAACTCAAACCCAGGGACTGATTTGCATTTGAAAAGTGTTCTGCTCCAGAGCTACAAATGCCAGTTCTGATATTTATCTTTAGTTCAGTTCTTTGTTTCTGTTTGTTTGTTTGTTTGTTTGTTTGTTTTTCAAGACATGGTTTCTCTGGGTAGCTGAGACTCTGTGGACTAGGCTCACTTTGAACTCAGAGTGCTGGAACTAAAGGAATGCACTACCACCATCTGGCTATATTTGGGCTTTTAAACCCTCCTTCCCTCTTCCCTTAGATTTTGCAGCAAGTGCTTTTACTCACTGTGCAATCTTGCTAGATTTTTTTTTTAAAGAGGTCTTATGTAACTTGGGCTAGCCTCAAACTCAAATAATAGTTGAGAATGTCCTTGAACTCCTGATGCTTTTGTGTCCCTTTCCAAAGTACTGTTATTGTGGCTGTTGCTGTTCTTTCTCTTTCTCCCTCCCTCTTGTCTGCCTTCCTCCTTCTCTTCCTCACTCCCTTTCTCTTTTTGTGTGCTTGTGTGTGTGCACCTGTAATCTCAGCATTTGGCAAGAGGACCAAGAGTTCAAGGGTAGCCTTGGCTACATAGTGCCCCAGCCTGTGCTACATGAGATCCTATTTCAAAGCACAACTTAAACCAAAATCAACTACCCCTCCTTCCAAAGAAAACAGGAAGAACTTGGCTTCAGTTGCATGATCAGTGTGCTGTATCAACCTTGTGCTTGTCCTTAGAGAAGAACATTATTGGCTTTCACTTCTGTTCCTGACCATTAGAAGATATAGAGCCTAGAAGTTATGAGTTAGGAGTGGCTGAGTAGACCACTCCTAATCTCATGCTAATGTCGACATTTGTCCTTTAGAGAAGACAAGGAAACAATTCCTATCCCCACAAAGTACCTATCGTGACCATCCCTGCCACACCCCCAGGCTCCTGAGGTCAGCAGCTGCAGCATTCTTTGCGCCCGCTCCCACTTGTTCCAGCTCTTGCCCAGAGCTATTTGTTTTTCTGTTTATTTTTGAGTAAATGTAGCTCAAGCTGGTCTTGAACTTGCTGTTGGCTGTGTAGCTGAGGATGACTTTGAACTCCTGATCTTCCTTACCTCTCCCTTTCAAATATTGAGATTATAGTTATGCACCATCATACTGGGTTTAGAACAGAGATCTTAAATTAACACTGAGTTTTATAACCCAGGAAATGTTAATATCTACCTATCTACCTACTATCTATCTTTTGAGACAAGGTCTCTCTGTAGCCCTCCCTGTCTTGGAACTCCAGGCTGACCTTGAATTCAGAGATTCCCATGCCTCTGGAGTGCTGGGTTTAAAGGTAGAAAGGTCTTCACTACTGTGCCTAGTGACTTTTGTAATTTTTGTTATTATTTGGCCTTGAGGTCACAGTCTTCCTATCTCAGCCTCTCAGATGGTGGGATTACAGGAGGTTGCCACCACACCTGGCTTGCAAATATTTTTAAAGAGCTTGTTATTGAGCCGGGTGGTGGGTACCTTTAAACCCAGCACTCTGGGAGGCATGGTGGATTGCTCTGAGTTTAAGGTCAGCGTGGTCTACAGAGAGAGTAGGACAATCAAGACTACACAGAAATCCTGTCTGGAAAAACAAAAACAAACAAACAAAAAAGTTTTTTATTGAATGTTCATGATCTTTCAAGGACTTGTAAGGTGGACTTGAGACTTGGATATGAAGTTTCAATAAGGTAAGCTGAGATCCAGAAGGAGAGAGTGCCATCAGGCACATGACTCCATACCCAATTTGCAATGTTGATCTTGAGCAAGATGATCAATATCTACTTATCTCCTCAGGCAGCGGTTTCTATGATAGGAGGCAAAACGAAGTGATTGGTGATGAGATGTTTAGTGTTTTAGCTGGTTATTAGGTTGAGGTTAAGCTTGTTTAATGAGTGACTATGGGAGAATTATGCATTCCACAGTTTGTGCCTCTGTTGATCATTGTTGTGTCACTCCAATTTTTATAAAGCTGGAGCCTAATTCCTTTTTTAAGGATTGCAGAGCTTTAAGGTACTGAATCTGTTTTGATGCCAGTCCTTTTCTTTGCTACCAAGGTTCAGTTAGGAAATAGCCTCCTCATTATAACTTGTTTCCACTGGAGAATATACCACTTTGAAGCAGTTTCCAGTACTATATTGTACAGAAATAGATTGTCAGGTGGTGTCATTCAGGCTTGGTTTTTGTATAATTTAGAAAAGGTGACTTAAGTAGAACATTTGGCATATCTTTTTCAAATTGCAGTTAATTATGATGACAGTTAATTATGAGCTCCTTTTTACTCTTTTAGAATGTTGTCCAACTGTAACAAATTTGGCACAATTTGAGTTAAAAACAGACAATTTAAAAGTCAAATGAATCAATTGAAAAGAATCCTTCCTCTTCAAATTCAGCCTCTAACTTTTTTTTTTTAAACCTCCAGCCATACCCAGGCATGGGGTTTAGAAAACGCCATGTACAGGGAGTGACCGTGACCGTGCACGCTTTTAATCCTAGTGCCCAGGAAATATGTATGGCTGGGCTCTGTTATCTCTGCTCAGGTGACAGAAGCCTGAATGAAGCAAGTTCCAGGCCATCCAGAGTTACAAAGTTCCATCTTGTCTCTACAGCAAAAACAGCGGGCACGGGGGAGGGGCAAGGATGGGGCGGAAGAAACTGCAATAGATGATTTCACCTTTTTTTTTTTTTTGTGGTGTGAAGGGATTTATTGTGCCATGAGGGCAGAGAGAAATGGAAAGCATAGACGAGAAAGGGGGATAGGGTGAGGCGCACTAGGAGAGAGAACTCAGTGATTGGAGTTTCAGAGTAGAAACTTTTTATGTAGATACATGTGACTTTTGACTTTGAGAAGTCTTCTAAATATGATCTTTTTACTTGACACAAACTAAAAAGTCATCTGAAAAGTGTATTTGGTGTGTTTCCGAGAGAAGAGTATGGCTATGTAATCACACTGTAAGTGGCTCTATAAGTTTTATGTGGCTAGCTAGACCAACCTCTGCCTCCTGTCTCTGCCTGGTAGTTTTTCTACCTCTGTTTTCCAAATTCTAAAAGCATACTATTGGCCTAAAAAGGATTAAGGTTTTTGTTGTTTGTTTGAGTCAGGATCAAACAATGGAGCTCTGTCTGTCTTGGAACTCACTAGATTGATCAAGTCTGGCCTTGAACTCACAGAGATCCTCCTGCCTCTGCTTCCCCAGTGCTGGCATTAAAGGCATGCATCACCACATCTGGCTGTATTTATTATGTGTTCTTAATTGCTTCCTTTTTCTTTTTTGGTTTTCGACACAGGTTTTCTCTGTGTAGTCTGGGCTGTCCTGACCAGGCTGTCTCCAGCTCACAGAGACTCACCTGCCTCTGTTTCCCTAATGCACAAGCCTTTAATCCACATAGTACCTCATTGAGAAAATATTCACAGTCTCTTGACTGTATTTCTATTTAAAAAGAACTAGAAATGATAGAATGAGGCTTATCTCCTGTGGACATGCTGATCTTTCTTTTCAGTCCTGGGACCTGAACCCAGAGCTGTGCTCACCGATGTGTGCTCCATCTCTAGCCCTTAGAGCTGGTCTCCTTCAGGGGATCTTTAACCTGTAGGCTCAGTACAAGAGTTCACACAAGTCAGCTGAGACATGGATCCAGATATATCGTAGATTATACGATGGAAGCCTGAATAAGACGCTCACGTACTTTTTCTCAGAGAAGCTTCTTTAAATGGTTCTGTTAAGTGTAGGAATGTTCTGATGATTATCTTTTTAATTAAAATGAGAAATCTTTGTTTAAAGTGGCATTCGTTTTTTACGGCCTGTTACAGTCTCTGTAACAATCATTTCTTAAGTCTGAACGTTTTATTTCCAGGAATCCATTTATATAAAACTATGTTTAGACTTAATTAAGGAACGATTCTTACAAAGCTTGTAAATAGCCAGGAAAAAAGGGACGGAAAATCAAACTGACATTCACATTTAACAAAATGACTGTTACAAGGTATCTAATAAGCCATAAAAATACAATAAAGCCTTTTTTATAAGAGTTCATATTTTTTGATCCTTGTTTTCAAAGGTATTTAAGACAAATATCAAAGCTCCCACAGTGTTGAGTGGACCAGTGGTGACTTGTTTGGCTTATAACATACAATGCAGGAGGCTTCCCTGTCCTGTTCATGCTTTCTTTGAAATACTGTGACTGAGCTAGTTTAGATTATAATGTAAATTTTACATTGTGGTATAGTGAAAACCAGACTTGGCTCCCAGGTTCCACTTTCTAGAGATAAGGCATCCAATAAGTTGTTTAACTGCTTTGAGTCTCTTTTCCTTATCTGGAAAGCACTGATACCGTGACCTACTTTTGTGTCAAAGAGCTGGAGAATAAAGGAAACTTTTAAGTATGAAAGTATTTTAGAAATTATAAAGGACTGTAAGCATCTAAAATAATGTTTTCCATAAAGATGGACTAGATATGGCAGCACTTCCCCCAGCTGTTTAAGTTAGGCTTTCATGTAATACAGGCTAGTTCTAAACTTAGCTGGTCTTGAGCTCTTGGCCTTCTGGTCTCTGCCTCCCTCTCTGAAGCTAGACTTATGTGCCACCATGCCTGTCTTTTTTACTCACGTTTGACGCAGGAATTTACAGTTTACAGTGGATGTAGCTGCACTGAAGCTTCACAGAGCATCTGTATTGTTTCTTTTTCATGCTTTTGTTTTGGAGACAGGCTCACCTGGCATAGAACTCCGGATGTGTATAGCTCAGGCTGGCTTCAACTCAATATCTTTTCTTTAACCTCCCACACATTGGATTGAATATATGTGCCACCATAGCTGGTTCCTTCCCCATTTTCATTTGTATGATTATAACAAATACTTTAATCTGTTTGTACATATTTGTGAGAGTCCATGTGCCATAGATATATGCGTGGGGTCAGAGGACAGCCTTGGATGTCAGTCCTTGTTTCCTGCCTTTTTTGAGATAGGGTGTCTTGTTAGCTGCAGCTCATGCCAGGCCTGCTGGCCTTTGAGATTCTCCTGTCTCTACCTCCCATCTTGATGTAGGAACAACCATGACAGATGTGCGACTGCATCTGGACTGATGGAGGTCCTAAGGATCTGAACTCAGGTCCTCATGCTTGCAAGATAGGTAGTGAGCTCTCCCCCTAACTCTCTCTCCTTTTTTTTTCCTCCTTTTTTGATTTTTTTGAGACAGGGTTTCTCTGTGTAGCCTTGGCTGTCCTGGACTCTGCAGACCAAGCTGGCTTTGAACTCACAGAGATCCACCTGCCTCTGCCTCCTGAGTGCTGGGATTACAGGATGCACCACTGTGCTGGGCTCCCCTAGCTCTTTTGATTATTTTAGGAAAAATAATCAAAATTTTGGCTTATTGTAGGAAAATGTCTTTTGAAGAGATAAGTGAAAGCATTAGTGTATTTAGGTTCAAGGGAGCATGCATGTGTCCGTGGAGGACAAAGAGCATGAACTTTAGGTGTCATTTCTCAGGTGCTGTCCACCTCCTGCCCCTTTGCTTTCTTTCTCAGGGAATATGGTCTCCTGAAGCTCAGGTCTGGAGCTCTGCAAGTGTAGAGAGGAAGGGATCTGCTTATCTTCACCTCTCTACACGCAGACCACAGGCTTAACCCACCATGTCAACCTTTTTACGTGGATTCTGGAGATTAAATTCTGGTTCTCATGTTTGCTAGGCAAATACGCTATGAACTAAGTTCTCTTTTTAATCCTTGTTTGGTTTTTTGCTTGTTTGTTTTTTTTGAAACAAGGTCTCACTATTCTTGGGTGGCCTGAGACCATTATGTAGAACAGGCTGGCTTCAAATTCACAGAAATCTGCCTGCCTCTGTCCTCTGATTGCTGGGATTAAAGTGTGCACCACTATCCCTGTCTTAGTTCTAATCTTTAAAAAAAAATCTACAGTAAATTTCTGAGAAAGTAGTGATGACTTGTGCTTCTCACCTGGACTGGTCAGCTGTTAACATTTGCTACATTTTTCTTCTTATGTGGCTGCACTTTTTTTTTTTTTTTTTGTAAATCGTTCATGGGTTTCAGGTGTGATATTCCGCCTCTGCTTTTGCTTGTATTTCTTTGTTTTTTAAGACGGTAATTTAGGCAATGTTCTATTGTGAAGAAACATAACCACAGCAACTCTTATTAAAAAAGCATTTTATTGGGGCTTACTTACAACTTCAGAAGTTTAGTCATGGCAGGCAGCATGGCGGTGCGCAAGGCATCACATGGAGACACAGCTGGGACTGACCCATCCGGATCTGCCACTGGCAGCAGGAAGAGAGAAACTCTTTGGACCTCAAAGCCCAACCTAGTGACACACTTCCTCCAACAAGGCCACACCTAGTCCTTTCAAATAGAGCCATCCCTGGTGACCAGTATTCAAATCTATGAGCCTGTGGGGACCATTCTCATTTAAACCACCGCATCTCTTTAGCCTTTGCTGTCCTGGTACTCATTACATAGACTAGGCTGGCAACAAACTCAGTGACCTGCCTGCCAGGTCAGACCTGGTGCATGTATTTCTTAAAAGCAAGAATATTTTTCTTGCTAGGCATGATTGCTCGTGTCTTTTAATCTTAGCACTTGGGAAGCTGATGTAGGTAGATCTCTGAGTTCAAAGCCAGCCTGGTCTATATAGTGAGACCTTGTTTGAAAAAAAATTCAAAACAAAACAAAAAACTTCTTTATAACCATGATATCATATTCTACCCAGGAATTTTAATATTGATAAATCAATCAATCATTTGATGTACAGTTCATAATTCAGAATTCCCAATATTCTCAGTAATGTCCATTTCTGCCCCCTAGCCCCAGCCTCAGTGATCTGACTCAGGGCTTTCTGCATGGTACATCTTTTATTTCTGAGCTATAGCTTCTGTTTTGAAATATGCAGGATAGAGGGCAGGAATACTGGGACTCAGTTGGTAGAATTTGGCTAGCTAGCATGCAGGAAGCCCTAGGTCTTGTCTCCAGCATAAACCGGGCATGGTAGCAAATTACTATAAATCTTAGCACTGGGAAAGGGGTGACTGGAAAGTCAAAAGTTCAAAGTCATCTTTTGTTACTTAGAGAGCTACATATTGAGTTGAGTCTCCTGGGATAGATGATAATCTGTCTCAAAAACTTCCTACACTAAATAAGAAACTAACACAGGAGTAAATCATGTCCTGTGTAACGTCTTTTAGCTTTTGTCAGTTTATAGTAGTCCCTCAATGTAACATGGTTTACTTATGAAATTAACACCTTTTTCTTCGTCCTTTGGAACTAGTCTTTCTGTAGACCAGTCTGACATGAAGCTGGCAGTTCTTGCTTGTCTTAGTCTTAGGAGTGCCCTGGCACTTCCATGTTAAACCATCACCCCTGGCACCTGAAATTCCAGCTTTTCGCTTATAGTCTGGGGATAGTTCTTTCTTTAGAATGCCCCATATCTGGGTTGTCTGGTTCTTCATGATAGATTTTAAGACTTTTTTTTTTTAGCAGGAAAATGTGTGTTGTAGTTCCTTATTGTGCTTTACCAGAAGCTACATGATGTCATTTTGTCCTGTTACTGCTAATATTAAGTGATCTTTTTATGAGGGCACTGTTTGCCTCACTTTTCCATTTTAAAGCTATGGCCTCTGATTCCAGCTCCTATTTTAAAGATTTTTTTTTTCATGAAAGATTTATTTTTGGGGCTAGAGAGATGGCTTAGCAGTTAAGACAACATGCTGCTTTTGCAGAGGACCTGTATCTGGTGACGTCTGTAACTCCTGCACATGGCGATCCAAGACCTTTGACCTCAGGCATCTGCACTCACATTTACCCCCAGATCGACACATACACTACACATAATTAAAAATAAATCTTATTTGTACGTGCGTGCGTGCGTGTGTGTAGGTCAGAGGACTGCTTTTGGGAGGCCATTGTCTCTTGTCTCATTAAGGCAGTCCTCTCAGGCTGGCTGGCCTGCTTTGTTGTATGGGTGGGTTCAGATTATCAGCAAGTATTAAGTCAAGTAATAAGAATAAGTAGTGAGTGCTTTTACCACCGAGCCATCTCAAAGGCCTCCATATTGGTCTTTTACAGAGTTCAGTTTGTTCACTTGGACCTTAACATGAATGATATGGTCTCCTGTGTTGGTCTGTCTGCTTGACAGTATATCTGTGACTAATAAGTGTTCAGCACATTGAACTTAGAGACAGTATGATTATTTTGTTTTCCAAAATTGTTTCACTCAGTGGTCTTAGCATCCATTGGTGGTTCTTCTGTCATTAACAAATTTATTTTTAGTTGTTCTAAGTATTTTTTTTTAAATACTTGTTTAAAATGGTGGCTTCCTGTTTTAGGAAGGCATTGTTAGGATCTTTATTATCATTTTTTTAACTCAAACCAATTAAGATTTAATTAAAATGTTAATTTATCTTTTTAACTTAAAAATGTGTATGAGTGTTTTGCCTACATTTATGTTTGTGTTGTATAGTGCCTTCAGAGGCTAGAAGAGGGCAACTTGAGTTAAAGTTGTGATCTGCCATGTGGGTGATGGGAATTGAACTTGTGTCCTCTGGAAGAGCAGCCAGTGCTTTTAACCATCAAGCCATCCCTTCAGCCCACCTTTACTGTTATGTGTGGGCTGGTATGTGGCTGCCACAGTGCGTGTGTGAGAATCAGAGTTCACTCTTGTGGACTTGGTTCTCTTTCCATCTTACTGTGGGTTCCTCTAGTTGGAGGCATTCTCTCTCTTCTCTAGAACCAGCTTGTCAGGCTTGTTTAGCTCGTGCTTTTACCCTCAGAGCCAGTTTGGCAGCCAGAAGGTTTCTTAATTTTTATGTCATGATTGACAAGGGTAGATGCTTGAATTTTTTTTTTTTTTTTAGATAGAGTCTTACTTACTCTGTAGTTCAAGCTAGCCTGGACCCACTTTGCTCAGGTTGGCCTTGAATACAAACTATTCTCCTACTTCAGCTAGGATTATAGGCATGAATCACTATGCCCGGCATTTATTTGAGAGAGAGAGAGAGAGAATCATATCAGCCTGATTGCTCTGGAAGAGGGGTCCTTCCTGCTTCTGCCTCCTCAGCTCTGAAATTGCTGATATGAGCCACTACTCCCAACAAGTTTTTAAAATTACGTTTGTGTGTATGTGCATGTGTGTATACATGTGCCATGACTTTCTTTACCATGCAGAACCCAGAGATCAAACTCAGGAGGTCCGGGTAGGTGGCAAGCACCTTTACCTGCTCCGCCATCCCATCAGCTAGATCTTTATCTTTAATGAAAATATTAATATGGTAGGTGTGGTGGTATGCTTATAATCACAGCACTCTGGCAGCTGAGGCAGGAGGATTACAAATTCAAGACCATTTGGGGCTTCATTCCTAGCAAGACCCAGTCTCATAAACAGTAACAAAAACAGAAGACAAAGCCTTACTTAGGCTCCTTAAAGAAAGGCCGTTAGAGTGCATTACCATTGTCTGGAGAGCTGTGGGTCTCTCCTGGACTTGCCTACTCTGTAGGTCTGTATGCCTCAGTGTTTCCAGGCAAAGCTGCTGGTTTGGGACCACACTTTAAGAACCACTGTGGCTTCTATAGGCCTGTTAAACCAGAACCTTGCTTATAGAATGTGATTTTGGGGGCCTTTCCCCCCTTCCTAGCTCTACCAGAATAGTGGGACTGTGGTATATTGGAATAATTGGAAATTTGTAGTAGAAGATTTTGACAAATACTGGGAAAATTTTAACAACTGGCTAAATTACTGAATTAGGATCTCATTAGCCCAGCTAATCCAAAATTGGCTGTGTTGTAATGAAAATGGTAATAGGTTATTTTAAAACTTATTATAGCACTTAATATTGTTGAATCTTTTGTACTGTGATCTCTGTTTTGACTGATTTGGGTAGGCATCCACAGTCATCAGTTTGGGCTTTCCAAGTATGTAAGTGATCTCTTCATTCTCTGTAGAAGCTTGCTTCCGTTACATCTTGCCATTAAGCAAGTGGAAAATTTGTCATGTCACTGGAATACTTTCACTTTTATAGAAGTTATCGGGTTGACCCTCCTTTGCTTCCTCTATTAGAAAAGCTATAAACATCAGAGAGAAGAGGATGACCTTAATATTTGCTTCCCGACTAAATCACAGCCTTGAAGCAGCTATTTCTTTTCGAATAAGAAGTTTAATTTCACGCCCTGATTAGTGCTAGTGCGTGCAGGTGGATATTTCTTCTATGCAGCTAAACTGCTCTGCCCTTGCAAATTACTTGCCAGTCAGCAGAACTGTAGCTTCTTATGTGTAGTTGGTGGGGAGTTATACTTCTTATTAGTAAGTTTTCTGTTTTTGTTTTAAATTATAGGCCAGGAGTCATGGTGCACCCCCGTAATCCTAGCACCCAGAGGTAGAGATAGGCGGATCTCTGTGAGTTTGAGGCCAGCCTGGTCTACAAAGTGAGTCCAGGACAGCCAAGACTACACAGAAAAATCCCATCTCGGGGGAAAACAAAACAAAGCAAAACACAGGTTTATGAGGCAGAGGTTGTGACTCAGTTACTAAATTTTGGCTACACTAATTGTTTATTTTTTTTCTCAGAGCTCAAGGATTGATGAGCTTAAATTAACAGCCCAAATTAATTAGCAGTAGGAGTCAGATTTTGTCTCTAGTTGATTAGAAAATCTACTCAGAAGCTAGTAAAAGTGATTTCTTGTGGGGAAGCCCTAAAAAGAAATTGTCTTACTGAGGAGTAAAATACTTTATTGTCAGTTTGAATGTGCAGAGAAGCTTAAAGAACAGGGAGGTAAACTGAGGAAAGATGAAGATTTGAAGTCCAAAGATGGTATTGAAATTTTAATTGTTTTGATTTATTTTATTTTTTTTTAGACAGAATGCCATTATGTAGCTCTGGAGAACTCACTAGGTAGACCAGGCAAACTTTGAACTCAGAGATACACTTGTATCTGCTGTGATTAAAGGTATGAGCCACCATGTTTAGCTGTCATCATATTTTTTTTTTTAAGATTTATTTATTATGTATACAGTGTTCTTTCTGCACGGGTGCCTACATGCCAGAAGAGAGGGCACCAGATCTCATGATAGATGATTGTGTGCCACCATGTGGTTGCTGGGAATTGAACTCAGGACCTCTGGAAGAGCAGCCAGTGCTCTTAACCTCTAAGCCATCCCTCTAGCCAATGTCATCATGTTTTTGTTTTGTTTTATTAGTTACAGTTTATTAACTTTAACTTTGTATCCCAGATGTAGCCCTCTTGTCATCACGCTTTTTTAAGATTTATTTTTATTTATTTGTATGTGCTTGTTTCTCTGTGTGTACTATATGTGTGCAAGTGCCTGTAGAGAGCAGATGGCATATCTGTAAGAGCCAGGGTGGCAGTAGTTTGTGAGCCATCAGCATGGGTGTGAGAACTTAACTCAGCCCCTGGAAGAGAGAGCAGCAAGCGCTCTCTATTGCCGAAGCCGCCTCTTTTGCTTTTTTTTTTTTGAGATAGTCTCACCAAATTGCCCTGTAACTTGCTAAGTAGGACAGATTGGCCTTGAGCTCACAGAGATCCTCCTGCTTCTACCTCTAGAGTGCTAGGGTTGAAGGCTTGGCTACCACACTCACCTGTATTGAACTTTTAGTGGCTTAACTGCCATGGAACTGAAAGGAAGGCTCCTGAACACGGAGTCCAAGGTCTTTGCATACTAGGCATGTGCCAGACCACTGAGATGTACAGTCCCTAAGCATTTTATTTTAAAGTAAGATGGACTTTTATTGACATTGAATCAAGGATAAGTACAATTGGAAGCATAGTCTAGTTTTGGTTTGTCTGTTCTAGACCTATTTATCTAAAATGAAACCTGAGCTAGGTGAAATCCAGCTAAATGAGGCTGGATGGCTCACAACCAACTCTGACCCCAGTTCACAGGAATCTGACCTCTGCTTTCTATGGGCACTTGCACTCATATAGTACACTCACACAGAGAAACAAATAAAAATAAATCTTAAAAATTTGTGGTAACAGTTAAAACATGGTGGTCCATGCCTTTAGTCACAGCAGACACAGGTATTCATGAATCAAAAAGTTGAGGTATCTGGAGGATTGTCTAATCAAGGCTTTTTGGTCCATGACTAAGAACGATTATTTGTATGCAGCAAAATCCTCCCCATGCCACTTAGACTTTGTACATCATTTCAGGAGATTGAGCAATCCACGATTTCTATCTGTGGACCCTAGTTAATGTCCCCTGTATAGCTTGCTTGCTTGCTTGCTTGCTTGCTTGCTTGCTTGCTTGCTTGCTTGCTTCCTTCCTTCCTTCCTTCCTTCCTTCCTTCCTTCCTCCCTCCCTCCCTCCCTCCCTCCCTCCCTCCCTCCCTCTCTCTCTCTCTCTCTCTCTTTCTTTCTTTCCTTTCTTGTGATTGTTTTGTTTTGTTTCTCTGTCTTGTCCTAGGCTGTCCTGGAACTCACTATGTAAGCCAGGCTAGCCTCAAACTTACAGTGATCTACCTGTCTCTGCCTCCCGAGTGCTGGAATTAAAGGTGTTACACCTCCACCATCCAGCATGTGATGTATTTTTTTTTATCATTTGTTGTTGATAATTATCATTTCAGTACAACTAGTTATGACTATTTTAATAAGGGTTTGACTATAAGGTCTGAGCTTCATCATAAAATGTCATTTTGAGATGCTAATGAAATGTTGAGTGTGTTGTTTTGTCGTGTTATGGAAAATGGTACAGTGATGACTTGGCTGGTGGTTATAAAAAAATGTCTTACTGGAACATCCTGTTCTTAATATTCTCATTCCCTTAGCTACTCAGGCAAGCAGCCACAATTTATCCCTGTCTTCAGTGATGGAATTTTTCTTGTCAAGAACATGTGGATAGACACACTTAAATCCTTTGATTCCTATCCTACTGATATTTCCAGGGTATGTCTGCTTTTATCAGTTTTATTAGAGAAATGGCATGACCAAGCAGATGCCCAGCAAGGTCAGTGTACCCCAGTGAGTGCACTTTACATCCAGGAGCAATTGAAATAAACTATTCTATCAAGGTCAGCCTTAAACACTGTCAGCATGTTCCGTTATTTATGCTCTGCAGTCTGGGAGACTGGGAAACATTTATCTTCTTCTCCTTTTCTGCATCCTCTTAGGTATCAGCACTGGGAATGCTGTCCACCCACTTAGCTCATTCAGCAAAGCCAGTGTGTGATTTTTATATCAGCAGCACACCCTGCCCAGAAAACCTGGCTAGAATTCCATCTTACAAGTCCCACATGCTGCTTGTAAAAGCAGTTTTATAAGTTATCAGTAAAATGTATCATGGAATATTTTCTTAAACAACAACAACAACAACAAAAACAAAGCAAATGGAGATAGAAAGACTTCTGGATGTCATCCAAGGTCAGGTGATGACAGCTCGCATTTGAGTCATATTTCCCAAGTGTAAGGTTGGCTGGAAGTCTTTGAACTCGAGTTTGTAGTGACTTAAAGTCTTTTCTATCAGAAGCTTATGAAGATAGCATCCTGTTTCCTACCAGATGTTTCATAGCTCTGCCCTTTACATTTTCAGCTTTCATCTCTGTAGAACTTACACAGGTGATGTGAAGAAGGGATTCCTTACATATTTTTCTCATGGGCTTCAGTGACCTCCAACATTATTTTTTAGAATATGAATTCTCTGCTGATCTGCAGCACTGTCTTTATCACAAGTCGTGTCTTTACATGTATTGGTTTGGTTTTGAACTCACTATTTTGTCCTGCTTATCTCTTTCTAAGAAAGATCGTTCTATACAGTGATCTGGAACTCCTATAAACCAGGCTGGCCTTGAACTCACACTGATCCACCAAGGGCTGGGGTTAAAGGGGTGTGCCGTCGTGCCTGTTCCCCAAGCTCATTCTCAAGGCTTCACTCGTATCCAGTCTATTATCTTGCTTGTTGTTTTCCTAAAATATGTTCCAAATTCATCTATTGCTGGTTCCACCACTATTGCCTTTTTTTTTTGGATTGCCATAATATTTTTTTTTTGTGGGAAAATACTTTAAATGTTTTTTTCTTTTTGAATCTGATTTCAATAGGATTGTCAGTACTCTTTCAAAATTTTTTTTCTCTTCTTTTTTTTTTTTTTTTTCCTCTTTCAAAATTTAAACTGAGAAATTTCTTACACCTTCCTTTTACTCTTAGACCATGCATGGTAATTACATATTGGTTGGTTGGTTAGTTATTTATTTGCTTGTTTGTTCGTTTATTTATTTCTTCCTGACAGGGTTTCCCTGTGTAGCCTTGGCTGTCCTGTACACTTTGTAGACCACGCGGGCCTTGAGCTCACCGAAATCCGTCTGCCTTTGCCTCCCAGAGTGTTGGAGTTTCATGCATACGCCACTGTGCCCAGCTACATAGTAGTTTTTATTTTGCTAAGCAAATGGGGTTTTTCTTACCAACCTCTTAGGTCAGTATTTTCAATTTCCAAGACAAATATAACTGGCCGTTTATAGAGCTTTTAAAAATTTGTTTTGTGTGTATATATGTTTTGGCTGCAGGTGTGTATATGCACTCTGTGTGCTTGCTGAGGTCACAACAGGGCATTGGATCCTTTGGACTGGAGTTCTGGCTGTGAGCCACTGTGTGGGGGTTTAGATGGAATCTGAGTCTTCTGCAGGAAGCAGCAAGTGCTCTTAACTGCTGAACCAACTTCCTAGCCCATTGTCGAACTCTTGGAAGACTACCTGATGGCTCTTATTTGCTTTTTCGTTTGTTTCTTGAGACAGGATCTTACCTTGAAGCCCAGGCTGGCCTTGAGTTTGGAATTTTCCTTACCCAGAGTACAGGTTACAGGACAAGACAGAGAGGGTCCTGCCCATCTCCTCTCCGTCTCTAGGCATATGCATCTTCCTAAGGCTTCTGTTCCACCAGGCAGCTTGCAGACATTCTTTCTGCTGTGGATCCTGGATGGTGGCAGTGAGGGCTTGTGCCTCAGTCTCCAGTTGAGATATTTTATAAAAGGTCACAGTAGTTAGAGCAAGCATATTTTATATCTTTTAAGTCTTGTGGGTAGTTTAGATGCATTATTTCATACTCGTGTAAAAAGAAATAAATATAAATGATTATCACATGTTGAATTTTATTTTCAGTATTTAATGTTTTTTACCTAGAAAGTCTTTCCTGAAACAGTATGTGAAGAACATGGATTTCTTGACAGCATTCAGTTCAAATCCTTGACTTTGACCCAGAGTAAGAGTGAACAACTTCAATTTCCATACCCAGGAAGCAGAGCCTGTGGGATCTCGGAATCTCAGGCTAGCCTGGGCTATGTAAACCTTGTCTCAGAAACAACACCAAGGATGTGCTTATCTGTATGGTTAGTGGAGCCCCTGCTGGGATTCAGAGATTAGCCTGTGAGGGTAGACATGACATGGACAGCAGCATCATTTGAAGTCCTGGAAGATAGGTTTGAGATAGAAAGGTGGTTCTCAAACTTCAAGTGTGAGAGCTACTTTTTGGAAATTTATTACTTTGGAATATATATAAAGTTTGATCATCTTTGTGGCAAGAGGCCTAATATACTAAAATACTAAAATGTAGTGCTCTTACAGTTTTTCTTTTTTTTAATTTATTTTTTTTTATAAATTACAGTTTATTCACTTTGTATCCCAGCTGTAGCCCCCTCCCTCATCCACTCCTAATCCCATCCTCTCTCCCTCATCTCCTCCCATGCCCCTCCCCAAATCCTCCTCCCCTTCCCTCTGACCCTAGCATATCAGGTCTCGTCAGGACTGTCTTCCTCTGTGGCCTGGTAAGGCTGGCCCCCCTCCCTTGGGGGAAAGTCATCAACGAGACAGCCACTGAGTTCATGTCAGAGACAGTTGCTGTTACTGGTTTTTTAAAAAAATATTTAGGTTAATAAATTATTCAAGTCAATTTATGATAAATACAAACTAGGAAATTGGCTTCGTTTTTTTAGTATGGTTTCAGCTTTTTTGTTTGTTTGTTTGTTTGTTTGTGTTTATTTTGTTTTGATTTTTGAGACAGGGTTTCTCTATGTAGCCTTGGCTGTCCTGGACTCACTTTGCAGACCAGGCTGGCCTCACCTGCTTCTGCATCTCAGAGTGCTGGGATCACAGGCGTGTGTTTGCTTCAGCTTTTATCGGTCAGGCTTCACAGAATGCTCTTCATTCATCAGTATTAGTTGGAGTTGATTCAGAGAGAAGAAAAATGGCAAAATTGATATGTTCCTTAATTTGCTAAGTTTTACCAAAAAAAAAAAAGAAACTAAGAAACTTTCTATCTGCATCATAGCCTTCTAACCCATCTGAAAATTATTTTGAGCACCCATCCTAAGCAGTTCATACATATATTTGTGTCTGTTTGTGCACACTTAGCAAGCCATGTGGAGACCAGAGTTTGACTTTGAGTAGTGTCTTCTGTTGATCACCACCTTATTCCTTTGCATCTACCAACCTTGCTGTAGTCTCTGACTGGAGCTAATGTCTTGCTGCTTTGCCTAGGCTGAAGGGCCAGTGAGCGCTGGTTACTTGCGTCTGCCCCTCCCAGCAGCTGTGCCTAGCTTTTAGGGGTCAGGTGTCCAAATATGGGTTATCTTGCTTACAGAGCAGGCTGTTTACCCACTAAGCCTTTTCCCCTGCCCACAATGAAGGTTTTTGTTTGTTTATTTTCAACATACTAAAAGAGGACGGCAACAGAAGGCTCCACTTGCCATCCGTGCTTGTGGAACTCTTGAGTATTCTATATACCCTTTTATTGATAAGTGACACTTGACCATCTAAGGTCAGACCAAGGGAACCATTGTCAGTCCATATCATGAAAATTAGAAAAGATTACCAGCAACTGCCACCTCTCCTGCGCTCTTGCCACACAGTGCATTTCCGATTAGCTTGAGACTTTATTTTAAAATCAAGCCAAAACTAGAGAGATGGCTCAGCTTGTTGAGGTGTGTCTTGGGCTGTGTAACTCTATCTCTATGAGATCTGATGTTTTCTTCTGGCCACCAAGAGCACCCACTTGCACGTGGAGACACCACACACACACACACACACACACACACACACACACACACCTTTTTTTTTTTTTAAGATTTATTATATATACATTGTTCTGCCTGCACACCACAAGAGGGCACCAGATCCCATTGTAGATGGTTGTGAGCCACCATTGGTTGCTGGGAATTAAAATCAGGACCTCTGGAAGAGCAGCCAGTGCACTTAACCTCTGAGCCATCTCCAGCCCCCTAAAATAAAATCTTGAAAACCAACCAACAAATAAAAAAACCAAGCCAACTAAGCAAATAAACAATAAAATAGAAAGTGAACTTGTAGAAATGATTGCTATGAAAAACCTTAAATTTGTTTTTCATTCTCAGGTTTGGTTAAGTAAATTATAATTTTCAGTTCATTGCATTCTACAAACTTTATTAAATTATATAAGCTGTGATTAAAATGAAAATATGCCTTGTTAATATGTGAAAATCATCTCTAGCAAAAATAGTACAATCTTATAAATAATCTTCTCTATGCCTGCAGGGAACTAATGGGAAATTTAGTAGTGTTTGCATATTTTTCCCTTAAATAGGAGTACTATTTCTGTTTTATTTGTAAGCAGTAACTATTTGTGTCTTGCTGCTTACATGTATATGGCTGTTTACAGGACTGTTGGGGGGTATTTTATCTTTGAGCTGATAAGGGATCTAAATTTAGTGATTAAAGATATTCATGATAGACCTTTTAAGAAATCTTTCCTCTCATCTACTTTCCTTCCTTCATTTTTTCTCTAAGTGCACACGTGGAGGTATGAGTGTGCTCGTGGAAGCCAGAGGGCACCTGGAGAGGCTGGTTCTTTCCTTCCACCCTGTGAGAACTGGAGATCAAACCCAGTTTGCATGCTTGGCAGCAAGCACCTTCACTTTCTGAACCATCTTGCTTGCTTCAAAATAATATTGTAATTTTATATTGCTAATTTTGAACAATAATTGCCTTTGACCTTTTCTGAGTGCCTTTTTTATGTGTGAGATTTTGTAAACACTATGCTGTGTTTAAACTGTAAGTTTCTGTGAATATGAGGTTAAATGGTGGTTAGCAAGTAGCCTACTTCTGTTTTTGTGGTACTCATAGCAAGCGAAGGTGGATTAGTACAGCAGAGGTTTGGAACTGCCTTTATTTCTTTTTATTTTTTTTAATTTTTCTTTATATTTGTTTATTTTTTCTGTGTTTTATTTGCATGTGTGTATATGCAGCATGTGTATTTCTGGTGCTTATAGAAGTCAGAAGAGAGCCATTAGCTACCCTGAACACTTCCCCCAAACCCTTTGGTTTTTCCAGACAGGGTTTCTCTGTGTAGCTCTGGCTGTCCTAGAACTCGCTTTGTAGACCAGGCTGGCCTCAAACTCAGAGTTCTGGGATTGAAAGTGTGTATACCACTCTGCTTGGCTTTTCCCTAGAACTTGTAAGTACAGAACCACTCTCCAGCCCCTTCACTGTATTTACGATTCTTCTACTTTGGGACAGGTATTAGTGGACACTTGCTTGCAGCTTATAATTGCAGTGGTGTTGCTATGTTGTTTTATTATTTTATTTTATTTTGAGACAGGGTTTCTCTGTGTAGCCTTGGCTGTCCTGGACTCCCTTTTTAGACCAGGCTGTCCTTGAACTCAGAGATCCTGCTGCCTCTGCCTCCCTGAGTGCTTGGTAATAAAGGTGTGGGCCACCATGCCTGATATGGTGTTGCTATGTTTTGATTGGAGAACTATGTACTAAAATTAGTCACTGTTACCTATAACCGGGTTTAATAAGATAGTTGTTATTGCTGCTTATTTATTTTTAATTTAAAATATTGTAATTAAAAATTAAGTTAGGGGCTGGAGAGATGGCTCAGAGGATAAGAGCACTTGCCTGAGGACCTGGGTTCAATTCCCAGCACCCACATGGCAGCTCACCACTGTTTACAAATCCAGTTCTGGGGGATCCAATACCCTAACACACATGCAGGCAATACACCAATGCACTTAAAATAAAAATTAAATTAGAATTTTAAAACCCACTTTTTTATGTGTATGGGTGTTTTGCCTGCCTGTATGTCTTTGTAGCACATGCGTGCAGTGTCTACAGAGGCCAGGAGAGGGTGTTGGATCCCCTGGAACTACAGATACAGATGGTTAATTGCCGTGTGTTTGCTGGGAATCAAATCCCTGGGCCTCTGGAAGAGCAGCCAGAGCTCTTACCTACTGAGCCATCTCTCCAGCCTTTAGATGTTGTTTAGTTTTATATGATGAAAGTACTTATGAAAGTAACACTTCCAAGATTTTAAAATTTGGTGATAGATATTTAATTAAAATTCCTTCATAAATTCCATTATTTGTTTTCTTTATAGGGAAATCCAGTGTCTTTAAGAGCACAGTCCCAAAACAAAGTTGTTACATATTGGAGAAAAGCAGAATGATGGTGTTGTTATGGCAACTCAAATGGGGAAAATGAAAAACGCAGATAAGCTTCATCCTGTTGTCATAGTAACCATAGTTGTGAAAATGATTAAGGCTGGTTGAGGAAGGGTATATTACAGCTTTAGTCTGCTGAAAGTAGGTAGTGAAATCAAAGATGGGAAAATGGTTTTAAACACAAGCAGATCTGGTGCCCTAAGTTGCTCGTACCATTGTATACAGACTGCTCTTGGTTCTTGCAGATGATATTTGTTGTCTCATATCATAATGGCCCAAGGGAAAGGTGTATATAGTAACTCTGTGAAGAGGCTGTGAATAAGTCTTTTTGTTGGCAAGTTAGAAAGAAATCAAAGTTAGAAATTTTTGTTCCTAAAATGATTTTTTAAGTATTATTTTTCTCCAGTTTTCTTTTACCATTTTCTTCATTTCTCAGTGCTTAATTTTCATACTTTCTTGCTGTAACATTTTATTCATAAATAGTAAACTGTAACACAAATACCTAAGGTTATTAGTAGTTTATAAAACATTAGGTGCAGTATTTTGATTGCTTATGAACAGATAGATGGATTTGATGGTAAAAGGTATGCATCGTAATGGATGTAAAAAATAATTTTAGCTTTGTCTTTCAAACTTTGTAATAAAAGCTTACATGTAATTTTAAATGCCATTATTTCTTTCACATCTTCTATTCATGCATCAAAGCAAAAATGCTTCATCCACCAGAGTGGAGACGTGTTAGGAATAAGCCTGATGGAAGCTGTGTTCTTTGTTCAGCAGCTGGCTGCTTGCACAGGTTTCTGTGGTAATGGAATTGGCATCTCTGTATGAGAGTATCGATCCTGCTTCATAGGTGTGGTGTACAAAGTCGGCCCGTTACAGTGTGTTAAAGTATTTGAGAGCAGTTTATATTACAAATGAGATGGAGGGAGATGGAGTTCTGCAAGACTAGGTATGGACACATGCTGTAAATATCCATAGAACTGTAGATTATTTTTCTAAAAATTCACATCTAAATGCTCATATTTCCACCCACATTTCATTGCAAATAACTGACCATTAACCTGAGCTGGAGCTGCTTACTCTACTGTCATCCCTCTTACCCTTGAGTACAGGTTTATGGATAAACTCTGTTGAAGCAAAGTTAGTGAAGTTTTACATAGAAATAAAGCATTGTACATGCTCCAGATTTAAGAGCAAATGCTTAAATGATCTCTCCTGCTCTTTCTCTCTGGAAAAGGACAGTGCAAATCTAGAACATACATGGTACAGGCGTCCCAAGAGAGAGAATCATCTAGGTCTGTGTGTGTGTGTGTGTGTGTGTGTGTGTGTGTGTGTGGTTTCTGAAGTTTTTTTTTTTTTTTTTTTTTTTTTTTTTTTTATTAATCAAAAAAGACTGCATAGTTCTGGAATTACCTATGTAGACCAAACTGGCCTTGAATTTGCAGTGATTCTTCTGCTTGTCCTGGGTGCACCAACGTTACCCAGCCTTGAATTATTTACGTATTCTAAATAAGTCTAACAGAATCTCACATAGCCTAGGTTGTTCTTGATTTACTATATAGCTCAGTCTGGCGCTCCCTTCCTATCCTCTTTTTCTTTCTCCTTCCCTTCTCCTCTCTCTCTCTTCATCTCCTCCCTCTCTGTGTCCCTCCCTCTCCCAAATCCTGCCTGGTTTGGAACTTAGTATGGCTTCTCACTAAAGGAGATCTGAGTGCTATGCTGAGATTAAAGGCTTGTACCTGACAGCCTTGAACTTTCTGGGGGCAGGTGGGTTGGGTTCCAAGACAGGGTCTCACATGTAGCTCTTGCTGTCCTGGAACTTGCTGTGTAGACTAGGCTGGCCTCATACTCACAAAAGTTTAGAGAGCAGCCCTAAACTTTTGATCCTCTTGACTCCCACTTTCAAATACTGGTACTATGAGTATGTACTACCTCCAGCTTTAGTTATTTTTTTTTATTTTTTTAACATTCCCCTTCAAATTCATGGCCTTTAAAAAATATTGTTATTTGTCTGTCCCTAAATCCATAAATCCAACCTGCTCATACATGTTTTCAGGGCTGACCATTTGGTCTTAGATGACCAGTTGGTGTGCTTTTCCTAGGGGAAGAC
This sequence comes from Meriones unguiculatus, assembly GCF_030254825.1. Classification (NCBI taxonomy): domain Eukaryota; kingdom Metazoa; phylum Chordata; class Mammalia; order Rodentia; family Muridae; genus Meriones; species Meriones unguiculatus. The sequence goes on from NC_083349.1 coordinate 59,828,855, forward strand.
TGTTTCTCCTAATCTCAGCTTTTCTTAGTTCCCTGCAGTTCTTTGTGTAGACTTGAGGCCTTATGAACTTTCCTTGTCCATGTTAGTATGTCCGTTTGTTCTTCCTTGTTCAGGTCATATATATTCAGCCATGTTGGTGAGACGTCATGGGTGTAGCTTCTTACATTACTAAGAGACACAGTCTCACAGCAAACTTCCCTGTTTCTCTGGCTCTTCCGATTTCTCTGCCACCTCTTAATGTTTCCTAAGCCTAAACTGCAGGAATTCTGTTGTAGATGTATCAACTGGGCCTGGACTGTACAATTCTGCATTTGATGAGTTGTGGTTTTCTGTTAATGGTCTCCATCTATTGCAAAGAGAAGTTTCCCTGGGGAGGGGTCAGGACTAGACTTCTGTGGGTATAAAGACAGATAGACAGACATTTAGATATAGTTGGGGATTATGTTGGCTTAGGAAAATGGCAGTTGTTGATTCTCCAAGAGCGAAGTCTTATGCTGAGGAGTTGGCTAGGTTTCCAGTACCAGGTGTGATTTCTCTTTTGGACAGGTCTTAAGTCCAGTTATAGAGCTGTTGGGTGTGTGTTGGAAGAGAAATCTTCTAAGGTAATTTGTAAACCTGTATAAACACATCTGATGCAGGTTTTAAAATTGGTTTTCTGAAAGTGGATGATATCGGGATGTGTATTTGAGATGCATCTTGGCTTACGATAAACTGAACTGGAAGATGGAGTTCTTTATTTTCCTTGAAGAAAGATTATTAGGTATACTCCGCACTCTCCATTTCACCGTTTCTTGTCACATTTCACTTGCTTCAGAAATACTCATTTCATATCCTTCTTTTGAATATGTAACTCTTAATATTAATGTCCTGAGAGAGGAGATTTCTTATCTAACCTCAGTAATAACCACAACATCACAAAAAATGTCCTCACAACACATCAAACAATCAGATAGGCAATAAATCTATTCTCCTGCTAAATTCCAAACCCTGGATGGGGAGGGTAGATGATGTTCATATTTGTTACTTACCAGGAAACATGACACTTGGTCTTGGAAATGGTTATTTATTTCATATACTGTGGCTGCCAATCAGTCAGCTATTTCCAAATAGTGGAGTAAACACTGCTGAAAATGAGTTTCTTTTCTCTGTGGTACGCAGGAAATCAGGTGTGATGCAGTTGTCTTTATTTATGTAGCCATTTATTTTTTTTCTAATGAGGAGGTAATTTTCTTTTCTCTTCTCCACAAAAGTTAAGGGGCACCCGAGAGAGCTGGGAGACTTGGTCTGCAGTCATTGAAATACTATTTGATACCAGGTGATCCTTTCAGGAGCAGATACCATCCTTAGGAGAGATCCCAGGCAGTACCCTTTGGGCTTCCCCAGCTCATTCACCGAGGAGCTGCTCCTCAGGTCACTCAAGGGTTTGACTTCTTTTTCTGGAAAGAATCTTACTGTGGTTGCTTTTGCTGCCTTTGCCTGGTGGGGAGAGACAAGGCCCTGATATAGTACCAGCCTGTCCTCCAGCCCTGCGGAGGCCTGGCAGTGGCTGTGAGCAAATATGTAAGCCCATCAGTGGGAAAGTGTTGGTAAAGCCTTTCTCTGCAGTGGAAGATGGCCGCCTCTTCTGTTTTTTCCTATAGCTATAGCCCAGATTTCTTTTTTCTGTTCTCTCCTCTTTGCATTTCTGCCCTGTCTTCCGTCTTTCAGGAATACATACAGCCTAACCTTCCCAGTGACTGCAGTGATCATTGGAAGGGTGTGTATAGGCCAACTTTGCATTATTAAAAACTTCAGCTGGTGGCCTACTTATTTCAAGTAATATTTAATGCAATACATTTTAGGATAGTAAAAGAATTTGAACAGTTCTTTGGGGCTTCTTGCAATAAGATTTGACTTTTTGTTTGTTTGTTTGTTTGTTTTGTTTTGTTTTGTTTTTCAAGACAGAGTTATTCTGTGTATCTGTGTAGCCGGGGCCATCCTGGAATTCACTCTAGATTAGGCTAGCCCTCAACTCACAGAGATCTGCCTGCCTCTGCCTCCCAAGTGCTGGGATTAAAGGTGTGCCCCACTACTGCCTGGCTTGACTTGATTTTTTTTTTTTAAGTACATTGTTATTTATTATTTAAGTACATAATTTATTTATTATTATTTTATGTATATTGGTATTTTGACTGTACGTATGCCAAATACTGTTTGATAACAGGTGTATCAAACCTGTGTGATGGTGTCAGATCCCCTGGAACAGGAGTTACAAACACTTGTGAGCTGCCATGTGGGTGCTGGGAATTGAACCCAGCTCTTCTGGAAGAACAGCTAGTGCTCTTAACTGCTGAGCCATCTCTCCAGCCCTTGACTTGAATTTAATATGGTTAAATTCCAAATAAGTTTTTGTGGTTATTAAACAAAAAAAACTTAGTAATCTGAGTCAGTTGCACATTTGTTATGACTAAGAAAAGGAGCATTTAAAAAATACAGGAAGCCTGTAATCCCAGTACTCAGGGAGGCAGAGGCAGGCAGATCTCTGTGAGTTCGAAGGCAGCCCGGTCTACGAAGGGAGTCCAGGACAGCCAAGGCTACACAGAGAAACCCTGTCTCGAAAAACGAAACAAAACAAAACAAATAGGAACAAGAACAAAAGCAGGTAATTTTTAAATGGCATGTCAAAGAAAGTATAAATAAACAGAACTTTTGTTCTCTAATAAGAGAAATAAGATACTGTCTGTCTCTGTTCCTACATTTGTCATCAGGCTTATTTTCCTGTATATGTGTATTTAAAGGTGTGTGTGTGTGTGTGTATCTGCAGGGGAGACTGGCTCTCGCAATGTAGCTCTGACCTGGAACTCCCTATGTCTAGCCTCAATTTAACAAAAATCTGTTTCCACCTCCTGAGTGCTGGGACTAAAGGGTGGGCTAACATACCTAGCAGAATGTCTTAAAAAAAACAAGACTCATATATATCTCATGCTGGCCTATAGCTGAAGAGGACCTTGACCTTCTTATAATCTCACTCTTCTCCTGTTTTGGGATTACAGGTGTGTGCCACTGCACAGTTTATAAGGTGCTGGGAATGGAACACAGGCTCCCTGAATACTAGGCAAATAGTCTTCCAAACAGCCTAAGTCCCTAGCCCCAAAATGACTGTTTTAGTATTGAAAACATTCTGTCTCTAGATAGTGCTACAATGCCCTGTTGCCTGCTAACGTTTAATATTTTATCTAATTTTAAAAAATAGTTCTTATTTTATTCTTTCAAAATGGACAGTCTTAATTTCTATGCTTCCCGGTTTCTTTACTCTTAAAATGTTTCTAACAGTTCCTTACAGATAAAGTTCCACATCTGTAGTTGAAGTCAGCATTCTAATGCAGATATTTATAATACCAGTTAATTTCACCACAAAGCTTGGGTAGATAGAAAGGGAGGAAAATCCCCTCATAAGGAGGGGGAAAGTGGCTCCCTGTGCTTCCTTAGAGCATTAAAATTCAAGCCTGGCTACCTTCTAAAACATTTGTTCATTGTTATTTATTAAGGACACAATTAGTCAGATATAACTGTCTGATAAACTAGAATTTTGAACAAACAAATGCTTTAAAATTCTAATAACTGTGCATAACCAGTAAATTATTCTTACTTGAATTTCCTCGGCTGTGCAGAGGAAGGTTCCTAAGTACATAATTGCATAAGAGAGCCCCCCAGCTTCCAGAGGAGCCATTCCAGTGAATTGTGTAAATAATATGCTTTAAAAACACAATCTCCTCATATATGAATTTAGATTTTTCCAGATATGGAGTAGCTTTGCACCTGTGAGACTAGAGCACAGCCCTAAAAAGGCCTTCCTAATTATGAGCTTACTAGAGAGACTGGAATGACCCAAAGCAAATTAATACATAGATTTTTTTTCAACTTTCTATAAAAACATTTTTGCTTGTTCTGCTTTAGTACAGAAAACAAAAGATCTTCAATTCCCACTGGCAAGAGGGAAGAGCCCTCGTATATACAAAAATATCTTTTTGATAATAACATTCTAATTTTTTCAGTTGCCAAATACTTGTGTTTTTCCTTCCTTCCTTCCTTTCTTTGGTTCTTTCTTTCTTATTAACATAACTTACATCTGACACTTGGATAAGTTTACTGTAAGATTTTCCAAAACTGGGGAAATGTGGGCAGCAAAGATCAGAGGAGTTCAAGGTCCTCATTGGTTTCAGGCCAACCTGGGATACGTGAAACCCTGTCTTTAAAAAAAAGTTTTATGTCAGTTGTACAGTGATCTATGTGTACTAAAGTAGGCAAGGCTTTGCAAGGTTATGATAACAACAAATGAATTTTATGGCCATATCAAATTAGCGACATTTAATCCTAATTTCTACAGCATTGTCTTTCTTTTCATTTTGTAGCCTATACTGGCCTTAAATCTGCAGTAACCCTCCTGCTTCCCAAGTACCACCCGCACAGAGCCTTCCAAACGTTTATAATGATTCCATGTGGGAACTGGCCAGGTGTAGTGGCACACACCTTTAATCCCACACACTGGAAGCAGGTGTAGGTGGACTCTGTGAGTTTAAGGCCAGTTTGGTCTACATAGTGAGTTACAGGACAACCAGGCTAACATAATAGACAGATCCTGTGTCAAAAACAAGCAAGCAAACAAACAAAAGATGTAGGGCTGGAGAGGTGGCTCTTAGTGGTTAAAAGCACTTTGCTGGAGGACCTGTGCTTAGTTCTCAGAACCCACATGGTTGCCCACAACCATGTAAGTATAGTTCCAGGGGATCTAATACCTTCTTCTGTCTTCCATAGATACCGGGAACTCAGGTGATACACAGACACACATGGAGGCAAAACATCTATACACAGAAAAAGAAATCACAAAAACACTTGTAGAACACTTTAAAATGTTCAAGTATCAAGTTGCCTAATTCCTCTTTCAATAAGGACGGACAGCTCTTAAAGGATACAGAGAACTAAAGGGAAGATATATAGTTAGGTCCCATAAGGACTAGAGTCAGGTATAAAATGTCTTTAGATCCCAAGACAATGATTTTCTCATCTAGGATAGTTCTTACTTGGGCTTGGTTTATAGTCCTTGTAATATGTTGCTGGATTTTGTCAGTATTTTGTTGAGGTTTTTTGCTTGTATGTTGCTAAGAGATAGTGATTTGTAATCTTCATTCTGCTGTTGTTGAGTTTTGAGTTCATCCAACAAGTTTTAATTTTTTTTTTTTGAGACAGGAAAAAGAATTGTTTAGTGCTTTCTAAATGTTCATAAATGTTCAGATGTGGGCACCTTTGTAGATGAGGCTGGCCTTGAACTCTCACCTTGCCTCTGCCTTCCCAAGTGCTAGGATTAAAGTTGTACAACACCATGCCCGCCCTAAACTTCTTTCTTTTCCTTCCTTCCTTCCTTCCTTCCTTCCTTCCTTCCTTCCTTCCTTCCTTCCTTCCTTTTCTTTCTTCTTTCATCACATTATAACCTGATCTACTTATTTTCAATTCTTATGTTTCCATTTGCTTTTCTATTGTTTCTTTGCTAGTACTTTTTATTTCAAGAATGTTTACACTTAGTTACTGGAACATTTTTATTGTCGCTATATTAATGTTTTTACAATTTATTTTAATATCTCTGTCAATTTGACATTGGCATTGCTGTTAGAAGCTGAAAATTTCCCCTTCGGTATGCCAATTTGGTTTGCCATTGGCATTTTTTGTTGTTTTGTATTTTTTAGATCCATCCATCCATCCATCCATCCATCTATCCATCCATCCATCCCATCCATCCTACCCATCCTAAAGCATTCTGCCTGTGCACCAGATCTCAGTATAGATGGTTGTGAGCCACCATGTGGTTGCTGGTAATTAAACTCAGGACCTCTGGAAGAGCAGCCACCGCTGTTAACCTCTTAGCCATCTCTCCAGCCTCCTACATGTTATTCTAATCTCATTAAAAATGGTTATATTTTTGCTGTCCACAGTGGTGCAAACCTGTAATCTCAGTGCTTAGAGAAGGCTATGAGAAGAGGATTATGAGTTTGTGCGTTTACTGTGTATCCCATAAAGAAAGCCTGTGCAATCGACATTGAGACTTACTCTGTAAATGATACTTTGTGGCCACCATGGATCTGGTTAGTGGTCTGTCTTATATTTCAGTTCTGAGAGTCTTCAGCTTGCTTGTTTGAGTTACAGGCACCCATTTGGGGTAAACACTGGAGTTTAGTAGCTCTTAATAAGATTGCTTTCCTGGTGTCTTTCCCACAATCTAAGGGTCACTGTTGTCTGGTTTCTTAGGGACTTATTTCAGTCCTGTATCTAGAAAGGCAAGGCTGTATTTAAACCTGAAACTGCTAATGTGTGTGGGAGTAAAAATGATGAAAGTAATAAGGGTCAGAGGCTGAGGCTGGGGGGTGACAGAAACTGGGAGTCTTTGCCTCTCCCTTTTTCAACAAAGGCCTCTATTTCAGAGTTTTGGGTTCTTGTGGGTCTTTGTTTCTATGGTGACTTTTGTCCTGGGATGGCATAGAGAGAATGCAGAGAATTTAAAGAAAAATGTGAGGTTCTCATTCTCTCAAGATTACAAAACTTGAACTAAAATCAGGCTTTTTCTGGAGCCCTTTACCTACACTGATGCTCACTTTTGGGTTTCAGGCTGCAGTTCCGGCTGGTGGATATTGGAGGAATAATAAAAAGGTAAATCTATTGTTGGTTCAGTATTATGTTAAGGTCTTCTTCCTCACCCACTTGCTAATGTTTACTTTCCAGAGTCCTCCATAGTTGCTCCATGTGTTCTGCCCGTTTGTGTTAGCTGCATTCAGTGGGAGGGGCAGGAGGAGCGCATTGTGGCCTGCATGGAACCAGGGACCCGCTAGTCCCTTTCTCCTTGGCATCCATGCCGTGCGGCAGCACATTGTGCAGCTTCAGTTCTGAACTAACGTCACGGTCCACCTTAAGGTCTGTCATGGTAACAAGAGTGCTTAAGGCATACGCTACTGTACTGGACGGCTGCAGTGCCTAAGCTTAAACCGTCAGGCCAAGTTCGTTTACTTCAGTCTTCATTTCAAGTACCTGAAGGGTATGTGTCAAACTCTCAAACTATGCTTACAGAATTGTATGTTCTCTTCCCTCCCTCCCTCCTTTTCTTTTGTGCATGATACTGATTTTTGGGTCTCACACATGGTAGATAAGTGTTCCTCCACTGAGCTATATCCCCTATTTTGCTTCCTATCATTTAGAAGTTTTTTTAATTAGAAGACTGTACTGCTTTTAAATTTTGAAGCAATTTTAAAGATGTGGAAAAAAAAAATCACATTTTTATAATGTATTTTGACCCAGTGTACTTTATCATTTCAACATGAATTCAGTGTTAAATTGTTGAAGGTGTTTTACTTTTACAAAAAAATTCACTGGGTGTTTAAACAGCTATATTTGGAATATGTCATCATTCAAGTGCACTGTAGCCATGTATACTAGCGTTTTGTATTGTGCAGTGTGTAGACATACACACACACCTAAATGTAGATAATGACATGATTAAACATGATTGGGGGGAGGTTGTTTCAAAACAGGGTTTCCCGGTGTAGCCTTGGCTGTCCTTTGTAGACCAGGCTGTCCTTGAACTCAGTGATCCGCCTGCCTCTGCCTCCTCCTGTTGGCATAGTATGAATTTTTTAATAGTTCATATATTATTTTTTTTAAGATCAGACTCTTGCAGTGTAGCCCCGGGTAGCTTTGAACCCGTCTTTCTGTTTCAGCTTTCTGAGTCTGTGAGCCCTAGTTGTTCACTTCCATGTTCTGTAATATGCATTTAAACCGTTAATTACAATTACGTGTCCACAATCTCTAATTCTAGGATATTTCCATTATGCCATGTAAAATGTATTATCTGTTACACAGGTTCTTTTGTTTCTGCCTCCAGCAATTGCCAGTCAGCATTCTATTTTTCCTGTTCTATGTATTTTGTATTTTGTTTCTGGCTTCTTTTACTTAGCATAATACCTTTTGGGTTCATCCACATTATAGCATGTGTCAGTTTTATTCACTCATTATTGGTAAATATCTAGGCCATTTACACCTTTTGACTCTTTTGAAAAATACTGCTGTGAACATGTGTGCACATGTGTGACTGGGTGCTTATTCTTGATGTTTTCATGTATGTGAATGAGTAAGTGGAGTTGCTAGGCTAGTCCTGCAGTTACAGTTACCCTTTTGAGATTTACCAAACTGGTTTCCACACAATTTTTAAATTAATTTATGTTTATTTTATGTACATTGATATTCTGCCTGAACATGTATCTGCATGAGGCTGTCAGATCCCTTGGAACTGGAATTATAGACAGTTGTGAGTTGCCGTGTGGGTGCTGGGAATTGAGCCCGGGGCCTTTGGAAGACCCGCTGGTGCTTTTAACTGCTGAGTCATCGCTCCAGCCTCCTGGTTTCCACAGTTTTTGAACTATTTTCTCTTTCCACCAGCAACATGTTAAGGGTTCCTGTTTGGGGTTCCCCATGCATTGTAGGTTAGTTTCTGTGTGGAACTGTTTTGTACTTTGATCTAGGCTCCAGCATACCAAGGCACCGCAGCGTGCTTCTCTCCTGAAGTGACTGATGGACTCTAGTGGTTTTTAAGTTGCCACCCTACTTGGATGTGAAATGTACGTTCTGATATTCATTTTCCTGATGTTGAACAATCTTTTCACCTGTTTGATCATTTGCATATCCTTGTGGAGCTGTGCTTCTCCACCTCCTAACGCTGTGACCTTATATAGATCCTCATGGTGAGGTGACCCCAACCGTAGAATTATTTTGTCGTTACTTTGTATCTGTGATTTTGCTACTGTTATAATTGTGATGTAAATATCTGTGTTTTCTGATGATCTTAGACAATCCCTGTGAAAGGGTTGTTCAACCCCTAAAGAGGTCACGACTCACAGGTTGAGTACCATTGTCATAGAGAAATACCTTAGGTTTGTTTGTTTGTTTGTTTTTTGTCCACCAACCCCATTTTAAAATTGGGTTACTTGGCTTTTGTTGTTATTGCCGAATTATAAAAGTTCTCAAGCTTCTGTACTCAGGCAATCCTCCTGTCTCAGCCTCCAGAGTATTCCTCCTAAGAACTTTATTTTACCTTCTCTTCCTCCTCCTCCTCTTGTTACTTTGTGGATTAAATTCAGTGCTTCATACATGCAAGGCAAACTTTTTATTTTGCAAAAAGTTATTTGTGTTTGTACCACATACACATGTGCGCACATCTGTGTAGTCTAGAGAACAACCTCACTTCTTGACCCCTTCACCTAATTCTTTGAGGCAAGGTCTCTGGTTGGTTAGCCAGGAACACACCATAGGCTGGCTGGTCAGTGAGCTCAGGGCTCTGCCTAGCTCCACTTTTCTAGCCTGCTATTGCAAGCACATACTCACATGTTTAGCTTTTTATGTGGGTGTTGAGGATCAAGCTCAGGGCCTCATGCTTCTACAAGCATTTTATTTACTGAGTTACTCACATAGCACCCCAAAACTCTTTATAAATTTTGGATAACAGACCCTATTAAATACATGCTTTGTTAAATGTTTGCCTTGCAAAACAATATGTACCTAGAATTATCCATCTCCTTTAAAGAATTTCTTTTCACGCTTAGTATTTCTATTTTCTACTCTATATTTTTGTCATGTCTTCCTTCTATGTGTGTAATAAACACTGCACTTTATTAATTTTGCTTGATTTATGTGTATGTATGTTTTGTGTCTGTGTTTGTGCATACGCAGGTGTCAGTGTCAGGTTCATTTATTATTTTCTCCTTTTCCTCCTCCTCCTCTTTTCTTCCCCCTTCCTCTCTGTTAAGAGAGTCTCTCTGTAGTCCTGGCTGTCCAAGAACTCTGTAGACCATGCTGGCCTTGAACTCACAGAGATCTGCCTGCCTTTACCAGCCAGCTGCTGTTGCTGGTGTGTTCCACCATGCTCAGCCGCTTGTGTTATTATTATTAATGTTATATTACTTTTGGAAAAATATTTATGGATTGATAATTGGTTGGTTGGTTGGCTTTTCATGACAGGGCTTCTCTGTGTAGCCCTAGCTATCCTGGAACTCACTCTGTAGACCAGGCTGGAGTGCTGGGATTAAAGGTGTGCGTCACCCTCCACCCCCTTGGAACACTCACTAGTCCGTTAGGTCTGCCTGGACTGCAAGTCCCCGGGATCACATATCCCTACCACCTTCCACCTCTCCCAGAGCTGGGGCTACAGGGAGCTCCACCACAGCTGGCTTTTATGTGGGTGGAGTCCAAGCTTAGGTGTAAACATTTAACCTGCTGAGCCATCTCCTCAGCCCCAAGCTTTTTTTTTTTTTAAAGTAGTTTTAAGATGAGACAGTTTTAAAACATGTAGTGGCATATTTACATTTCTGGCAGTTTTTATGTTTTATTGTCTTTCAAATATATATGAAAAAAAATTTTTTTTTCAAAAAGATTTTCTTCTCATTTTTCTTCTCCTTCCCCTCAGGTTTCTCTGTAGAAGACTAATTATCCATATACATGTTGCGCCAGTTATACATATACATGTCACATGATTAGTTTTACAGCCACTGAGGTTTTTCCTTTTTTAAATGACTATTTGATTTCATTTTATATGCATTGGTGTTTTGCACTCGTGTATGTATGTGTGAGGGTGTCAGGTCACCTGGGACTGGAGTTACAGACAGTTGTGAGCTGCTCTTTGTTTTTTCGTAGTATTTTTCTCTCGGTCCATCATCTGTGTATTGCTCTTTTTTTCTCTTTCTCTTCCTTTTTGTTTGTATTGCTTTTTGTTTGTTTGTTTTTGTTTTTGAGACAGGGTTTCTCTGTGTAGACTGTCTTTTAGACCAGGCTGGCCAGAACTCAGATACATGCCTTCGTCTTTGTCCGAGTGCTGGGACCTGGCTTATTTTTCATATTTTAATAGTTTCACTTTTTCTTACAATGTTTAATCTGCAGGAAAGAGTCTATCTTGTGAAATTACCTTTTTAGATTTTGTATTTTCTTTTGGAAACTTCTCATTTTATTTTGAGACAGGATGGGTCTTCCTGTGTCCTGCACTGTTCGCCTCCCAAGTGCTGGGGCTGCAGATTTGTGCCACCAGGTCCCTCTTAAGTTTAGTTTTCGACACTGTGACTGTTCTGTTATTGCACATGTGTGCTTTTTCTTCTTAGAAGTTGTTTTGGCTAGATTTGAAGATCCGCTTTATGTTATTGTCATGGATGTTTAAGATTTGCTTGGATAGATTTCATGTGGCTTTTTTTTTTTTTCTAGTAGAGTTTAATAGTGTAAATGAGTTATCTTTCTGGGACCAAGTCACATCTTTAGTTTTTTTTGAATGTCTCATTCAGTTTTCAGAACAGAAGAGGTCTTCCCCTACCCCAGGTTTGCGTGATTTCTAGTTGTGGTGCTTATAGATTCTGTTGTCATAGCTTGTCTAGTTTTGTAGAGTTTTATCATGTTAAAAAGAGCTTCATGCTCAAGAATAGACTTAAGGAGGAAGTGAGTTTCTTGTATCTGAAGGCTTTTCCTTGAAGACACATGTGCCTTAATTTTATTTTTTTATTTTTTGGCTAGCCTTAAACTCACAGCTATGTGCCTGCCTCTGCCTCCCTGAGTGTTCCCTTTAAAGGAGTGTGCCACCAAGCCCAGCTATGCTCTTATAATTCTAATCTTTTTATCTTTTATAAAGTATGTTCTATGTTCCTCCAGTATGTAGTTCTATTGAACTCTGGGTTCCCCTTTCTTATGTGGCTTATTGAAACTTCCTCACCCCGAAGATTAGTATAGTTTTATGGGTCGCTTCATTCAGTTTCTGTCCATTAGGATTGCGCAACCTGCCATTATCTTAAAATATTGCTTCACATGCAGCACCTGGTTTTCCTGGCTTGTGGCTGACACTGTGGTAGAAGCTGAACTCCTGCTGTTTATCTTTGAGTTTCCATTTATTACATGTAGTAGCTGTGTGAGATGGCATCTAACTGTATCTCCTGTCCTATTTAGTAAGCTCCAAGCCAGTCTGGGCTTCATAGTGAGGCAGTCTCTCAACAAAATAAAAAAATCCCAAAGCACAAACTAAATTTAAAATTTAAGTTCTATAAATTCTCATTTTGCACAGCTCCAATATATGAAATTTCATGTAAGTAACACCAGCCCTCCCAGTAGCATAATTTGAATTTCAGTTAGCATGGTATGTTAACTATAACTACACAGTATACAGATACAGTATACAGTTCTCCAGTCGATAGTAACTGTGTCAAAACATGTGCTGTGGTCAGTCATGTCTTCAAAATCTGCTCGTGATTAGTGGCTGCTCCTCTGTTACTAAGGTTGTAGATAGCAAAGTTAGTTGTGTGGTCTTTTCCCACTGATATTTTTTAAGTACTGATAATTAAAAGTAGAAATTGGAGAATAAAGGTAAACCATAGTGACAATGATAACTGAAGTTTGAGCGAAAGGTTAAGATGGTAAAGAAGAAATAGACAACAATGATGTCATGGTTTAAAGTGTCTAGATATGTAGCCACAGGAAGTCAGGAAAGGAGAATTTTATTAACATAGATGGAGAAAATGATCATGGCATTTGAAAAGATGAAGATGTCCCCGAGAAAACACTTCATCTAAAGAAAATACTTTCATATTATAAGTTCTTAATACTGGTCAGGGTAGTGCATACTTTTAATCCCAGCCCTTTGTAGGCAGAGGCTGGTGGATCTTGTTAGATGGAGGCCAGTCTGGTCTACATAGTATGCTTAGGCCAGCCAGAGTCTTAAAGAAGAAAAGAAAGAAAAGAAAAAAAGAAAAGTTCTTATTTAGATATTTCACAACACAGGGTAAATAGTAGGAGCTGATCTGAACTTAGAACAGCAGTTTGTGAAGGCACAGAAAAATTAATTGCTGTTCTGGAGAGATGGCTCAGTGGTTAAGAGCACTGGCTGCTCTTCCAGAGGACCCAGGGTCTATTCCAAGCACCCACACTGGAGCTCAAAACCTCCAGTTCCAGGGGATACAACACTCTCTTCTGGCTTCAAAGTTTTTGCACGCACATGGTGCACATGCATGGTGCACATACATACATACAAGTAAAAAGCATACATGTAAAAAAATCATTTCAAGAAGTGCTTGCTGTGTATGGAATTCTTTGTGTTTTGTTTCTTTTTTTAATATCATTTTCTATTTGTTACAATTTTTGTTTTGTTTTTTGAGTCAGGGTTTCACTGTAGGCGTGGCTCTCCTGGACTATTTCTATGGACCAGGCTGGAGCTCACAGCTTTCCTCTGCTTCCAAGCGCTGAGCTTAAAGGCCTGCACTGCCACTGCCCAGCTGTGTATGGAAGTCGTGAGCTTGTTTTGTGATTGTTTTTCCCAATAAATTACCAAATTGTAGGGGCTCGTAATAATACATGATATACATTTATTCATATTTTGTGGAGACTTACAAGTAAGTTATGTTTAAATTTTAAATGGCAGAGAATTATTACAAGGTGAACATCTCCCAATCTGAAACCCAAAATCCAAATGTTTTGAGCATTAACATAATACCACAGGTAGAAAATTCCACATTTAACCTCATATGTGAGGAGTTACAGTAGAAATACAGATGTGCAAAATGTTACATAAAATTACCTTCAGGTTTATATATAATGGTGTATTTAAATCAGTGAATTTATGTTTAGGCTTGGGTTCTATCTTTAAGTTACCTCAGTAAGTACATGCATATAGTATAACTTTCCCCCACCCTCCACAATTCTAGTCCCAGCAATTTTAGATAAGAGATACTCAAAGAAATATGTAATATTGCTATTCTCCTTTCGATCTTTCTGTCTCAGCTTCCTTTGTGTTGGGATTAGAGGTGGGAACTTCCATACCTAACAAATTTTTCTAAAATGGCCTTGCTATTTTGTTGTTGTTTGTTGTTGTTGTTTATTAATTTATTTAGTGTTGAGGCACGCGTGTGTGTGCGTGGTGTGTTGCACATGGAAATCAAAGGTCAGTTTTTGGAGGTCAGTTCTCTACTTTGTGGGTCCTGCTGAGCTCTTCAGGCTTAGTGACAGGCACCTTTACTGGTTGAGCCACCTCACTGGGCCCATGAGTATTTTAAGTCTTTATTAGCTCAAGAGTGCTGACATTAAGATTGTGCTAGGCTTTAGCCTAGATTCAGGCCCCTTTCTAAAATTTTCTCGCATTTGTCTCTTCAAACATATACAATTTTCTTTCATTTTGTTACATTTGGTTAATTAATGTGATATGCTTACATGATATACAACATGTTTTCATACACATAGTCATTGTGAAGTATTTGCCACCATCAAGCTTGAAAAGCATGTTACCAACATGCCTATAACATGTATATCCTTCCTTTACCAGAGGTTATACAGGTGGATAAGTTAGTGAATTGTGGAAGCATTTCATCTAACACATGCCCTACACTCTAGTTGATTTAATGTCTGTCTGTCTGTCTATCTATCTATCGCTCTATCTATCGATCTATCTCTAGATATAAAGAGGATCTATTAGAATGGCTTACAGGTTGTGGTCCAGCTAGTCTAACAGTGACTGAATACAAACAAGAATCCAGCAGTTGTTCGGTCCGTGGGACTGGATGCCTCAGCTGGTCTTCAGTATATGCTGGAATCCCAAAGATGCAGGCTTTAATGCCAGTGAAGGAATGGAGTTGATAGGGAGAGACAGCAAGAGCAAGCAGGTAAAGAGAGCAATTTTCTTTCTTGTCCTTTATATGGGCTGCCAGCAGAAGGCGTAGGCACCTCAAACTCACGTTAGAAATGGGTCTTCCCATTTGAAATGATTTAATTTAAAAATATTTGATAGGTGTGCCCAGCCATCTGGGTTTTACTTAATCCGAGAGTGTAGTCTGGATGGCAGCCATAACCACCACAGTTTTTAATTTCTGAGCCATCTCTCCAGCCTATCACTCAGCTTGCTCGAACTGGAGATGTTTCTTATAAGTAGTCATTGAATTCTCTCCCCACATTCCCCATTTTCATGACTGTTAGTTTGATGATAACAGCAGTGGTCCTCATTTCTCTAGGGTTTAGAAGTCCTGGACCCCTAAACTATCTAATAAATTATGTAATTCTATGTGTGACTTTAAAAATGCCTCCCCTGCTTTCTTTTTGACACAAGGTCTTAGTCCAGGTTAACCTACCTCAAATTTACAGCATTAAAGTGCCATTTTATGTACAGTTTACTAAATAAAGTATTGTAGTTTTGAGCCTATCTTTACCATTTGCTAGGTACCCCTCAGCTTTTGGCAATTGATGAACCTTCCTTTACCAGAGGTTATACAGGTGAATAAGTTAGTGAATTGTGGAAGCATTTCATCTAACACATGCCCTACACTCTAATTGATTTAATCTTAATAACAACTAGTGTTATCAGTAATATCACTATTCTGTGAGCAATGGTTTCTTATCTCTGGTATGTATTTTGTACTGTTCTCTGATAATTAAGCACACTTTTGTTTTGGAACATTTACCATGTCCAGATTAAAGATTTTGTTTTGTTTTTCTTTTTCAGGACAGGGTTTCTTTGTGTTGTCTTAGAACTAGCTTTGCAGACCAGGTTGGCCTTGAACTGAAGAGATCCACCTGGCTCT
Source organism: Meriones unguiculatus (assembly GCF_030254825.1). Taxonomy (NCBI): domain Eukaryota; kingdom Metazoa; phylum Chordata; class Mammalia; order Rodentia; family Muridae; genus Meriones; species Meriones unguiculatus. The sequence continues at coordinate 59,844,457 of NC_083349.1, forward strand.
GCCCCCATCACCTTGCTAAAGATTTTTTTTTTTTTAATAATAGAAGAAAGTGTATTTAGGGATTATGATTGCAGAGGTTTAGAGTCCATAATGTTGCCTATGTTCCAAGAAGGTTGCAGAGGCAGGGAGCTAGGGCAGCTGCTGGGAGCTTACTCTAAAGTTACATATTATGTATCCATTGTTCTGCCTGCCTGCCAGAAGAGAGCACCAGATTTTACTCCAGATGATGGTGAGCCACCGTGTGGTTGCTGGGAATTGAACTCAGGCCCTCTGGAAGAGCAGCCAACTCTCTTAACCTCTGAGCCATTTCTCCAGTCCTGAGAGAGCTTACTTCTGTAGCTCAAGAGGCAGAGAGAATGGGGAATTTTAAAGATATGTATGAATCATATCCCTGAGGAACAATCTTGGCAATCTAAGAGAGAAGGCAAATATGTGATTACCTTACAGTAATATTATTGTAATAGAACTTTTCTAAATATTAAAACAAACAAACAAACAAACCTTAATAGCACTTATTGTCTAGCATGACCCAGTGTTATCTTATACTTTTTTCTTATAGTTACTATTTGTGTTAATTTCTCCCTAAAATAGAATATAAATCAGTTTAGAATATTTGTTTATCATACTCAAGGATCTACTTTCAGTTCTCAGCACTGTGCTTGACCTGTGCAGGAGAGAGGGGGAGAGGAGAGAGAACATAGAGGTGAGAGGTAAGACTTAAAGGAGGATAAAGCGTATGAGAGCAGGTGTTTGAACTTATGAGAGACGTATTGAGACTTCACACCTGCCATTGCCATTTAGATACTGTCATGTTGCTCAATTAATTTACTTTCCTGTAAAAATAAAATACTAACAACTTTCTAAATAAAATGATTTGTTAAAGAAACCAGAATTTGAACTGGGTACTGTGGCACATGCTTGTAATACCAATACTCAGGGAGGCAGAGGCAGGCAGATCTCTGTGAGTTCGCAGGCCAGTCTGGTCTACAAGCGAGTCCAGGACAGCCAAGGCTACACAGAGAAACCCTGTCTCCAAAAAGCACAATTTCATAGGAAACAATCTTTGTCTGACGAATTTTAGGTACACCTGTGAGGAATAAGTATTTGCTTGGTGGATAAATTTACTGTTGTTATAGGCTCTAGTTCATACTGTCTTCCCAGAACATTTTGAATTGGAAGCTGCTGCTTTTTTCTTCTCCTCTTTTTGTTTTTGAGACAGAGCTTCTCTGTGTAGCCCTGGGTATCCTAGACCAGGCTAGCCTGGAATTTGGAGAGATCTGCCTGCCTCTGCCTCCCAAGCGCTGGTATTAAAGACGTGCGCCACCACTGCCCTGTGGAGACCGACCTTCCTTCCTTCCTTCCTTCCTTCCTTCCTTCCTTCCTTCCTTCCTTCCTTCCTTCCTTCCTTCTTTCTTTCCTTTTTCTTGTGTAGCCTTGGCTGCCTTGGACTCACTTTGTAGACCAGACTGGTTTCGAGCTCATGAAGATCCATCTGCCTCTTCCCTGAGTGCTGGGATTACAGGCAACCACAACCAGCTAGAAGCCTTTCTTTCTTTCTTTCTTTCTTTCTTTCTTTCTTTCTTTCTTTCTTTCTTTCTTTCTTTCTTTCTTTTAAATAGTTTATTTTATTTTATGTGTGAAGGTATCAGATTGCTTGAAATTGGTGGTACAGACAGTTGTGAGCTGCCATGTGGGTGCTGGGAATTGAACCCGGGTCCATTTGGAAGAGCAGACAGTGCTCTTAACCACTGCGCCATCTCTCCAGCCCTAGAAGCCTTTCTTAATTATAGTGCATTTGCAAAATTATTATTATTATTACTATTGGTTTTTTGAGACAGGGTCTCTCTGCATAGTCCTGGCTGTCCTGGACTCACTTTGTAGACCAAGCTGGCCTCAAACTCACAGAGATCTGCCTGCCTCTGTCTCCCTAAGTACAGGATAGGTCATGTGCCTCAGTGCCTGGCTACACTTTGCAGATTTTATAACCCTTTTTTAATTTTTCTACAGTTTTGTGTAATGAGTTAAATCGATTTGATCAGCTGACATATTATGGCAGGTGAGAGTTTCATTTTTGGAGTAAAGTAATAAATAGGGCTTCTTAAAAGGTGATAGTTGATGGATTGGGAAGTGAGATGAGGGTTCAGTGGGCAAAGGTGCCTGCTGCGAAGTCTGACAGCCTGAGCCAGGACCCAGGCAGGAGAATCGAAGAACAGGATCTCCCCGGTCGTCCTCCGCCCTCCGCATGTGCACTGTGGCATGTACACCCAATACTTTCTCACAGAAAATAAATGTAATTCTTTAAATGTGACCATTCACTTTGTTAGAGTCTGAGTGCCTTCCAAGGCATATGGAATAGTGCATTTTTCTTAGCCTGAATTTTTTAGTTGATGGAGTAGTGGAAGGGGAATTCTTCACCGTGGTTTAAGGATACATAAACTCTGAATGCAGCCATCTTTTTATTGTTGATTATTATAGCTTCTATTACTCCTAGAAGTTGACCGTCAGGGACCTGAGTTTAGAAGATTTTGTCATTCAGCTTTTATATAGTAAATGCTGAGGCAAGCCCTTTGTCTGCAGTGAAGAGAATCTGTGGCATTACTTTAGGTAGTCAAGTGTGGGGGAGGAGTGAAGATTCTCAGGGTTCTCTCAGGGTGGATTTGATAGGCACATGATGCTGTATTCTTGAAACACCAGACACCTTTTGTTGCAGCATTTCAGTTTTTTTTTTCCTCTCATTCTTTGATGCATTAGAACCTTGTCTAGCACTCGCTCTATTTTGCATGGGCTTAAATTTTTTAAGATTTACTTTTAAATTATGTGTGTGTGTATTTGTAAGTGTGTGGGTATTTGGACAAGTGCAGGTGTAGGTACATGAGTATGGGCAGAGGCCAAAAGAGGGAGTTGGATTTCTGGAGCTGTGTGCTGCCCGATGTGGGTGCCAGGAAACAACCTCTGGTTCCCTGCAAGAGCAGCGAGCGCTCCCACCTGCTGAACCACATCTCCTGTTGTTCCGCCCCCCTCCCGCCACTGTGTGTGCGCGCGCGCGCATGTGTATGCATAAATAAGGTTTTTTAAATGTTTTTAATTTGAATTTTGTTTTCAATTACTGTGTTTTGTGTTTGTGTGCGTGTGTGCGTACCCCGCAGCCCCTGGGGCCGGAACTCCACCTGAATCTTGCTCACCAAGCACCTTTACTTGCTGGGGCGCCTCCTCAGTATAGCTTTTTACAGTTGCGCTACGGAGAGTCATCCGGGTGAGGGTGGGTGGAAAATGAGCTGAAGAGACAGGCCTGTGCTGTGCAGAGCTGTGTTTATACAGGATGAGATATAACCTCTTACCTGACTTTTTTGAGACGTTAAGATTACACAGAGAAGAATCATTAAGGAGTGTGTCATTCAGGAGTTCTTGAATGGTCAGTAAACGTTGACTATTTAGATGTGGGAATGTAGTCGTGGTTGCTGGATTGACACCACTTCCATTTCTTTCCTTTTTATTTAAAATGTTAAGGGTTTGGAGTATGGCTCAGTGGCAAAGTGTTATCCTAGCATGGCCCTGGGCTTGATCCACTCAAAAGAGGTGAGGATGGGAGAAGTTTAGACATTTATATATAGTTTGCAAAGAGAAAAATCAAGGCGAGCCCAAACCATAGTTAGAAAACTATGTGCTTTTTAAAGTGTTTATTAACTTAAAGATGTGGTCTTGCTTTTGAGCCCAGGCTGGCCTCAGATGCATGACCTTCTTGCGTCAGCTTTCCAAAAATTGGGATTACTATCATGTGCTACCATGCCTGGATTTTCAAACTTTTTTTTTTTTTTTCAGTCCTGTGGATAGAACCTAGGGTCTCACACACTAAGAAAGCAGTCTACCTCTGAGCTGTATCTCCAGCCCCTTTCATTTTAACATTTTTCGTTGAGATATGGTATTGCTAAGACTGGCCTTAAACACACTTCATAGATCTGGCAGGTCTTGAATGTGTGATCTTCCTGTAGTAGCCTCCAGCAGCTGGGTTCTCAGGGCTGACAGTTCTGTCAAGGGCAATATTTATTAAATGATGGACAGAACACATATTATGTCTTTGTTTTAAATTGACCCGTAAAGCCCTGAAAGGCACAGAAAGCACATGGGCATGGCAGCCAAACTTTCACTGCCCCCAAATTTCCTTTCCCTGTTTATTCTCTCCTTTCATTTAAAAAATGTTCTTAAATATGAAGAAAGAGGAGAAACAGGTAAAGTTAGAGCCTGCTCCATTTATTTTATAGTGATTTGTTTTCCTCAAAGATTTAAGCAGCATTTACTATTTTAAGATTAATTATTACAATACAAACCAATTTGAAAATTGGTTTTTAAATTGAGCCATAATATGTAAAATCTTATGATAATGTATAAATTTGACTATATTCAAGTGCAGTTTTCATACCCATACCAATTGTCTTGTAATAACCGGGAATGCATCCTCTGTGTGGTGTTTGCAAGTTAATACTATTTTGGAAATCACACTTGTATATATAGTGGCTTCCCTGGGTGTATGAGGCTCATTGTTGATCATAATTGTATTTTGGAATTTTAGTTTAAATAGATAGGGTAAGCCCCTTTCAGATTTTTAGTTGTTAGAGGAGTGTTGATAGGGGATTGGGTTATATGAATGAGAAAGGAGTATTAGAATAAACAACATGAAAGAAGCTCAAATAATAATTCATCAAGTGATAGTAAAAAAAAATAGCACAGATTCTTATGGAAAATAGAAGAAACTCATAATTCATGGGAGAAATGCTTTCAAAAGTTAACTAAGATGCTCTCACAATACAAATAAAGAAATAAACGTATGCATTGTAGTGAGAAAGAAGAGTCCTGTGTCTGTGAGTGAAGGGATTTGGCTGAGTTCTAGACCCAGCAGTACCTCCTGGGCCGTGCAGAGGGCTTCTGTTGGCTAACGTGTGTGAGTGCCTGCCTCTTTGACAAGCTGGCTTCAGTGCTTCCTCTGTGTCCACCCATCATCTCCTTTCTACATTGCGTACTCTCTTTTACATCTCATATGTATCTCAAATTGAAATCCTCCTTCAGAATGACACTTTTTTTTCTACCAATTAGCTTTAACCAAACTTAATAAATTGCCATGTCTCTGAAGGACAACACAATAGTTAGTGGTCTTAACAATGAGTTTCTTTATATTAGGAATCTTTAATATATAGGGATTTAATGTTGGAAGAATATAAGTTCCATGAAGAAAAGGGATTTTCTTTTTTTTTCTCACTTTTTTAAAGATACCAGCTTGCTAATAACCCTGGCTGGCATGGATTCACTATGTAAACTCAAGCTAATCATGAACTGGAGTTGGTTATCCTGCCTCAGTCTCTCAAGTTCTGGGATCATTGATGTGAGCCACCATGCCCAGTGAAGAATGGAATTTCTTTAAAGGCTGGGGTTATAGCTCATTGGCAGAGTGCTTTTCTAGCATGCATAAAGTTCTGGTTCCATTATAATTGGTTTCAAAAAGGGGGACAGAATTTCTTTTTGTCCATTGTTGTATCTATATGCAGAACAAGAAAGATATTCAATAAATACCAAATCAATTGCTGGGGTTGGGGATTTAGCTCAGTGGTAGAGCCCTTGCGTACTGGGTTTGGTCCTCAGCTCTGAAGGGAAAAAAAAAAAAAAGATAAATTGTTAAAACATTAGCCTTAAGAAAAACTTAATGTAACTTACTTGTAAAAATTATTGCAGTGAAGCATTTTCTTTGTTTGTGTTGTTTGAAACAGGGTCTCACTGTGTATCCTTAGCTTCCCGGATGGAGGTCAGTATGTAGACCATTCTGGATTGGAGGAAAAGTGTGAGGATCTGTAATGCCCCTTTCATTTTTTTAATTAATTTTTTTGAGATTTTATTTTGTGTGTATGGATGTTTTACCTGCATGCATGTCTGTACACCATGTCTATGCAGTGTGTCTGTAGGGGCCAGAAGACATCAGATTCTTTCGGTCTGAAGTTAAAGTCACATGGGTTCTCGGAATTTAACTCCAGGCTTCTGGAACAGCTCTAGTCCTCTTAATGGCTAAGCCATCTCTTCAGTTCCAGTAAAGAAAGCATTTTCAGCTCCTCAGTGCAGGGCAGGGATTCTCAAGTCGACAGAAACTTTTAAATATTCCCCTTAACTGTCCCCTTTGTTCTATTGTTCTCAAATATAAGCATTTCAAGTACAGATCAGCTGGAAAGGGTTGACATTCGTAAATATAGTGCCTAGGAGACACAAAGGTAAATGGCAGGTAGAGATGACAGAAACAAAGAGCACTGGAATCACAAATTTATATGTGTCAGGGCTCAGAGAAGCATTTGAATATAATATCAAATAGTTAACCAGCTAGAGTGTCAGAGCTAACCAAAAGGGTAGGTAGTGAAAGTGGGTTGTAAAGGCAGACAGGAGAGCAGGTAGATAATGTGCATCGGGTTCATACAGCCAGTGCAGGGACCCATTGTCAGTTGCATACCACAACACTGGAGACAACCGTTCATTTAGCTATTTGTAGAATGGGTTGTAACTTGAGGTAAAGAGACTAGAGGAGTGAGTAGAATTCACTGCTGTAGCTGCTGTCCAGGGTGATGTCACAGTTTGGCGTGTTGTGTTGTCTAGTGATGCCTTTAGCAGATAGCCTTTGAAGTCCCTCATCCCTACTTTATGTCCTACTTTGTAAATTCCTGGACATGAATAGATAAGTACCTAACTGTTACATGAGGAAACTGACCTGTAAGCAGCGGTCTAGAGTGAATCAGGTTTGGAGTCCTTAGCACCTTTATCCTTATGAATTACAGGCAGTGTAAGTGGGGAATACTCTATCTTTTATGCTATTATTAATTTCTACCAATTATTTAGGAGTAAAAGAAGCTGGGTGCAGTGACACACGCTTATAATCCCAGCACTCAGGGAGACAGAGGCAGGCAGATCTCTGTGAGTTTGAGGCCAGCTTGGTCTACAAAGCAACTCTAGGGCAGCCAAAGCTACACAGAGAAACCCTGTCTTGAAAAACCAAAACAAACAAAAAGAAGTAAATGAACCAGAACATTGTCTCACATTCTGTAAAATTTTATTTCTTGTAAGAACTGACTTCTCCACTTTAAAATATGTATTCATTGAGTATGGTTGGGTATTTAGTATTTTAGCTATTAAGCTATCATGGTGCTCAAGTTAACATTCTGGGATATGTTTAGGGAAACACAAATGTGGAGTCCATTCTGCCATGTGTATGTCTTATGGATCTAAGCAGGGCTTGAGGAGATGTTTCAGTCAGTAAAATGCTTGCCAGGCAAGCATGGGGACCTGAGTCCCACCTCCAACATCCATTCAAAACAAAACAAAACAGAACAAAACCAAACCCAAACCGAGCATATGATGTGCCCATGTAAGGAGGCTCCCTGGAGCTTGCTGGTTGGCTGGCTTAGTCTAATGAGCAAGTCCCAGGTTCTAGTGAGACACTTCACCTCAAAAAACAAAGACATGGGTGTCTCTTGAGGAGCACTACCTGAGGTTAACCCCTAACCTACACACACACACACACACACACACACACACACACTTCCCTAAAAAACAACCCCCTCCCAGCACCTCAAAGTATAGTAATACTGACAATGTTTAGTGTCACTTTTGGATGATTGAATACACTGTGTTCTCTTCCATACTTTCCTTGCTGAAGGTTTTAGTGCCATGACTTTCTGGGTCCCTACTCTTCTTTCCCCTGTTTTGTTTCTGTTTGGATTGTTTATTGCCCCACCCCCTTTAGTCCATCTGGAAAGATGAAGAGGCAGCTGCTCTGGTTAACTATGCATTGTGGTTAATGAATAACAGACTAACAGGATACATAAAGCATGTGTAAACTATGCACAGTTAGTTTCTGTCAGAGCCCTAGGGATACAATGCTTTTTCTTTTCTTTTTGAAAAACATTCTCCTGTAGTATTTTGTTTCTTAATTTACCATTCTTAATACTGTAATGCTACCACAAAATTCTCTTTTTTTTCTGCTTAGTCTATATAGTATTTCACCTTATAGTGAATTTATGGAAGATGGTTAAGGCTCAAAAAGGAAATAATCGGTTATATTTAAGAAGTGGGTTTCCTAGTTCAGCTGTGTTCATAGATAAATAAGGACAGGAAATTCATGACATACTTGGTTTTTGGACCTCTAACTTGTTTCTGTTTTTGCCTTTTGGCTACTAGTGCTCCTTTCGAATTTCTCTGAGGTTAGAACCATCAGGTACTATGTCTCTCCCAAGTGCTGGAGGCAGGGTAGGCAAGTCTACCCTGGTCTGCCTTGGAGCCCCAAGCCAGCCCAGCCCACTGCATGGTCCCCTCCCCAGGGTTTCTATCACAAAGGCCAGGTACAGCTTGAATATTATATTCAGCCAGCCCTTGAAAATCCCTGTAATCTGTGCCACCCTGTCTCATACTGTCCCATCTCATAGTTGTCCTTTCTCTGCAGTGCTCTATGCCCAGGTCTCTGTGGCTGGGCTGCTCCAGCCTGGCGGACAGCATGCCTTCGCTGCGATGCCTGTATAACCCAGGGACTGGCGCACTCACAGCTTTCCAGGTACTTTCTCTGTCTCTGTGGTTTATTAATCGGCGGGGAGGTGTCTAACTCATTAGTATGTCCTTCCTTCGCTCCTATACTTTACTTACGTCCACCTCTTCTCCTTTCTATCACTCAGTATTTCTTAATGACTAACTGTTAATGTAGACCCAGACTTACCCATTTTTAAAACATCTTTATTGTAATTGGTTTGTCAAAATGGATATAGCACAACTTGACAGTAGGTTTCGGATCTTGTAGAAGCATGATAATTTTTAAAATAAATAGCAATTCAGAATGTATTGTTTGCTGTGCACCTATATAAAATCAAGTAATTAAAATTAGATGCACAAACATCTTTTTTTTATGATTACTATGTTCAGAATTCCTGGGTTACTAGGCTACTATCTTGTGTATGAATGCTTACATACTCATTTATGTGTTACTTGTATCTTAAAGACAGTTTCTAGTTTCAGAGTGGGAACGCTGTACATACAGTATTCATTTTGAAGCACTCCAGTTGGTCTTACTTGTATTGATGGACTCCAGCTCCTTTCAGTCTTTCTTAGGGGCCAAGAGGTCATTTCTATAATGTAAGAGAAACTGTAGAAGAAGAAAATGAAGCATTGTAGAGGAGAATGAAAGAACTTGATGCTCAGAGCTTATGGACTAGAGTATCACACATGATTTTTCTTTGCAGAAGTGTTGTCTGCCCACTTAAGGTATTTGGAGTATGTGTTTAACACTCTCTAACAATATTAGAAAGTAGTCTTTTTTTTCTTTTAGGAGTATTTTATTTATGACTGTGTGTGCAGGCCTGAAGAGGCCAGGAGGAGGTATGGGATTCCCTGAAGTTGTTGTGTACAGGCAATTTTGAGCCTCCAAACATGGGTTCTGGGACCTGAAGTCAGGTTCTTTGAAGAGAGAGTTAAGATATCCAGCTCCCCAAATTGGTGTTTTAATGTACATGCCTGAGCAGGGGTAATCCACATGTCCAGCTCTTACCAAGTTGTTTTTAACCTATGTAGTTCATCTGTTCAGAGGAAATTCACAGACAAGCTGTAACTAAATGTAAATGTAAATATCCATGCTCAAGTATGGAAGAGCGGAATTAAGTGCTGACTAGTCATCAGTGACACTGTTTTAGCATTGGTCATGATTTCATTTTCCTTTGTACAGTTCAATGTTCAACTCTTTGCTTACACTCTAAAATAATAGTGTGTTGACTCTAAAAGTAAGAAAATTATTTTAAATACTTTGTCACTGTTTTAGTTACGATTTTTATTGCTGTGAAGAGATACTATGACCACAGCAACTTTTATAATGGAAAACATTTAGTTGGGGCTGGCTTACATACAGTTCAGAGCTTCAGTCCATTGTTAATGGCATGAAGCATGATGGCACATAGGCAGATATGGTGCTGGAAAGGCAGCTGAGAGTACTATATTCAGATCTGCAGGCAGCAGGAAGAGAGAGTAACACTGGTCCTAGCTTGTGCTTCTGCAACCTCAAAGCCCATCCCAGCGACATACTTCTTCCAACAAGGCCACAACTTCTCCCAACAAAGCCACACCTCCTAATTTCGTCACTCTCTAATGCCCTGTAGGGGCCATTTTCATTCAGACCACACAGTCACTAGTATTGTGATCTTGAACAAATTGTTTTACTCTCATGCTCATTTTCCACATCTGTTAGGTGGCAACTGTAGACATGAATGGCCA